>NC_092649.1:18661831-19384956 GCF_032118995.1 Asterias amurensis
TTTTCCTTCACGTAGAGTCATCCACGATCAAAAGAAAAAGCAAATCGCCATCTTTAAATTAGATCCGGTCATTTTTATGAATGAACCGAGTGACACTGTCTAAAACTAATATCAATCCGCCCAGAAGATCTCATTCACAAACGGACAGCGCCCTCTAGCGACAAAAATTTTTTTTTTTTAAATATTTTTTTTAATTTGTTTTTTAATAGCGCCCTCTAGCGGGGGGAAAAACTATTCGAATATCCGGTTAATTTCGGATAGTTGGCCAGAGGTATCCGAATAACAAAATTTCACTATTCGCCCAGCACTAGACAATAGGTTGCAGGTCAACAGTCCACGGTTGCAGGCGTATACACACTTGTCTCGTGCATAAGGCGTGATGTTTTTTCTACTATTTTAATGCTCATAGGAAGATTAGAAGTGATTCAGTAGCCGGAAAAATCTGTTGAGCCTACACATTATGTGTACCTGTTGGTCGTTCCTTGCATCCAACAAAATGTTCCTACTTTTTCAAAGTACCAAATGCCATGCCCTGTGCTTGCATGAATACTAAAAAGACTGGCCAGTACAGTACACAACTTTGGTTTTATCAAGACCATCTACTTATCAACAACAACACAATTGCTAAATAAAATGCTTCAAAATACACCTCTTCAGGCACGAGTGTCGCAATTGTGTAAATGATCCTTTTATGTATCCCCTAAAATTTGTCTTTGATGTCTTGAAACGCTTTTTTTTTATATAGGAAAACGATATCCCGCATGAGATTATCAAGTTTGGGCCAGAGATTCTAGAATTAGACGGCTGGGTGAAGAAGCGACAGTACGGGGCATTCCGTGAGTCTCTAGGTTCAGGGACCAATATCCACCTACAAGAGAATCTACTGCTAAGGGATATCTTTGGTCTAGGGGCGCCGATCATCGTGTCTGGGCCTGGGGCACCGAAGAAAGCCAACAGAATTGAAAGAGTAAGTTTTTGTTCTTGTAGATTCCCTGTTTTTCGTTAAGGGCAGTTTATAGTTTGCCGTTTCAACCTTTTTCAAGGGTGGATTCGGTGCTGCACTCCAAAATCACACACTGTTAGCACAAGGTCAGGCTTACCAATCTTATCAGTGAGGTTTCATTTATTCAATAGAAAAACACAAGACTGCTGGACAGTAGGTCATGCGCTTCGTGGCCCTACACTAAAATCACTGGTTTAGGGCCTGTGGTTCAGTGTAAAAATTGAGCCCTGACAAAGCAAGTGATAATTTCAAATTGATGGATATATGGTTCTGCACCCCAAACCACAACACTCTTTGCATGAAACCGGGAACACTAATCTTATCAGAATCTAAACATGTGGGTGTTCAGTTAGCCAATGGAAAAGGGATTTGGGACCATGCCTTTTCGTGTGCTTATGGTAATGGTTTATTTTAAAACATTCAAAAAATCGCGGTCAAACGGCCGAATTGCATTAAGAATTTACAATTTTAAAATATGTTCAAATCATACAAAATAAAAGATTAATTAAACATCATTACAAAAGGAGAAAAATTGCCCGAGGGCAGCACTATGAAAAGGAAATTGCACTGAAAGCACAAATTCGGCCGCTAAGCAGCTCAATGACATTGATCCCTAGTTTAACACTAATATAATGACGGCTGTAGAGACAATCCTTCCTTACATTTTAATTAGTTTGTAATTGATTTATTTTTTAAATTATTTTTTCCCACAGCATCATTATAACTCGCAAGCCTTCAAAGCTAGAACTAAAATCCGCAGCAAACAACGGGACAAAAGAACGGCGATCATTTAACGATCATCCCAGCATTAGACGATCTTCTGCCTCTAATCATGCTAGTAAGAATTGTATATATGAAAATACCTCAAATTATTCACTTTCATTTTTTCAAATTATTTGAATAATGTCCTGTCCCGTGACTTGCATAATCACAAGCACAAATTTGAATTCCTTAAAGGATTTGGGTACTTTTTGTATGACAGAAAAACCAATGTCACAGATTTACATTAAATCTGACACGGTTTGATGATAATGCTGGTAGAAAGTTTTACTTAAAGGAACACGTTGCCTTGGATCGGTCGAGTTGGTCTTTGAAAAGCGTTTGTAACCGTTTTTTATAAAATGCATATGGGTAGAAAGATGTTGTAAAAGTAGAATACAATGATCCACACAAACATGCCTCGAAATTGCGTGGTTTTCCGTTTACCTCGTCGACTAACACGTCGGCCATTTATGGGGGTCAAAATTTTGACTCCCATAAATGGCCGACCGTGTTAGTTCGCACAGTAGAAGGAAAACCACGCAATTTCGAGGCAAACTTGTGTGGATCATTGTATTCTACTTTTACAACATCTTTCTACCCATATGCATTTTATAAAAAACGAATACAAACGCTTTTGTTTTGACCAACTCGTCCGATCCAAGGCAACGTGTTCCTTTAAAATGTTACTTGCTGAGGTGCTGAAGTAATTTTAGAGATGAGCAAAACAATGTCACAAAAATAATGTTCATCTCAGAAGACGAAAAATAATTTGAGCATGTACAGCGTGTTTACTAGTATTGGTAAATACCGATACTGAACTTTGTGTTTTGTGTCCAACAAAAAGTACCCAAACCCCTTAACATTAGAGACAGTTCTTAAGTCACATGGTTCAGGGCAAGCCTTAACGTTTGTAATCTCTCAAACGAGAGACAGTTGCTACTTCACATGGTTTCGGGGCAAGCTTTTCCTTAGTTTTTTAAGAGATTGTGAACACCCGTACACAATTCTGAATGAATGTGTATGGCACTTAAAAGGAAGGTACACATTTGGTAATTGTCAAAGACCAGTCTTCTCACTTGGTGTATCCCACCATGTGCATAAAATAACAAGCCTGTGAAAATTTGGGCTCAATCGGTCATCAAAGTTGCAAGGAAAATGCTTTCAGATAGGAATAAAAGACTTCTAGTAACTTCTAGCTCAATTGATTATTTTAGTGAGAAATTACCTCTTTCTCAAAACTACAGTACTGTAGAGGGAGTCGTTTCCCACAATGTTTAATGCTATCAACAGCTCTCCAATGCTCGTTACCAAGTCAGTTTTTAAGTGTTTGTTTTGAGTAATTACCAAACGGTTACCTTCTCTTTAAGTACAAGGGTTTGCCAATATGGAGGTTGCAACACAAAAACTTGCCCTGGCTTGGGCGTAGCCACATTGCTTTAGTCTGGGGAACTCAATTCAAGTGTTGATTTGTAACCAATGAAGTCATTGAACCGGGCATTTTTCAAAATCTGACTCTTAGTCAAAATCTGACGGGACTTGGTTGCAAGACTTGCAGCAGGGAGAAAAGGTATAACCTCTAGTAGCTAGAGTGATTATAAAAGATATATTGAAATCATTAGATTATTTTTGAAGATTTCATCTTATAAATGTTATTTTAGGATTATATGAAAGATGATAATATATATAACCCAAGCATAAAGTTGTTTATTTTGTTAAAATTGCAAAAGAACTACCATGTGCGAACTTAAGTAAAAGACACATATCCCAGCAATGTTAAGTTGTTTTTATCGGGAAAATCTTGTCCAATTTGAAGTATAGTTTTGTTATGACAAGACAAGAGGAACCTTTTAATAACACTTAATTAATGTAACCTATATCCACATAGGTGACTTTTATTGTGTATTTCTTAAAAAGTTTGTCTACAAATTAGCATTACACTGACAAGGACTAAACAATGACCCTACCTTTAAATATTTTGTTCATAATTTTCTTTTGGTTTTCATTTGTTGTTGGGTGGGGGTAACCCCTTTGGGTTTTTAACTTCATGTTCTTCTTTATTACAAATCTTCCGTCTATTAAAAACAAAACCAAATCAATATTGATTAAATGTAGTACAATAACTGTAAATAAAACCCTTTTGAAGGCTTTTT
This sequence comes from Asterias amurensis, assembly GCF_032118995.1. Classification (NCBI taxonomy): domain Eukaryota; kingdom Metazoa; phylum Echinodermata; class Asteroidea; order Forcipulatida; family Asteriidae; genus Asterias; species Asterias amurensis. The sequence continues at coordinate 18,665,747 of NC_092649.1, forward strand.
GTTTCATATTGCAGTGTTTAAACAAAAATGGAAATAAAATTTGTGTGTTGATTTTTCCTTGTCAAACCTTGAGTCTCATGTTTGGAATGAAACATGAAAAGAAGTCAGTTGAAAGGTGCTAGTCTTATTTCCAGACTTTAGTTTACTTTTGTGATTGACTTTCACTATTTATGAAGTGGAAAGTAACGATACAGTTTGGTATCAAGACTAACTGTTGCCATCTATCCTCGATTAGACTTGGAGCTCTTTTATCCCCAAAGGAGATATTACTTGGTATTTAAAAATCTGAAATCTTTTTATTGACAAGTTTTATGAACACTATGCCAAGTTCGATGAACTTTTTTATTTAAATTTTAACCACAATGTCTGCTCGTTTTGACCGGGCGATGAGTTGGTATTTGAAAACCGTTTGTTATAAAATGCGAATGACTAGAAAGATATTTTTAAAGTAGAATATAAAAGTCCACATAAGTATCACTCGAAATAGCATGGTTTTCCTTTTACCTCGTCGACTAAAACGGTGGGCCATTGATGGGAATCAAATTTGTGACTCCCATAAATGGCCAACCGTGTTAGTTCGCAAAATAAAAGGAAAACCACGCAATTTCGAGGCAAATTTGTGTGGATTATTGTGTTCTACTTTTAAACTTATTTCTTACCATATACAATGTACATTTTGTAACAAACGGTTATACAAAAACCAACTCGTTCGATCCAAGGCAACATGTTCCTTTCACAAATTTGCGTGAAAGTAAAATAGTTTCTCTCGCTGGCATCATGATTTCAATTATTGATGAGTTACTTGAAAGTTGGAATCTTAGACTCATTAGTGAGTTACATGATTTGTAAACCTATCATGACAATATAACCAGTGCAGTTTTAAAGCTAGACGAGTTTTAATTGTGGGCGCTTAAAGGAACACGTTGCCTTGGATCAGACGAGTTGGTCTATAAAAACGTTTTTATCCGGTTTTTTTATATTATAAAATGCCTAAGGAAGTAGAATACAATGATCCACACAAACTTGCCTCGAAATTGCGTGGTTTTCCTTTGACTGTGCAAACCAACACGGTTGGCCATTTATGGGAGTCAATAAACATTTGACTCCCATAAATGGCTGACCGTGTTAGTCGACGAGGTAAAAGGAAAACCATGCAATTTCGAGGCATGTTTGTGTGGATCATTGTATTCTACTTTTATACATCTTTCTACCCATATGCATTTTATATCAAACGGTTACAAAAGATTTTCAAAGACCAACTGGACCGATTCAAGGCAACATGTTCTTTTAAATCTAACTTTAGTCCACAAAGGGCGAGCAATTCAACAAAGTTGTTTAGATGTGGGTCCATCATTGCTGAAGTGCAATGTGAGGGCAATCTGGGCTGGTTTGTTCAGTGTGCTAATTAGTTAGTTCTGGGCAGGGCAGGCCTGCCCACAATGGCTACAACACTGAATATACATGCAACTGTTGTGATGAAAAAGGTAAATAAAATAATTTAGCATATGAAAGGGATTTATTTAAAGATATTTGTGTTTATAAATGTGCAAATAAAGAGTGTTGTTTTTGAGAATAAATCAATGTTACTATATGAAACTATGTGATCAGTCAAATTGGGTTAAATTTCTGATTTAAAATTGTTTAATTCTGGAATAATTTTTGTGTGCTGGTTCCGACTCGAGCCATGAACAATTTCAGACTTTATCTGAATTCAGACATGGTAATTTTTCCACATGTAGAAATCCTTCAATTTGATTTACTTCTCTAGGAGAGAACATTTCCTACAGTCCCTGCGTGAAATCTAAATCCCTTGGGTTTACCAAAAGTTGGAAATGCCATCATTTCAACTAACCTAAAATTTGTTTGAACAAAGAAAACACGACTAGAGTAGGACTTGCGCGACCTCCCGATTAACATGCTGCCGCTCTACCAACTGAGCTATCTAGTCATATGTCACCCTATTTTGTCAATATGTTTGTCTGGGGTTGCCAGTCAGAAGCCATTAAACCTGTTACTACCATAGCCATGGATCATACTGTACAACATGGGAAGCAGCAGCAGAGGAATCACATTAAGGGGATGCGACTAATGAGTTTCAGATATCACAAAAAAAACCTTAAAGGCAGTGGACACTATTGGTAATTGTCAAAGACCAGTCTTCTCACTTGGTGTATCTCAACATAAGCATAAAATAACTAACCTGTGAAAATTTGAGCTCAATTGGTCGTCGAAGTAATAATGCGAGATAATAATGAAAGAAAAAACCATGCTTGTCACACAAAGTTGTGTGCGTTTAGATGGTTGATTTAGAGACCTCAAAGTCTAAATCTGAGGTCTCGAAATCAAATTCGTGGAAAATAAGTTCTTTCTCGAAAACTATAGCACTTCAGAGGGAGCCGTTTCTCACAATGTTTTATACCATCAACCTCTCCCCATTAATCGTCACCAAGAAAGGTTTTAAGCTAATAATTATTTTGAGTAATAACCAATAGTGTCCACTGCCTTTAATTGGGTTGAACCAAGTGAGCTTTGTAGCTCTCTGTTGGCGATCTCCATATTAAAGATGCTGGACACTTGGTAATTGTCAAAGACCAGTCTTCCCACTTGCTGTATCTCAACATATGCATAAAATAAAAAACTTGTGTAAATTTGAGCTCAATCGGTCATCGAAGTTGCAAGATAATAATGAAAGAAAAAACACCCTTGTCACACGAAGTTGTGTGCTTTCAGACGATTGATTTCAAAACCTCAAATTATAAATCTGAGGTCTCGAAATCAAATTTGTGGAAAATTACTTCTTTCTCGAAACTATGTTACTTCAGAGGGAGCCGTTTCTCACAATGTTTTATACTATCAACAGCTCTTATACTATCAACAGCTCCCAATTACTAGTTACCAAGTAAGGTTTTATGCTAATAATTACTTTGAGTAATTACCAATAGTGTCCACTCCTTTAAAGTAAAACACTAAACAATATTTTCAGCTTTGACAGTACTGAAGATTGTAATCAAGTCATCTGCACTTTAGTGTGAACACAGTTCTTGTTAATTAAATTTTCCATTTGTGGTTGACATAATTGGCTTAGAGTAATACAATTAGTATTTCTGAGTGGGTATTTTCCTCTCAAGCACAGAAGGTTTGGTCAAAGTTTGAATTTTGTTTCTGTGACAAGGAGCTTTTTGCATAGTAAGATTTCTATTTTTGTAAAGAGACCTCTTGCCCAGCCTCATCCAAGTGCGCTGGGAAGTGCCTACATAATACACATGCGCGACCTAATAACCCCAAAAGGTTTCCGTTTACGAAAAGATTCAGCTATCAATAATCATGAAGCAATGTAGCTCTATGGGCATTTTTGGTAAATCCTTTGCAAATAACTATTGCCATTCATCGCTTTTAAACAAAAACAGGGCAATTTGCAACATTCTTGCTATTATTATGATAGCCACTAATAAACATATGAAATACGACTGCCACAGAAAATGCAGAAAGTATGAGAAAACCAAAAGACAGGAAACCCGGAGTGTTACACAGGACAGAAATAAGTGTATGAATTTGAAAATGCGGGAAAAATGGCTGACATTTCAGATGCTACAATTCAGGTTTCAGGACTCTGTTCATCACCAGAAAAACATAACTACAGGCTTGGACAATAAACAGTGACAGGAAATCCGGAAGTAACGCAAAGGAATGTATTACACAGACCAAAAATAAGTTGACAAATTTGAAAATGCCTAAAAAATGGCTTTTATGCCTGGAAACCGTGTCGATGAAATGCAACTTTCTACTTGCAGAAAAGAGAAAAAGATGAAATGGCCAATCAAACTTAAAGGGAAGGTACACGTTTGGTAATTGTCAAAGACCAGTGTCCACACGAAGTGTTTCCCATCATAGGCATCAAATGACAAGCCTGTGAAAATTTTGAGCTCAATTGGTCATCGGATTTACGAGAAAATGATGAAAGAAAAAACACCCTTGTTGGACGAGTTTGTGTGCTTTGATAGGAATGAAAGACTTCTAGCTAGAAGTCTTTTATTATTTTAGTGTGAAGTTACCTCTTTCTCAAAAACTACGTTACTTCAGAGGGAGTCGTTTCCCACAATGTTTTGTACTACCAACAGCTCCCCAATGCTCGTTACCGAGGCAGTTTTTAAGTTAATATTTGTTTTGAGTAATTACTAAACGTGTACCTTCCCTTTAACTTTTGTACAGTGTTTTTTTAGTTTTCTATGGCACTGTTTTGACAAGAAAAAAAAGAAAATCACAGCTGAAAAGTTACATGCAGTTAGACCCGGCACATCTCAGATGTTACAATTCAGGAGGTCTCAGGACTCTGTTTATCACCAGAAATACAAAACTACAACGTGTTGCCAGAGACAATGTGTTGCCAGAGATTCTGGAAATTGTCAGTTCATAGTGGGTGATTCGGTGACAATACTCAGTAACAGGAAACCCGGAAATAAAATAACAGGAAAGTGCTACACAGAACAGAAATGAGTTGGCAAACTTGAAAATGCCTGACAAATGGCTGTTGTGCCTGGATATCTTGTCCTAGACATGCAACTTTCTAAATGCAAAAAAAAGGAGATAAAATGGCCGATCACACAACACGAAACCCGGAAATACCATGACCTAAGTATTACACAGAACAGAAATGAGTTGACGAGTTTGAAAATGCCTGAAAATGGCTCTGGTGCCTGGGTTCCTCCTTGTTCCATATGCAATTTTCTAATTGCAATAAAAAAAAAACAGAGAGGAAATGGCCAATTACACTTAACTTTTGTACAGTGTTTTTCCGTTTTCTATGGCACTGTTTTCAAAAGAAGAAGAGAAAATCAGCATGATCAGCTGGAAAGTTAAATGCCTTTAGACACGGAATAGTTTTGTGTAAGTCTCTTCTCGCAACAATGGGCAGCACGCCGCATTGCCCGCTACTATAGCTTTGTGTAAGTCTATTCTCACTACCATGGGCAGCGCGCCGTATCGCCCGCTAGCTTTGTGTGAGTCTATTCTCACTACCATGGGCAGCCTGCCGTATTGCCCGCTAGCTATGTGAGTCTATTCCCTCTGCCATGGGCAGCCCTAAGTACCGCCCGCTAGCTATGTGTGAGTCTATCCTCACTGCCATGGGCAGCCCGCCGTATCGCCCGCTAGCTTTGTGTGAGTTTATTCTCACTACCATGGGCAGCGCGCTGTATCGCCTGCTAGCTTTGTGTGAATTTATTATCACTGCCATGGGCAGCCCGCCGTATCGCCCGCTAGCTATGTGTGAGTCTATTCCCACTGCCATGGGCAGCGCGCTGTATTGCCCGCTACCTTTGTGTGAGTCTATTCCCACTGCCATGGGCAGCTCGCCGTATCGTCCGCTGGCTTTGCCCAAGTCTATTCTTACTAACAAGGGCAGCGCGCCGTATCGTTTGCTAGCTTTGTGTGAGTCTATTCTCACTACCATGGGCAGCGCGCTGTATCGTCCGCTAGCTTTGTGTGAGTCTATTCTCACTACCATGGGCAGCGCGCTGTATCGTCCGCTAGCTTTGTGTGAGTCTATTCTCACTACCATGGGCAGCGCGCTGTATCGTCCGCTAGCTTTGTGTGAGTCTATGCTCACTACCGTGGGCAGCGCGCTGTATCGTCCGCTAGCTTTGTTTGAGTCTATTCTCACTACCATGGGCAGCGCGCTGTATCGTCCGCTAGCTTTATGTGAGTCTATTCTCACTACCATGGGCAGCGCGCTGTATCGTCTGCTAGCTTTGTGTGAGTCTATTCTCACTACCGTGGGCAGCGCGCTGTATCGTCTGCTAGCTTTGTGTGAGTCTATTCTCACTACCATGGGCAGCGCGCTGTATCGTCTGCTAGCTTTGTGTGAGTCTATTCTCACTACCATGGGCAGCGCGCTGTATCGTCCGCTAGCTTTGTGTGAGTCTATTCTCACTACCATGGGCAGCGCGCTGTATCGTCCGCTAGCTTTGTGTGAGTCTATGCTCACTACCATGGGCAGCCTGCCGTATTGCCCGCTAGCTATGTGAGTCTATTCCCTCTGCCATGGGCAGCCCGCCGTATCGCCCGCTAGCTTTGTGTGAGTCTATTCTCACTACCGTGGGCAGCGCGCTGTATCGTCCGCTAGCTTTGTTTGAGTCTATTCTCACTACCATGGGCAGCGCGCTGTATCGTCCGCTAGCTTTGTGTGAGTCTATTCTCACTACCATGTTCTAGACCCAGAACATCTCAGATGTTGCAATTCAGGTTTCAAAACTATAGGTTTGGTCACAGTATGGACTCTCTCCTGTTGGTGAATGCAGAAATTTGCCTGACCCTAGTCTTGAAATCAAGTCGGTAATTGGTAAGCGCGGTGTAGCGTAATCTACGGGGACGGTACACTCATCGGGTACGGTACACTCATCCTCGATCCCAGTAATGTGTGTGCGTCAGTGGCAATTAGCTGCCACGCGCTACCTACGACCGTAGCATGTGTATAATCGCACTGCGACTGTTGCATGAATGGCAGAATGTTTGTTAGTAACAAATAGGCAGCGCCTAACGACTTGTTATCAAGTCTAGCCTGACCCTGACAAGAAAATTTGAAAGCAGCCATCTTTGCTGAAGTGATCTAAAAGTGAGGCTCGAATCTGACGTAAAAAAGAGATAACATTGTCACCATACCTTCTCGGAATGCAAAAAATTCAATAGAATGAAATTTCCAAGCCAAATCCAAACAGTATCTTTTGATAAATTTCAACAATTTTGTTTATTTGAATAAAGCTACTTTCAAACAGTTGAGCAAGAAAAATATATGCATATTAAATTACTGTATTCAATTATTTTAAATAAAAGTGTGCATAAATACCTACAGCTACTTTGTTACTTATCTTGAGTGATATGTTTATGGCTTAAATTGCCCATAAATCAACAATTAAAATAGTATTAAAGTTCCACTCCAAAGACCCACCCCCAAATTTACCAAAATTTAGTTGAAATGTTAACATTTTTCAAAAAAGCTGTCAGCGAGTAAAATTATTTTGGACCAGAAATTCGACCCTCAACCAGGCACCTGACCTGTCCATATGGAAAATACCACAGCATTGGATTAAGTACAAAAGTACAGTTGGTAAGACATTGCATGCTCAAGATGCAAAGGTCGTAGGTTCGAATGCCAACCGAGTAATATGCCTGTGATTTTTTTCAGAGCTCGGGAAAGTAATGAGTATAAAGTGCTAAATACATTGGCATAAATGTATATGGGTAAAACCAAAATTTAGACAATAGATTTATTAAGAAATTTATACTGTAAGTTCACAGCTCAGTCGTTAAACAATTGAAAACGAGATCATTTTGTAAACCTAAACTTGGGCACAACTGCAATCTGTTATGAACCTGTTAAACTTTTGTACATAAATCTATTGCACCTTACAGGTAAGGTCCCAGACTAGTAGATAACTGGTAGATAAGAAAACTTGACTAGAGCAGGAATGAACCAACAACCTCAATTACCAAAGGTGGCCAGTGCCTTTAAGGTTGACCTACATAATGTAGGTTTAAAACAAACAAAAATAAAAATTCACAACAATCTAATTGATTTACCTTGTGGAGTACTAAAATGCTTGTTTAAAATTTGACCAGAAAAGTTGAAATCAGACTCGGACATACAATATCACACCTGCCTATTTTTTAAAAGGGCGTGGGACTATTCCTCAGTACAAGGGGCACCAAGGCATGAACAAAGGGCAACAAAATATACTACTATTTTACCCACTATAAAACCACAACGTAGTTTAAGACCTAGGACCAATTTCATCAAGCCTATGTTTTCTGCTTACAGAACATCCTCAGCAGAATTTGTTTCATACACTGCCAACTCTAAGCCACTCAAAAGCGTTTGCGCAAAGAGGCTCCTGCATAATGCGCGTTATAATTGTCTCAGATTACTATCAACTTGCCAAGGTTTCAGTAAGCAAACGAGTGACAAAACAATACAACTCTAATGTGAACATGTTTTCAAGTCCTATACGTTTTATGAACTACTTTTGCTGATGCGTGCTTTTTTATAGTAATGATATCAGGATATGGACAAATATTCTCACATTCTAATTAGAGCCCCCCCCCCCCAAAAAAAAAAATAGAGAAGATTATCATGATGAAGAAATTTCAGTTTCAAAGCCATTGGACCCTTTCGGTTCAAAGAAAAAAAAAAAAAAAGGTTCACAGATTTACAAATAACTTTCAGGGTTTACAGAAGGCAATGGTGAAGGACTTCTCTTGAAATATTATTCCATGAAATGCTTTACTTTTTGAGAAAACAGCAAAACAATATAAATTCTCGTTAACGAGAATTACAGATTTATTTTAAACACGTGTCATGACACGGCAAAACGCGCGGAAACAAGGGTGGGTTTTTCCATTGTTTTCTCCCGACTCCGATGTTATTTGATATAGAAGTTGTGGTACACAAAGTGTGGGCCTTGGACAACACTGTTTACCGAAAGGGTCCAATTGTTATAGAGAAATGTTTTAGAGGAAAACCCCAGAAAATTATTCCGGGAGGGCGAGGCAAAACACCACTACACCAACCTGACCTGATATGAATTTGCTTTCCAGTAAACAGCTTTAGCCTGCACACACAAAATAATGCTAAGCACAAACAAATTATGCTTAGCTTAACTTTCATTGTTGCGATTTGTGCCCCACTCTATTTTTGCTTAGCAGTTTTTTCTAAAAAGCTGTATGAAAATTGGCACAAGGCCCCATTGCATGAAGCAGGCTTAACAGCCAATTTTGCGCTTTCTGTACAATTTCCACTTCATGTTTTTTTTTCCAGTGCTTACTGTAAGAAAATCACATTCTGAATGTTGAATATTACTTTAAAAGCTGATAAGAATCACAGTGAAAGCCGTTGAGTAGAATAATTGGGAAATTCACCGAATGAGTAACTCCTACAACCTTATCTCCCTGTGAGACAATCTTAAATTATCATTACTCTTCTTAATAACTAGTTAAATTGAACATTGATATTTCTTTAAAAGTCCACATCAATGTGGAATTCTGCAGAGGTATTAAATAAACTGCTCACACAAAGTTAGGAAACTTTGTTTAACCAAGTATACATTTATTATTCGTTACTCTCTAATGGTAATTTTGGCCAATTTAAATTGTGACTTTGCCTCATTGTCATTCATGTAACAAAATTCAGCAACATGTAATCATTGCAAATGTGGTATCATTTAACGAAACAAAGATATTGACAAAATAGGAACACACCGCCAACCTGGGCTAGATAGCTCAGTTGGTAGAGCGCCGGCACGTTAATCCGGAGGTTGTTGGTTCAAATCCCACTCTAGTTAATTCTTTGTTCAACCCCAAAAATCATTTAAAAATTTACCCAGTCAGTTTCTCTTGTGGTTTATATTGATATCATTTTAAAGAGGAACACTTCAGCTTTGCATTGATAATATAGCATATACAAAGAGAGTAATAAATAATAAAGATATACTTGGTTAAAAAAAGTTTCCTAAGATTTTGTGACCAGTTTAAAATTTGAGACTTTTTTAAAATGACATTCCAAAATGGTGAATCACTAATAACGAACGTTTCAGAATGGCAAGCATATAGCATGTCTCAGCCGCGCAATCTAGAGCATCAAAACTAACATCTGATGGCCGAGTCAAAAGGGTGTGGGTTCAAATCCAGGTCATGACAACTTGTCTTCTTGGGTAAGAATCTGTACCACAATTGCTTCTCTTCACCCAGGAGTTAATGGGTACCTGCGAGGGTAGAGATTGTTGATGTGAATGATTAGTAGCATGTGCACTAATTTAGTTTCCGGTGCTGCATACTCCAAAGGAGTTAAGATGGGTCTAGGGATGCTAAAGGCTCAATGAACAGTGCAAGGTGCTTTGATACAAATTTTAAAAGCGCTTTATAAAGCGCCTCAATGCAAGTGTCGTGGCCGAGCGGTTAAGAGCACTGAATTCAACTCTGGCATTGCTGATCAGCAGAGTGTGGGTCCAAGTCCCAGTCGTGACACTTGTGTTCTTAAACAAGACACTGGACCATTACTTTGTCCTTCAGATGGGGCGTAGCGCCGTTGTGCTACGCATGTAAAAGAACCCAGTGCACTTATCGAAAAGAGAAGGGGTGCGACCCGGTGTCCCTGGTTGTGGCTGCTGTATGCACCGTAGCACCCTGTAAACCCTTATAAGGTGCTACATAATTGGGTCTTAGAATTCATAACTTCAATAACCTCTCTTTCTGAAAGTTTGTACATACTCAGCGCCTATGAGTACCTTGTTGGAAGATACACCTGCTATATAAGACTTCGATATTATTTATGTCTATTGTCATCAATCACAAAAGAGTCCTAAAAATGCAGAGATATTTGCATTAACGTACACCAAAATGAAGTTCTAAGGCAATTCAAACACTTTAAAAATGGCCGAGGTTTGAAGAAAAATAAATCAACTTTAATAATGAAGATCCATGACTCGGAATATTTCTATACTTTTATTGTGAAATCATTCAAGTTGTCAAACACACCACTCCCAGACTCCCCCCCCCCTCCAAAAACAAGTTTTTCCATAAAGTTAATTATTGATTCTCACAACGAAATTAACTAAATACGGGGAGATCTTCTTAAAAAATCTACAAACTTTGTAATGTCCTAAAAACATCAGATAAAAGTCTTCGACTCCCCCCTCCTTTTCCACTTTAAGACTTCCTTGAAATAAAACCCTTAATCCAATTCACTTCTATATTAAAGTCAAACCGTAATTATTATAACAGTTATTATTATGCTCTTATCTACATAAATTTGTCTTTAGTTTTTATGAAAAGTTAGCCAACCAGATATAAAAAAATAACGTCTTGATTTTTTAATTTCTGGCTATAAATCTGATTTTTCTGGTTTCTTCTTGGGGTTGAACTTGAGAGAAGCAGAGTTGATACAGAATCTTTTCCCGGTCTGGCTTGGTCCGTCATCAAAGACGTGACCTAGATGAGACCCGCACTGTCGGAAGAAAAAAATAAAACAAAAGTGGTTATTGGTAACAAAAAAATTCTGTGACGTACAATTTTTAAGAGTTTGAGAGTAATAGGATGGAAAAATTGCATAGGAATAAAGAATATTAATTTTGGTTTTACCCATATACATTGATGTATGTTAGCTCTGCATTTTAACTGAAGGATTCGAAATGCCTCTAGCTACCGGAAAATCTTGGTGGTTTAGTTAGTAAGACACCGCTCCACAGCTTTGGGTCAAAGTGCCACAAATTGTCCGATTGTTTCTCACCTTAGCACAAACACACTCTGTCCGTACCATCCCAAGCGTTGAGTCTCTGTGCAGCTTGACAGACCCCTTCTCGGCTAAATCATAGAATGATGGCCAACCTAGACAGGTCAAATTTGCAAATCAAGATCATTTTAGTTTAACAATTATTTATGGATTGTATATTGCGCTCTCTCCAGGACCAGCCTTTTAGAGGGTGCATGACAGTAACAAAAATACAAAACATTACACAAAACATTTTAAGAAAAAGTACACCATATAGAATTCAAAGCTTTGTAGAGAAAACAGGTGCATGAACACCATAATACTGTAAAAAAAAAAAATGCAACTTAAAATGAACATTACAGAATTGGTTTTGCTAACAAAACAGTTGCTGGCAGTACGGAAAAGTTGCATCTCTGAGTAAAAGCACTTTTTGTACACTGAACAAACAAACTTACAAACCTGTAGAAGTTTGAGATCGATCGGCCATCTGGGTCCATGAAAATAGTGAAAAATCGATCACACATTTTGCATGACATTGATGCAAACAAAAGAATGAATAAAACGCTCACTGAGCGATAAACTTCAAGCGCAAAGTTAAATTATTTATTTCTCATCAAATATGACATATCAGACAGAAACATTTCAAGGAATGTTGTCTACTATCATCATCATTAGACTGTGTAAGTTTGATGGAAATCCGTGATCTTCACGGTTTTGATTTCTTACCAATTCTGTAACATTCCTTTAAGTACAAAAAAACATTTACAAAGTTCACAATAAAATGTAAACCATAAAACCAACAGATACAAACTCACTGGAGTCCAGGGTATAACCATGCCCATTTCACAAAACTGCTTGGTTTTGAAAGTAGAAAATATTGCTTGACACATTTCTGCTAAGCAGAAATGAGCAGGACACCAGTCACAAATTGTACATGTGACATAGTAGTTTGGCTGGTAACGTACTTCTGGTAAGCAAAGTTTTGCCGTGCGTAGCTGCTTTTTGTGCTTAAGCAGCTCTATGAAATTGGGCCCATAACACAAGTAAAAACAGTCAATATTTTTCTACAAATACCATTAAGTGAATTACTATGAACCAGAAATCACTTTGACAAGTGCAGACTGAAAGACTCTACATGCAGACACAGTGACATACCTGATCCAGAATCATATTTCTCGTCCGATCTGTACAGAGACAAACACAGAAAATGTCAAATCAACATGTTGTTTCAATGGTACACTTTGGGACGCGAGGTGGCCACAGACTTACCAGGTAAATTTCCATTGTTTACATTGTTCTGTGCATGCGCACATAACCAAGAACAATGAATTTACATGGTAAGTCTGCTGGTCTCTAGCGTCACAAAAGTCCCCCATTCAATGTTCAAAAGCTTAGGCCTAACTACCAAAACTCCCTGACGTCAAACTGAACCAGTTAATTAAACTAATCTCATTGGTCAACACATGTTGCATTTCAAATTTGCATATAACTGAATAACTACATTCCATGCAAAACGGTTTACTGTAAGAGTGAATGGGATCAATGGGGGTTTCATAAATAAAAGACTGTTCATGATAAGTTCATTATACCACAAAAATATGGCCAGTATATCTACAAATCCTAGCCAAAGGCATGAGCACAAACAAATAAAAAGTGAAGACAATCATCAAGATAATTCATAAAAACGCAAGCAATCATACATTCATAACAATGCAAGTGATAATAGTTCAAGACAATGCAAGTAATATTATAATCATTGCAAGTGGCAATCAGTCATGAAAATGTAAGTGATAATAGTTCAGGACAATGCATGTAATAATGTAACAAATTAGGACAATCCAAGCTATAATGAAACAGTTCAGGACAAATGCAAGTTATATTATAATAATTCATATCAAATGCATGTGATACATGTAGTTCAAGACAATGCAAGTTATATTACAATCATTCAAAACAATGCAAGTAATAATAGTTCAGGACAATGCAAGTTATATTACAATCATTCAAAACAATGCAAGTAATAATAGTTCAGGACAATGCAATGTATATTATAATCATTCATAGCAATGCAAATAATGATAAGTCATTGCCATGCAATTAAACAATGCAAGTATTGTTGTAATCATTCAAAACAATGCAAGTGATAAAACAAGTAGTTCAGGACAATACAATGTATATTATAATCATTCACAGCCATGCAAATAAAAAATAGTTCACGGCAATGCAAGTAATATAATAATTCAAAACAATGCAAACAAAAAATAGTTCATGACAATGCAAGTGTATAATGATCATTCATAGCACTGCAAGCAGTAGTATAATGACAATGCGCTTATAAAGTAAATATTATACTCTCAAATGGCCTTGCAAAGCTGGTAAACTTTCACAGCAAAATAAACAGGTCAATTTACAGGCAACCAGCCAATCTCTTAGAAAACCAGCGTCATGACCAGAACTGTTTTCAATGTGGGGGGCACCTGTGGGGACACTGGAATATTGTGGGGCGTGTGACCCCCCCCCCCCTCCCCGACCCTCTTGTGGTTACGCCGATGGCATCCACATTTGAATTTTCATATATCTTTCTTTGGACATTGAAACGCTTTTGGAGGAATTACCCAAGTGTTCATTTCTGGAGCGCCGCAACTGGTTGCCTTCAAGTTGCCTACAGTACAAATTCTGTTGTGACAAGACGCTCAGAAATCCAATCAGGTTTATCAGCAAATAAAATAATAGACACACAGGTTTAATGTCTATAATACCAGTGCTATGAGCAACGACCGTTGGATTGGAACCTTAACAATTCAATGATTGATGGAAAAGGATTCAATTTAGACCATGATTCGGTGGCTCACCTAAACAACACAGCGTCGCACGCCACACAATGGTACAGCCCATCATCCTTCAGTTTGTAATATTCACCAGAAAACGCTCTGGAAAAAAAAAGCAACAAATAAATGTAAGGATCACTTATTCTTAAAGACAAGTGTGGAACACATGTACACAATTATAATAATAATGTAATAATATCAAAGTCTTATTGCAAATGTACCAAACAAGGTACTCAAGGCACTGAGTATATATACAAACTTTCAGAAAGATAGGTTATTGCAGTGATGGATTCTGAGACCCAATTATGTAGGGGCTCACCAAGGTTTACTAGGTACTACGGCGCATTCAGTAGCCACAACCAGGGACACCGGGGTGAACCCCTTCTCATTTTGATAATGTACACTGGTTTTTTTTAGTTTTTTTTAACATGCGTTACAGAACACATGGGACCAACAGCTTAACGTCCCATCTGAAGGACAAGTACTCCATTATACAATAAGGGTCAGAAGGCTAGTCTCAGGCTTAACGTCCCATCGGAAGGATGAAGCGATAGTTAAGTGTCTTGCTTAAGGACACAAGTGTCACAGTTTGGGATTCAAACCCACACTCTGCTGATCAGAAACATCAGAGTTTGATTTTGGTGCTCTTAACATACCTGCCAACATTGGTATCCCAGATATAGGGACAAATCTGGACTGATTTGTTGTTGTTGCGGGAGGTGAACATCGAAAACTGTATACTTCACTATTTTGGGGGTCAGACCATTCAATTCCATCCACTGTAGTTTTGAAGGAAGGTTTCAAATGGTTGGTCAACTCTTTTGCAAAAATGGATCCAACATAGTTTCAGTTCATTCTGGCTCATACTTCCTGTGAATGCGAATGCGATACGAATGTTGGCGTCACAAATTCGCAACTAACAATTCGCATCAGATGAGACGTGCTCAACTCTGATGCAAATATCGCAGCGAAAACAGAGTTGTGCTGTCAAATTCACGTTAAATAGCAGGAAGTATTGACCGAGCTTAAGTTAAACAAAAGTTCACCAACATGGCACAAAGATAAATATTTATTTCAATTCGGTTTCAACTTACTGTTCAGTGCCATGTTCCTGAGTGACACTGTATTGCAAAGGTGTCAGCCGCTTCTTCAATTCCTCCTTGTCAATCGACATTTCGTATTTCCCTCGTTCGGAGTAGTCTGCAAAGATAAAAGAAAGATCCTCAACGTTGATGTTACATTGATACTGTGGAGAACTGTGCTGTTGAAAGGAGCTATGCTCTGGAATATATAATGAATTATACCGGAAGTGACAGTGAGCGCACTTCCTCATACCTGCATACCAGGAAAAATACAACAGTTTCAAGTAGTTACTTTCCGTTGTTCTGTTATTCACAAAAGGTGCTGTATCATCGTGTTGAAAACGAGTGCATCACAAAATTGAAACTGACCTTGAAGCCCCTCCTTAAAGGAACACGTTGCCTTGGATCGGTTGAGTTGGTCTTTGAAAAGCGTTTGTAATCGTTTGTTATAAAATGCATATGGTTAGAAAGATGTTTTAAAAGTACGTAGAATACAATGATCTACACACATTTGCCACGAAATTGCGTGGTTTTCATTTTACTTTCGAACTAACACGGTCGGCCATTTGACTCCTATAAATAGCCGACCGTGTTTGTCGGCGAGTTAAAAGGAAAACCACACATTTTCGATTGATACTTGTGTGGATCATTATATTCTACTTTTAAAATATCTTTCTAATCATATGCATTTAAGAACAAACGAATATAAACGCTTTTCAAAGACCAATTTGACCGATCCAAGGCAACGTGTTCCTTTAAAGGGTCTGGGTACTTTTTGTAGGACAAAAAACACAATGTCCACAGATTTACATTAAACTTACACGGTTTGAAGATAATGAAGGTAGAAAGCTTCCCTTACAATATTACTTACTGAGGTGCTGTACCTTTTTAAAAATGAGTAAAACACGAGTAAAACACTGTCATGAAAAACAAATTTGTCTGATAAATTATTTTGGCATGTAAAAACCGATTTTCATTACATTGTTTTACTCACTTCTCAAAAACTAAAGCACCTCAGCAACTAATATTATAAGGCAGGCTTTCTACAATCATTATCTTTAAACGGTGTAACATTTATGCAAATCTGTGGACATTGTGTTTTGTGTTACCAAAAGTTTGGTAGTTGTCACAAACTGCAGTACTCTCTCCCCCCCAAAAAACGTGTTGCACAAATTTGTGTGCTTTTTGATGCCTGAGAAGGGCTTCAGGCCTTAAATCTTTTAGCAGATTCAATGGTACTACACTTCAGAGGGAAACGTTAATTTGATGTACTTTTATCTTTTCCATTTGTGGAGGTGTTGAGGAAATAAATAAATAAATAAAATAATCACAATGTTTTGTAATATCAACAGCTTTTCGTTGCTGGTTATCAAGCAAGTTTTTATGCAAATACATTTTTTGAGTGATAACCAAACATGTCCAGGGGTCAATTTCAGGACTAGTCCGTCCTAAGATATTAAAAACTTGATGCTAGTATTAAGTTAGGACTAATAACTCGTCCTAACTGGAGATAATACTGTTAGTCTTAACTCTTTGTGAAATCCACCCCAGTGCCGTTAAAGACACTGGGTACCTTTGGTACATTAACTGTCACAGACCAGTCACTTGGTGTACATGTATCTCAACGCACAAAATAAAAAACCTGTGTAAATTTGAACTCAATTGGTCAAACACCCTTGTCACACTTGCAAGTTGTGTGATTTCAGATGCTTGATTTTGGGACCTCAAAATCTAATTCTGATGAGGTCTCAAAATCAAATTCAAATATTTTAGTGGAAAGTTACTTCTTTCTCTAACACTATGTTACTTCAGAGGGGGCCGTTTCTCACAATGTTTTATGCTATCAACAGCTCTCCATTGCTTGTTACCAAGTAAGTTTTTATGCTAACAATTATTTTGAGTAATTACCAAATAACTTTGGTCACCTCAATAGCAAATCAACAGGAAGGTCTTGAGAGTGAGACTAACTGAACATGAGAAGTGAACCTTGCCCTTTCCTTTCAAAGTTGACACAAAGGTTTCTTTCAAAGGTCAAGGAGGTTACACTGTGTAAGTTTATCAGTTCACATGAGAGGCTGTCAAAGTTTTGGAACAGAGTGAACATATTTCAAGGTAGGATGATGGATTGGTTGTATTGTCATAAAAAAAATGCAGATTCACGGGCAAAATAATAAAGAGAGATACAACAGAAGTTACATAAAATTATCGGCTGATAACAGCAAACAAATGAGACAGCATTTTCACAAGAACATTGAATTAATCCATGTTTAGCGAGGTGACATTGGGCACCAACAACATTTCTGTTTCTCATTTACATAAAATAAATATTCACAACGGCTCATATTGGTTACGCATTAAAGCTTCCGACAGTAGTTTTTTGTTTTAAGAAACATCTGTTTATCTGTTATCTGTTGATAAAACCCTCCCACACAAAAATACACTTCACAGACCATTTTTTTGTTTCTATAAGAGATGACCCTACATGAATTCAATAAACTAATTAAAAAATTCTTATTGAATTATTAAGAATCACTGTTTACATTAGCGTGAGAATATGCGGGTAGATGATTGGATACTTTCGGCTTTCAAGTTCAACGCCGGGTTGATATGGAGTCCGAAGTAAATTAACTTAAAAAAATTGACCTCTTGCAGCAAACAGCGAAAATCTTGTCAGAGCACTTTTATACATTTGCGGCTCCTCAATTATGGAACAGTCTCCCGACACATCTGCGCTCAGCAACATCACTTTAGATGATCAAGAAAGGTCTTAAATTTCACCTTTTCAGTTCACCCAATGATAACTTGTTTCGTGTTCATTGTTTCCCTTTCCTTCATTTCTTTTTTAAATTTTTTTATTGAGTTATTTGCCTCATCAACCACTGTGATCTAAATGAAGCAGTGTACAAATGCCTTTGTGCTGAATGTATTGTACAATACATTTAATAGATGGAAATTTGCATCATGGATAAAGATAGTTTTGTTTTTCAGGCCTGTATGCAACCAGACAATATTTTCTTCTTGGTAAAGGGCACCTTATGACAAAATTGTAAATTTCTACCAAATCATGTCAAGGGCACCGAGGCAATCACCAGGGGCATAATAATAGTTTATTCATTTATATTGCACCCACTCATAAAATGTACACAAGCGCATTACAAAATAATTATAAAAGATTGCAAATTTACAACAGGAAAAAGTGAGGAAATACAACGATCCATAAAAATGTTACAAGACTCTTACAGGACTTTACAAATAGAAAAACTGCATTATAATATTATGACAGTAAAACCAAAATGTATTAGTAGGGGAACAATAAATGCACATTCAGTTAAAAGCTTCAGATTTAAAAAAAACATCAAGGCTCCTAATAAAGTGGAAGATTGTTCCAGAGGTGCAGTGCACTGATCTTAAAGGCCCCCCCCCAAAAAAAGAAAAAAAAAACCTTGACGCAAAAGTTGTGTGCTTTCAGATGCTTGAATTCCAGACCTCAGCCGAGGTCTTGAAACAAATTCAAATATTTCAGTGAGAAATTATTTCTACTCCAAAACTACATGACTTTAGAGGGAGCCGTTTCTCACAATGTTTCAATTATCAACAGGTCTCCATTTCAATAGGGTCCAGTGCCTTTTAAGCAGACTGGCCCCAGGAAAACTCAACATGACCTGTATAATTTAAAACTGTACTGATCGTATTAGCTTATTCTGCTGAGCTACCTGTAATATGATAACAAACAGAAGATGTGCAGGCAGGGTATATATTGATTTTACATTGATGGAAACGATAGTGTATAGTGCGGCCAATCAAACCATGGTAATGCAGGTTCGTAAAATTGCTTATAGCAGGTGATTGTACAGGGCCCAATTTCATAGAGCTGCTATGCAAAAGAATTTGCTAAGCATGAAATTTCTTTCTTGATAAAAACAGGGTTATCAACCAAATTTTCATTTGTTGCATATTGCATGTAATGGTATTCAGATGTTGTTTGTTATCCTAAAAAATCATGTGAAAATTTGGTTGATAATCCTGTTTTTATCAAGGAAAACATTTCATGCTAATCAAATTTTTGTGCTTAGCAGCTCTATGAAATTATCATTTCCACTGCAAACCAATCAAGGCGCATACAAAAACAACAGAGTGACACAAAATTTACTGTGTTAGTGATTAGAGCTAGGCCTGGGCGACTAGTGTCGCAGTCGCGCCTACTGTTTTTCAACTACTTGGTTTTCTGTGCTGCCATGACAACAGTACTAGACATGTACAAAATTAGTCACGACTACTTCAAAAATAGTCGCGACTACCTGTTTGGTGAATCAATTGTGTCGCTCACTACAATTCATGACAATATTATTACAAAACATGATCAGTTATCAGTGACACAATCCTTCATTCCTTTCGGCTTGAATTTGACTATATTGCGCTTGCCGCACATTGCCAGAATGCATCTTGAGAATAAAAAAACTAGTCGCGACTAGTGTCGTAGTCGCAAATTATTGAGGTGCAACCAGTCGAGCAGTAAACTTCACTAGTCACCCAGGCCTAGTTAGAGCACCAACTTGTTTATGTTCAATGTGTACAACAAAGAATTGATTATCAAATCAGTGTGCTAGTTCATGGCGTCGGTGACGATATGTAAAGCTGAGCACAACTTCCATTTAATTATAAACACCTGTAATATGGTTAGGCACTTAGAATCCCCCTCCAGCCCTCAGGGTGAAAAGACTCAGTGTGTTCACAGACGGCACATCATTGCTTGAATATCTTTCCTTCCACCGGGTGATTTTTTGGCGCTAATCGTCTTCGGGGGTCTGCCATTGATTTCATTATTCAGCCGAGCCACTGACAAATTTGGGAATTCACGCTTAATTAATGATTCATTCACTGGGGGCAATCATTTTTGTCCTAGGTGAAAATAAATTGTTATTTTAGGAAGAAGTAAACCTATGTATGCATCTTAAAGGCAGAGTCATTTCTAACATAATACTAGTAGTAATAATAAAGAAATTTTTAAGGCGCCAAAAATATTTACTCAACTGAAACATTGTGTACATGCTGTGTTACTACAACCCGAAAAACAAATATTTTGTTTTAAGATGGATCCTTTTACCACAACCCTATATACAGTTTATGGTTCCATTATGCGATATTTATATCTGATGAATCCTCCATCATATTGACATGATTTGATTTAATTTTAGAATGTTTTTTAATAGCTCACATCTGCCGTTTATTACACTTCATTGCCAGTCCCACGAAGCGACACCGTATACACTGGTTCTCATTTTTTTTGCTTGATTAATTTTGTATTCACTCTAAAAAATAGAGATCATTCATGACAATAATTATATTGCATTTTATATCACACGCTCACATTGGTCCTGTTCACAGGAATAAACTACCCGATTCCATCCGTTACATTCTCTAGTGACTTTCATAACATATATAGCAAGGACAGTTCTCTAGAGAACCAAGTCTACCTGGCAAGTAGATACACACAAGGTGTTAACGCAAACCAAATATTATAATGATTAAAAACATTGTGAAAACTCATTACTAAGAAACTAGACACCGTGTGTTTGTATGATGAGCAGTGTGTTCATGGCCCAATTTCATAAAGCTTGTAAGCACAAAAATTGCTTAGCATGAAACTTCTTCCTTGATAAAAACAAGATTACCAGCCAAATTTTAATTTGTTGCATATTGCTTGTTACTGGCATTCAGCTGTTATTTGCTTATCCTGAAACTCACGTGTAATTTTGGTTGGTAATCCTGTTTTTATTAAGGAAGAAATTTTATGCTAAGCAAATAGCGCACTGTGTCTAGTTTCTTAGCAATGAGTTTTCACAATGTTTTTAATCATTATAATATTTGGTTTGCGTTAACAACTTGTGTGTATCTACTTGCCAGATAGACTTGGTTCTCTAGAGAACTGTCCTTGTTATATATTCCAGGTCTGGAATTTCATTTTTAAACATGTTAAAAGGACAAGGCCATTTTCAATTTGCAAAGGGCACTTCCGTTGGAAAATCTTTAAGTCAATCGGAAACTTTTGAAGGGCACCAAGGCCAATACCAGAGGGCAACAGAGGCCATGCCCTAGTGGCATGCATGTATGTCCAGGCCTGATACATTGTATTCTACATGTGTACTACAGCTATCTATTCTAGTAGATTTTCCGATTTTGGGAGACTTCTCAGTTCTGAAAATTAACTACTACCTGGAAGGAAGGTAGAAAATCGACTGGGACTACTACTTAAGCTTATAAATATTTTTAGTGGTTCGCTATTAACTGCACTACCACGGAGTGAGTTCTTAATTGGTCTCAATGCTTCGATTAGCTTGCTTTAGTTGTTTAGTACATCTATTTGATTTCATCTGCCAAAAGGGCTAGAACCACGAGGTATTTTAGAATGTGCACTTCTAGAATGTGCATAAATCTAGTTATATTACAAGATGTTATATAAACTACTGCAGAAACGATTAATATTTGTGATTAAAACAAAATCATCTCCCGATCTACCGTCTGCTTCTAACCAAAAAAATAAACAAGTTCAGGAATGTCCTTGAAGTGAACATATGGAGGCAATCTCAGATAATTTACCATTGATGGAATTTGTTTTCGATTCGGATAAAAAAATTATAAAACCACAGTATTGATCCGTTCATTGAATTACAGCACAGTACACAGTCTACAGGTACATTTGTTTACTGCAAAAGAGATGACATTGAAACTGAACATACATGTTTACGATAAATGCACCGCAATACAACGTGGCCTTAATTGATATTTGCACTTCAAAAACACAAACAATAATCTGAACTTGTTTGGAAACGCCAGCTTCTCTACCAGTTTTATTTTAATAGACTTTTATCACGGTGTAGCCATCTTGAATTTCTCCCATTGATATCAATGTTACCAAACTCAGGCTGGAAGAACAAAATAGTCTGGTTCCTATTTGCAAAATGAATATTAGCATTTGTTATTGTTATTTGGTACGAGGAGCATGACCAAGATGGAGGCAGCATAATAAAGGTCTATTACAATTCAAGCAATTTATTAATATTCATTACTTGTTGTATTGAAAACGTAGTTTAAAAGAAAAGACCCCCCCCCAAAAAAAAAAAGGAAAAAAACTAACAGAGGAAATTAAAAGTCCAAGGTATGATACAAAATCAGACCTCATCACCGTCTTAAAAAAAAAAGAAAAAAAACAGTTTAAAAACCTCTTCACCACACTTTGATTTCCTAATTACCTAAATTATTATTAGTCAACACAATCATCCAATGGATGAGAAGAAAAGAAACATTATTTTTAAATGTCAGTAACTTTGAAC
Source organism: Asterias amurensis (assembly GCF_032118995.1). Lineage (NCBI taxonomy): Eukaryota > Metazoa > Echinodermata > Asteroidea > Forcipulatida > Asteriidae > Asterias > Asterias amurensis. The sequence continues at coordinate 18,688,245 of NC_092649.1, forward strand.
AAAACATTTCTTATCAAACTCCTAAACCTATGATGCTTCTTCCCCCATGACAATAATTTTTGTTTAGGCCTGATACACTACTTCACGGAGGCAATGGGGGTGATTGCCTCATTGCCCCCTCATCAATGCCTTGGTGCCCTTGAAATTTCTAATTTCCTCGTAGTGTGCCCTTTACTAATGAGAAAATGCCTTGGTGCCCTTGCCCTTTAAAAAACGAAGCATACATGTACATGCCTGCCAACCAGACTTAATTAGCTTTTACTGCTTGGTTTTGCACGTTGGAAATTTAATCTGTTTCTTGTGGAATGCCGTACCACCGTCTTTATTTTTCAGCTGATGTAGACAGCTGTTGATTGAATGCACCAATGAACCACACAGCGGGAAGAAGGAACTGAAGATAGCCTCAGCTCAGAGATTACATTTATAAACATATTGAGTTTGCTGGGAAACATGGCTGTGATTAATCCAGGCAGGGCTACAACATTGAGGTCGTTCAGACACAGTACTTAAGTCAGTCTTACGGCATTTTTAACTCAATAAAATTGGTCCCATGGCATTTTTAACTCATTCAGTTGTAACTTTGAGTGTCCGAATGCCCTTAAAACTTTTAATGAAACAAGTTGAAACAGAATTGGTTAAATAGGTCATTCCATGAAAGGGCCGCGTGTCACTGCTGAAAAAATTTATCTGAAACTAGTATCTAAATTTTAGGAGGTACATGTGAAGAGGTTACTAAAGAATGATTTTAGTATTTACCCCTACAACAATTGTTCATAGTTAGCTGGCGTAGCACCAGGCAGGAATCGTTGTTGAACACGGGATGTACGTACACCCTTTGGGTGGCGATATACTACTACCAACACCAGGATGGACACGCTTGATGTTCAATAAATGATGGAAAAGTCAACCCAAGATCATGATTTCTTTGTATCTGAAGAAATTACAGCTATTTTTTAAACACCAGACAGACAAAAACTAGCCTAAATTTCTACACAAATCTGTATTACTCATCCATGCAATTTAAAGGCAAACATTGTCCCTGTGATTTCATAGGATGGATAAAAAACATTTTCGATGGTGACGATGGTGATAATTTTCCCTGGCCAATACTAAACCTAATTCTTGGCCTTCTTAAAGCTCCTACACTCCCACGAAGCCCAAGCCGGTGAAGGGCAAACGGTGCCTCCTTAATTAAGCGTCCGTCCTTGTTTAGACTGACCTCATCATTTATGCACCAACAGATGTTGTTTTCGACAAAATATCAATGCTGTACCAGGCCTGTATGCTTCGTTGTTGAAAATGGCAAGGACAAGGGCACCAAGAAGTTTTCTCCCTGGTAAAGGGCACCCTAAGAACTACTGAGAGCATTTTCAGGGGCACCGAGGAAATTACTAGGAGGCATGGAGGAAATCGCCTACATGTATACTGTGCCTCTGTGAAGTATCAGGCCCTCTATACATTATATTGATTATGATTCAAAGACAGTGAGCATTGACGAGGCTCGACTTTGGGTCAAACTCTTCAAGACTGCAGGGCTTGCGGCTCAAAATTTGTTAAAACCAAAATTTATTCTACAAGGCCAGAAACTTAAATGTACATTCTTTTCTTTTTAAACTATATGTAGCACTTTAAGAAAGGTTTAAATCTCATTTGCAGAATAAAGCATAATAACTTGTGGATTTTTGGTTACGCACAACGTTTTGTGATGTTCATTGTGACATGACAAGTGGTTAATCTGCTTTTCTGAGTTAAAGTGGGACGTGCTCCAAAGAGATGACCCGGCATGTAAAAAGCATTCACGCACCAGCAGTCCTTGATCAGTATTATGTCAAGGAAAATGAACGATAAAGTGTAGATTCCTTTATAGTTCGAGCCGAAGGCGAGTACATTGTAATCACGAATCTACACTTTATCGTGTATTCTCTGACTTAAACTATTTCCCTCATTGGTCATATGTAACAGTTTGAATGAATTGGATTTCTAAATAGTAACAACACTAGTTAGTCTATCTAATTTCGTATACTTTAACAAATGACGGTTGGTCACATTTTATAATTATTTTAAAACATATAGAGGCACTCTTTAGTGCTTGCAACATTATTGAGTACGTCAGTTTGCTCAGCTAACTAAACTGAAAAAAAGTTTTTGTAAATTGAAAGATAACAGCCAGCCAATGCTTTGTTGCACTTCTTCTTATCTTTCAGTTTGGAAAGACCGTAATTTTCAAGTTGAACTATTATAATGAAAATACATTCAACTGTAGATTATGTTACGAATCTACACTTAAGTGTAGATTTGTATAAAATATACAGGTACATGTACATATCTACACTTTCAACAATAGAGTGACGTCACAGGAATGGTTTAATATTACATGTACTAGGGTATACATGTTTCTTTTTACTCAACAGAAATATTTCATGACGTCAATGTGTATCTAATCATACTCTATGATCTAATGTCAGCATCAAGTTCAGACAATACTCTTTATGTTACAGGCAAAGCTTGCACAAACAATACAGTGTAATCAAGCCTACAAAGCAACCACATTCCAATGCTGGTTGCTGGTTACTTTAGCCTGCACCCATGACCGTGGGATACTCTTTATCATCTGAACATTAAAGGCACTGAACACTATTGGTAATTGTCATACACCAGTCTTCTCATTTTTTTTTTTATAAATCTCAAAATATGCATAAATCGCAACATTCATATGCATAACATAACAAACCTGTGAAAATTTGAGCTCAATTGGTCGTCGGAGTTGCGAGATAACTATGAAAGAAAAAACACCCTTGTCACACTAAGTTGTGCACTTTCAGATGCTTGATTTCGAGACCTCCAAATCTAATTCCAAGTTCTCGAAAACTACGCTACTTAAGAGGGAGCCGCTTCCCACAATATTTTATACTATCAACCTCTCCCCATTGCTTGTTACCAAGGTTTTATGCTTATAATTATGTTGAGTAATTACCAATAGTGGCCTTTAAACCAGATAAAAATGCTAGCAGTGCAGTGCATGTTTGCTCAAGACACGGTCAGCTGTTTCCCTTTGGGTTGGGGCTGTGCACACCACACATGTATTGAAGAAATAGTGAGAGGTCAATGTAGTTGAATTCATCAAATTCTTTGCATAATACACCGCTGATGTGATGTACTCAACTGCGTGTTGAAAATTCCCCAAGATTTTATCCAATGATAGCCAGAGTAGAAGGAGTTTACACAATTATACAATAAAAATAATGTCAAGAGTAGACAAATTTGAAGAAAAAAACCCCCAAAAACATGTTTGCACAAAACATACTTCCAATGCTCAATACATTTTACTCGTAGGGCTACAAAGTATTCTGTACAAACTAGTGGCATGGTATTTGGCATTGGAAAAAAAAGTAGGAACATTTTACCTAGTACAAGTGCTGACAAAGGCTAAAGACAAACTTCTCAGTTTATTAAAAAAAAAAAAAAAAAATCTGAAATCAGAATAAAGTAGAAGAATATCATGACTGAAACTATCAAATTTATGTAATTCAATATAATTTGGGCTAGAAAGGCAGTGGACACTATTGGTAATTACTCAAAATAATTATTAGCATAAAAACTTACTTGGTAACGAGCAATGGAGAGCTGTTGATAGTACAAAACATTGTGAGAAACGGCTCCCTCTGAAGTAACAAGGTTTTTGAGAAAGGAGTAATTTTCCAAATTTGATTTCGAGACCTCAGAATTAGAATTTGAGGTCCTGAAATTAAGCATCTGAAAGCACCCAACTTTGAGTGACAAGCGTGTTTTTTCTTTCATTATATCTCGCAACTTTGACAACCAATTGAGCTCAAGTTTTCACAGGTTTGTTATGTTAAATGCATATGAATGTTGAGATACACCAATTGAGAAGACTAGTCTTTGACAATTACCAGTAGTGTCCAGTGCCTTTAAGAACCAATAACAATTACTGTCACAGCAAGATTTAAATCAATGACCTCTGGATTAACCTTGATGTACTGGAGATGTGTCACCAGTGAAGAAAAGATGAACTTACATTGTTGTCAAAATTGCACAAGTTCACATAACAAAAATTTAACATCCTTGAGATGAGGTCATTGTGAAATGCATTACTACATGTACATGCCGACACAATATTACTATTTAACATTACATAGCATCAGCAATTGTACATGTATCATTTGACCACAACAGGGGGGGGCATGTCACTATCTAGCCTTGTCCAAGGCTCTTTACGCAAGCACCGGCCCGCTCTGAATTCAAGAACTGCATCTATAGGCCTAGATACTATACCGCGGTACATAACAGTACTTCATACCGTCTAAGCATGGTTTTTCGAGGTTGTTGTACCTCGTACAACCGCCTGATCTGGCCTCATTGTACGAGGTACAACAACCTTGAAAAACCATGCTTCGACCCCACGGTATCAAGTACCGTTACCGTCGGTATAATATCTATGCAGCGTAAATTCAGAGCGGGCCGGTGGTTGCGTAAAGAACCTTTGGACAAGGCTAGTCACTATCATCAATATACATGAACATCACACATATGCAGCAAAATCATTTCAACATCCCCTTTCCCTCCTTACTTCCTAAGACAATCTACAAATAAAATGTAAAGTCCACATCCATAAAAAGTCATTATAAGAAAATAATAAATCTCAAAGTGCTGTGGCACCTCAACTTAGTCAAGTACTGTATTAAAAATATTGATGCAGTACAGGCATATTAGTAATAGTACGGCAAATTCCTCAATGCCTTTTGCAAATGTGCCCTGGGGCTGTTTGAAATGTGGCAGAAAAATTTCTCCCTTCATTTCCTGAAACTGCCTTGCCCTCAAGAGCTCAAAATCACCCCCAGACCTGATGCTGCACGGAGGAAAATAAGGCATTGTTGCCACTCCTCATTGCCTTGGTGCCCCTTCAAACATTCCAAAATAACTTAAAATGTCTGGACTAATCGAAGAGGTGACCTCTAAAAGACGAAAACGCCTTGGTGCCCTTGCCCTTTCAAGAACGAAGCAGGAGGCTAGCAAAACTGTTAAATTCATGTACAGGTCTACAAAACATGTACAGTAAATAAATTAATCATTTGATTGAGTTCCACAACATTAATCTCAACATCTCACATCAACGCTACCTGTTTTACTCGGTGGTTTATAGACGGCCGGTTTAGTCTTCCCTAACTCCCTCTTCTCGATGGCCTCAAGAAGCATAGTCCTATGCATGGAATGATTCGGTGAAAACATCGTCCACGCAATAAATACACACGGCTACCCTCCTTGGCCTCAATATAACATCCAAGGCATCATTTGATGAGATGGGTATATAGAGTGCTGTAGTCGAAGATGGCCTTGTCTTTTTATCAATTGAATTCACTGAGATGTGTTATCTGGTAGGTTGATTCTATGACAAGAACGGTGTCAACAATCCACAAAAAGAATAGTATCAACAATCCACAACAATAAGAACTGTCAGTATTAAGAGTGTTACTACAATATCCACAACCAGTGCCTCTCGGAGTCTGTAGCAATCTACTGTGCACAAACCCCAGCCCACTCACTCAGTCACTACACACTATCTGTATCAGCCAGACATGAACTACATGAATCAGATGTGCATCGATGGGTAAGGGAATTATTATAAATACACGTAGATGGCGAGTCACGACTGCTATTCATCGTACTGACGGCCTAGTCCATTGTTAGTGATTGTATGAACAGTTCTTTAGATTAGATTTTTCAATATTATTTTGCTGCTGTCACAAAGGTCGGAAAAGTGTGACTATGATAACACGCCTAACAACAGAAAATAAATACGCTACCCAACAAAATTTTGTTTGATTTTTCTACTTGTTGAGATTTCAAAATAAACATAAGTTTACACTTCCACAAAAAAAAAGTGTTTATCTATAAATATCCTTCACAAAAGATTACTTCAGAATTTGTTTTTAAATAATCTTCAATATGTATAATGCGTTTTCCATTTAGAAGTTATGATTTGTGCAGCCTCTTTGCTTTAAAAACTTAACAACAGCGAATGACACCCCCATCTATAAAATGGGCTGTTCAAATTACTAACATGCTGTAGTAAGTACTGTCGATCACATACTGTATCGAAAAATGTTCAGTTGCTAAAGATGGGTCAAGGCCTGGCCTATTATTCAATAAAGCCAATTAGAGGGTGTACAGAGGCCAGATGCTTTGTTTTTGACAGGGCATTTTCTCTTTAGTATGAGGAAATTGTTAATTTCTAATGGAGCATTTCAAGGGCACCAAGGCAATGACCAGGGGGAATGGAGACAATCACCTAAACTGCCTCTGTGAAGTGTCAAGCATCCGTCTATCAATTTATGTTCATTGACAATGAGCTTATTATAAAATATGTATACAAATGGTCTTGATATTGAGTAGACAAATAAGTTACCATGGATTTAGTTATAGCACCACAGGTAAATTGTCAAGCAAATAAAAATAAGAACAACATTTGCATCTGGCAATCAGGGAGATTTTGCACAAGGTTTTAGTCAGGATTTGATAAGAGGGTGGGTGTCAAAATTTGCTGGAAATTATAAAAAAACTGGGTGTCCAAATTGTTCACTAACAGTGTACATGTGTACATGTATACATGGGTACCTGTACTGACAGATAAAACAGCCAGGGTGTCCATTATTAATATTAGAATCAGGGAGATATCTAAGAGGAAACGTTTCCATTAAGCAGAGTTTTTCAAATTTGTTCATCAGTCTGACATGGAAAGGGTGGTTTATCAGGGACATTTTGCAGACTCAGGGAGGGTTTTGGAACTCTATGAGTTGGAAGCTCTGACACTGGACACTATTGGTTATTGTCAAAGACTAGTCTTCAAAGTTGGTTTATCTCAACATATGCATAAAATAACAAACCTGTGAAAATTTGAGCTCAATCGGTCATTGAAGTTGCGAAATACTAATGAAAGGAAAAACACCCTCAATGTCGCACCATGGTCACACGAAGTTGTGTGCTTTCAGATGCTTCATTTTGAGACCTCAAATTCGAATATTATCTGAGGTATCGCAATCAAATTCGTGGAAAATTACTTCTTTCTTGAAAACTACATCACCTCAGAGGGAGCTGTTAGACTCACAATGTTTTATATTATAACACCCCTTACAAGTATTCTGTATGCTCATTGGTTTAGAGCACGTCACATGACATGTCTTAGTTTTGCTAGACGACGACCGTGTGATGGTTTGTGTGCTAGTCCGAAGACTAGCACACGGCGTGCAGTACCCAGACGTCTGTTGCGTGTATGAGGATGATAAATTAATAGTCTGTAACCATTTCGGATTGCACGACACTCCATGCAGCACAGTAACAGTGTTTGCAATCAGTATTCGCGTCGTCCGTGGATTGTAGCATTCAGGTCTGTAACTTAATAATAATAGTACAGTATTTCGAAATGTTTGGGGTGTTATAAAACTAATATTGACTGCTTTTACTCGTGCAATGGTTAAAAATCTTGACTCCCTCGGTGATCCCCGTAGCGTTTTTTTTTTCCCCTCGGCTTCGCCTCGGGAAAATAGAACGCTCCGGGGATCACCTCGGGAGTCATAGTTTTAACCATGGCACTCGAAGCAGTCAATATTTGTATACTATCAACCTCTCCCCATTACTCGTAATCAAAAAAGGTTTTATGATAAGAATTATTTTGAGTAATTAATTACCAATAGTGTCCACTGCCTTTAAATTGCTTTGATACCTTTTTTAGATCAAGTTTTTGGCCATGACATGAATCCCTACTCATTGTGAATGAAGTTGTAATATAATTTACCTGTAGAAGTTTCAGCTTTTAAAGACATCAAGTTTTTGAGAAAAAAATAGTGACAATCTCAGAGCAATGTTTTCAGAAAAGTCGCTTAAATACGGTATGCTGAAATAGTTGTCAGCTTATGAGACAACAATAACATTCATGAAATCTTTTTTTAAAACTAATTTCTGAAAAACTATTGCAGCATCTCAGTAAGTAATATTTTAAGGGAAGCTTTCTACAATCATTATCTTTAAACTGTGTAAGTTTGCAAGTACATGCATTATTAGCAGCCCCCACCTCAAAAAATAGTTTAGCTTCTCTAACCACTTCCTTTTTAGAGGACACCCCCCCCCCCCTTTTCATGAAACAAAAGGATTATTAAACGAATCAAGAATAAAAAATAAAAAACTGCAAAACAGTCCAGTGTGACTCTGTGTCACTAGATGCATGTTCAGTGCTGTTACTGTGTTATAAAACTAGTTAGTTACAAATAGAACTTGCTGACTGCAAACTGTTAAAAGGCAAACAAAATAATAAATAGTTAAATAATCATAATTTAAATGGTCCGAGTCTTCAGTTTCAGCCTTTCAAGAAAGACAGACCATGGCAAGTTTTCCGCACCTTGCCACCGATTTCGCCCTAAGTTAGCTCAAATTATACTGAACTTTTGTCTTACCCAACAAAAAGGGTTACCGCATATATCCATCCAAAATAGACAGAGGAAAAAACCTCAGGTGTAAAAACAATATTGAGAAATTGGTGGCAAGGTGCAGTTTTTTTCAAAGACCCTGCTCAGGCCAAAACGTTACGTCAGGCCATGGGCATAACTATTTGCTTGCAATTATAGGAAAAGAAAGAAAAAGTTTCTGTATGGCGCCACCACTTTTTCATTCGACATGAATCTGATGATTAAATTAATCATTAGGCCTATGAAAAGAAATATATCCTCTGCCTACCAGTTATCACGCTATTATGCCTTTTTCTTTGAATGGGGAAACAAATAATGATGCCATATATCAACCGATGCCCTAATTATCTTCATTTGTTAATACGAAGTATGCAAACATGTATTAAAACTTGATGGACATTGAAATGTTCACACCACACACCGATCTTGGATGACTTCAACTGGCCCCATTTGTTTTGAGTTTTTCCTGTTTTCAGGGCAAACAAGAAAGTATGGTTTCCCGGTGAAGCCATACATGGCAGAAACATCTGCAGTGACTACAAGTGTTCTTTGAGACTCTGTGTATGACTGTATAGCCAGCAGTTGCCTTTATTTTATTCAAAATATTTTTTTATTAAATTTTTAAAATTACCATGATAACTTGCACAAAATAAAAAAAAAATAAAAAAAATATAAAAAGTGTGAATAATTACTGGCTTCAAAATCTGATTTCTATTTATTTTTGTTCTATTTTTTTTCTTATTATTTCTAATAAAGCGTATAAATAAACAGTGATAATTGAATCAACAAGCTGATGTTTAAATTTTAATATAAATAATAGTATTGATACGAGGGTTACAAAATAAAAATCTCCAAAAATATTAGAAAATGATATAAGGCACAGGCTTCTTTAAGCCTCGGTATTTTTTTTCAAGAATGCTCAGCAAAACATTCAGTCACATGATTTTGATCATCATGAATTGTGAATTGAAATAGCGTTTGATGAAACTTTTTCGGTGGGCAAATATTTTTATATGGCCTCAACATTATGACATATTTGTGTACCTTGTAGAAATGCCTAAAATACCAAACTTTTTCCATTTACAAGTGCAAATGACCAGTGGAGCCTTACGTGTTTCTAAGTTTTGGTCAAAGAAGAGGAGACTCTTTGCTTGGCGAATAAAACCACACAATTTTTATCTTGGGACTGTTTACATCACGCACAGAGAGGTAAAAGATTTGCCACGATATTAGGGACACCTCGAAAACAGGACCTCCTACGATATAATAATATCTTCTATTTGTAGGCTATTTCTAAATCTAATTTGTAACCTCAATGAGATATCCTTTTTGTACAAATGAGTGAAGAAGTGGTGCCGCCATACGGAAAGTTATCCAAAAGAAAGCTAATATTATAATGACAAAATAAACACTGCCATTATTTATAAATATATCAAAAAAGTTTCAAAATTTCACCTGTGGAACTTGATGCACCCATTCGTTCAGTGAAGAAAGTTTGCAAACTAAACTGCATGCACTACACTACCACTCACTCACGGTTGGTCACTTGTCTGTCACAACAAAATAATCTTCAAGCTTCAAAACACTGTACCCAGTCATTCATAAATCTGTTGAAATGTATGATAAATATTTTTCCTGAATTTGGTCTGTTTTTACTATGAAGTTTGGCTTCAAAACTTTGACAAAAAACAACAACACACAAAACGCCGAAGTCAAGTCATGGAGTTGTGTGTATTACTGGTGGTGCAGTTTCTTTTATAACATGATCACCAGCGCCCTCTTGTGACACAAACATTGAAGGTTTTTTTTTTGCTCATCATTTACACTGGAAAACCTATTTAGAAAAGTTGAATCCTTACTAATTTCTCCTATCTTGAAGGTCAGACAGAAATAAATAGACTGTCAAATCAAGCAGCTTTAAATTTACAACATTAGAAGCAAAGAATTTTGTATGATGCTATTATGACAGCAATTTTGAACGGAAATACTCAGCACTCAATTTCTCAGGCCACAGGGATGAAAAAAGTGAAAAGACCCGTTGGGTCGATTTCACAAAGAGTTAGGACTTATCTTGAGTTAGGAATCTTAAGGTCTGCATGCTACAGGCAGGGTTGGGACTCGTCCAAAGATTAGTCTTAAGTTAGGAAGAGTTTTATAAAATTGAAGGCTCATCAAGTAATAATTTGATGCATTATTATCGAAGAATATCAAGGAGAATTATAAGCAAAAGTGTCTACATTTTAAAGATTTTGATAAACAGAAATTTGTCTTCTAATAAAGAAATTTGTGTAATGAAGTTGAAAATTAATTTGTGACAAACTTGTTTGAAAAAGGGGAACGTTATAATTCTCTTTTCTTTTTTGAACAATGCATACAAATTAGTATTTTGTTGTTGTAAACAATACATTGTGCAGACACTGAAAATGCACAACGCCTTTCTTAAATTACAGACTTTATTTTTCCTTTTAATAGGCCCCCTAACCCTAACCATTCCAAAAAATGTCATTTTTTGAAATAAAAAAAACAAAATGGCAACAACATTTCTGACTCACTATTTTTGCTCACAGTGAAGAAAATAAAACTGGTCTTTTCATGATTTAATGTTTACCCCAGACTGAGTCCAGACTCCAGACACTCCCCAGGGTTGTACTAAGAGAATGGTAGACACTCCTATTGAGATCCAGTTATGTCTTTAGGCCTATCTAAAAATCATCAGCATTTTGGTATACGTTGTTTTGGTTTGTAATGCTCTTAGTTTCTTCCATTATTATCTCGCAGTTTCGACGACCAATTTAGCTCCAATTTACACAGGTTTGTTATTTTTCTGCATATGTTGAGATACATCAAGTGCGAAGGCTGGTCTTTGACAACTACCAAACAAAGGTGTCCAGTGTCTTATCCATTGTAAGGTTTGTTATAAACTCTTTAGTCAAGGAAGTATTAATTTTTAAAAGAGCAAGGGCACCAAGGCATTTTTTTCTTAGCAAAGGGCACCCTATGAGGAAATTGTAAATTTCTACTGGGACATTTCAAGGGCACCGATGCAATGACCAGGGGGCATGGAGGCAATTCAAATTTTGTAAAATCAATTGTTTGTTTAAAAAAAATAGTAATAAATATAACTCAACGTATTCAATACAGAAAGCATGTTTAATTACTAAAAAAAAAGTAATTTCATTATGGGTTTATTATGATTTACAACTCATATTTGTTATGGCTTTCAAGCCTTTTCTATTTTTACATCTTTGAGTGACCTTGTGCCTCCTATCTACTGGCCTTGTACCCAAGGCCAAAGTTGCCTTGCCCTAAAGATTTTGTAATTCGAGGTCTGCCCTTCCTACTGCAAGGAAAACATCAAAGGTCGCACTAAAAGCTGATAACTGATGACGCCTAACGACAACTGCCACCCATGCAAATAAAATTGGCTGTCGTCACTGACTCGTCAGTACAGTTGTCTGCTTAAATTTAGTTTGACCCACTTCCTGTATGAGGGCAAGAAATGGTTTAATAAACCCCACACTCTAACCCAATAAGGTTTATCGCGAATAGCAAAAGATCAAGAGAGGGCGCTGTTGAACCCAAAAAAGGGTACAGGCGTTGCGTGCGCGAGTCGTAGAAACTGCATAGAATAGTAATAGAAACCGCCCCATATTCCTTCCCTCAATACATTGCGGTTCTGAATCGGGTAAACCTTATGATGGGCTACTTAAGAAGAGGAAAAGTTTTAGTATACTGCCAACACTTTTTCATTCGTTATGACATTAAAATAGAATCATCATAATTTTGAATATATCCCTTTGCTTGGTAAAATATAATTAAATTAGTGGTCGTATCTCGTATCGTAAGAATAGATACACTACAGACAGTTTTCCCATTATAATATAATCACATTGCTGAAGTGACGCAGTACGTAGGTTAGGTAGTTCGGTAAATGTAAATCAAGCATTGGGCTGGGTACTCTTCCTACAATAAATACAATATATTTTTAAAGTACAAACAAAACACTTCCAACTTCCAGTTGAAAACTTGAATTGAATGCTTGTTGCATTGCAACACAGCGACATCTCCATCTCCATTGGTTAAGTCAGCAAAATATCCTGCCGGATACATCAACGCTAACTTGCGCACTGCGTGTGGAAATAGACTACTATTCTATTCGGTGTTGCTTATGTGACATGGCAAACACCGAGCCACAAAAAAGACTAGTTGCGATAGCGTAACCCTGCCGTCGTCAGCAGGAGGGTTACGTTATCGCAACTACCAAAAGACACACCGAAAAAAAGGAAATAAAACTTACGCCTTACACCTTGAAAATAATTAGTACACACCCTGTTCCAAGTCTTTGCTGCTATCAGCGGGCCTCGATATGTAGATAAGGCAGAGGGTCGCACCAAAGGCAAATATCGGCACAAATTTCGAGCGCAAAATGTTAACGACATCATCAGCTAGTCTCATGTTTTAAAAATGGTGAAAAAAACGAAAAAATAATGTCTCAAAGTTTTAATTAGTACGCCCTCTATAGTTGCAGCTCGCACAATAGTCGGGTTCCAGACTCCGACAGTAACCGTTAGAAATTGTGTTGTGACGACTGGAGATCACACTCAACTTTGATCGACGTCCGATCGGTGTGTGTACACAAACACGCGGCTGACACGCTATTTTGGAATTTTATGGGTAATTATCGCCTTCCTGTAAGTTTCGATGGCATGATATACTTAAAATAAATTATAGATCGTAACTAATTTTTAAAATTACGCGATCGTTGTTGTGTTTGACTTTTGGACAGGTTTGTAAAGAAATATTTGGGTATGTCACGAGAGGGCGGTGTTCATTAATTGACACATGATTGCAACATCAACAATAACTTGGACGATCATTTAGTTTTGTGTTGTATAAATGCCTCAGTCAATTGTGCTTTTTCATTCGATATGAAATAATATAGTATCTAATTTACCTCAATGAGATATCCCTTTTTGTAATAATGAAATGAGTGAAAAGGTGGTGGCGCCATACTGAAAGTTATCCCTTGACTGGTTTGGTCCACTGGTTTACTTTGGGGTAGTTTGGGGTAGTTTGTTAGCAGTCGTCTTTATTTTTTACTTATAATAGAGGACAGGCTGTATGTATAGCCTATACAACATGCAGTATGTTTGGTCATGTCTTCAAATTTAAAAGTCAATCAAACATATAACCACAGGAAAAGTTTCCGTATGGCGCCATGATACATATGGTTAGCAGACAAAAATTACAGAGTCCCATTTCTGCCCCTAAGTTGTTTTTAAAACTGAGCTTTTGTTGTATGGATAAATTTATAACTGTTTTGCAAGTTTTAAAGTTTGATACGCATTTTGCGTGGTTGTTTACAACTAAAAATACAAATCAGCCATACTACCAGAACATTAGTTCTAATAGACACACAGAGGGCCCTAGGACTGGGATATTAAGAACTTAAAGCTATGCCTAAGTTAGGGCAAGTAACTCATCCTAACTCAAGATAAAACTAGTGTTAATAAATCTATTGTGAAATCCACCCCTGGTCCTTTTACAAATTGGTGACTTTAAAAAAGTTTCACAAGATTGCTAAGCGATAATAATAACAAACAAGAACAATGATGATAGTTTACATTGCCAGTTTAGGGTAATTTTCTTCTAGAAATTATAAAAGGCTCTCACGAAGTAAGGGTAATTAAGATAATACAATAAAAGGGAACAAAGCAACACAATACAACAAAACATTAAACAAATCTAAGTCAAACAAAACAAGACTTTTAACACGTGTATTTTGAGCTCAATATATGCATGCAATGAGGCTTAAGATTGTTTTTGAAGATATAAGCATTCTTATCTTGAGCAAGTAATTGAAAATGTTGGATGTACTTTCAGTGTAGCTGATAATTATTTTTTTCAAACGTAGGTTCATCACAGGATTTTTCCAAAACTTGGAGCCATTTTGGACCAAATTCCTATTTCACACCAAAAAAGGACTGCTACAAATTCTCTCTCATACCTTGTACAATTCCAGTGTGGGACTTTTAACCAGCATCAACTAAGGAAGCATATTATTTAAGCTAGCTTTGCTATTAAAACTAAACATCAAGGACATTCAAACTCGTGCCCACCCAGTCACAAATTACTTATCAAGCATCTGAAAGCACACAACTTTGTGTGACAAGGATGTTTTTTCTTTCATTATTATCTAGTAAATTTGACAACTGATTGAGCTCAAATTTTCCATTTTTTTTTTATGCATATGTTGAGATACTCCAAGTGGAAAGACTAGTCTTTGAAAATTACCAAAGGTGTCCAGTGTCTTTAAGCAGAAGCAGAAGCAGAAGTCCATATGAAATTTATAAATGTTTCCTGTCTGTGACGGTGAGATATATAACAAGTAAAACAAATTCTTATTTTTTCCCCCTTGAAATAGCAAGGAGGACATGATGGAGGAGAAGACCGAAGATCCGAGGAAGGAATTTAATTCCCTGCTTGAGAAATGGAATCGAGGGAGAGGCTCTTCGGCAGCCAACATAGCCATAGTCACCAGGTAGGTCCAATGGTGTCGTGGCCGAGCGGAAAAGAGCATTGGACTCCAGCTCTTGTGATTCTGTTCAGCAGAGTATGGGTTCGGGAACTGGGACACTTGTCTCAGAGGCATATTACTTGGTTGGGATTCGAACCCACAACATTTGCAATTGGTGTCTTACCAACTAGACCTACTAGACCACCAAGATTGCCCAGTAGCTAGAGGCAGTTCAAATCCTATATTTAGCTGAGTAATTATGCCTGTGATTTTTTTTTATACAGCTAAGGGAAAGTACTGAGTATACAGTAATAGCACTCATCAGTGTAAATGAAATTAACATTCTTTATCCCCGATGCAGTTTCCATCTATTAAATCTTTCTAAGTTGTGATGATAATCATAAACGTTCTTTCTCTTCACCCTTTTTCCTTTAGGATGTGTGAGATTATTGAGAAGGAAACAGAAAACTACATGAAGCTTGATCAGGATCCGTTTGATGACCGCCATCCAGCCCGTGTTGATCCCGAATGTGACTTGGGTCACCTGATGACTGTGTTGTTTAACAAAGATGACTTTATGAATCAGGTTTGTTGTTGTTGTTGTTTAGGTTGCTACGGGCAACTATTGAACACTATCAGGCATGCAACTTTCTCAGCTGAATCTTTCTTTTCAAAACAGTGCCATAGAAAACTGAAAATTATTGTACAAAATGTAAGTTTGATCGTCCATTTCCTTTTTTCTCTGCAATTAGAAAGATGCATGTCTGCACTATAGATCATTGGATCATGTGCGCAAGACATCACTGTAGCAGAGCGCCCTCGGCTACATGTAGATGTCAAAAGGAGGCTGCTCATTGGCCCCTCATGTGTGCCGCATTTAAAGCTTTGTGTATAACCTACTTTAACAGTGTAACTCAGTTTAACACGTGTAATGATTTTCCCAGTATGTTTTTTGAACTATTTTATTTTATTTCTCCGGTAAGGTATATTTGACTAAAGAGCAATAAAGTGTTATCAAGGGGAAAAGGTTTTTTTTTGTGTTCCACCAATGTTTCCATTTTAAGACATGGGACGACATGAGGTCTACACAAATCCATACAAACAATGTTGGTCCAGTAGACATTTTGAGATACAAACCTTGCAGCCGATTTCACAAAACTTTACGCAGCTGCTAAAAGGCCACTTGACCTCAGTCCACTTGACCTCAGTCATAGCTGAAACTGCTAAACTTAGTCACAGTTGTACTTTCCTTGTGACTATTTCAATCAAATAAAAAACCAAAATTTCAGTCTAATTTTGAAACGGTCAGTGCCTTTGGGAAAATTCTAAATAAAACATCACTGTTTATTGTCAACTTATCTCAATTTTTGTTTGCACACACAGCTTGTGAGTGATTTCGTAACGCTATCACGAGACTTCGACACCAACGTTGTCGGCTGCCGTCTGCTCCTAGATGTTCTCCCTGGTCTTGAGACTTCAATTATCTTTGAAGAATCGGTAAGAGCAACTTGCATTGTAACCAGCCCCTCGATCAACATCAAGTTTCCCCTCACCTGACAATACGCCTCTCTAAATATCAGACTAATTCAAGAACTGAATCCGCGGTAGTACAGTTAATTACGATCCTATAAGCTAAAGTAGTAGTCCCAGCCAATTTTCTATATCTTCCACCTGGGTAGTATTTAAAAAGTAGGACAGTTCTTTTCAGAACTGAGAAGTCTCCCGAACATTCAATAAATTCTGATTCTACAGAAAAGGACCTATTGCCACAAAGAGTGGAAGTTCTGGGCTGATGAAGCATCATGAGCTCATTAAAACACAGATGCCCTTCAGATGTGAAAATTGCTATATAAAAACTCGTTATTGTTAGTATTATCAAGATTATTTTTATTTGTATCATTGTAATCCAACAGGATCAGCTAGTGAGTAAGTTAGTCCAGTGGGTGATGCATTCTGAGGAACCTCTTCAGTCTTACGCTACTGGCCTCCTAGCCAACGCCATAGAGGTTCAGGAAATAGCCGGCAACCTACGTGAGGAAAATACCTCAATGGTAAGATGGAAACTTGTTTGTGTGCCTTCAATTATTTTTTCTTCTTCTTATACAATACAATGGGCTTTTACATAGCGCCATTTCATTTAGACCACAGCGCTTTAGACATACAACAGCAATGCAAATAATACAACAAATGACAAAAAAAAAGCAATTAACAGAAACCAAAGAAATAGTTGTTTTTTAAGTGCTTTCTTGAAAATAGGCAGAGAATTTGAGGTGTGTAAGGTGATGGAAAGATGGTTCCACAGTCTTGGAGCGGCTAAATAAAAGTGCAGCCTTCAAATGATTGAAGATGTACGCACTGTGTGTGAGCGCAAGGGTTGGCTTAGGCAACAGGTGTTAGGTGCAGGTGCAGCAGTCTGTTCTTGCATTGTTCTTTCTCATAGATATGTATGTATGTACACACATTGGGGGGGGGGGGCTCCCAACAAGCTGGCTTTTAGGAAACCTCCTCTCCTTAATCTATTAAGTTTTCTCTCCTAGCCCCCAATGTTTTGTTTTTCATTTTCAATGATTGAGTGGATATAAATGGGAGACATTTAGACGGTCCATTTTACATAGTATTGTGCGTGCTCAGACCTATGAGGGCGTTATTACTATTATTATTAGTAATGCTGTAAGTGGAATGTTTTGTTTGCAGGTGACGGTAATGATGGGTCGTCTCCACTCTCTGATGAAGCAGTCCATGGAGGACGACAACTCGTCAGGTCGCTCCGAGAGCTCCAAAGACGATCGACCGTTTGAATGCTTGAATGGGAGTGGGGACAACAGCCCCGACCTCACCCAGGAAGAGCCTGCGGAGAGACGCTCTGGAGCAGATGACTTCATCGCAGAGAGTCAAGCAATGGATTCCTCATGCGTCCCTACGAATGATGCAACATGCAGTAACGGGTTTGCCGACCCATCTCCTGGTCCCTCAGAAGATCACAAAGTGTCGCCCGCATCGTCAAAAACCAACGACACTCTCATCTCAGGAACTTCATCTTCCAACCAAAATATCACAGCCAGACAGACTTCAGCCGATATTACAGACCCCAAGTTGATGCCGTCCTCAAGCACACTGTCCACATTGTCAAACTTCAAAGACCATCTCACCTCAGGAACATCAATAAGCACAAGAATCCGGCGGAGTAGCGGCAAAGGAGATAAGGCTGCCCTTCCCAAGAAGAGTGGCAAAACCAAAAAGACATCCGCCCCAGGCTCCAGGAAGGCCAAGTCCAAGAAGAACCCCATGAAGGGTTTGAGTCATCCTGAAGAGAGCAACAGCAGCTGGTCTGAACTTTCTTACTTCATCATCGGTACCCACTGTATGTACCCAATGACTCCTGTAATGCAGCAGAGATTTATTCTGCAATATCTGACGCCTTTGGCAGAGTACCAGGAAGTAAGTGAAGTGTTACTCAAGAAGGATGAGGAAGTCTTAACCCATGACCTTAACCTTTGACCTGTAGCCTTTTTACTGTTCTCTTTCCTAAACCTGGGCGAATAGTGGAATTTACTACTCGCTGCTAGTTGCACCTCAAATAGTCGTGACTTCAACACTAGTAGCCACAAACTCCCATGATGCATCGCGGCATATTATTTGCCACAGGCGCAATATATAATAGAATTCATGCTAAAGGATTGAAGGGTTGTTTCACAGATGTCTGATTGTGTTTGGTAGTAAAACATGTTGTTTTGAAAGGTCGTGAGTGAAACATTCGGCTTTTTTCTTGTTGTAGTCGTTGCAGCAAGATTACCTGAGTAGCTCAAAAATAGTAGTCGCGACTCAACTAAGCAATCAGTAGTCGCGACTAAGATGCTAGTCGCACTAGTCGCTGAAGCAAATTCATTCCCACTCTGCTATTTCAGTATTTCTTAAAATAGTTAAAGATTGTGACAGGAAGTAGTTTCATTGTTGATCCAATTTCCCTGTTTTAGCTGCTGGGTACGATGTTCGAGAATGGAGCTATGGATTTAGTGATGCACTACATTGACTTGAGCAAGTCTAACGATGCCAGGTTGACCTTCGACGGTTTAAAGGTGATTATTCCGGCTGATAAACTGATTTTGAAAGCAAACATTTTTCGAAATTATTTGCAAAAGTAAGATACGGGCTCTGAAATAGTTTGGGTGGATGATGTCGAATTCACTTGTGTCAATACAAGACAATTGGTACAAAACAATCCAGTAAAACATAATTTATAAAAATATATAAACACACAGAACAAAATAATTTATTAAATAATATAATATCAAAGTCTTATATAGCGCACATCTACCAACAAGGTACTTGAGGCGCTTAGTATATACATTTTTACACAAAAGATAGGGTATTGAAGTTATGAATTTTTTAGACCCAATTATTTAGCACCTTATAAGGGCTTGCAAGGTGTTAGCGCATTCAGCAGCCACAGCTAGGAACACCGAGGCGAACCTCTGGGTTCTTTTACGTGCGCTACACAACACACTGAACCAATGTCTTTATGTCCCATCCGAAGGACAAAGCAATGGTTAAGTGTCTTGCTTGAGGACACAAGTGTCACGGCTGGGACTCGGAACCTGTATACAAATAGTTTGTTTGTCTTGAAGGCAACAGTGATCACAAAGTCTTATAAATCCATGTCACAGTTTGATAGTGAAATTCGAACAATTCTTTACCGTTGGTTTACTTGCGTTTGTTTATTTGCGTTTGTTTACCAGTACCTATCCTCATTGATATGCCATAAGAAGTTTGCCGCTGAGTTCGTTGAACGAGGCGGTGTTCAACAGTTATTGAAGGTCCATCGTCCGTCCATCCCTGCCACCGGGGTGTCCCTGTGCCTGTACTACTTGGCCTACAACGCTGATACCATGGAAAGAATTTGTTTGCTGCCTCCGCAAGACGTCAGAGAACTTGTCCGGTGAGTGATGGCATTTTTTTCTTTATCTTTTGAGTTGTGATGGCTTTGACAAGAGCTGGTGGTGTAACAACTCACAATCTACAGAGGTTTGTGGTAGCAACATGGTAATATCTCTCATGAGTTGTGTTAGATTTGATAAGAGCAGGGTTTGAATTCTGTGAAGACTAGTCGTATCTCGAGTAAGGACAACTTACTCATCCTAACTTAGGACTAGCATTAATTTTTGAATAGCTCCTAGGACCAGTCCTAAGTAAGGCTAGTCCTAATTTCTTTGTGAAATCCACCCCTGGTTGTGTAACAACACACACTCTAGAGAGGGTTGTGAAAATAATTTATGTTGGGGAAGAAGTTTTACTTTTCTTGAAGAGGGATGTTTTAATCAACATCTAAGTCGCTAACCTGTCTCTTTATTGTTCATCCTTAGGTATGCCCTGTGGTTGCTAGAGTGCTCCCATGAATCCGGCAGGAGTCATGCAACAATGTTTTTCACCATGGCCTTTAGTTTCTGGACCGTCTTGGAGCACTTCGATCAGCAGGATGGCATCCGTAAACTCTTCAATACGGTAAGATACTGCTCTAGAATTGCAAAGGTCGTGGGTTCGAATCCCACCCGATTCGGAAAAGTAGTGAGAATACAGTGCTAACACACCAGTTGAACCAAAAGTGATTATATTAAACAGTCAGATAGTAGGAGGGTTAAGGTGTAATGCGGTACTTGAGTTTCCGTAGTTATCTCTCCTACACACCAGACGAGTACATTAGACTATTTACCATGTAGATGCATTCACCACATGATATCATAAATTGCATGCTGGTGACAGTTGATTACATTGAAAGGTCAGATAGTAGAAGGGTTAGAGGACAATGCAGTACTTGACTTCCTACAGATGATGATGTTGAATGGTCAGATAGTAGGAGGGTTAAGACACAATGCAATACTTGACTTTACACAGTTGATGATATTGAATGTTCAGATAGTAGGAGGGTTAAGACCAATGCAGTACTTGATTTTACACAGTTGATGATATTGAATGATCAGCCAGAAGAATGGTTTAAGCTCAATTTCCAATGCAGTACTTGACTTTCCTCAATTATCTCTCCTACACCAGACAAGTACATTAAACATCCTGAATCTCGAAGACCAAGGACACTTTCTGAATGATGACGATCTATACACCAGCCGCCAGACAGTCAAGCATACCTGTATGACACTTAAGAAGTACTTTGAGACCCACCTGGCCATCAGAGTGGACAGTATCAAGAGAGCATACTCCAAGAACCAAGGCTTTGTTCCTCCAGACGCCATTCCTCCGTACAAGGTTTGTTCAAACGCGGTTTGGGGGAATCTTTTGTAAAACATGGGCCAGGTTCGCGCAAGGACTATGGTTGACCATAGTTTGACTAGCCTTGCTCAAACTCTGTCTAGTTGGACTACGCTAGTTGACTATTTGGAACCAACCCATTGGGCCTGGTCGCATCAATGGTTACCAACAGCCGTTTTCATAGCACAGCACAGTGTGGACCAGTTATAACAAAAATATTACACACCTTAAATTGTCGGTCGCCCTGAGGTGACATGACAAGAGTCATTTGCACTTGAACCCTTGTGTGAATGCCCTACGTACGTCACTGAACAACCACTGATCCTTGAACTTGACTATGGCGTGTTGTGGTCGAGCAGATAAGAGCACCGGTCTCGAGCTCTGGTGTTTCTGATCAGCAGAGTGCGGATTCGAGTTCTGGTCTTGACACTTGTGTCTTTAGGCAAGACAATTGACCACTACTGCTTCATCCTTCGGGTGGGATGTTAAACTATAAGTGCGTGTGTTGTGTACTCCACGTAAAATAACTCAGCACACTAATCGTTGAGAGAAGGTGTTTTTCACTGTATTGTTGGTTGGAGATTGCACTCAATCATCTAGTTAACTCATACAAGGTTTTATATAAATGTGGTCATAATTTGGAAATAGACTGTGCAAGTCTCGCGAGAAATTGAACTTCCGGGACCATTGTGGTCCCAACCTAATGGAGTTTTACGTTGGGGAGATTTTGTTCTGTCGATAATTTTAGTTTAACATAAGTTATGACTCTAAAAAGTGAATATGTTCTTGGGAATGTAAAAATAAGTGATTAAAAACAGAAAAGTAAAATCAATTCAACAAATTAACGAAGAAAACTAAAGAAAAAAACTTGACCTCCAGTTTCCGGTTTACTCTGAACAATTAAGAATATTACCCAATTGACGTTCCCATTATCGCTGAATCTATGTGATGATCGCACCAATTGGACGTGATTCACAAACGGAGTGTATTAGAAAAAACATCCAGGTTGATGTCGAACAGCGATCCTCGTCCCGATAAATGTTTAATTTTTACGTTAATTTAAACAAAACAATTATTATGTACACGAATTAAAATAATAATTATACAAAAAGTACGTTAAAAATAATAACCTTTAAGAATTTTTTAACAAATAACAATTTCAATACAATTTGGTTTTGTACAAAAATATACTTTTTTTCAAATTAAGTTCTCGTTTTCGCTATGTGCGAGACTTGCACAGTCTATAGCTCCACCTTTAAAAAAAATAACTAGTGCTTTAAAATGCCAGTCAGGTAAAGATAAAGTGCTATATAAAGACAGTGTTTTGTTTTGATAAATTTGCAGTCAGATCATCAATTCTCAAGTAGCAAGTCTACCATATATATTTTCAAAATAAAATAACAGTTGTTTGACATAACGGTAGTGGCATAATAAAAGAGACTTTTCAAGTCATTCTTTAATAATGGGTGCGTTCGATTAGCTTCCCTGGGTCGACCCCAGCCTGCCCCCCGGTTTGTTCGAATAGCTTTGACGTCATTCCAGGGGCTCACCCGGGTCAGCCCCCAGTGCCCTGTTTGTGGAACGGGTCACTTGGGGCTGGCCCGAGGTGCATGGCGTCACCTCGAGAGTGTGAGTGTGATCGTTTGATTAGCTCTTGTCAGGGGCTCACCCGAGTGAGCACCGGGAGGTCGACACGAAAGCTAATTGAACGCACCCATAAAAGAATTAATTGAAAATTCATCTATTTCCCATTGGTTATAAGTTGATTTCTACCCATAGGCCATCACGGTCACTACAGAGAGTACCAGTGAGCACATGGAGACAATGCTAGAGGAAGCACCGCCCAACATGTACTGGAAACCAGTGAACGCATTCATCAAGATGGATGGAGCCAAGCTGATGATGCAGATCATTGCCATGGCCAATGATTGGAAGAACTACAGTGGAAAGTAAGCCAGTCAGATCTGCAAGTTTTAAGGATTGTAGGATGGGGTTAAAGCTTGGGATGGGGTATAGGTTAGGGTGTGACGGGTGCAATTGGGTATGTGGGGGGTATAAGTTTATGTGTGGGAGGTTGAAGTTGGGATGTGGTGGGTACAAGTTGATGTGTGTGGGGTACATGGGGTGTAGGGGTACAGGTTGGGATGTGAGGGTGCCAGTTGGGATGTGTCGGGCTACAAGTTGGGATGGATGACAAATTGGAGGTCCGGTTTGGAAGTTGGGGTACAAACTGGGATGTGAGGGTACAATTTGGGATGTGGGGGTACAGTTTGGGATTGGGTACAAATTGGAGGTCAGGTTTGGATGTTAGGGTACAAGTTGGGATGTGAGGGTACAAGTTGGGATGTGAGGGTGCAAGTTGGGATGTGAGGGTGCAAGTTGGGATGTGGGGGTTTACCGGATGTGAGAGTACAAGTTGAAATGTGAGGGTGCAAGTTGGGATGTGGGGGTGCAAGTTGAAATGTGAGGGTGCAAGTTGGGATGTGAGGGTGCAAGTTGGGATGTGGGGGTGCAAGTTGGGATGCTGGGGTGCCAGTTGGGATGTGAGGGTGCAGGTTGGGATGTGGGGGTGCGGGTTGGGATGTGGGGGTACAAATTGAGATGTGGGGGTACAAATTGGGATGTGAGGGTGCAAGTTGGGATGTGAGGGTGCCAGTTGGGATGTGAGGGTGCAGGTTGGGATGTGGGGGTACAAATTGAGATGTGGGGGTACAAATTGGGCAAGTTGGAATGTGGGGGTACACGGGCTACAAGTTGGTATGTGAAGGGGCAAGTTTGGATGTGGGAGGTGAAAGTTGGGATGTGGGGTACAAGTTGGGATGTGTAGGGTAGGGGTACAAGTTGGGATGTGAGGGTACAAGTTTGGGGAGGGGTTTAAGTTGGAAAGTTGGCTGAGGGGTGCAAGTTGATGCGTTGGGCATGAGAGCACAAGCTGGGGAGGGCGGGGCAAGTAGGTAGAACAAAAGATGGTGAGGGCATGGAAATATTTAAGAAAAAAAGTGTCAAGTGGTTTGAACTGCCTGAAATAGTAAACGAAATAGTCTCCTATAACCCAACTCCTGTATTCTAGCGATGTACATATATAATTTGACTAATAATTTGACAATTAACCTATCCAATTGTGTTTTATTTGTTGCAGGGCTGATGCCATCGGTGCTGCTCTGGACGTCCTGGCAACTATCACCGTGACTACCAGAGGCCAACTACAGCTATGTGAAGAGGTGCAGGTCGCTGACAATGTTGCGTCCATTGGAATGAGGTCAGACTTGGTTTGAAACTTTGGGGGGATTTATTTTCAAATACCAAAAAATTTTGTTTCTTCTCCTAACCCCTGTATTTTGTTTCTCATCTTATTCTGCTGGGATCTGTTTGTAAAGGTGCTATATAAATATGTACCTGTTGTAATTATTACTGTAGGAATTTTCCATGGAAATAAATTCTGAGCGCAACCTTGCAGGGGTAAACTATATTAATAGATGTTCACGTACAATATGACTGCAGAATGACTGTCAGAATCTTGACGCAGTTTCAAGGCCAATCTCTGGCGTAATTCATGAGCCTGGAAGTGTGGTGTCAGATGTTCAGGCTATTGAAACAGGGAACAGTTTATATTTCATTCATGGATTTATCAACAACTTGACCTTTGACCTCTATGACAGCATCATCAATGGTATGGCAGAGGGGGACATATTGCAAGACGCAGAGGTCCAGAAGGCAGCCTTACAAGTTATCATCAATTGTGTATGTGGTCCATGCTCAAAGGTTAGTCCATGGGGGTCATATTGCTCTGAGGTTAGACCATTCTATAATGGGGGAGGGGGATCAGAGTGTTCTATGGGTAATAATACTAATAATATAATATCGAAGTCTCATATCTAGCGCAAGTATCTACCAAACAAGGTACTCGAGAGGCTGAGTGTATACTAACTTTCAGAAAGATAGGTTATTGCAGTGATGGAAAGAGTGGGTTTGGTCTCAACGTTGCGAACAGTATACTCTAGTACTGAGTACACAGTCCCAACATACGTCGGTGCATATGGGTAAAAACCAAACTGAATATTCTTTATCCCCAAAGCAAATTTAACATCTTTAAACATGTACTCTGCTCGTCTTCTTTTGCCAAATGAAAATGTTTTATTTTTTTAAAGCTTGGTGTGACGGTCAGCCGGTTTGCAGAGGGAGGATCCAGAAGGAACCGTGGTACAGTACGGTCAAGTTATGATGTCATCGAGAAGATGTGGGACTGTGTTAGGAGTAACAATGGCATTAGGGTAGGTCATAGGTCAAGAGGCCATTAATGACCTCTGCGTAAATTAGAAAATTACTTCAATTCTTGACTTGGTCTAAAAATGATTTATCTGTTATTGAGGAACTAAGCTTGAGTTCTGTTTGTGGCCATTGTTACCTTTTTACAAACCCTTACACTAATGCCCTTGTAGATGGTCAAAATCGCATTGCCCTTATTGCCAGTCAATATCACATGTACATGTATATTGCCCGTTTTCGCTATTCAATATCACAAAGACATTGCCAATACTGCCAGTCAATATAACATGTATTTTGTAAGTTTTGCTACTAGCCATAATGACATGTATATTTCCCTGTTTCTTGTCAGTATCACATTTACATTGCCCTTTTTGCAAGTCAATATCACAAGTATACTGCCCTTATCTCCCGACATTATTAAGTCTATTGACCATCAAGATTCTGATCACCGAGGCAAACTCTATCTGTGCATTGAGCTGTAAAGCCCTCTCTGTTTTTACAGACTCTGGCACATTTGCCTTTGTATAGTCAGTCAATATCACTCTGCCCTTTCTGCCAGTCAATATCACATAAACATTGCCCATTTTGCCAGTCAGTATCACATGTATATTGCCCCTATTTCCAGACACTATTAAGCCTATTGACCATCAAGATTCCGATCACCGAGGCAGACTCTATTCGTGCGTTGAGCTGTAAAGCCCTTTGTGGACTCGCCAAGAGTGAAGTTGTTCGCCAGATCGTCAGTAAATTGCCGCTGTTCTCTAGCGGACAGCTCCAAGGTACAATCTCAAATTCTCTTCGTACTAATTTACAAAACTTCTGGTGCGCAAATTGATCATCAAACTTTAGGAATTCTCATTTGTCTTTGGCGATCCTACTTAATATTTGACACAATGTATAGATGTTGTTGCAGGGAGGCCTGGAATTTCAAATTTGAGAGGGCAAGGACCTTTTAAGTCTATAGGGGACTTTTAAAGGGGCACCAAGGCCAAGACCAGGGGCAACACGGGCCATGGCCTCTTTTGCCTGCGTGTAACTCCAGGCCTGTGGAAGATGATGAGAATTTCATGGAAAGAGCAGAAATCAAAGTTTATGTTGGAAAATTGATTGGGAATGAAGAAGAGATAATAATAATAATAATAATATTATCGAAGTCTTATATAGCGCACGTATCTACCAAACAAGGTACTCAAAAGCTGAGTATATACAAACTTTCATAAAGATAGGTTATTGCAGTGATGAATTCAGAGACCCAATTATTTAGCACCTTATAAGGGTTTACAAGGTGCTACGGCGCATTAAGCAGCCACAACCAGGAACACCAGGGCAAACCCCTTCTCTTTTCGATAAGTGCACTGGGTTCTTTTACATGCGTTACACAACACATGGGACCAACGGCTTTACGTCCCATCCGAAGGACGAAGCAATGGTTAAGTGTCTTGCTCAAGGACACAGTGTCACGGCTGGGGATTCGAACCCACACTCTGCTGATCAGAAACACCAGAGTTTGGATTCGGTGCTCTTAACCGCTCGGCCACGACACTTCCGAAGATAAGATTATTATTGTGCACTATGATCTTGATGGAATAGCACCTTATAAATTTGAATTGGTATGTTATGAAGGAATTGTAGAAGGAAGCAGTTCATGTGTTGGACAGCAATTCCACAGGACCGATGGAATAAAGGACCTTAAGGGCTTGGTCGGTCGGTCAGTTATGGACAGGCGGTGATGGAACTCCATTATCAAAAGGGTCAAAATGAGTCCGTTGTGACTCTTGGTGGACTACGACAACGATAGATATTTATTACACTTATTTGTCAATAAATACAAACTATTTTGTTTGGACAGTACTCATGAGGGAGCCTGTACTACAAGATAAACAGTCGGAGCATTTGAAATTCTGCAAGTATGCCTCCGAGCTCATCGGTAAGTTACCCAGTTCAGCTTTTCTTAAAGTTGTGTGTGGCACCAAGTATGCTGGGAACCATTGTCAAAGGAAATGTGCTTGAATCCAGTGGTATTGAAAATAGTCTGTTCCAGCAAGTTAAATATGCACTTAACAAGAAGTCCCATAGATCTGCTAATAAAAAGTAGTAGTCCTGGCAGATTTATTACCAAATCGACCAACAGTGGGAACAATCAAGGTAATGTACACCGGTGAACATCACTTACCCATGGTACATGCGTAATAAACTTCACAGTTTGTTACCGAGGAATAACATGTATATTTGTATAATGGTGTATATATAGAAGCTGACAATCGTATTTTCTTTCCTACAGAGAAAGTGACGGGCAAGCCAATGTCGCTCAGCGGTGATGCAACACTTTCCAAGCTTCATAAAGCTAGTATTGTTGCTCAAACTAAGATATCGTACTCACAAAAAGAACTGCTGCAGCTTATCCATAGTCACCTAGTATCGCAAGGTGAGTTTATAGTATTGTTTTACACTCGGAATTTGCAGGTGTCACGTCAACTTGGCAAAAAATATGTAAGAATAAAACTAAGATGATGACTCTTTTCCTCGGGATAAATATACTTTTTAATTACCAAATTCACCTGAGGCCATCATCAGAAAAATCTTGAATGTGCCATAGTGGTATGCAATTTCACTGTGCGTTTTTATATACATGTATAACTCTATGCTGTGCGTTTTGCAGTGAAGTGCGCATTTTAGGAGACATGGCGTTAATACACGTAAACTTAACTGCCGACCAACATTGTCATTGCCAAGGAGTCAATAACTGTATAACAAACACTTAAAGACACTGGACACTTCTGATAATTGTCAAAGACCAGTCTTCTCACTTGGTGTATCTCAACATATGCATAAAATAACAAACCTGAGAAAATTTGAGCTTAATTGGTCGTCGAAGTTGTGAGACAGTATTGAAAGAGTAAGCACCCTTGTCACACGAAGTTGTGTGCTTTAAGATGCTTGACTTCAGGACCCCAAAATCTAATTGTGAGGTCTCAAAATCAAATTCAAATAATTTAGTGGGAAATTACTTCTTTCTCGAAAACTACATTACTTCAGAGGGAGCCGTTTGTCACAATAATCTATACTATCAACAGCTCTCCATTGATCGTTAACAAGTAAGTTTTTATGCTAACAATTATTTTGAGTAGTTCCCAACAGCGTCCACTGCCTTTAAACCAAACTGAATATTCTTTATCCCCAATGCAAATTTAACATCTATTAAAACGTTATATCTTGTTCACAGGTTTGAATGAAACAGCAAGCGTCTTACAGAGAGAGGCTAGGATACCAAAGATATCAACAAGTTTACTGACCCCTGGCCTTTCCCCTCACGCCGCTGGTACCTTACTAACACCCGCTTCAATAATGGTACGTCCCCTGTAACATGTAGCATAATTGGCTTTTATAATAATAAGTCCCATATATGTATATGATACAAAAAAGTTGGGGTTTTTTTCAAATCAAATTAATAAACTTTTTACTATTCAGAAGATTGCTTTGCTTTGTTTAGTTTTGACAGTAGTTTTTATTTTTTATTTTGTAAAAGTTTGTCCAATAGTAAATAAAGTTCGTCCAATAGTAAATGAAGTTTGTCCAATGGTAAATGATGTTTAATAGTTTCATAGAAATCTTGAATTTTGTCACACTAAAGCACTGACTAAATACCATGTTTTGTTGGATTGTGTATAAACAAGTTGTTTTTCTTCATTGCACAAGTTGTTTTTCTTCATTGCTTTTGATGAAGATGTTGTTGCTATGAAAGTTCATGTAGATATTTTTTACTAGCTAGTCATTACAACTTATTTTCCTACATCTGTGAAATGACATTGTTTTGGGCGTAGTTTTTGATTTTCGGAAATTTAATTTAAGCTTGTAAATTTTTTAGCTGATTACTGCTTCTTAATGAAATTTATAATGCCATAGAAAATGTGAAATCACTTTACAAAGTTGCTGGTCATCCCTTCCTCGTCACCAATTGTTTTAAACAGTGGTGGAAACAATTCAGAAAAGTCAACTATCTTTATTTGTACGTGACTGAACTCAACAACAGCCATTTTGTAACAAAACAATAACACTAAACAATAACAACCAAGAGAGGGCGCTATACAGAATAGAGACTTTGCAAGTTTTTATAACGTTCATTTAAAATGTTAAGCATTATTTGAATTAGAAATAAATCTTTTTCTTTGTTTACAGCCCCGATCATTCCACACCCCGAGGGTTCCACCACCGATCTCACACATCTCCCAAAGCCACAACCCACCCAACTCCACCTTACCCCTTCCCCCACTCAGTGTATCCGTATCTCAGGATCATTGTCTGGGCTCACAGGGTAGTGGTGTTGGGGATCCCAGCCCAGGTACCCACTCGGCACCCACTACGCCCCAGCACATCGGACGGATATCATTCTGCCCGGATAGGAATGCGACCACACCGGGGAGTGTGAATAGAGTGAGTAGACACCTGTGTCCTTCAGCATGATGCATTTGTACTTAGGATGGGATGTAAAGCCGTTGGTCCTGTGTGTTGTGTAACGCACATTAGAGAACCCGTTGCACCAATAGCAAAGAGAAGGGGTTGGCCCCAGTGTTCCTGGTTTGATTAGCTGCATATTGTGCCACAGCACCTTGTAAACTATTACATGGTAATAAGAAGTAGGTCTCATAATTCAATCGTAGTCCCAAATTCCTTGCAGGAAAATACTGTATGGTAGAGCGCCTTGAGCACCACTGACTGAAAAAATTAAAAGTCAATTTGGGTTTAAGGCCTTCAGTTGAGGCATTTAGGGGAGAAGTGGCTGCACATACGTAGCGATGAGTTTTTACTTGCACATTGTACATACCCACCACTCATGGACAAGAAGTCCCTCGGTATTACATCCAGACTAAAGGCCGTGTCACACTGCAGGGATAATGAAAACGATAACGATCACGACGCAAAGAGAACGCATTTTATTGGTTGAATTGCTCCATGCAGGATACGCACACGCTCATCCGACCAATAGAATGCGTTTCTCTTTGTGTCGTGATCGGTATCGTTTTCGTTATGTGTGACTCTGCCTTTATGGATCCTGCTGAGTACAGAAGTAGAAGTAGAAGTTACACCCCAGTTTGTTATTTTTGCACATGAGATTTGTTTTCCCTAAATGAATGATCTTATTGGGTTGGTATTTTTGGGAATTTATTTTTGTTCCAACATTTATGACAGGTTAAAAAGAGAATCATCCGAGAGAAAGTATCCCAGAATGCCTTATTCCTTGGGAGTGGGGTCGGAGGTCAGTCCAAACGGCGTCAGGTACCCAGCCCCCCATCATTAGACATCATAGTATCACAGTACCTCAGGGAGCAACATGCACACTGTAGAAACCCGGTCGTTGCCTGCCCGAGTTTTTCACTGCTAGAGTAAGTCAGAGAGAGACAAAGGAGAACCAAGTCTGAGTCTTTGTCAGTTGTGATGTAGAAAAGTCCTGGAATACTTTAAAGCCTTGACTGCTGAGGGGGGGGGGGAGCTAGCATTTTCAACATAAAAAAGGACCAACTACATTATCAGTACATTTGTAGGTCTTTGAGTATGTAAATTCTTTGAACTTTGAACTATCGCCCAGGAGGTTCAGGGGATTTCATTCGTAGACTAAAGGGAGACCCAATCCGCTAGCTAACTATCCAAGTTATTTTCCTCGTAATGATTTGGAGAGTCTGTAAACAATAATAATAATAACGATAATAACCAATCCTTATATAGCGTATTTCACAATAACCGTATTAATGTGATTTACATTAGTGCCCACTGAAATATAATGTCAGTCTGGAAGTTGGGGGAAAGGCTTTCCTCTATACCAAGGGGAGACCCAGACCCACTACTGTATTCTGTATTTAGTGTGGTATAGAGAGTCTGTAAATCCACTGAAATGCAACACATGGGATGTTTAGGTCTTCAAACTCAAGACCAAGGGGAGACTTAGTTTGTGTATTTGTATGAGTTGTTAACTGTTTACGATTTGTTGCCAAACAGACCCCATCAATGTCCAGAACCAAAGTTTCGTCAGAATGCTCCAATTAACGCAACGTCAAGAATCTTCAGAAGAGCTGTGAGTTTCAACTACAAATTTAGTTTTGTTTTTGTTCCAATGGTTTATAAATATCTAAAAATCTTCAGATTAACAGTTTCCATTAGTTCTAAGACTTTGTAGAAGTCTTCAGCCTTCCATCCGAAGAATTTACAAAAATGGGCGTCTTTTGATAATTGGCACTCATTGTAAAAAAAAGCATTCAAACCAACTATCGGTTCAATCTCCTGCCCACCTGCTGGTCCATGCCACAAAATACCACAGGAGACTGGGGAGACTAAGTCCACAGTATACAAGCCACTATCGGTATTCTCTCCTGCCCACCTGCTGGTCCATACCACAAAATACCACAGGAGACTGTGGAGACTAAGTCCACAGTATATAAGCCACTATCGGTATACTCTCCTGCCCACTTGCTGGTCCATGCCACAAAACGCCACAGGAGACTGGGGAGACTAAGTCCACAGTATATAAGCCACTATCGGTATACTCTCCTGCCCACTTACTGGTCCATGCCACAAAACGCCACAGGAGACTGGGGAGACTAAGTCCACAGTATATAAGCCACTATCGGTATACTCTCCTGCCCAACTGGCCTATGCCACAAAATGCTACAGGAGCCTGTGAACTCTAAGTCCATAGTACACAAACCATGGGGTCTCCTGATAATACCAGCTGTACAAATAGAAGACGCCCATGCACTCAAATGATAGCCTTGAAGGTACTTTGTGGTAGTTGGTGGTACAAGTGTATGGGAGGGTTTTAAGGGTTTTAAAGAATTATAACAATTTTGCTAATTTGTTGATGATTTCTGTTGTACAGATCAGACCAATGCATGGTGGTGTGGACGGGTTAAGATGTACGAGACATTTTATCTACAGTAGGTAAGTAGACTCTTCCAGATTCCACACAGACTCTAAAAAACATCTCGAGCTATTGGGACCTTTAACCACGACCTGACACAATCAAACAACTACACTGTACATGACCGATTGACTCTTTACAGAGTGGGATCACAACCAAACACAACAAACTGGAAGTGACTCGTCCTAAGAAGCTTCAAGACACCACAGTGTTGCCCCGGAAAGGCTTAAAACTACAAAAACACCACAGACGTTAATACTGAACTTACCAGAGGCAAAATTTATAGCGGTTGGCATATCGCGCTTACGAAACTGTCTACTTTTACAGGCATTGTAAGCACATACATGTATTGTTTTGGTAAGCATGATTGAAGTGGCTACTGGATTTGTAAGAAACTAAGGGTGTGTCCCTGCGGTGCTCATTCAGGTGAGCCCCTGACAAGAGCTAATCGAACGATCACACTCTCCTCTCCGTCTCTTGGTGACGTCATGCACCTCGGGCCAGCCTCAAGTGACCCGTTCCACAAGCAGGCTAAGGGGGCTGACCTGGGTGAGCCCCTGGAATGACGTCCAAGCTATTCGAACGTACCAGGGGCAGACCGGGTTTGACTCGGGGAAGCTAATCAAACGCACCCTAAGCTTCAGGAGCTTAAAACATGTCAACAATTTTTGTTTTCCTCTCTTAGATTTCATCCATCTCTGACTTATCGTGACCCTGATGAGGACAGTTGCTTCACTTGCTGCCGTTTTAGCCGACATGTGGATGTAAGTATTTACAATAGATGTTAAAGGCAGTGGACACTATTGGTAATTACTCAAAATAATTATTAGCACAAAACCTTACTTGTAATGGGGAGCTGTTGATAGTATGAAACATTTTGAGAAATGGCTCCCTCTGAAGTAACGTAGTTTTCGATGATTTTTCTTTCATTATTACCGTGCAACTTCGACGACCAATTGAGCTCAAATTTCACAGGTTTGTAATTTTATGCATATGTTGAGATACACCAAGTGAGAAGACTGGTCTTTGACAATTACCAATAGTGTCCACTGTCTTTAAATTTGCATCGGGGATAAAGAATATTAATTTTTGGTTTTTACCCATACACCGATGTGTGTTAGGACTGTATACTCAATACTTTCTCAGTAAGTGCCTGTGAAATTTTTTCACAAGATTCAAGAAAGTACTGAGTATACAGTGCTAACACACATCGGTGTATGAGTAAAAACCAAATATTAATATAAGTATTTACAGTTGCAAAATCTAAGTATTAGTTTTGCATAGAACCTTCCAATAACTGAAAAATTTTCTCAAGATCTTTTTTTTTTTAGCTAAAGCTGAAACAATGTATCTGGGACCAATTTATGTTGGGCCAAATTGGTCACAAAAATGTTAATACACCCACGAGACTTGCACGGCCTATGGTTTTTTGTACTGATTTGTATTTTGTATTTTGTTGCAGCCCACTGAGATGTTTTTGTGGCTTGGTAATTATGGAGGCGAGTTGAAGGCATACAATATCTATACAAACACGGTGAGTCCAAATATTCAAGTACTTTGATAAACTTTAAGATATTTTAACAACCTTTTAGCGGGATTCTGCCTTTTGATTGGTTGAGAGGGCGTCTTATAAGGTCTTAGTTTTACTACAAAGATGTGTGAACGCAACGTGCCATACAACACAGCACCAATGTACTTCACTCCAAGCAACTAATGTACTATATCCATAGCAACCAATGACATATACCCCTAGCAACCAATGTACTATATATACCCCTAGCAAGCAAAGAACTATACTCCTAGCAAACAATGTACAACACCCATAGCAACCAATGTACTGAAGCCCTAGCAAACAACCATAGCAACCATTGTACTGTAGCCCTAGCAAACAATGAATTACACCCTAGACATCTAGACATAACACCTTTAAGTCTAATTTAACTGATCCCTAATCACCTTGGTGTATTGTTAAGATTGATTTATCGATGATAATAATAATAGCACAGTACTTATGTAGCGCAACACGCAAAGGTCCCAATGCTCTTTACAACAATAAACCTTGTTGACGTTATTCTGGTAGGCATATTCTTATCATAAGGACTCTTATATAGCGTGCATATCCATCACCCAGTGACTCTTAAGGCGCTTTAAAGGGAAGGTACATGTTTGGTAATTACTCAAAACAAATATTAACTTGAAAACTGACTTGGTAATGAGCATTGGAGAGCTGTTGATAGTATAAAACATTGTGAGAAACGGCTCCCGCTGAAGTAGCATATGTAGAAATAGCTGGAAGTCTTTTATTCATATCTGAAAGCACACAAATTCATCCAACAAGGGTGTTTTTTCTTTCATCATTTTCTCTCAACTCCGATGACCAATTGAGCTCAAATTTTCACAGGTTTGTCATTTTATGCATTTGTTGAGAAACACCAAGTGAGAACACTGATCTTTGACAGTTACCAATAGTGTACCTTCCCTCTAACGTGCAGTAATTTCCTGCACGGTTTAAGTTTGACTAAGTTTTAATGATGTGATCTACTCCTTTTTACATAGCACCATGTAATGGTTTACAATGTGCTTTGGCGCAATAGGCTGCCAATTATAATATTTGTGCTACAGCAGCTCTACAAAATTAAGCTCAAACTTTGATGGGTTGTTTTTGTCTCCCAATGCAGGAGGAAGCATCGTACAGTTGCCACGACTCGCCTATAACGAACCTCGAGCCCTCCAGGGTGAGTTTGAATAAATTGTTCTAAAAGTGAATTAAAAATAACTAATGATTGCATTTGTGCACAAATGCAGAGCAGTTTTGTTATTAACGTTTTCAAATTTGTCAATGTCACATAACCACGGGATGTGGCTCCAACCAACCAATGTAAGAAAGACGAACAAGCCATGCACTCATGAAATAAATGAACAGTGAAAGAAGCACTTCTAATTTACTATATACATCAGTATTTAATTATGAAATTCCTCATCGAACACTATCAATCAACATGTCCAATATTCTTTGGCTCTAATTACAATTCCTTGATTCAAATAAAATCTCCTCCAAAATTAAACCAAAATAATTTATCTATCCTTACTTCACCTAAATCAAAACTTCAAACCTCAAAACGTTCTGAACTTCACTTCACTTACTATCTTCAATGAAAATCAATAAAGAAAAACTATACTCTGTTCTCAAACTCCACAAACTTCTTTAAATGTCAATATAATAACTTGGGCTAGTAGAACCCTCCACTTAACTTCAAATCTAAATTACGTCTTAGAAAAACTTCTTATTCCAACTTCTGCTCACAACTGGAGTGTAAAACAACTCCCTTAATCTCAAATAACAATTATTTCTTTCCAACTTCTTTTCACAACTGGAGAATAAAACAACTCCCTTAATCTCAAATAGCAAAGTTTCTTCCAAACTTCTTTTTCACAACTGGAGAATAAAACAACTCCCTTAATCTCAAATAGCAAAACTTCTTCCAAACTTCTTTTTCACAACTGGAGAATAAAACAACTCCATTAATCTCAAATAGCAAAACTTCTTTCAAACTTCTTTTTCACAACTGGAGAATAAAACAACTCCCTTAATCTCAATAGCAAAATTTCTTCCCAACTTCTTTTTCACAACTGGAGAATAAAACAACTCCCTTAATCTCAAATAGCAAAACTTCTTTCCAACTTCTTTTCACAACTGGAGAATAAAACAACTCCCTTAATCTCAAATAGCAAAATTTCTTTCCAAAATTTATGGCTATGGAAGAAGAAAATTATTCTCCCAAATGTTAAATGTATAATGTCAGCAAATACAAAATTGCAATCCAACCTGGCTTTTACTGACTATCTACAAAAAGTGTCTTTACTCTCATGGAAGACAAAAATTACTTAAGAAATTGCTCCCATCTTCCGATGATAAATATATATATATATACAAGCATAGAGTTTTTATATACAGAACCATTGTTCCAAAATTATCGGGCTAGCTGTTCTTTCGACGGAATCCGTTCAGAGGATAAAAAGCTTGAAGCTATACCCAGTCTTCATTCTTGACAAAATTCCACATCAGTTCAAATGGTTAGCTCAATCATGGTTCATCCAGTGTAGGGTGGTAGGAAGATGGAGTATCCCGATTAATGTCTGTCGTAAACTGTTTAACCCGGAACCAGTGCCATCTACAAAATCAATACCAACCATACCGATACCATAATGATAATTGAACAGTTCTGTCTGGAAATGCTTATAATCAAATAGTTTCTACACTTGGTTTGCACTATAATCATAAACTATCAAACTGTACATTTTCGTACTAAACTTAGAATGAATTTCAAAGCAATATTTGTTCACAAAATAATTCACAACTTACGGTTAGGAGTTCCCTTTAAACTTAAACGGTGTCTGTCTGTTATAGCTTTCTGTTGAAACAGCAAAATCTTCAATTTGTCGCAATGATACAATTTATCAAACAAAATTCTGCATGAAGGTCCTGCAATATGTCTGACCTCCCTGATAGCAGATCTTGGAATGACCAACCACACCCTAATCTAAGGCTGCAAGGAATTCTTAAGCTCACCCAACCATGGCACCCACTCTACAGAACAATAGTCACCTCTCAATGCACACACATACACCCTACATCAGCCCACTCATGTCTTCCCAAATAAGGACTTGTTCACTCAACTGTAGTTCACTGACTGCATCACAGAACTAAATGAAAATTCATTGTATCTCTAAACTCTTGACCAATAAAATAAATGAGGGAAATATAAAAAATACACATGGGTTATTTACAGTACTAGATCACTTGTGACAGTCAACTGAATTTGAAATTCTCTTAGCATCAAAGTAGTTATGACCAATCCAGCCTATTTAAAAAAATAATTTGGATTGATACCATGTTCAAATAGCAATTTATGACTTAAAGGTGCAAATTCTAAAACTGATTAAATAATAATAATTTCATCCTGACAATGAATAGAGCAAGCTAGTTGAAACGTTGAGGCAATTAAAGAACTGACTCTGCGGTAGAGCAGTTAATAGCGATCCTTTACTAATGCAGTAGTCCCAGCCGATTTTCTAACTTCCACCCTGGTAGTAGTTAAAAAGCAGGACACTTCGTTTCAGAACTGAGAAGTCTTTGAAAATAAAAACCAATAGACAAAAATTACAATATATAGACTGATTTATATTAAATAAAACACTAGTGACTGATTTGCAATTCATTGTACACATACTTTTTTCTTGTTGTGTTCTTCTGAGGTGTTAGGTGCTGTTTAAAATGCATTTGGTGTTATTATTTTCTGTTTTTGTTTTAGAAAGGCTGGCACTGATAACATTTACTTTTTGGTGTTTGTAGGATGGAAAACTCATTCTGACCTCCAGTTCGTGGAGTCATCCCATGTCTGCGCTATGGGGTATCGGTGACACCTTTGATAAAAAGTATGTATCACTCCGTGGAAGTGTCGGGGTCGAGTGGTTAAGAGCATCAAATTCAAACTCTGGTGTTTCTGATCAGCAGAGTGTGGGTTCGCATCCCCAGCTGTGACACCTGTGTCCTTAAAGCCATTGGACACTTGTCCAAAGGCCCACACTTCGTGCATCACAACTTATATATAAAATAACAAAGCTGTGAAAATTTAGGCTCAATCGGTCATCGGAGTCGGGATAAAATTACGGGAAAACCCAACCTTGTTTCCGCACGTATCGCCGTGTCATGACATGTGTTTAAAATAAATCTGTAATTCTCGATATCGAGAATTGATAATTGTTTTAATAGTTTCTCAAAAAGTAAAGCATTTCATGGAATAAAGTTTCAAGAGAAGTCTTTCTCCATTACCTTCTGCAAACCCTGTAAGCTATTTGTAAATCTGACACTTAACCGTTGCTTCATCCTTCGGATAGGGTAGGGTGTAAAGCCATTGGTCCCATGTGTTGTGTAACGCATGTAAAAGAACCCAGTGCACTTATCGAAAAGAGAAGGGGTTTGCCCCGGTGTTCCCGGCTGTGGCTGCTGTATGCTCCTTAGCACCTTGTAAACCCTTATAAGAGCATAAAAGGATTCAACATCTTAGTTTGTGTATATACTCAGCGCCTTGAGTACCTTGCGCTATATAAGACTTCGATTTTATTATTATTATTATTACAACTGGGTTAACATTACAATCAAAATCTTTGAATGAAGTTACAACAATGACATACAATTTGAGGAAAAAAATCTCAGAAAAAAATTGCGGGAAAAAAAATCTTGAAGTAACACAACAATTTCTCATGAAGAAGTTATTGATTGAAGATGTTTTTTTTTGTTACGGATTTGTTTTCAGGTTTACGTTCCAGGAAGATCAACATGTGGAATTCAGTAAGCTGTCTCAAGATCGAATTATAGGGACCAAGGATGAAACGGCATTTGTAAGTCCATCTCCTCATTTTCATCTCGCTGTTTTCAAAGAGCATTTATGGTGCAGCAAATTACAGTTGACCATCAAGGAGTTTGAACCCTGCTCATGCATTTTTCGCTAATGAGCATGACACTCTAGCAAATTGCAGTTGACCATCAGGGGGTTTGAACCCGTTTGTGATTGTTGTCACAGACCATCACATCAGAAAAAGCCACTAAAAGACAGTTGTTTTTTATTCTGGTCAGATTTACGACACCTCTACCGGTCAGCAGATCCTCAAACTGGAAGACTTCAGCAACAACTACACCAAGAACCGTGCGACCTTTGACCCGACTGATGAGCTAGTCCTCAACGATGGAGTATTATGGGATGTTCGGTCGGCTAAAGCCATCTACAAGTTTGACAAGTTTCAGAGTAACATCAGTGGAATGTTCCATCCTGCTGGACTTGAGATTATTATCAACTCGGAAATTGTATCCTTTTTTTATCTTAGAATGGCCTCGACTATGTACACATTAGCCTTAGAACATCTGGGCCCAATTTCATAGAGCTACCAAGTACAAAATACTGCATAGCATGAAATTTCTTTCTTGATAAAAACAGGATTACCAACCAAGTTTCCATTTGTTACATATTGCTTGTTACTGGTATTCAGCTGTTGTTTGCTTACCCTGAAAATTACATGGAAGTTTGGTTGGTAATCTTGTTTTTATCGAGGCAAAATTTTCATGCTAAGCAAATTTTTGTGCTTAGCAGCTCTGTGAAATTGGGCTCTGATGTGAATCATGCCAGAGATCTGCCTTGAGCCACTTCAATCCCCTTCAAAAGCACCTTTGACCTCGCATTCAATTCACATGGAGATTTGCAGTCAAATCATACATACATTTGTATACATATAAAACAACAATGCATACACTGAATGTATACAATAATAATACTGTAGATGATCAATGGGTAATCAAAACAGACCACAGCCACATTTTATAATCAAAACCGCAGAGGGCAAGAAAGGGCAACGACAATCAGTTAAAAATACCCAGCATCTCATCTACCATCTACGAAAAAATTTTCTTTCCAAGAACACTGAAATTATGGAATAAACTTCAATAATCCCTCATGGATTTCAAATCCTACCAAATCTTCAAAAGTAAACATTCACAATCTAGGCCTAAACAACAACAACAAAACGAATGAGATGACACTCTCCTGATGACCTCCTTGTTAAGTTCCCCAGCGAAAGTTTCAGGAGGAAAATCTACCAAGTACCAAGTACCGCTTGTGGCACAAATACACCAACATAAACCCAAACCCAAGAATTGTGTATGTCTGTTAATTATTAATGGTGTCCTAACAGGGAAGAAGTGTTAAATGTAACCGTCCTTAACCTTGCCAATCAGTGGGACGTGAGAACGTTCAATTTAATGCACACAGTACCAGCGCTGGACCAGTGTAATATTGTATTCAACACGGCAGGGACCGTCATTTACGGAAGTAAGATTGACTAAGATCAGTATCTATAACACCAACTTATGCCTGGGCGACTAGTGAAATTTAATACTCGACTAGTCCCACCTCAAATAGTCGCGACGACAACACTAGTCGCGACTAATTTTCAATTCTCAAGATGCATTGTTGCAATGGGTGCCGCAAGCGCAATATAGTCAAAGTCAAGCCGAAAGGATGGAAGGATTGTGTCACTGATGTCTGATTGTGTTTCGCAAGTAATTTATGTTGTAGCGTAGTGAGCCACAAAATTGGCTTACCAACCAGAATCACGACTATTTTTGTGGTAGATGAAAAATGATAGTCGCGACTCTGCTGATGATTTAATAGTCCTCTTCATCTTCAAGACTAAGGGGGGACCAAAAATGACGCCTTGTTTTTTTTTATAATAATAAACTACAGCATTTATAAGGCGCACTTTACTGAAAAAGAGGAACAATCAAAGGCGCCGGTCAAGTTTTGTGAGGTTGTTGGAAAGAGAGTAAGAACAAGTGTGTTTTGAGTTTCTACTGTTTTATAGTTTGTAAATCTTTCTGAAATGCCACACTTTAGAGGCTCAATAAAGTTAAGCCCATACACCATTTGTAACTCTTCATCTTCTAGACTAAGGGGGGACCCAAGATGACGCCTTGTCTTTTTTTATATACTGTTTTAGAGTTTGTAAATCTATGTGAAATGCCACACTTTAGAGGTTCAATAAGGTTAAGCCCATATACACCATTTGTAACTGTATTCTTATTTCAAGTCTTAACCTTTGTCTTCTTTCGTGTCTTGCAGCCGTCTTCCAATCAGATGCAGATGAAGACCTCCTTGACGAGGAGAGACTAAAGAGCCCATTTGGTTCTTCCTTCCGAACCTTCGATGCCACAGACTACAAACCAATAGGTAGAGATCATGACTCCTAAAGAAGAGTCAGTGACTAGACCACGTTTTGAATAAGTGCAGGAGTCTCATCAAACACTTATAGATAGTTTGGGATTGGAGCAAAAAAAATAAAAAAACAAGACAAAAACAAAATAAAATTACTGTGTCGGCGCTCTACCGGCTGACCTATCTAGCCCTATGTTGGCGATCTCCCTATAAACCATAAATATCTTTGTTCGGGGGTGCCAGTCAGAAGCCATACAACCATTAACTGACGTGTAGCCAGGGATCACACCCAATCTATGATACAACCTGGGAAGTGGCAGCCAGGGGATCACTTTAAGGGGATTCAACTTTTAATTTCAGATATTAAATATTATAAACCACAAGGGAAACTGACTGGGTAAATACTTAAAGAGCAGACAACTTTAGTAGAGGCACGGGAAGGAGGCCGACCCGTTATTTAAAAAAGGCTGAGAATCCACTAAAATACCACCGCAAAACACATACAATGTGGTCTAAAATATCAAACGATCTCGCGCATTTTAATTATGCATTGACGTCATCAAACCCTCTTAGAGGTAAACCGATGATGAAACAATGGAAACGTGCAGATTGAATGCGTGGTGAACAGGACTGGCCAAAGAAGCCGGTGCACTTATCGAAAAGAGAAGGTGTCTGCCCCAGTGTTCCTGGCTGGATAGGCAGCATATTGCGCCATAGCACCTTGTAAACCATTACATGGTGCTATGTAAAAAGAGTAGATCTCATAATTCAACACATAGTCCCATATACCTTTGCAGGAGAATACCGTATGTTGAAGCGCTTTGGGCGTCACTGAGTGACGAATATGCCTGCTATACGAGAAGCCTCTATTATTATTATTGAATACAAAATGTCAGAATAAACCAACAGTTTTTGTGCAGGGAGAACTACCTCTTTTAGAAGAAGTCATCACGAGGTTTATTCCATAACATAATATTGTAATAGTTGTAAACTAATGGATTTTTGTCTCTCGTTTATCGTCAGCCACAATTGATGTCAAGAGGAATATATTTGATCTGGCCACAGACCCAACAGACTGCTATCTTGCTGTACTAGAGGTGGGTACAACTTCATGTCAAAAAATACTGGCAGTCTCCTGATGATGACTAGAGTAAGCTAGTCAAAACATTGAGACTAATTCAAGAACTGACTCCGCGGTAGTGCAGTTTATTACGATCCTATAAGCTAAAGTAGTAGTTCCAGCCAATTTGCTATACCTTCCGCCAGGAAGTAGTTATAAAGCAGGACAGTTCTTTTCAGAACTGAGAAGTCTACCGAACATCCGATACATCTACTCCGCGGTAGTAGAATAAAAAAAGACAGTTCTCCGCAAACCAAATATTTATTGATACCTCACCATGCAATGCCTCAAATCCTATGTAAATGAAGAAACAATCAATCAAAAAACGAAACTCAATTTTTTCTTTCTTATTTCAATGACAGACCCAGGGCAGTGTAGAAACACTCAATGTTGAGAGCGTGTGTAGAATGTATGAAGTAGGACGACCAAAGAGAGCTGATGGAGAAGACGAGGTAAGACAAACCATTTCCTCACAGGGTGTCGGAGTGGGTAACGGCATCGGATTCAAGTTCTGGTGGTTAAGTCATCGGAGTGTGGGTTTGAATTGTTATGAATCTACATTTGACTGTAGATTCGTTTCAAATCTACAGTTGAGTGTACAAACTGAAGCGACATGATCGTCTTTCCGAAAACAACATGTTAAAAACTCAGCTGAAAAGATGTTATAAACGCTGTTAAATTCAATATTGTGGTGCATAATATGCTTATAACTTTTGAAAAATAGTTATAGAATAGACTCTAAAGTGTACATTCGTGACTACAATGTACACGCCTTA
Source organism: Asterias amurensis (assembly GCF_032118995.1). NCBI lineage: Eukaryota > Metazoa > Echinodermata > Asteroidea > Forcipulatida > Asteriidae > Asterias > Asterias amurensis. Next base: position 18,731,334 of record NC_092649.1, read on the forward strand.
AAGGAACACGTTTCCTTGGATCGGTCGAGTTGGTCTTTGAAAAGCGTTTGTAACCATTTTTTATAAAATGCATATGGGTAGAAAGATGTTGTAAAAGTAGAATACAATGATCCACACGAACATGCCTCGAAATTGCGTGGTTTTCCTTTTACCTTGTGGACTAACACGTCGGCCATTTATGGGGGTCAAAATTTTGACTCCCATAAATGGCCGACCATGTTAGTTCGTACAGTAGAAGGAAAACCACGCAATTTCGAGGCAAACTTGTGTGGATCATTGTATTCTACTTTTAAAACATCTTTCCAACCATATGCATTTTATAAAAAACGGTTACAAGCGCTTTTGTTTTGACCAACTCATCCGATCCAAGGCAACGTGTTCCTTTAAGTGTATACATTCTATCTGAAGTGTAGATTCGTTACTGAACACGCCTTCAGCTCGTACATTCTATCTTAAGTGTAGATTCATGACTACAATGTACACGCCTTCAGCTAGTACATTCTAACCACACTTTCTCATCCATTCTCCTTAACATCTTTGTGATGCTCTCATCTTTTTTAGGATGAGGAAGATGACGACGAGGAAGGATCAGACGACGATGATGACGATGAAGACAGTCTTCCAGATTTCGACGTCGACGACCTTCTTGGTGAGAGCAGCGATCATGAAGACGGAGGCAGGGAAGGAGATGACGATCGACCGGCGCGTCTTGAAGATGATGATGATGATGATGATTTAAGTAGCAGAGACTCGGACGTACATCTTCTCAGCTCAGACTCTGGTAGTTAGAATTGTCTTCTTTTTATCGTTCGTTTGTGCAAGTACGTCCCAATTAATGGGGCTACAAGCAGAAAAATTATTTAAAGTGGAAAGAACTCGGGGGAGGTGAGAAGGTAGGAATTGATATTCCTCTTAAAACAATCTGGATTGTAGGATGGAGGGAAACATGCACCAGGCAGGTTGTTCCAAAGACAAGAGTTCTTAGCATCGTCATACAGGTCCAACATTTAACTTTCAGCCTGAGAGAAGGTTGGAAACCTATGTTTCAACGCAGGAAATGGCTTGTTTACCCAACACTGAAACGCTCTGCAACTATACAACTGCGCATGTGCACAATGCGTTATGGTATGATACAGGTTTAATGGGTATGATATGGGTTTTATCAGGTCAGTGATTAGCCAATCAGAATCAAGGATTCAATCTTACTTGAAGATAAATCAATTTATGATGTTTAGAAACTCGGTCTGAATTACTGTCAATTTGTTTTCTTTCTTTCTTTTGCTCAGATGAAAGTGACGAAGACGATGATGATTATGAAGATGTACTTTTCAGTCTCGGTCAACATTGGTCCTGATCATTGGCTCTCATTACAAGATGGACAACAGCTAAACTTTTAAATCATCTTATAGATGATATATTTCACTTTTATTTTGGAGTTCTCAGTATTCTTAGTGTTATTTTTTCCCCCAAATTTTGGTCCATTTGGTATCATATTTATTTCAAATGTTTGCCCTGTGACTCCCATAACAAAATTATTCAATAGTGATGACAGAGTTTTCACAGGCATTATTTCTTTGTTTTGTTATTCCTTCAGAGACCATTCATTTCTGTATTGTCACAAAACATCCAGACATTTCCAATATCAAATTGAGTCAGTGAAATCTAACAGGAATAACCCGATACAGAAACTTTAGTTTTGTGTTTATAAATTGGAATAATTGTTTACATGGGACAATTTCTTATCCAGACATGACCTTTATTTTGACCACTTTGTGTGAATGGAAGTGGGTCAAAGCCAACTAGAAGGCGCACTGGCCTAGTTACGTGGCCCGGCATGCTGACATTTTGTAAGTTGAAAAAACAACATCGCATAGCGTGTATTTGTCATGCACACACGCACAAATTGAAGTGTAGGCCTACTTCATATTCAACGCGCACATAATGTTCATCTCACAAAATGGTGCGCATGTCTCCCTGCTGTCTCGTCGTGTTTGTGCACGCAGCATCACCAGTGCGCCCTCTAGTTCTTATATACAACTTCATGGTAAACCTTATGGCAGTTTGCAGCCATTTTGATACAAGCGTTTTGTGCCGCTATGATCTTTAAGTGGTTTTAAACTGACCGACATGGTTACGTTCGACTCATCCAACAGAATGGATGGCCAGAGTAAAATAAATCTTTCAGCTGTTCACATGCGTGTATTCTAAAACAAATTCTCTATTCTCAGATGCAAAGTATTTCATCTATTGAACTAACTGTTTACTGTAACTGCTGCTAGTTAAAGGGTTTCAACTTTCCTCTCGATACGAGGTGTACGCTTGAGTGTTCGACTGCTAGTGGTTATATATGTAGGCACTGGAAACTATTGGTAATTACTCAAAATAATTGTAAGCATAATAAACTACTTGGGAATGAGCAATGGAGAGCTGTTGATAATATAAAACATTATGAGAAACGGCTCTCTCTGAAGTAACTTAGTTTTTGAGAAAGAAGCAATTTCTCACTAAAATATTTGAATTTAATTCAAAACCTCAACTGAGGTCTCGAAATAGACAACAGAAAACACACAACTGTGTTTTTTCTTCCATTATTCTCTGCAACTTCAACGACCAATTGAGTTCAAATTTTCACAGGTTTGTTATTTTGTGCATATGTTGAGATACACCAAGTGAGAAGACTGGTCTTTGACAATTACTAAAGGTATCCAGTGCATTTAACACACATCGGTGTAGGTGGAACACAAACTATTAATCTTTTAGCAGCTTTTCCAAAAAGAGTGTTTCTATAAATCAGTTTCTAGCAGGGGAACCATTAACTGTTAACAATACAGTTCACATTTATTTCAACTGTCTCCAGATTTTGTATTATAACTTAAACAGGTACAATTATAACTTAAACAGGTACAAGATATTTGCCAAAAGCACATAGCGTTATGTATTTTTCAATGATACCTTACTTGATTACATTGCTTTAATTGTTCTTATCAATGATTTATTGTATTTTGTGCCCCTTTGATTTAAACTTCGATTCATTTTGGTTTATGGAAATGAGGAGAAAAACAAGATGAATAAAGTTTATTAAGAGAGCTGCCAGCATCACAATGATAATCATTGTGTTTGTAAATAGGTAACTTTTTGGCTTCATACCAATTATGCATTGTAAAGATCCTAACATTTATAAAAAAGAATTTGATTACAAAAAACATGGAATATGGTTTGCATGGTTTCTTTATTTAATAGTGGTTTCTTATATAGCGCGCATATTAGTCACTCAGTGACGCTCGTGGAGCCTTAACATTCAGTATTTTCTTAAGTAGGATTTGAAACTTTGCATGGTGGAAATACGATATAGAAAGGTTTGCAGTAACACCATGTAATGACTATCTCAAATGAGTTGGGGTGGTTCTGAAAAGAATCGTTGGTTTCAACTCGAAGTTTCGATCAGTATGCTCTCAACTGATCGAACCTTTCTATACAGTATTTTCTTGCAAGGTATGTGGGACTACGTTTTGATTTATGAGACCTACTCCTTTTACATAGCACCGTGTGCTGTGTCCGAACTATAATATAATAATACTGTCGTCGATTTCACCAACCTCATCCTAACTTAGGATTAATCCTAGGACTTATCACGAGTTAAAAGGAAGGTACACGTTTGGTAATTACTCAAAACAGATATTAACTTAAAAACCGACTTGGTAACAGCATTGGAGAGCTGTTGATAGTATAACACATCGTGGGAAACGACTCCCTCTGAAGTAACATATTTTTTGAGAAAGAGGTAATTTCTCACTAATATAATAAAAGACTTCTAGCTAGAAGTCTTTTGTTCCTATCTGAAAGCACACAAATACGTCCAACAAGGGTGTTTTTTATTTCATCATTTTCTCGCAACTTCGATGACCAATTGAGCCCAAATTTTCACAGGCTTGTTGAACACTGGTCTTTTACAATTATTAAACGTGTACCTGCCCTTTATTAAGTTCTGTATCCTTATAGCTAAGGACACATTGAACCCATTCTAAGTTACATGTATGACGGGTTACCCGTCCATCGTAGCGTTTCGTGAAACCAGCTGCTGGGTTCTAATAGTGTTTTATCACACCCCTAGATAGGGGGTATATCAAAGCGCTCAGTATTATTTCCTGCAAGGTATGAGGAGCTACGTTTTGAAGTATGAGTCCTATCCTTTATACAGCATCATGCAATTGTGGATATGCATAAAGGAAAGTAAAATATCATTTTGACCATAGAGAAACGAACAAACCATGACACAATTGTATCAACCACACAATTGAAAACAACTTGGAACTAGAGATGTTAAATTTGCATCGGTGATAAAGAATATTAATTTTGGTTTTTACCCATACACTGATGTGTGTTACATGTAGCACTGTATACTCAGTACTTTCCCGAGTCGTGTGAAAAATTATCACAGGCATGTTACTCGGGTGGGATTCGAACCCACGACCCTTGCAATTCTAGAGCAGTGTCTTACCAATTGAAAACAACTTAAAACTAGAGATATTAAATTTGCATCGGGGATAAAGAATATTTGTTTTGGTTTTTACCCATACACCGATGTGTGTTAGTACTGTATACTCGGTACTTTCCCGATTCGTGTGAAATATTATCACAGGCATGTTACTCGGGTGGGATTCTAGAGCAGTGTCTTATGAACTAGACTACCGAGGTTGTCCGGTAGCTAGAGGCTACCCGCTGCCAAAACATAGGATTCAAACTGCGAACTTTCTCTAGAAATTATAGACTACAGGTTTTCCTGAAAATCCAGTTCAACATGAAAATACACCAAGTGTGCGAGAGAGTACTTAGAAGGCCTAGGCGACTAGTGAAATTTACTACTCGACTAGTTGCGCCTCAAATAGTCAAGACTTCGACACTAGTCACGACTAACTTATAATTCCCAAGATGCATTGAGGCACAATATTTCCCGCAGGTGCAATGAGTAAAATTAACGCTGAAAGGATTGAAGGATTGTGTCACTGATGACCGATTGTGTTCACAGTCAACCTTCCTACTTGGTGACATTTTAAAATCATCCACTGTAGTTTAGAATGATACACTTTGCCAGCATACAATGATATCATGTGGTAGATGCTTTAACAGAGTCCACAGTCAACCTTCCTACTATCTGATCATTCAATACCATCCACTCTGGTTTTGAACAATATATGCCAGCCTGCAATATGAAATCATGCCGCAAATGCATACCCTACTCGACACTCATACTGCCCGACAATTCAATATCATCCATTGTGGTTTTGAATAAGGGAATCAATGTGTGGTGAAGAGGTTTTCAACTAGTGGTTTAACCCCGCCAAAGCCTGGTTCTTGATAATTTTACCGAGACGAAGTTGAGGTATATTATCAAGAACCAGGCCTCGGCGGGTTTAAACCACTAGTTGAAAACCGATTGAACACACTTTGATTCCCATTCACAAATACCTTTTCAGTCAAAAACATCAACACTTGTTGGTCAAAAAGCAAAATAAATGCAAAAATTATAATTGTTCAGTTATTTCTTTCAATACAACACCCCTCACGCTATAAAATGGTAAGGCCCTCACGTATCGCGTGATGTGGCGCAATTGTTCCAGCCGTTGCTCTCAACCAATAGGAATGAAGAAACTGTCTTATAAGCACAGGTGTAAACTCGCGTGTCACGCCCATGTTTCAACACTTTTTACTGGTGTTATATATCACCAATCAGAATGGATAAACCATCTTAGATATTTATGAATGATAGATATTAAGATAAAATATACCAGCCTGCAATATGATATCATGTTGTAAACAGTACAGTCAACCTGCCTACTGTCTGACCATTTAATATCATTTACAGTGGTTTATTGGTTGATAACCTACATGCAAGCCTGCACCATTCACATGACAACATCATCCACTATGATTTGGAACGAAAGATGACATAATGCTAGCCTCTGCCATGATATCGTGTGATTAATGCATCTACATAGTACACGGTCAACCCTCCTACTGTCCAATCATTCACATGACGTCATCCACTATGACTTGAAACAAAAGCTGACAATGCTATAGCCTCTGACATGATATCGTGTGGTTAATGCATCTACATACACAATCAACCCTCCTACTGTCCAACCATTCACATGACAGCATTATCCATAGCCTTGATCAAGGCTGTTGACGTACTGTTCCCCGGCCCGGTTCGCGGCACACGCATGCAGTGCATACACAAATGTACATTACCATACATTGTACAGCGAGAACAGTATAGCGTAGTCGTGAGAATGGTCGTGTCTTTGTATTTTCAACCTCATACACGTGGAAGTACCCATGTACCGTAAGTGTACCATATACAGATGGTACATGTATATGTACAGTACGTATGTGTACATACGCTGTACACGTATTATATGCACTGTTATATATGGGGGTGCGCTGGCGGAATTCAGTGATGGGGACTGGGATTTTGCAGGTCGCGGCTGGCTGTAGCGCCTTGATCAAGGCTACATTATCCACTATGACTTGGAATGAAAGCTGACAATGCGAGCCTCTGCCATGATATCATATGGTGAATGCACCTACATAGTACACGGTCAACCCTCCTACTGTCCAACCATTCACACATGACAATATCATCCACTATGATTTGAAACGAAAGCTGACAATGCTAGCCTATGGCATATCATGTGGTAAATGCATCTACACAGTACACAGTCAACCCTCCTACTGTCCAACCATTCATATGATTTGGAACGAAAGATGACATAATGCTAGCCTCTGCCATGATATCATGTGGTTAATGCATCTACATAGTACACGGTCAACCCTCCTACTGTCCAACTATTCACACATGACAACATCATCCACTATGACTTGGAGCGAAAGATGACATAATGCTAGCCTCTGCCATGATATCGTGTGGTGAATGCATCTACATAGTACACAGTCAACCCTCCTACTGTCCAACCATTCACATGACATCATCCACTATGATTTGAAACGAAAGCTGACAATGCTAGCCTCTGCTATGATATCATGTGGTGAATGCATGCATCTACAAAGTACACAGTCAACCCTCCTACTGTCCAACCATTCACATGACAATATTATGATTTGAAACTAAAAATGACATAATGCTAGCCTCTGATACGACATCATGTGGTGAATGCATCTACAAAGTACACAGTCAACCCTCCTACTGTCCAACCATTAACACAACAATATTATTCACTCTGATTTGGAATGACAGATGCTATGAATGCATCTAAACAGAACACGACTAACCCTGCAACAGTATCCTCTTAAATGTATAAACAACTGTATGGCAGCCTGCAAAATGATATGGTGAATGCATGCACATACAGTAGTACAGTCAACCCTCCTACTGTCTGACCAATTAATAGCATCCTCTTGAATGATATTTTTAAACTATGCCAGCCTGCAATAATATGATATGGTGATGGCATTCACACAGAACACAGTCAACCCTCCTACTGTCTGACCAACTAATAGCATCTACTTGAATGATGTATAAACTTTGCCAGCCTGTAATATGATATGATGACGCATTGGGAAGCATCTACACATATACATGACATAATGCTAGCTTCTGACATGATAACATGTGGTGAATGCATCTACACATTACACAGTCAACTATCCTACTATACAACCATTCACATGACAATACTATTCATTATGATTTGGAACGATAAATGAAATATGCTATGATACATGTACAAATTTGAATCTAAGAAGTGACTAATTAATTTCACATGTTTCTGAGGAACAGTTTCCTGCTTCTATAAGCACAAACTCTTAGCTTACGGTAAGCGGAGCTGTGAAGTTCGGCGCAGTTGACATATTATTTGCCGTTAATACAATACATATGTACATGATTGATTTGAATATACATGTAACAACTTGCAATAAAGAATATTCACCATTTGGAATCATTTCTGGATGAAAACCCCATGATACGCATTGATGCTGTTTTATTGTTACATTACCAGCGTTGTTAAGAAGTGCCTCAGAAGTTACTCATGAACAAGGCCCAATTTCATAGGGCAGCTTAAAACCATTGGACCCTTTCGGTAAACAGTATTGTCCAAAGCCCGCACTTCGTGTATCACAACTTCTACATCAAATAACGGTTGTATGGCTTCTGACTGGCACCCCGAACAAAGATATTGACAAAATAGGGACACTGCCAATATAGGGCTAGATAGCTCAGTTGGTAGAGCGCCGGCACGTTTTCGGAGGTCGTTGGTTCGAATCCCACTCTAGTCAATTCTTTGTTCAACCCCAAAATCATTTACAAATTTACCCAGTCAGTTTCCCTTGTGGTTTATATTGATATCTGAAACAAAAAGTCGCATCCCCTTAAGGTGATCCCCTAGCTGCCGCTTCCCAGGTTGTATCGTAATTTGGGTGTGATCCCTGGCTACACGGCAGTTAACGGTTGTATGGCTTCTGACTGGCACCCCCGAACAAAGATATTGACAAAATAGGGACACCGCCAATATAGGGCTAGATAGCTCAGTTGGTAGAGCGCCGGCACGTTTCGGAGGTCGTTGGTTCGAATCCCACTCTAGTCAATTCAAAAAAAGTAAAGCATTTCAGGGAATAATATTTCAAGAGAAGTCTTTCACCATTACCTTCTGTAAACCCTGTAAGTTATTTGTAAATCTGTGAACTTTTGTTTTTTTCTGTACCGAAAGGGTCCAATGGCTTTAAGCACAAAAAGATGCTAGGCACAACAAAATCATGCTTAACAGAATATGGTTCAGATAAAATACCATTTTACATGTACAAAATGTGACTGGTATCCTGCTTAGTTGTCCTCAGCCGAAAATTTTTTATGCAACACGGAACAGGGCCTATTTCATAGAGCTGCTTAAGCAAAAAATGTGCTTACCTGCTAAAATAGCTTGCTTATTTTACACATTTTACTGGTCAAAATTTTATGCCATATACAGGTGCATTGCTTGTGACTGGTAATTTCTCAGCGTAACAATTATGTGGAGTCTTGACTGGTAATTTGATTTTACTAAGCATAGATTTTTTTGCTTAAGCAACATTTTGTGCTTAAGCAGCTCTATGAAATTAGGCCCAGGCTTTGGCACAATGTTATGGGTTCTGGGAGTGTGCCAACAGTAGCATTCTTTTGCTTCTAGAACATGCCCAACTTTTGAGGCGCTCCTTTAGCCATTCACAAGAGGGTGCAAGTCTTTACCATCGGGTTATATATTGAACTATACAGAGAGCGCACTGGCCTAGTCACGTGGCCCTGCGTGCAGTCTTATCTTACAAAATGGCGCATGTGTCTCCTTGCAGTCCCATCGCGTCGTGCACGCAGCATCACCAGTGCGCCCTCTAGTTCTTATATATTACTCTTTGGTATTTAATTGTCATTTACAGATGATGCTACAACAAAAATAATTAAACAAACTAAATATGCAATAAAAAGGATCGATTGTGGAGACTGCCTGTTACGTAAAATAAAAATAATACAGGCCTGGAAATGTTTACAATTTTTTTTTAAGAGAAAACAAATAATTGTTTGTGTAAGTACAACATTTAAATTGCACTGGGGGTTTCTTTCCTAGTTCTTGATTTCTTTTCAACCATTTTGAAATACAAACAAATACATTCGATAGTAGTACTACAGAAAATAATTACAATTACGGGATTGATAATCGGCTTGGCCTCGACCAACCCAACCTGAACAAACCCATGGGCATAAGTTAAAAGTTGCTTAGTTTGCTTACAATACATTGGTAACCAGCTTAAACACATCGTAGTGTAAGCCTTTTGTTGACGGGTTCCCTGCTAGTTACTGCTTAGAAAATAACCAGGTTTATAGTTACTAGGTATTAGTTACTAGTTAAACAAAAATTTAAAGGTAGGGTCATAGATTGGTAAAGACTCCAACAAATATTGGCCGTAAAAACTTGGTAAGAAGTATTGCAGCTGTTGTTAGTATCAAGTTATTTAATATGGCTTTGGGCAATTCCACCCAAATATATTTTCATATGAATAGTTTCTCAGATTTCCGAGGGTTAGTGTCCCTTCGGAAATGCTGCGACCACAGATGCAATTAGTACCTGTTGTTTGTACCTCGTCAAACAAAGATGGATTTGACATTCTTGTGAAAATACTTTCCAAGGTTTTGGCTATTTTCTTAGCAAGTAGACACTATAGTCAGCTGAAATTTTCACATGCGACTTTTATTGTATTTTTCTTATAACTTTGCCTACAAAGTAAGCTTGACGGTGCCTGCATCTATGACCCTTCCTTTGAAGGCACAGCGCTTTATATACTGACTAGAGCACTAAGTCCACGTTATACACACACACACATAATTTTTTTGTAAAAGCTTTCTCATACGCGAGTGACAATGGTACGTTTAAAAACTGGTTGGGGCGTATAGCCATTGGTCACGGGTGTTGTGTAACTCATGTAAAAGAACCCAATGCACTTATTGCAAAGAGAAGGGGTTCGCCCCGTGTTCCTGGTTTGATTGGCAGCATATTGCATCACAGCACCTTGTAAACCATTACATTAGTGCTATGTTACAGGAGTAGGTTACATAATTCAAATGTAGTACCACAAACCTTGCAGGAAAATACAGAATGTGCGATTACAAACTTACAAACATGTACACGCCGTCACAACTTCAAAATGCAGGGCAAGTTAGACTGAACATCAATTTGTCACACTTTGAGGTTTTGAATAACGCCAGATACCAGCCTGACTGGATGTCTGGATCCTTTAAAATGTACTTTTTACCTCGCATTCATTGTGGAGATTCGCAGTCAATTCACACGCACATGTTCAAATGTAAATGTACACTAAAACAACACTATACAACACGAAAGTGTTGTGGCCGAGCGGTTAAGAGCACCGAATCCAAACTCTGGTGTTTCTGATCAGCAGAGTGTTGGTTCGAATCCCCAGCCAGGACACTTGTGTCCTTAAGCAAGACACTTAACCCTTGCTTCGTCCTTCGGATGGGACGTAAAGCCGTTGGTCTCATGTGTTATGTAACGCATGTAAATGAACTCAGTGCACTTATCTATAAGAGAACGAGTTCACCCTGGTGTTCCTGGTACGATCGGCAGCAAGTTGCACCACAGCACCTTATAAAACATTACATGGTGCTATCAGAATTAGGTCTCATAATTCAAACGTAGTCCCACCTCTGGCAGGAAATACTGTATGTCACAGCGCCAGGAGCGTCACTGGGTGACGGACATGTGCGCTATATAAGAAGCCACAATTATTATTATTAACATAATGCACACTGAATGCAGACGGTCGCAAGTGCAAGCCGACATTACATCACCTCAGTCCAATCAAAACACACACAATGAAAGCTTATGTCACAGCACGTTTATCCAATGAAATCTTTTGGCCTGAAATACCTGCTGCCGATTTCACCTAACTCTTCCTAGTTAAGGATTAATCTCAGGACTTAGGACGAGTTAAGTTCCGTATCCATAGACATTAGGACACATTGAACCTATCCTTAGTTAGGACGAGCAACTCGTCCAAACTCAAGAAAGCGGCTGCAGGGGTGGGTTTCACAAAGAGTTTAAGACTAGTCTTATCTCGACTTGGGACAAATTACTCGTCTTAACTTGAGGACTAGCCTCAAGTTTTTTCAAATATCTCCTAAGACTGGTCCTAAGTTAGGACTAGTCCTAACTCTTTGTGAAATAAAGACATAGGACAGAGGACCAGTCTAAGGGCAACTTAGCACTCTAGTCAATATTAAAGCTCTACATGTATGATTTTAAGGATAGAATACATGTATGTACAAAACATAAATTAACACTCATCTTGAACCTTTCTTGATGAAATCCTTTTTAAATCATAGCGACCCAGCAACATCGTACATTGATGATTGATTGATTCAATGGTTGGTTCAAATTGAATCAAGCTTTCATAAGACGAGGATTCCTTATTCTACGCCAAGCCAGTTTGTTTATCAATGTAGCCCTAAATCCATCAAGATAAATCTAAACCAGGGGGGTGGACTTTGGCGAGTGATTGGGATTAAGAGATTTGGGATAAATAAAGATGGATTAACTTTGTTCCGTAACAAAAACATTTAAAGACTAGTTTGATTCAACGGATTTTATTTCTAATCTAATAAAAACAAATTGATATTTAACATAAAATGTTTACGGGAAAAACTTACATCAGTTTAGTATTTACCAACATGATGGGACTAGACAGTAAAGAAGGTCAATCGTACACATGAATTGCATCTGCCTAGAATTACCCAATTGGAAATTGAATAGTGCCCAACTACAAACTCTCCCTAATTGAAAACACTGCCATTATGAGCAAGTTCGAGTGTACACAATGGTTAAAGGCAGTGGACACTATTGGTAATTACTCAAAATAATTATTACCATAAAACCTTACTTGATTAGGAGTAATGGGGAGATGTTGATAGTATAAAAAATTGTGAGAAATGGCTCCCTCTGAAGTGGAGTAGTTTTCGAGAAAGAAGTAATTTTCCACGAATTTGATTTCAAGACCTCAGATTTAGAATTGGAGGTCTCGAAATCAAGCATCTGAGAGCACACAACTTCGTGTGACAAGGGTGTTTTTTTCTTTCATTATTATCTCGCAACTTTGACGACCGATTAAGCTCAAATTTTCACAAGTTTGTTATTTTATGCACATGTTGAGATACACCAACTGTGAAGAGTAGTCTTTGACAATTACCAATAGTGTCCACTGTCTTTAACTAAAGGTCGACTATTTTGACTCAAACCTGGCGACCATTGGTCGACTACTGTGGTCAACAATTTGGAACCTGCCTCATGACCATGGTTCCTCCATGGTCCTGATAGCCTGTTCCATGCTAACATGTGTCAAAACGCAGAGGGCAACGAGTGACAAGATAGCGAAAAGGGCGAAAGGCAATTGAGTATTGAATACGATGGTACCATTGTTGACTAGGCTTCCAAACAAGTCGTTTGAGTGAGTGCGTCGCTGCGTATGTCTGTTGCTGGTCAGTAGTCAACTAAATGTGCGCACTTGAACTTGCTCTGTGTTATCTACACTGAGCCGCATCTAAATTCAGTGGCTCTGGCTAAGAGTGACTGGCTGCAGTGATTCAGCCAAAGCCACTGCTGTAGCCAAAACACAGCCTAACTGAAAACTTTACTTTGTATTAATGTCGTCCAAATTGAAAATGATACCAAACTAAAAACGTAGACTTTCTCAAGAGTTAACTTTTCTTTTTCCGCAGTCCTTAGACAGAATAGCTGTGTGTTTTTCTTATTTAATTTTTTTTAACTTATCAACTCTTTTTTATTACTATTATTTTTTTAATTTTATACAAAAAACAAAGTCCTGGCCTGGAGTTTGTAGAGGATTCAACCAACTCAGAATGTATTAATGTTTTGGGGGGGTCTGAGTGAAATTCCCTCTAAAACAGAATCTTACTAAAATGAAAACAATAAAAATATAATCACTTTACAAACTACAGGCCAGCGCCGTCAAACTTCAGTTATACAGTCCCAATTTTAAACATGCCTTGTTATGAACCGCCAACATACAGCAGAGTCCCGAAGGTCTACTGCTTTCCTTTTTCTGCAGTGTCCCTTCTCTCCCACTGTTAGTATTGGAGTGTTTAACGCAGAGTAGATATACAAGGAAAACAAAAAACAAAAAATGAAAGCTGCCCTGTCATGGCCTTGTTGCGTGCAGTCTTGTCCATGCTCTTGCTGTGGAAGAGAACAAGGAAAGAAGAAACAATTTAACACCCAAAAATCATAACTTAGAATGAAAATAAAATAAAGTTGTTTTCTATTTTAGTGTTACACAACATAATTAGGGGAACATAAAGTTCACCTGTTTTGCACAACTCAAAACCTGTGTCTCACACAACTAGAAACTTGCTTCTCACACAACTAGCAAGTTTCTAGTTCAGTAAGACGAAAGTTTCTAGTTGTGTGATGACAATGTTTATAGTTGTGTGAATGTAATATACTAATCCTAGTATGTATAACAACATAGAATAGTCAATTGTAATTGTAATTCTGAACTAAAAGTATTTATCGTGAGCTGAACTACATTCCGTGTTACTGACATGTGAACATGGCGGCGCCCAGGGTACTACATGACGTCACTTAACAACCAAAATAGACTTGTGCAAGTCCTAAAAATCAATACACTACAGTGACTGATAAGCAAATTTCTAATGTGATAAGCAAGTTTCTAATGTGATAAGTAAGTTTCTAGTTGCGCACATAACTAGAAACGTTGTGTTTATGCACAACTAGAAGCTTGCTCCTCACACAACTAGAACCTTGTGTCTCACACAACTAGCCTTGTGTCTCACACTGACAAAATCAGAACTCACCGGTTTCAATAGCTTGTGCTTCGTTCACTTTCCATTTCTCTGCAACATCGTTAGCTAAGGGGTCATCTGGATTAGGGGCACTGAGTAAAGCTTGAATTGACAGCAAAACGGTTCGGATCTGCAGAGCTGGACTCCATTTATCTACACCCAGAAAAAAATATATATAAAAAATTACAGGACTACGCAGTGACACAGACATCAAGTTGGAAAATCCATTGAGTAAATTTACTTTTGTTAAAATGATAATTATACAAATGGTCTTTAGAAATGTTGTCTTCTATATAAAGAATACCTTTTAAATACATCGAAAAAATAAACTTCTAATTAGTATAAGCCTAACTATTTTTACCGATAACACAAATTTAAGGAATAAGGGAAGTAATAGGCAATTATAAAACATTTTTTGTGGGCGACAGGGAAAATTTGGGTTGGGCGGGATTTGTCTTTGTTCACACAAAGTTAACATAAATTAAATAACAACCTTAAAGGAACGTACTGTTCCAAACATAATTGGCGGTAGAAACATTAAAATCTTTTCAGTTATTAGAACAGAATCAATAATAGTAAATCACTTGATGTTATGCCTAATGCCCGAAGGCCTCTGAGAGCTTTACATGAAAAAAAGCATAAAGTTCAAAACTCACACACACACAAATTTAAACAAATCTGATATACATGTAGGGTGAAACATTTATAAAAAGACAACAATCACAAAGTTTAAAAAGATCAACAGATTTGTGTAAAAAAGCAATACAGCTTTACACAAAAGAAAATATTTGATTGTTTAAAAAGGTGAGTTTTGGGGAGATAATAATGCAGCATTTGTTAATGCTTTGAGAATTGGTTCAAAGGGCTTCAAGACAATAACAGAGTTGGAAAATGGTTTTTAAAATTAAAAACCCATGTTAAAAAAGACACATACAACATTCATAAAACATGTACATTAATAATTGATTGAATGCGAGAAGAGAAAAGTAGAACAAAAGAAATACATTTTGTGATGATGGAGTGGCAGAGAGAAGGTTTTTTAGCAGGCATTGACAAGGAAAAGGTACAAATCAGAAAATACTGTTATTACTATTTTCAGTTATAGAAAACAATCAAAAACACATTCATCAGAAAAAGACAATCTGTATATTGCATTTGCATATGATGAGTGACACAAAGATAAGTGCCCATACACATTAACATTATAACAATAACAAATATGTTCACAAGAAAATGTCAATCTGTAATGCACATGGTGACACCAAATTAGTGCCAATAAAAATTGTATGAATACAACAAAATCAAATTAAGATGCAATCAAAACAAAAGGTCAATCAATAGGCAATATAATACACACGCTGTGATGACACCGAAATAAGTGCCAACACATTATGACTATATGATGATTATAACAAGTTAAAGTATGTTCAATAGAAAAATTCAAGCAATATAGAGAGTACAAATGACAAAATAACACAAAAAAGGGGCAGTACAATAAATAAAAAAAGACGTACAAATCATTCAAGTTCAAGAGTATTCAACAGAACAAATCTGGAAACATTACTAGATCTGTGCACACTCCTGTCAAACTGTGAAGTTTGGTTTCCCCACAAAATACCACAGAAAAAAACAATATAAGTGCACACGGTCAAACTGTTTTGTTTTCCCACAAAAAACCACAGGGAAACATTACTAGATCCGAGTACACTGTCAAACTGTTTTGTTTGCCCACAAAATACCACAGGAAAACATTACAATCAGTGTACACTCCTGTCAAAATGTGATGTTTCCCCACAAAATACCATCAGGAAAACAACATTACAATGAGTGCACACTCTCAAACTGTGGTGTTTCCTCCAAAAATACCACAGGAAACATTACAATCAAATAATTTATGGTTCAAGAGCACTCAATAGAACAAAACCTGGAAACATTGCCCGACTGACTCTTTCCACAAAATACCACAGGAAACATATTTCATATTTTTCCATAAACTCAAAGAGCTACATACCTTTGAGAATATCAAGACATATACGACCCAGTTTATCAATATTTGGGTGATATATTTTGGTCATGAAGCGAACTTTAGGTGCTGACATTGGATATTCTTCTGGCAGGAATAATTCTAGCTTGAAAGAGCCTCCTTCATATGGCGACTGTGGAAAAAAATAAGAAAAAAAGGGATACAGAATTTATTCAAAAGTATTTTTGTAGCTACAGGTAGATGAAACAGCTTGTTCTTAAAAGTAGGGTCATAATGATTTGTAAATATTTAACAAATTAATGACAACAAAAAACTAACTTGGTCAGAAGCACTGCAGCAGGATACCCTTCCTATGAAATATGTTAATTACATTCACGCATGCGTACAGACCATTGTTGGCAAACGCCGTAGAGATGTGCACTCAGCAGACGCACAAGCGCGTCTGCATCACGCAGCCCGCCATTAGCCACATTCAAAACAGCGCAATGTTCCCTCTTTTTGGCAACCAACATGTTAAGTGCATATGCGCTATAGTGTAATTGACATACATCATGGGAAGGGTCTATTCCGTACAGTTTGTTTGGATAATTTTAAACCCCCCAAAACATATAAATCTCAGAAACAATTCCTACGTGAATCGCTTCTCAGATTTCTGAGGGTTGGTGTCCCCTCTTGAATATTGCGACCAGAAACGTAATTGGCATCCGCTGTCACCTTGCTAAACTTGGATTTCTTTGACTTTCTTGTGAAAATACGGTGACAGTTTTTGTCAATTTTTTCAACAATTACAAATAGACAATGTACCCAGCTAAAACTTTCACATAATTTTGCCTACAAAGCCTGGTTCATACTTCCTACACATGCGAATCGAATTTGATATCACATGGGTGTTTTACAAGTACAAAATGTAACTGTAGCCTGCTTACTTGTGCATAGCAGAAAAGTATTCAGCAATTTTTCTGCTTAAGCAGGTATATGAAATTGGGCCAAGAGGTTAAATGTTTGTCATGTAAAAAAACTGATGTGCAGGGTCCAATTTCATTAGCCTGGAACTGTAAGCACAAAAACTTGCTTAGCACAGAACATATGTTTCTTAGCAGAAATAGGTTACCAGCCCAAAATAAATTAAGTTTGCATTGTTATGGCTGGTGGCCGACTCAATTTTTGCTTAGCAAAGACATTTGTCAAGCAGTATTTTCTGCTGAACAGCTTCATGAAATTGGGCCCATATCATTACTTACATCTTTTGGGCCAGCTACTCTAACGTGAAAGTATCTTGCATTATGTTCATCTGGACTTGCTTGTATACCTTGCACAGGCTCCGCTACAAGACGTTGTGTCTCCTTAAAAAGAAATAAATCAAGTCAGTCAACATGTTTATTCTATTGTCCCTGCTCTCAACGAGGAAAGCACCTCCACGAGTTCACAATTTCCACCATTTTGGGAGGCAAAATAATAAATTTGCAGGTAAGTGTGATAGCAGACCACTTTTTTTTATTATGGCAGAAAAATTGTGTATTTAAAAATAAAATATTTACAAAGTTCAAACAATTTGCCATAATATAGTTTAAGTGTATGGTTTGTCGTAACCCTCTGGTCTCCGACAATCAGGAGGAATGAAGGCGATTATCACACTTGATAAAGAGGTCAGGCCCTTTCTTAGAAATTAAATGTTTGGGAACAAATATCTATCCAAATAAGATCATGCTTGGATCATTACAAGTGAAAAAGTACATACAGCAGAGTTGGATTACAATATAATATAATATAAATAAAACAAAAATTGCAAAGTGACCAAACAAAGTCTGAGGTGCTGGACTGGAGAGAAAATTTAAGAAAAACACACATTAAAAGAATCACAGGGAAAGTATACAAGGGATGTAATTACAAAAGCACAATAAAGAGAGATGTGCACGGATTATTTACAGAAAGCAAGTCAAAAAATAAAATAAAACCAAAGTCAGTCAGTCATAACTCATAAGCAATAAGCCTATTCGGAATTGCAGCTGCGCATGTCTGTTACTGGTGACAACGCAATTTGTTTCTCTCCCGTGACCTTTGGACAATACCCGCTGGTAATGTCAAAACGGTCTCGAGAGATATACAATTGCGTTGTCACCAGTAACAGACATGCGCAGCTGCAATTCCGAATAGCCTTATTGGAAAAGTGTCCGTATAGCGCCACCACTTTTTCATTCGATATAAAAAAAATATAGTATCTAATTTACCTCAATAAGATATCCCTTTCTGTAAAAAATGAGTGGAAAAGTAGTGGTGCCATACGGAAAGTTATCCTGCTTATTTTATTTACCAGAGGCAGAATTATGACCACTGCCACTTAGCACTAGCAGTTGATCATGCATGATGCAGAAGCTACTGCCATGTGACGTGTCGTAGGCTATGTATGTACATGTAGCCAGTGGATTCTGTTACTAGTGTTCCCTGTTCTTTCAACATTCGGAAAAGTTTCTGTATCCCGCTGCAACTTTTTCATTAGTTATTAAATAAATTAGTATCTAATTTACCAAAATGACGATTCCTTTTTGAGTGAAGAGGTGGTGGCAGGATACAAAAAAAAGTTTTCTGTAAAGGAAAAGTTTTTGTATATCCTGCCACCACTTTTTCATTTGAATAAAAATAAAATAGTAGGCCTTGGCCTATCTAATTTACCTAAAAATGAGATATTCTTTTTTTGAACGTGAAAATGCATGAAAAATTGGTGGCAGGATACCAAAAGTTTTCCCCAGCAAGATATCAAATCCACTGAGCCTACCCAGTTTTTTGGTAAATCACACTTTTTGTGAACTTAAACAAACTAAATGTTATTATTTTTATTAATTTGTTTGGAAAAAAATTAAAACAGCTTGAATAAGAAATGCAAGCCAGTCCACCATGTCCACTGTCAGTTTGCTGAACGGTTCAGATCAAGTCCAAAGATTAATCCGTACTTTCACACACAGAGACGTTGTAACATTAATTATATGGTGAACTGACGAAAATATCCCAGAATAAATTTGTTAAAGCAATTCGCACACGGTTCCACATGTGTAAAAATCTAGAAAATCGTGACAATGTCAAAATTCCAGAATAAAAATGGGAGTGTTATTTCTTGTAAATTCTTACCTTAATAATCCTCCTTGGTAAACCACTCATCTTGTCTTCAGATTCGGAATATCTATTGAGAGTAATTTAATAACAAAATGCGGGATTTAGACGAAAATACCCGCGTTAGTTTCGCCGACACACGGCAGATTTTTCAGTCACTTCGACTTGTGTTAAAAATGGCGAAGGGAATTTTCGGCTGATAGCATGTTCTTCCGGAACAAGGCATGATGGGTAAAAGGCTTCTGGATTTACGGTACGGTGGCCTACAACGACCATGCTGTTTATTTAAAACATTTGTGTGGTTAGACAAAATTTGCAAAAAAAACTTAAAATATTTTATCTATCCGTTGGTGATTTCAGTTTTGCTATCCAACAAACCAAAAACTGTTTCAATTATTAATATTTAATTTAATTTATAGAGAAAACATGGCTTGTCATCTTTTATTTGTTTGTTGTAAAGTCTTTTTTTAAAGACATTTTTGCGAAGGACAAAATTCAGACTTAGTATAGTTTTTTAGTTTTTGGAAAAGTCATTGGAAACTGAATTGGGCAACAAAACCTAAAAGGATGCTTAAAATTGGATAATTTTAAGCATAGTCACAAAACAATGGTAACTTTGGAACACTGGGGGGGCAGCAAACATCCCAGGTATTTTCAATTGTCTATCTGAACAATGCATACATTTTCCCCAAGAACAATGTATTTACCCAGTTAAATCTATTGCTACCAAAGTTCTCTTACACGCACGCATGTCGGCACCTTAGTGTCGGACCTTCGTTGCTTTGTGATTAATTGGTCAATTCGCAATGGGGCGGAGCTTAATGGATCGGTCTATTGCAATAAGCTGCGATTCGGAATTACAAGACAACAAAAATTAATTTTAGTCATTGTGAAATCAGCGGTTAGCCAGATAGAATTCGAACCCACAACCTTGTGATTGCAAGTCCTGGGCAGTCGACAACGTGACCAAAGTGAGTCTAAAGATCGAAATAGCAGCACTTTTTCTCAGCTTTCATATCATGGACGCTCCCCCCAACTTCCCAACTCTAGTCTTTGTGAAATTAGCGGTTAGCCTAGTAGGATTCGAACCCACAACCTTGTGATTGTACATTCTTGCAGTCTAACCAATTGACTACGGTGACTATAAACAGTTGAATTTAATGATAATACTAAATGTGCCCCTTTCAGAATATTACCTGTAGACCTTTCAAGAGATTCGGTTTGGGTAAAAATAATTTTGGGTCATCTTGAAAACACATTAACTCGATAGGAAGACAAACATTTGCATTTATTCTCTTTTTGTGCTTTTATTGGTTCATGATTTCTATTTAATATAAACAAATCTGAAAACTTATTCGCCTTATTTACAACAATTACCAGATTGTTATCTTTTGTCGTTTAATTAATTGTGTTTCGTTTTTTAGTTTTATTTAAAAGACAGAAAGAACCAGTACGGTATCAACAGATACTTTGTCACTTAAAATACCTCACGTCTAAAACTTATAGGCCCTTTTCGAAACCACAGCTTTGGATTTAGTTACAGGGTCCGTCCTGTCCACATGTTGTGCCCAGAACCCATGCTGTATCATTTGCAGATCACTCACTCTCCTGTTTTGGACCAAAGGAATGGAACACTCTCCCATGCTAACACTATTCACATTTTCAAGAAACTCCTCAAATGTTTTCTATTCCAACAAGTGTATCAACATTAACTCCATCCAACTGTTTTGCGCGCCTTTGAACAACTTTGGTTGATTTTGGCGCTATAGAAATTCTCTCTGATTGATTGATTGAAACCCTGTGCATGTATACGCAAAGCACATGTAAATTGTCAAAACAACTGCGGGGCCAAGCTAGCCTGAGCCGAATCCAAAGCCGAAGTCGTGGTTTGGAAAGGGGCCATAGTTTCCCAGAAGCCAACTTTAGTCTGGTTTCCAATGCTTAACTATGATACTACTGCTTCTTCAAAGGCACTGGACCCGTTTTGTAACTACTCAAAACATATTAGCTTTAAAACTGGTAACAAGCAACAGAGAGCCGTTGATAGTATAAAACATTGTGAGAAGCGACTCCCTCTGAATAGCAAGGTACGGAGAGAGAGGTAATTTCTTACTAAAATATTTGAGTATGAAAAAGGCTACAGGCCTGCAAGCCTTTCTCAGGCATCTGAAAGCATACAAGAGTGTTTTCTTTCCTTTTTTTCTGGCAACTTTAATGACCAATAAACCTGATTTGTTATTTTATGCGTACACCAAGTGAGAATACTGGTCTTTGACAGTTACAAAACGTGTCCAGTGCCGGCCCTTTAAAAGTTGAAATATTTGATTGCACCAATAGACTTGACAAGTCTCTATTTCTTTGAATGTTGAAACCTGTTAAAGTGCCTGATTTTGTTGTCTTACAAGTGGCAATAAAAGGTTTCCAAAAATATTTTAACACCAGCGAGACTTTCTAAGTAATTACATGTTGAAATACATTGGATTAAAGTAAAGGCAGTGGACACTATTGATAATTTCTGAAAATATTTATTATCATAAAACCTTTCTTGATTACAAGTAATGGGGAGAGGTTGGTAGAAATAAACATTGTGAGAACCGGCTCCCTCTGAAGTGCCATCGTTTTCAAGAAAGAAGTAATTTTCCCTGAATTTGATTTCGAGACCTCAAGTTTAGAACTTGAGGTCTCGAAATCAACCATCTAAATGCACACAACTTCGTGTGAGAAGGGTTATTTTTCTTTCATTATTATTTCGCAACTTCGACGACCGATTGAGCTCAAATTTTCACAGGTTTGTTATTTTATGCATATGTTGAGATACACCAACTGTGAAGGCTAGTCTTTGACAATTACCAATAGTGTCCACTGCCTTTAAAACAAAATTCCTCTAGAGTCTCCGTTTATCCCAGCCCATAATTTGGTCACAAAAGTTGTGCATAGTACACTGTTTAGCGACAATTCTTTAAACTAAAAACCCCAGCTTCCAAGGTGTTGTATGGTCGATTTCACAATGAACTTTTAGCTAGTCATAGGAGATACTAAAAACTTAAGGCTATTTCTAAGTTAGAATGAGTTACTCGTCCAAACTCGAGATAAGACTCGTCTTAACTCCTTTGTGAAATCTACCCCTGGCACACTGGTTCTAATGTCATGAAGTAGAAAATAATGCTCAGCAAATTTCCGGGGCGCCAGTCGCAACTCTGTAAAACTTCATGACATTTTGACTGGTTACCCATTTCTGCTGAGCAAGATTTGTCTGTGCTTAGCATGCTTCAGTGCTTACAGGCTTTAAGAAATTTAAAATTTCCAGTCTACATTTATTAATTCTTGAACTCCAATCAAAATTGACAACCCTGCAATATCAATTCCATCAAACTTAAGCAAACCATGCATTTGATTTTGAAGAGGTTTTTGGAGGTCAAAGTTCAATCATTGCCATAGTGTTTTTGGACCAAAGTAAAGTTTGTGCAATTCTGAGTTATTCTATGTACAACTAAGAACAGTTTGACTACTAAATCTAGGCTTCGCTCTGTCTTAGCGCACGACAGAGGCTGTATAAAGCCTATAATCGCCTAGTAAAGCACCCCATCAAACTGGGCTCAGAGTGCGTATGCGCGCCCACCCTCATCTGGGCTTAGTCAGTTTAAAAAAGTGATTTCTTATAACTACTGTCCCACTGCAGCTTTTTCTCCACTAAGCTGCATTTTCAATTATCACGTAAAAATGTTTTAATATCCTAGGTATTTCACAAACTTCTTACCCACTTTTAATACATTTCATTATGATAACTCAAGCACTTACTTTTTTTTTACATTTAAATACGTATCGATACAATAATGATGTTATTTACATTTTAATAATGATAACAATATTCAATAATATTAATAATAATAATAATAATAATAATAATGATAATAATAATAGGAAGGCATCGATGGTTGGATACGGTTAAAGAGGATGCTGTACAAGGAGCAACAAAGATGTACACCATCAAATCCATGTTCAGGGGCCAGCCACACTTGTTTGTTTAGCAGAAACTTTGCCAACCAGAACTGTGTAACTAAAAGACTTTTGAAAATGGCTCAGCAGTTTTTCTGCCGAGCAGTTTTATAAAGCTGGTCCCAATGAAGCCACCTTTGCTTTAAATGTGTTAGTCTATTTGGGCCCAATTTCAGGGCTCTGCTACCGTAAAGTGAAGAATCAGCGCTTATGGAAGCAGGGAAATCTGCACTTATATCAAACGTGTTTTACAGGTTAACAAGGAGTTCTTGGCACTAAGCGCATTATACAAGTGTCGTGGCCAAGCGGTTAAGAGCACCAAATTCAAATTCTGATGTTTCTGATCAGCAGAGTGTGGGTTCGAATTCCCAGCCATGACACTTGTGTCCTTTAGCAAGACACTATAAGCGAAGAATGGTGATCACAAGCGCAGAATTCAGCGGTAAGCAGAGCCAAGAAACTGGGCCAAGATCAGGAGACTGTAGACTCCATTTTTTAAAGGGTGAGAATGTGAATTCTTAAGACTCTCATGAACTTAAAAAACAACAACAATCCTTGTTAGTTGTGCTTTCTTTTTCATAAAATCTACCTTGTAGATAATCTCAATTTTTCATTTCTGCCGGTTTTCATGTTTCTAGTTTTTCATTTCTGTCTCGAGAGATATCTTTTCTGAAAAGAAAGATTTTGCAAAAAAGGCAAACAATTTTATTGAAGAACTTTGTGGTATGTTGATATAAGAACATTTTTCATTGATTCTTAAAATATTTGAACGCTAATTATCACAAACTTTATGGCTTTGATGTTGTACAATTTGAGAGCTGCGTTTGGTACTTGCTTGCACAGTCTAAGGGAAACAAAAACTTTCTAAGAATATGCAGCTTATTGTTTAAAGCAGCAATGGGGACTGGAACTTCTATCTTAAACCTCACATAACCCTCTACAAGTCCATTGTACAGAGTTCAAAGTTCATTTAAATTCTGCCCAACGAAGACAATGACGTTTCTAGAGCTTATCAATTTTGGTTTTACTCTTACACCTATGTGTGTTAGCACGTCTCGCACACGCAGCGACGCTCACCATGTTGGTGGACAATAGGTTTGTGTGTAAACACCCCATTGCCTAAAGTGCGCACTTTACTGAATAACAAACAGTGACATTGCCCACCAGTATGGCGCATCCAATATTATTCTGATGATGACGTCAGGTGGTTTGCGTCAATACTCAGTACTTTCCCTGAGTCTTGTGAAAACAAATCACAGGCATTTTTCTTGGATGGGAACCCACGACCCTTGCAATTCTAGAGCAGTGTCTTACCAATTAGACTAGTTTCTAGAGCTGCCTAAGCAGATACCGGTAAATATGGCTTCAATATTTCAGCTAAGCAGAAATGAGCAGGATGCCAGTCACAGATGGTACATCTGGAATTGTATCTTGACTGGTAACCGTGTTATGGTAAGCATAATTTTGTTGTGCTTTTGTCCTTAAGCAGCTCTGTGAAATTGGGCTCATGTACGTTCATCATTTTGAAGTAAATTTGCTAAGCTGAGCAGAAACAGAATACCAATCAAAATGCTGTGTTGTAAACACGATTGCGACTGGTAACCTGCTGATTTTCGGCTAAGCAAATAAATTCGCTAAGCAGTATTTTTTGCTTAGCTGTTGAAGGAACAACAAAGGCTGCAATGCGGTGAGGGAGTAAGATTAAAGACAATGAGTACATTTACTTTATTAACTAAACTTAAACTACAGTTACAACTAAGCATAAATAAACACATTAAAACTTGAGGGTTTTTTCGGGGTGGGGGGACCACGACAACAAAATCCACATAATTTCCACTTAAAATGTCATTGTTTTCATTGTCTAAGTAAAGAAGATTATGAATTATACATGAAAGAAGAATGCTAAGAATTAATACAATAAATATCTAGCTATTGAAGTTTAGAAATGAGCGATTGACATCCAAATGTTTCTGTGAAGCCAGGTGTGCATTTTGGCGGCTTAACCAATAACTTTTTCGATTAAGTTTGCCACTGGTAAACCACTCGCCGTTGACCGAAACCGTTTTTGTTAAGGACGCTCACTCCAGCTGCCTACGTGGCCAAAATATTTGAGTCCTGATACTGCCAAATCCAATGATCATAAAACAGTTAAACTATTGCAATCTGTACCATGGCAGGAATCAGAAGGTTTTTTTAACATTTTTTTTTAACAGTGACAATTTGTTGGGTGAGATTTGTTTCTGCAGGAAAAATAAACCAATACATCAGCATCTCATGGTTTTAAAATTCATAAAAAAAAAAAAAAATCACATTTTGTTGTTAATTTCCAGCCAAATTTTGCAAACCATCAGCCAACATACAGACACAAGTCATGACAATTCTGCTTTACCAGCCAAGCTCATAGTGGATTATACCTGCATTCTTATGAACTGTAAAGGGGGTAACCCTGTTTCAACCCCAGGAGTAGGTGGCAACGTGCCCCTGGTGGCAGTTGAGTGGGTTAGCTGACCAATAAGTTAGATGTAGCCCTCACCTTGAAGTGGCTGTCCAGCCTTGTGATGTTGAACAATTTCTCGTTAAAAAAAACCATCAACCAAACACAAGTACAGTATTTTTAGTTCATTATAACAGGCCAGCATTGAGAAAAGTTACAACGATGCACATTGGCGAATAATTAGCAATCAGCTGCTAGTCTTAGGGTCAAGACGTTCATGAAGACAAATAGCAACCCATGAACCAAATGACAATGAACAGTTTTGGTCATGATCAGGTTTCCTTAAACACCATGAGCAAAGACTACAATTGCATTGATGTACAGTTAAGATTGATGAAATTAAAGATCTAATAGTAATGCATTGTAAATAGACAAATATTATTTAAGTTCAGGTAGTTATTTTATGGCGAGCTTCCCCTTAAAAAACATGGGGCAGTCTGTCAGTTTTAAAAGTGAACTTGATCTCAAATTATATCCACTACAGACACGATTCTTAATCTAAAGAAGACCCAGCAACTCATGAGGGATAAAGCAACCTGGCACCATTTCATATTCTACTATTCCGTCCAAGGATGGATGATGATGATGATGATGATGACATGGGTATAAAATGAAAAGAACGCTACAAAAAACTTGTTGACTTTTTGTATGTCAGTTTTTGTTTGGTAAGCGTTCACATTGCCAGGCAAGGCTAGTGTCATAGGGGATTTTGTCCCCAGTGTGTGTGTGTGTGTGTGTGTCCCCCATACAATAAATTTACATGGGCTGAACGAAGTTTAGTCAAAAGAGGGCACTGTCAGATCAAATTTTGAGACAAAATGAGCATGTCCAACTGCGCACATTTAGTTGACTACTGACCAGCACTCACTACTGACGCACTAACTCGAACAACTCGTTTGGAAGCCTAGTCAATCATCGGTACCACGGTATTCAACACTCCATTGCCTTCCGCCTTTTTCGCTATAGTGTCAATGGTTCCCCTCTGGGCTTTGTTAGCATGGAACAGGCTTTTGGGACCATGGAAGGAACCATGGTCCCGAGGCTGGTTCAAAATGGTCTACCGCAGTAGCCAACCAATGGTTGACCAGCCTGGGTTCGAGGCAATACAGTCAACCTGTAGTTTACCATGGTTCACACTCGAACTTGCTCTATGCTGTATGGGAGAACAGGCCTTTCTTTTGCAACGTCACAGCCTAAGTTTTTGCCATCCCAGATTGAGCAAATCAAGAAAAGATCGTTATTTTTTGTAACAATGTAACAATATTTGTTGATTTTGTTTAAAACAAAACAACTAATTATGAGAGGTATTTAATTTAATTGAAAGTTTGCAGAAAATAATGAAGTTATTGTTAATGTTAAAACTAAGTGTTTTACTAACATTCGGCCGACCATGCCAACCAAGACGGTTTGTTTATCAACAAAAGAAAGGTCTACAGAATCTTTTGAGGGACAGACTAAATAAGAGGACAGAATCTCCTGCCACACCAGCTATGTACACTTGCTGATTTTGCGTCCAGTTTTAAGCCTGGTTCATACTTCGTGCGAATGCGAATGCAAAGCGAATTTTACGTGAATTTGACATCCAATCCTCCTTTCGCAGGGATATTCGCACGTGAGTTTGGCAGAGTTGAACTGCTGCGAATTATTCACTGCGAATTTTGTGACGTCAACATTCGTATCACATTCCCATTCGCAGGAAGTATGAACCAGGCTATAGAGTGCAGATTTTCAACAACTCCATCAAATATCAATCGAGGTTTACTTTTAAAAAACATTCATTTTATGACGAGAAAACAGAAACAAATTTTACATCAGGGACTAAAAAGCCACAATTAAAATACATCAAAACGGTATAAAAAATGGGTTCAAAATTGGGTGGGCCGTACACATCTAAGACTGACAAAAAAAGATAAACAAAAAACAGCGATTCATCTTAACCAACAAAAAGTGACATCTTGGTGCTTTACCAAATAGAGTCAGGTAGTGTTATTGACTATAAAAGTATGCTTGTGATTGGTTGGTTTGAATTAACGGCTCTTCTATTGGACAATTAAAAACCAGTAAGTCTTCAACACAACTAATAGACCATTTTTTATAGGCTGTGATCACTGAAGTCGAACAGTGGGGATGCCTACAGATTTCACCTAACTCTTTCTAACTTAGCATTAATCCTAGGACTTAAGATGGGGTCAGTTCCGTATTTAAATATGTAGGACCCATTAAACTCTTCCCAAGTTAGGACGGGTTTACGTCCTAACTCAAGTTTGGATTAATCCTAGCGCTTCGTGAAATTGGCTGCGGGGCACTAAACAATTTGCCACACCACAGGTTTAAACTGTGCGCTGAATTACCAACATAAAAAATGTTACTTCATCTAGAGTTTCCTCAATAGATGTGAGTAGCTCACTCTTTTGATGAGACAGGTACTAGCCAATACACCCTATTCATAACGCACAGCGCACATACGCGCGCGTCTCCTGTCTGCCATTTTGTGGGTCAAAACGTGCACAAAATGATGGTACACCTGTTAACGCACCTCTAAACAATAAACATCTACCATTTCTGCCTTTTTGGGGAGTCCATTCCATTTGTGCACGTTTTGACCCATGAAATGAACGACAGGAGATGAGCCTGTATGTGTTTACGCACCTCTGAACAATGAACATCTGCCATTTCTGCCTTTTCGACCCATAAAATGGCGGACAGGAGACGTGTGTGTATGTACGCTGCGTGTTGTGAATAGGGTGTGTTGGCTAATAGCTGTCTCATCAAAAGAGAGAGCTACTCACATTTGCGGCCTATACAGACGACAGCTACTCACTGTACAAAAAACTGCTTCCAAAACCATAATGTGCTTTCACAAAGTGTAACCCCGCAGACTATACCTCCTGTTTAGCTTCATTTGATCTTGTCCTACAATGACTGTGTCATCATGAAGCCATAGCCTGGGTACCATACACCTTCTGTTATCGGTCACTGGTTTCTATCTACATTTCACCATGCCCTTAGCACACTACATAGCCTTGCAACTTTCAATTCTAGTCCCAGGACCCAATGACCATATGCAGAGTTACCCGAAAATAAACCAGATTGATACTGGCCAAGTTTTGGAGTCGTTCAATTTTGACCTTTACATTTAAGCAGCTGATGAAGGAAGCCCACATCACTATACAAACTAACCAATCAAATGCACTAAAAAGTACAGCCAGTGCCTCATGCAGGGGGTATGTCTTGCTTGAAGTCACTAGCTCAGAACAGCACCCTTTGTAGCTTTAAAAGAAAAAAAGGGGAAAAAAACAAGGCCAAGTTTGCGCAAGGACTATTGTTGACCTTAGTTTGACTCTGTCTAGTCGGTCTACGCTAGATGACTATTTGGAACTAACCTACCAGGTATGGTCGCATCGCTGGTTAACAATAAACAGTTTCATAGCACAGTGCAGAGTAGACCAGTTAAAACAAAATGATAGTGTGTGTAAAGTTGCCGATCGCCCTGTAATGACATGACAAGTGTTGTTCGCAGTTATAACAAACGCACGTCACTAAACAACCACTTGTTAACCGTCGATCCTTACAAGAACTTGACATAAATCTCCCAACTGGTTGATTCTGGAGGCGGGGAGGGGGGACTATGTATGACGCTTGGAAGTACATGAGGGGCGGAGTTTAGGGTAAATCTTGTCCAATAAATGACGCAAGTGTAGGCTTCTTCTGTTACGTAGATGAATCCATCATCATGTGTTCAGTACACCATGCTTTGTCGTCTGCCACGAGTGGGACCTACATCATATAGAGAGGGAGAAGACAAAATTAAAACAACCGATTAGTTTTTAATAGAAATCCTACTTCACATTTCAAGCATTTGCCAACAGTCAGGCATGTGAGTAACTATCCATGAAAAAAAAGAGGAAAAGAGAAAACCAGGCAAGAAAGAAAGTGGAAAAGATAATATTCCTATACTTTTTGTTCAGTGCCTTTAACAAGTCAAAAGGGTAGCAAAAGTCCAAACCAATCAGAAGCGCATAAATGCATGTTTTATACTCTATGAATAATTCACCAACAAAACCACAAAACAAGTTGGAAAAGGCCCTTGTGGCTTTGCCACTTGCGTGTGTGGTCTCCCGTTCCAGTCACTTTGGACCGCGGCTCTACGAAGCTGTCCAAGCCACGAAGGCCTTGACAAAAGAATAATGTGGGACGAGAAGAAGATGAAGTTCAGTTCTAATGGTGTAAACAGCAAGGTATCGGGATTATGTCAACGACTACAGTTTTTACAGTGTGATTATGGTGTTATAATTTGTGATATGGTGAGAACATTCGGTGTACTACATGAGCTACCACAAGCAGTTATGTACTTGCTTCAGGGTTAAGATTTGATGGGAGTTAACAATCCTGGTAAATGCTGGCATGGGTTCCCTCGTAAGCGCGGTACATACTTCCTGCGAATGTGAATGCGACACAAGATGTACTTAGCTTACCATTGTTCTGCTAAGCATAGATAAGCAGGACACCAGTCCTGATGGTACATATTACATGGTATTTTGGCTGGTAACCTTTTTCTGGTAAGCATAATAGTATTATGCTGAGGCAATTTTTGTTCCTTAAAGCAGTATTGGGCACTGATTGATTTCAGGATGATATTCGCCTTATGGAAAACATTGAACAAAACTAGGAAGTATGGCCCAATGGAACACCACCATACCCCAGTCCAACCTTCAAATTTGAAAAACATCAATACTTAACTATGAAACCAAATGATCCATGAATTAATCAGTCACTACACAAATGAACACGCATTTAGTATTCCATAACCATGGTCTACCACAACTAAAACTACTGCAGATAAACAAAGCCATTAGCAAGCAACGTGTAGCGACAGTGGAATGTTATGTACAGCATTAAAATCATCTTAGTCTGGTACCCTGCGACCACAATAGGAGTGCACACAGTGAAACACAGTGTATACAAAAGCACCGGACAGTTCCACATAGTTCAATCATCAGCCTTGTTTGAAATCAAGACTTGGGATTTTTCCATCCGTCTGCAGCTAGCCCTGAACCGTAAGTTCGCACCAAAAAGTATATTACTGAGTGAACCCAAACCAGGAAAATATACATGAAAACCGATTCTACACCAAGACTTGATGAAAATATTTATCTTATGAAAACCGATACTACATGTGCACCAAGACTTGATGAAAAATTCTTGGAAATGACAGAGAATTAGAATGATTTTAGTCTTCCCAAAAACCAATGACAATAACTTGATATGACGTTGTTGTTTGTAAACAAGTTGTTTTTAAACGAGAGGATTGAAATAGACCATGTCGAATAACTCTTTGTTGCTATGAAAGCGCCCATATTGTAGGGCAGGCCGTATGCACGTCTAAACGAGTACATCAATGAAGCACATACGTTCCCGGTTTGATTTCAATGGCACACGCACGCACATTTCACTGTATTTGAATGGTAACGTCATATTCGATACGGTGTATAGACTATATTGAATATGACGTCACCATGCAAATATCTTCCCTACAACATGGCGTCTGTGAGCGTGGGCGTGTGTGTGCGTGCTTTTGCCGTAGAAATCATACCGGGAACGCTGCATGCTTCTTTGATGTAAACGTTTAGATGGCATACGGTTTGCCCTACAAGATGGTGACTTTCATAGCAGCAAACATGCTATTCAATACGGTGTATAAAGCCAATGATGGTATGTACTTAAGCCTGATGTAGAGTTCCTAAGTTTTAAGTTATATACCTTCCACAGTTTGCATAGGCATGCTTTGTCATGTTTGTGGTAGTGGAGTCCTGGATAGTATCTGTGCGGGATAAATTATGATGGGAGGATGGAAGATGGATGGCGGATTGATGAGAGGGGATGGGGGATAGTGGGGAGGGGAGTGGTAGGCGGAGATTGGTGGGAAGAGAGTGGTGGGATGGGATTAGTGGGAAGGGATTGGTGGAAGGGGATTAATTGGAAGGAATTGGTGGAAGGGGATTAATGGGAAGGGATTGGTTGAAGGGGATTAATGGGAAGGGATTGGTGGAAGGGGGTTAATGGGAAGGGATTGGTGGAAGGGGATTAATGGAAGGGATTGGTGGGATTGGATTAGTAGGAGGGGATGGTGGGTGGGGATGGTGGGAGGAAGGGATGATTGTGACGATGGTGGTATTGGATAAAAGGGAGAGACACAAATTAGACAATAGGGTAAGGATAACACAGAAATACAAAACAGAAAGGTTATAACAACAAACAAACAAAGAGCATTTGTACAAACATGGGAATTTCGTCAGACAGATGCCCCCACGAATCGGCGACCAACAAACAACGATGAGACACAAAGACAGACAGAGAAGGGGTAGACACAAGGGAACAATGGAACATGATGATAAATGATGGGAAGGGAGTGACGGAAGAAAGAAGACAAAAGAAAAGAGAGAAAGAAAACCAACAGTATTATGAGAAAAAGTTAATGACAAAAGTGAAAAATGTAATATTCAACTCTCACGATGCATCAAAACATTCAGCATGCAGCAAGTGTGATGCGGGCAGGGGCTGAGGTCATGTGGGCCAGGCTGGGGTGTGGAAACATGTGGGCGTGGCTGGTGTGGACTCATGCGGGCGGGGCTGGTGTGGAATCAACAAAGTCTGACATGGTGTGTTACATCTCACTATCAACAACATTTAACACGGAAACGGTCAAAACGTGTGGATATCAACAAACTCTCATGCACGTCAACACATGAACTACAAATAAACAACAAGGTGTTTTTTAAGTTTTTTTAATCAAAACCAGCAGGGGGTGGGGGGGGGGGATGGGTTTCTACTTTCACTAATTTACTGTACTTTTTTGCTGGACTGGTGTTTAAGGGGAAGAACTGGCAATAGTTCACAATTTGTTTTATGCTTTTTTGAAAATGAGAGACATTTTTAGACATAAGCTGGCAGGAGATACATAATTCTATTTTTGTGATTTCTGCTGCCAACTAGTGTCTCCCATACATGTATTTGCAACAGGACGACTTTTCCCAATCTTGGCTGTGACCGTGACGTTTGCTCTGGCTTAAACTGCAATGGCTGTGGCCCAAGCTGCAAAGAGCAGCTGTGGCTTGGCTTGAGCTTTAGGGTTGTGGCTTAAGCTCCTATGGTTGTGGATTAAGCTGCGATGGCTGTGGATTGGCTTCTAAAGCATATGAGGGTTAAGCTACAAGGGCTGTGGCTTAAGCTCCAATAGATGTGGCTTAAGTTAAACGGATGTGGCTTAAGCTGCAATGGCTTCAGCTAGTGGCCTAACATTTGAAATAGCATTGAAGTCACAAAGTCACACCCAATGTATGGGATAAGTCCAGAATAACATTACCAATGCAACAAACTACTTAGCTACTACTAGCGATGCCTTTTTTGTCGTGTCAATTTAGTGGTCAAACGTTATTGCTAATGTATAAAGAGGATTCAACTTAAACGCTCAGTTGTCTAGACAGCCATCTGGGCCCAATCTCACAAACAAGCTAAACACAGAAAAGTATTACTTAGCAGAAACGGGTTACCAGACCAAATTACATTAAGTTTGCATTGTTGTAGCTGGTGCCCGACTCAACTTTCAGTATTTTCTGCTGAACAGCTTTATGAAATTGTGCCCTGCTCTACAATGACACGGACATGGGTTTGAATCCCACCTTAACAGTCTTGGGATCTTTTCAGCAGTGGTAAAAACCCATTGGTTGTCATTTGACCAATCACAAAAAAAAAAATTACAAATAATTCAACCAATCACAACCAAGGTTGAGACAACAAAACAATCTCAAATCAGACCAGAGAGTCGTTCCACCAATAAAAATCAAACTTCACAGACTTGACCAATCACGGTCAAGACAAAAATACCCGCGCCTAATCATAAAGGGCCAACAGGTGTTCAGAGGTAACCAATCACAACAGTACTCCCCTTGCATGATAATGTGACACCAACGACTGTTTGACCAATCAAAGACAAGACTAACATCCATCTGACCAATCAAAGCCAGCAGGCCTGGAATGTCCTATTTGAGAGGGCAAGGCCATTTTCATTTTGTAAAGGGCACTTCCAATGGGAAATCTCAACGTCTATGGGAAAATTTTGAAGGGGCACCAAGGCAAAGACCAGGGCGAACATTTTAAAAGTATTTACCAACTAATGACCCTAATACAAAGCAGATAAATACATGAAGAAACAAACAGAACAGACAAAATATCATAGATATTGATATCATAATTATGGCCTAGCGGTTAAGAGCACCGGATTCAAGCTCTGGTGTTTGATCAACAGAGTGTGGGTTCAAATCCCAGTCGTGACACTTGCTACGTAAAATTGGGGAGGTAGTGATTTCTGCTCTATTGGCCAGGCTTTGGATTGATGATACCCAAGCCAACATCCGTATGGACTGTAAAGGGGGTAACCCTGTTTCAGCCCTAGGAGTAGGTGGCAACAGCCTATGGAAAAAAATAATTGTAGACCACACCTTGAAGTAGCCTTCAGGCCTTGTGAGTCTGGCGACTTGCATTTAATAAAATAAAAAAAATAGGGTTTGTCCAGTCTTTGTCTGGGTCTTCTCTTCTGATGAAAAACCCAAAACCCATCAAGAATAAAAATCTTTGTTACCATTCAATGTCATGCATAGCTTTTAGAAAGGGAAGCCAAAATTATAATGAACACCACTCCAACAAAGTTTGTTAGTCGCAGAGAGAAAGAACGATAGCTTCAAGAAAGACATGCCCAAATAAAATCATGTCAACTGGTGTGTTTGAAAATTCACACACAAAAAATAACAGATTTTGGGGTTGAACAAAGAAAAATTTACTAGGGTGGGGCTCTAACCAATAACCTCCGGAATAACGAGCTGGCGCTCTACCAACTAAGCTATCTAGCCCCTTGTTTGCGATCTCCCTAATTTGTCAATAACTTTGTTTGGGGTGCCAGTCAGAAGCTAGACAACCCTTAACTGCTATGTAGCCAGGGATCAAACCCAAGTTTATGATACAACCTGTGAAGCAGCAGGAGGAATCACCTTAAGGAGATGCAACTGATTTTCAATAAATTGAATATTCTATGGATAGTTTGAACAAACATCTTGTCCCATGAGAAATACTCCTCCAAATAGACACTGGACACTATTGGTAATTACTCAAAGTAATTGTTAGCATAAAAAAAAACTCACTTTGTAACGAGCAACAGAGAGCTGTTGATAGTATAATATAAAAAAATGTGAGAAATGGGCTCCCTCTGAAGTAACGTAGTTTTTGAGAAAGAGATAATTACTCACTAAAATATTAAACGACTTCAGGCCTGAGACCTTTTACTTGGCAGCTGAAAGCACACAAATTTGTGCGACAAGGGTATTTTTTCTTTGATCATTCTCTTGCGACTTCGATGACCAATTGAGTCCAAATTTTCACAGATTTGTTACAACAATGTATATGCAACTGTTGGGACCAAGTGAGAGTACTAGTCTTTGACATTCACCAAAGGTGCCCAGTGCCTTTAAAGTGCACTTTACATTAAGGAAATATGCGTCAAGTAAATTTGTTTTTTAGAGGTATGTATACAACAAAATCCAACTTAACAATCCAAGTAGATTGTAAGTGAAAGCCAGACTGTGTATTATCCTACAGCTAAACTATACTTCTTGAAAACATAACAAACAGGCACAAAGATTGGTCCCAAAACCAATGTTCTACAATCCCATAAACACTGCAGCAGCGCTTATAACAGCTCTATGAACATACTGTTTGTGCTCAACTCCTAAACATGCAAACCAAATCCTTAAAGGCACTGTACACGTTTGGTAATTGTCAAAGACCAGTGTTCTCCCTTGTGTGTATCACATCATAAAAATAACAACTCCTGAATTTTGGGCTCAATCGGTCATCGAAGTTGTGAGAAAATGATGAAAGAAAAAACACCCTTCTTGGACAAATTTGTGTGCTTTCAGTTAGGTATTTTAGTGAGAAAGTACCTCTTTCTCAAAAACTACGTTACTTCAGAGGGAGTCGTTTCCCACAATGTTTTATTCTATCAACAGCTCTCCCATGCTCATTACCAAGTCAGCTTTTAAGTTAATATTTGTTTTGAGTATTTACCAAACGTGTACCTTCCCTTTAACAGCACAGCTAGAAAGAGAAAAAGGGCAAGCATTGCATAATGAACAAAATTCAATTAATTGGGGTCCAATTTGAAGAGCTGCTCAAGCAGAAAATACTGCTTAAACAACTTCGCTATAAGCAAACGCTTGTTGACTGATATTTTGAATGGTGAGCATAACTTTGTTGCTCTAAAAAATTGGGCCCATCAGATTTGTAACACTGCTAGGTTGCATCTCTTGAACGAAAACGAACTGGAGGGGTAGAATTCTACAGTACGGTTTGTCCGTACAGAATTGGTTCTCAGGGAAGCAAGGATTTCTGCCTTACGTCAAACGTATTTCACAGGTTAGCATGGCATTTCCGCTTGTCTGCTTGCTTATTCCATGAGGCATTCTTCACTTACACATTCTTTCGCTTAACTTGACCAGTAAGCTAAGAATGGTGATCGCAGGCCCAGAATTCGGTGGTAAGCAGAGCCATGACTTTGGGCGCTGATGGCTTCTCAATTTTACCGCACTCATCGAAGCACAATGTGCAATAATGTCTCTATTCTCTCTGTCATGATGTTGTGCCCGTAAGTGCCACAGTTGTGGCTTATTGGGGTATGGGGTTGGTTGTCTACAAAAAACTTAATAGTAACGCGGTCAAAGTGACTCCCACAACTTTAAAAGTAAACATGAAAACGAACAAAACTAGTTGCTGTTCCAATGCGTCATTTCAGCGGGGAAAAAATTTAAAGGCAAAATGATATTTCTATATCACAAGCAAATAAAATGCGCTAAAAGAGGGGAGCGGAAAAAATTGCATGCTCAAACATGTATGCACACTGCAAAAACAGATAACTAATTTTAACTATTGTCTAAAGTATTTCAAAAAAAAAAAAAATTATGAATATCATCTATAAAGAAATACAATGTTTGGATAGCAAAGATCAAGGGGAGTAAGGATTATGTTTTACGCAAATAGAGAAGTCAGTTTTGATTGGGTATCAGTAGCCAATGTGACCTGTGACATCACATGCTTACAAAAAGAGCCAAAGAGACTGGACTTTGAGCAGGCACAATTTGTACAAAGCCCAGCGGTGAAATACGTAAATTGCATTTTATGGAGGTTTCACTGTGCATTTTTTTCATCAATTCTTGGTCATATGAAGAAAAGGGTGAAATTTTAAAACTTGTTCAGCTTTCACTTTTACAGCCATTATTTTCCCCAATCCTTGATTCAATGTACCATCCAAATGTAACATTTCTCGTATGACCGACGAGTGTAGTATGTTGCCTGCCATGAAATGCAATGGAATGCACAAGGCCACTCTTTCTGTAAACAATGGTCTGTAGGCACCAGCTGGGTACTATCTGGGTACGCACATGGGTAACTTGTGGGTGACAGGCGAGTATTGGCTGTGGTTTGATTGGGCATACGCCGGGTACTATTTTGATACCTATGCTATCTGGGTAGCTAGATTGGTATTTGCCAGTTGTTAATTACAAACTTAGTACCAGATAATAACTGGGCACTAACTGGGTACAAACTGGGTACAGTCTGGCACCAGATGGGTAACTGCATGGTACTACTTTGGTATGATCTGGGTATCACTTAGGTACAGTATGGGTAGCAACTTACCTTGCACTGGTACAGCTGAAGACCTGATTCCAGGGTCTTTCTCCAATTTACATTGCTCAAGTTCAAAGATTGACTCCTCTGATAAAAGACAAGAGGACAAAAGCTCACATAAGAAGAAGTTTTGGGTGGAACAAAGAAATAAAGAATAGATTGGGATTTGAACTATTTGTCCTTCTCCTCTTGACAGCTCCGTTGTTATTCCGGAGGTCGCAGGTCAAAACCCCACTCTAGCCAATTGTCTAATTCGGATACTAGGGAGGGGGGGGGGGGGGGGTTAAAGAAATTTGTTGTAATCTTACCATCTCCGAGCTGCGTGATTCGAGGGCCGAAGCCATTGAAGAATGGATGCCTCATAGCGTTGTGACCAGATATTCTATTCTTGCCTTGGTACTGTGGGAACAAATATGGAAAATAATGATAACAACTAGTCATTGGACAAATAACATTCCTGTAATCTTACTCAGCTCCCTGGCGAGTATACAGCCACAGACTGCCGTAGCGATCTTATAGACACTGGACACTATTGGTAATACCGTAATTTTCGGATTATAAACCGCGCGGCGTATAAACCGCACTTCCTCAAAATATACAAAAAATATTTAGATGTCGGCGTATATGCCGCGCGGCGTATAAACCGCGATCAAAATAAAAAAAACATGAAAAAACTAACCTCAAAACACGGAAGTGAAGTACGCAAACCTGCCGCGTTACGGGTGATTTTTTTTATCTCACACTATCAGTCCTGAGTTATATTTTTTGTCCATCAACAACCCTTTTCAAGAATTTGAGATTTGATGATCGGTTGTGTTGGCCATGTTTTGTGAACTTCATTGGCAACAAACTCTCCGTGAATCAAAGATCGGTCGACAACGCACACCGAGAAATAGTTGAACTTTGCCCTGCATCGCATCGCCCTCTGTTGACAAAAGTTGTTCACGTTTGATTAGACTGGGCCCCGAGCCTCAAAGCGTGGGTCAGACGTTCAAGCTCCCCGTTGTACAATGGGCAGCCGCTCTACTCGATCCGTCCTAAGTCTAGCCAAGATTTTATGAATGGAAGTATCACCGGCCAATCAACAACGGCCAATCATCAAACGGCCAATCACCGCATGCGTGAACACTTAGGGGCCGTGCTTGTTTGCGGTCCTCTTTGTGTGGCGATGTGCAGCGACAGGCGGGCGGCACATCAGTCAGTATTGTATAGTTGCCGCAATGTGGGAGTTGCGTCGTAATTAAAGTGGAAATGTATTGAAGTTTACACTATTGATCGTAATTGAAATGATCTATTATAGGATAGCATTCTTTTTGTAAGCTGGCAGCACCCCCTTTGCGGGACCACATAATTGTTTGTGTTGGATAATTATGGATGAAAGTTACAACTGAAAATACGTTTATTATTTGTTTAAATAGAAAATAGACAAAACCAAAACCAAACGGTCCTTTTCAGGGCTACCACAACACAAACGAGAGTATTGTATATGACTGTTGTTTCTGTTTACAATGTATATAGGAACATTTTTTAAACATGCAAAATTCCTTTATAAAATAATTATAAAAGAAATAACAATGTGGACGGCTAAAGTTTTTCCCTCACCTTTATCGTATAGCGGTAGTAATGAAACAAAATGCGCTACCTTATTGTTTGCGTAATCACAAGGACAGGGGATTCACTTTTATTAAACATCGGAGTAGACGGGAAATAAGGTTGAAATGGGTCTTTCAATAAGGGAATTAAAGTAGGGTGGTTGGCCGGTGTTTCTCCCTCCCTTTTATTGTAGTCCCACAACGAGGATCCACACAACAGATTATTGCAACGACGGACGGGCGGAAGGACGTAGCGTGTGTGTATGTAGTAATGTATCATGCAGCGTGCACATTAAGCACATGTACACACATGCGAGTTCGTAAAGCTAGCAATCTGTTAATTGCGCTGCTCAATCTCGAGATTGCACAACAGATGTTGGTGGCACCGTATTGAGCGATGTTCGCCGACGGGTTGCGCTACGCCCTCGCATTTGCGCCACCTGGAAATAAAATTCCCAATGTTACTGGACTCAACAATCAGGGCAGGTTGAAAACGTTTTGTTTGATCCCCCCGGAGCGGCATAGTTCTTTGCGTACGTCCATTCACCATTCTGCTGTTGCGGTGTGTGCGTGGTTGAGCTGAAGAAACCGCTGGCTGACACGAGTGTAGCCTGGATGTCTGACGTCAGTATATAAAGATCGTGGGAAAAATAGACAGGGGACGAGTCTATCTCGCTGAGACACGAGTATAGCTTGAATGTCTGACGTCAGCATGTAGAGATCACTAGGATAAATAGACGGGCACCAGTCTAGTCTAACCCGAGTTGCGCTGAGAGGGGGAGCTAGCTAGCTAGCTGAGGGCGGTTGATAAACGTTTTACATGGTTTTACAAAGGAAACATGGAATACAATTGTGGTGGGATTTTCAACAGGTTTTTGTCATCACACAGGCAGGTTTTTGTTCTCGTTTAAGAAAAAAAAAACATTATTTAGAATATTTTACAAACGATCTTTCTTTTTAAAAATGCCGTTTTTTTCTCTTAAATATTTATACGTCGGCTTACAAGCCGCCCGGAGAATAAACCGCAGGAGTTCAAAAAAATGTCAAAATCAACATATAAACCGCAGTTTATAATCCGAAAATTACGGTAGTCAAAAACCAGTCTTCTAACTTGGTGTTTCTCAACATATGCACAAAATAACAAACCTGTGAAACTTTGAGCTCAATTGGTCGTCGAAGTTGCGAGATAACAATGGAAGAAAAAACACCCTTGTCACACAAAGTTGTGTGCTTTCAGATGCTTGATTTTGGGACCTCAAAATCTAATTCTGAGGTCTCGAAATCAAATTCGAGGGAAAATTACTTTTTCTCGAAAACTATGTTACTTCAGAGGGAGCCGTTTCTCACAATGTTTTATACTATCAACAGATCTCCATTGCTTTTTACCAAGAAAGTTTTATAAGCTAACAATTATTTTGAGTAATTACCAATAGTGTCCACTGCCTTTAAGGCGTTTTTCAAACACCTACCTCGCAGGTATTCATACCTCTTGGTGTTAGGTAGACAGGCAGTTAGAGCAGTTGATCCTGTGTACTAGGATTGGTAATACTCGTAAACACTTATCGTGGAAGAACAGTGGCTAACCAAAGTAATTCGTTCACCCTCGTTTACAGGTTTCCTCGGGCTTGCGATTTTTATAATTAATTTCACTTAAATGAGGCTTTTTGGTTTCATATATCAGAAATATATTGCAGGCTTTAAAAAGACAAAATGTTGCACTCACCTGTAATAGTTTACTTAATAAACACTGTCCGTCTGCGTCCAGCCGCGGGGCGTGATTGACGATGGGCTCCCGTCGGTACTGGTGGAAGTTATACGAGAGAAACTCCTCGTTTGATGAGATGTCGGGCCATGTCTCTTCAGTCGGGGTGCCTAGGACCTTCCAGATCAGATGGAGCTCATCTTCGACTGTCGAGCCGGGGAAGAGGGGTCGCCCTGATACCATCTCGTAGAAGATGCAGCCAACACCCCTGCCAAATAAAACGGGTTGGATGAAAAGTGTTCAAGATGAGGTAAAACCAACCTAGACTGAGATGTTGTTTGGCTAGAAAGACCAAATGTTGAAGGGGAAAAATAAAGGAGGTGGAAGATGACGAAAGATACCACTAGGCGACCACTTTTTTGTATATGTCTTTTTATGCCTTTGAACTTGACTTTTGTTTCCCCTTTATCCAGCCAAATTAATGTTGAGGTTTACTGTGACTAATTTAGTTCCATCCAGCCAGGAAGAAATAACTTGGACAACATCCCCTGGGCCCAGAGGGAGTTTCCCGTGTAACCCTCCAACCTCAAACACTTTGACTCATTACAACAACTCAGGGAGTCAAGAGTAGAGAAATGGATACGATTTTCATATCGGTATCTGTATCTGTATCCGCATGCTTGCGAAACCTCTCTAATAATAATATCTAGTATTTAAATATCAAATTTTACTATAACTGTATCAATGGGCTTTACATTAGCGCCCTGGTCATTGGGCCAGTCACATTCCTGTAATCTTTCTCAGCTCCCTGTGGAGTATACAGCCCTAAGCTGTTCCAAAGGCTTTTTCAATCAAACAATATCAACCTCTACCCACGCATGTACCCATTTATACCCCTGGGTGAAGAGAAGCAGTTATAGTTAAGTATCTTGCTCGGGGACACAAAGTGTCACGACCGGGAGTCGAACCCACACTCCGATGACTTAAGCCCGGTTCATACTTCCTGCGAATGCGAAAACGAATGTTGATGTCACAAATAGGCAATGAAATTCGCACTGAGTTGAGTTGTGCTCAACCCACTTGCTAATATCGCTGCGAAAGGAGGGTTGTGACGTCAAATTCGCTTCGCATTCGCAGGAAGTATGAACCAGGCGTTTACCACCAAACTTAAATTTGATGCTGTTGACCGTTTCGCGTTATTCAAGGGCTCTATTGACCTCAGCGATGGCAACCAATGAAAGAGGTTTAAAAGACTCACCACATGTCAATGGAGGTTGAATACTCTGTACTTCCCAAGAGAACATCAGGTGGACGATACCAAAGAGTGACGACCTCGTTGGAAAACGTCTTGCTGGGGACGGACTTCGCTCTGGCCAACCCTGCATAAGATTACACAGTTCAAAGGTTAAAAGGTTAAAGGTCACATTTGCATGTAAAGGTCAAGCTCAAAGAGGTCGAGGTCACCTGACTTATGTTGATCTACTTAGAAGGGTCACTGGATTTGTGACAGTTGGGGAAATATCTACATGCATGACACTTAACCATTGCTTCGTCATTCGGATGGGACATACAGCCGTTGGTCCCATGTGTTGTGTAACGCATGTAAAAGAACCCACTTATCGAAAAGAGAAGGGGTTCGCCCCGGTGTTCCTTGCTGTGGCTGCTGTATGCGCCATACCACCTTGTAAACCCTTATACGGTGCTAAATAAATGGGAATTCATCACTTCAGTAACCTTTCTTTCTGAAAGTTTGTATATACTCAGCACCTTGAGTACCTTGTTTGGTAGATACGTGCGCTACATAAGACTTTGATATTATATTATTATTATTATTATTATTATTATTATTATTATTATTATTATTATTATTATTATTATTATTATTATGAGGGACAGGGAGATCTGGGGAAAACTCAGCTGTAGCATCATTGACCGAGGACACCACTCAAAAAAGAATAAAGGCTGGAAATCTGGCGTGCAAATCTGTCCTAATTGGGGAGTTTAGGCCTCGAGGCGGCAGTAGACATACAAGGTTCTTTTTTCCGTTGTTACCATAGTTCTGAACAAAACAGACTATGCAATAACCAATAAGAAGTATTTTTCGGCAACCATTTTTTATTTTTACAAACAATGCATTACGAATAAAAACACATTGGACTCATTCGATATGAATCTTGTATTGATAAATCCTACTTTGCTGTAGATCGATTCATACACGCAAGCGCTGTACACCATGCAGCCATTGCTGGGGTGCTGGCTCCACAAGGTTTTGAAATGAGACATCATAAAACCATTGTCTTTTATACTTTATATGGAATTATCAAAGACCATTCTTCTCACTTGGTGTATCCCAACATATCCAGGAAATAACAAACCTGTGAAAATTTTAACTCCATTGGTCGTCAAAGTTGTGAGAGAATAACCCTTGTCACAAGAAGTTGTGTGATTTCAGATTCTTGATTTCGAAACCTCAAAATCAAACTCAAATATTTTAGTGAGAAATTATTTTGAAGGGAGCCGTTTCTCAAAATGGTTTATACCATCAACAGCTCTCCATTGATCGTTAACAAGTAAGTTTTTATGCTAATAGTTATTACCAATAGTGTCCAGTGCCTTTAAGTGTTATCACAGGCATACTTGTGGAATACAGAAAAAAAATTGGTGTCTGTGTCTGCGTCCCAACTTGTGATGGTAAAAGAACACTTATTATAACATAAAGCGATCATAAGTATGATTTGTTTTTCTTTTCCACGGTGATCAGTAAAACATCACTTCTGCAAAATAAAGAATAAAAATGACGAATAATAGTCAACTGCAGCTTACTTTACAGTATAATAAAGTGCTGCATTTACATGTATTGGTTGGTTCAGCTGTAAATTATGCGCATAGTTTAACTATTCACTTCATTACTGTAGTGTACTTCCTGCTCTTTCTGACTCAAAGTCAGTATTCTCCCGCAAGCCAATCTCCCATGAGATTTCATTTTGCGACTTAATAACGTTTGAACGTTGGTGAAGCTTCGCATT
The DNA here is from genome assembly GCF_032118995.1 of Asterias amurensis. Lineage (NCBI taxonomy): Eukaryota > Metazoa > Echinodermata > Asteroidea > Forcipulatida > Asteriidae > Asterias > Asterias amurensis. Next base: position 18,775,346 of record NC_092649.1, read on the forward strand.
ATGCTGAAAATTCCCACTTGATTATGTGATAATGCGGATTTGAGAAAACAAAAACACTGTTTATTTACCGGTGATAATTTGAATGCATTCAAAACAACTACTTGTTTAAGAGTAGCTATGAATATACTGAATAGTAGACTTGCGGGTATAACCATGTGTAAAATCTCTATGGAGGGAGTGTTGGCTTTGGAAAGAGCCGGTTTGGTCTCAACGTTACAAATAGTATATCTGCTCGTCTTCAGGGGAACTACTTGTTTATCCGATAACGCTCGCTCCAATAAACAGAATACAGCCAGTTTGCTTGTTAAGCGTGTAGTAATACTTCAACTACATGTAATGGTACTACATGATGATGTATGCCAGGATAAAAAAAAATATAATTATTCAAATTTGGAATGAAGTCATATTTCAGAAAGCTGTATATAAAAAACCTTACAAAATGAAATGATTTTGGTGGTTACATAACATTTAAAGACATGGCTAACTTTATCTATTGTGGAATACCAGTCTTCTCACTTGGTGTATCTCAACATAATGCGTAAAATAACAAACCTGTGAAAATTTGAGCTCAATTGGTCGTCGAAGTTGCGAGATAATAATGAAAGAAAAACACCCTTGTCACACAAAGAGGTGTGCTTTCAGATGCTTGATTTTGAGAGGTACAATACCAGGATAAAAAACTTAATTAATATTTAAATTTAGTCCTAAAGCTTACAGTTCATATAAGAACCATTTTTTTTTCTGTGGAATATTACCCTCTGGAATGAAATCATATTTCAGAAAGCTGTTTAAATAAAAACCTTAAAAAAATTAAAATGAATTTGGTGGTTACAACAAAATTTAAAGACATTGGACACCTTTGGTCATTGTCAAAGACCAGTCTTCTCAAAAATTATCTAAACCATAATATAAGGGTAAAAACCAAAATTAATATTCTTTATCCCTGATGCAAATTTAACACCTATTATATAGTTATGCGGTACCCGCTGCCAAAACATAGGATTCAAACTGCCTCTAGCTATCGGGCAATCTCGATGGTCTAGTTGGTAAGACACTGCTCTAGAATTGCAAGGGTCGTGGGTTCGAATCCCACCCGAGTAACATGCCTGTGATATTTTTTCACAGGACTTGGGAAAGTACTGAGTATACAGTGCTAACACACATCCGTGTATGGGTAAAAACCAAAATTAATATTATAAACTATAAACCATATTACTTTGAATGGAATCCTCTCTAAAAAATAGCTTTTATTATCAAAGGCTGCAAGAGAATCTGGAAAACGATTCATTCATGAATGGTTTATCAGATTTCTGTGGATGCGTTTGTTTGTAAATGCTTTGGCCAGACCTGCGGTTAGTACCCAAGGTCACCATCGCTAAGCATGAATGGATTCAATGTTTTCGGGAAAAGCAAGTTGATACTGTTTTCAGTTGAAACTTCCACAGGTGACTTTTCTTTCTAGCCTTTAAATCAGCATTACATTGACAAACACCAACCTATGACCCTACCTTCAAACAGGCCTGTGAGTGGACCTTAAAAACAAAGAGATGAAACACTCTAGGCCTACATGTACATGATGTAAAAATGATCTTGTAACATAAAGCGAGCTGGTCGAATCGGGGCACCCCATTTAATCCAGTATCTAGTTGTACATATTGTTGCCAAGCTTATATAAGGCATGCAAAGCTTATATAAGGGGGGGGGGTTACTACAAAAAAAAGGAAAAAAACAAAAACAAACAGAAATATAAAATTGGCCTGATAAAAAAATTTTTTTTTTAAAGGATATCCGCTTTAAAGCGGAGATTTCACATACCTGTTTTTAACTCTTTTTGACAGCCGCGAGAAAGACATAATTAAAATTGAGGTAAAATAAACAAACGCCCGAGACTTTGTCAACATAAAAAAAAAAGGGGTCAATTTGAGACTTTCCCCTTTTTTTCACAAAAACTGACAGGCTTATTGACAAGGGTCCAATTTCATGCTCAATAATTTTCTACTAAGCATAAATGAGCAGGATACCAGTCACAAATTGCACATGTGGCATGGTAGTTTGGTTGGTAACCTTATTCTGGTGAGCATCATTTTGTTGTGCTTAGCTGCTTTTTGTGCTTAAGCAACTCTATAAAATTGGGCCCTGGGCACAACTTAACAATCAATATCTGTATCTACAGTGAAATTCAATGCTCATTTGTTGTAATGTCAATATCTCAACCAATTAAATGCCACTCATAAGCCACTTGCATCTCAAAGAATACAACGACCCTCTTTCATTGGGCACAGGTACAATTGTCTAGCTCCCCGGGGGCATAAGCCATTGATTGCTTAGAACTGGGTCAGCACATTGTAAGCACCAGTCTATTCGGGGACTCGGAGTGGCTTCAGTGTGGTTCACATGTAATGCCGATGGTCTATAGACATTGAACTGTCAACAAACTGAACTTGGACCTGCCTGGGGAAATGAATAAAGCTTGTTTGCCGAGACGTGGCTTGGATTGAAATTGCAAGAAAAGTGACAGCTCTAAGTTATAGATGATTTCCGTCCCCCTTTTTTTTGGAGGGGAGGGGAGGAAGGGGGTGTCTAGAGCACATGGACAGAATGTTTTAATGGACGTAGCAGTGGATACCTGGAGAGTTGCTTGTTCCTAAACTCTCCTTGTTTCTGTGTAATTGCAAAGAGACGTTATGAAAATACTGACTTTTTTTGGGGGGGGGGGGGGGGGGGTTGTCTAGCCGGTAGCCCACTAATCGATTTCAAGAAACGATAGGATTATTGCAATCCCGACTTAGGATTAGTCTTAAGGTTTAAATGTTATAGTGCAAAAGCTAGGACTCGATTGAAGATTTCCCTGTGGATACTGCTATTACTGGAGAAAAATTGCCCAACCTCCTTGAGATTTCTACATTCAAGATGTTGAACAATCTAGCCGCTTGGATACTTTTCCGAATTCAGAGAGCTTCTAGAATGCAGATAATTGTTCTACACCCCTTGAACAAATTTTTAAAAAGTCAAAAGTATATAATAGCAATGGTCACACAACAAAACATTGCAAAAAGAATGCAAGTACATGTATGTGTTATGTATTCTTTCATTTATTATATTATTGGATAAAATAAAAGATTTGTTGGTGGCAATTGGTTGAAACCAAAGGTCCGTGTTTTGTGTAATGCACATAAAATAACACAGTTACACTTAATGCTAAGACAAGGTTTGCCCCTGGTGTTTCTGACAGTGGCTGCTGAATGCGCCACAGCACCCTGTTAACCCTTATAAGGTGCTACATAAACCTGTCTCATAATTCAAAACTTTCAAAAACCCTGTCATAAAAAGTTTCTGTTTGCTCAAGCACCTTGCGTACCTTATTAGTTGATACATACCCTGCATAAGACTACAGTGTGTACACCTGAGGAGGCTCAAATCTTAAAGACACTGGACACTATTGGTGATTGTCAAAGACTAGCCTTCACAGTTGGTGTATCTCAACATATGCATAAAGTAACAAACCTGTGAAAAGTTGAACTCAGTTGGTCGTCGGAGTTGCGAGATAATAATGAAAGAAGGAAAAAACACCCTTGTCACACGAGGTTGTGTGCTTTATATGCTTGATTACGAGAACTCGAATTCTAAATCTATGGTCTCAAAATCAAATTTGTGGTAAATTACCTCTTTCTCGAAAACTACATAATACTTCAGAGGGAGCCGTTTCTCACAATGTTTTATACTATCAACCTCTCCCCATTACTCATTACCAAGTAAGGTTTTATGCGAATAATTATTTTGAGTAATTACCAATAGTGTCCACTGTCTTTAAACCTCAAGAGAATCCATCCAGAAGACGTCTGAACCCTTATATCCACTTGACTTGAGACGGCGAAGAAAACCGATACTTTGTTGAGTTTCACAGAACCAACAAAGACAATTACCTCCAACCAACCCTTTGGTATTTGCCTTGGCGTGACATGAAATGTTTGAAAAGAGAAATGAAGATGTTCCCTGTCACTGCCTGTGGATATTGTCATTACTAGAGAAAAATTGCCCTACCCCCTTGAGATCTCTACGTTCCAAGTTATTGCTAGTTCCTAGCATCGTTTCTGCCGATATTTTTCCAACCGTCTTCAAAGGTAGGGTCGTACTTTGGTCATGACCCCCCCCCCCCCCCTCCAAAAAAATCAATCAATCAATCAGTAAAAATTGTGTGATTTCTATCCAAAAGTTTTTTTGTTTCAAAGACGGTAATGGTAGTAGTGAAATTATTTCGTCTGGAATGCCCCCATCTATTAAAATACAAACATTTCAATCTAAGAACCGCTTCATGGATGAATCGTTAGTCAGATTTCTGGGGGTTGGTGTCCGTTCGCAGGTTCTGCAGCCAGAGATGCAGTTAAGTTGGTACCCAATGTCACGTTACCGTCCTTGAATAAGGATTCCATTTAAAGTAACATGGTTCAGAAAAACTTTCACCCAGAAACGTTTGAATCTAAGAAATGATTCATGCGTTATTCGTTTCTTAGATTTCTGAGGGGTTGTTGTCCGTTTACAAATGTTGCCACCAGATGCAACTGGTACCCACTACAGGGCTGTATGCTTTTGTTTTTGAAAGGGCAAGGGCACCAAGGCATTTCCTCCTTAGTAAAGGGCACCCTATGAGGAACTTGTAAATTTCTACTGGGGCATTTCAAGAGCACCAAGGCGGTGACCAGGGGGCATTGGGGCAATCGCTGAAGTATCAAGCCTGCACTGACACCTCGCTAGACATAGATGGATTTGATATTGTTATTTTAAAAAAAATACCATGAAAGATTTTTCCTGTTTTCATAAAAAGTAGACACTGTACATGTACTCTGCAGGAATTTTCACATGTGATTTTGGTTGTATCTTTTAATAATTCTGCCAATACATCAGCACTACATTGATTAAAACCAATCTACATACATGAATGACCATAAAGAGCATCTTCAGGCCTGTTGGCTTTGTTTTTGAAAGGGCAAGGGCACTAAGGCATTGTCTCCTTGGGTAAAGGGCACCCTATGAGGAAATTTCCACTGGAGCATTTCGCCTTTATTGGCTCTGTGAAGTATCAGGCCTGCATTTTATACAGATAATCATTCTACATCCCTCAGAAAAGATTAAGAAAGGCAAAACTAGATGTATATAAAATAGCAATGATCGCTTTCATTTACATTTTAATGGAGTCGAGATGAATGGCGCACCACAAATGTTGCATATAGACCAAATATGAGTTATGCATGGAATAAAATGCATGAACTTATTTTTAATGATTGTTGGAGCTAGTAGAAATTGAAATGCATTTTTAGTTTTTTTGTATGGTGATCAAAATGAGAATTGCTCATTATGGTATGAATTGAGGTGAATGTTGAGAGATGTTGTGGGAGGAGGGAGGCGGACAAGTTTTATCGACAACTTAAAGGTAGAGTCATAGATTGGTTTGTGTCAATATAATGCTGATTTGTTGGCAAAGCTATAAAGAAAGATATAATGAAAGTCAGATGTGAATGTTTCAGCTGAGCTGAATACAATGTGTACTTGTTGATAAGCAAGCACACCGGACTCAAGCTCTGGTGTTTCTAATCAGCAGAGTGGGGGTTCGCGTCCCTGTCATGACACTTTTGTCCTTGAGCAAGACAGTTAACCATGATTGCTTCATCCTTTGAATTGGGCGTAGAGCTTTTCTGTTGTGTGATGCCGAGCAAGAACCTGGTGCACTTATCATTAGAGAAGGGCTTCGCCCCAGTGTTGTCTGGTATGGTTGGCTGCAGATTGCGCAACAGCCCCTTGTAAACGGTTACATGGTCATGATTGTGCTACGGGCGCGTTCGATTACCTTCCCTGGGTCAACCCCGTGGTGCTCACTCGGGTGAGCCCCTGACAAGAGCTAATCGAACAATCACTCACCCCCTCGTGGTGGCGTCGTGCACCTGGGGCCAGTCCCAAAGTGACCCACTCCACAAGCAGGGCACTGGGGGCTGACCTGGGTGAGCACCTGGAATGACGTCAAAGCTATTTGAACGTACCGAGGGCAGACCGAGGTCGACCCGGGGAAGCTAATAGAATGCACCCTAAGTAAATAAATGGGTCTTATATTTCAAACAAAGCTTCACATTCCTTTTAGAAAAAAATTATAATGAGCAATTTAAGACGCCCTTAGGTGTGAAAGCGCTACAAAAGAACTGATAATATTATTGGATTAAATTTCATTTTGTGGTAACATCTACTTTGCTGTGTAGATTTTCTTGTTCTTTGGGGACTAGGTCGGGCTTTTTATTCTACTGCCAGGGAGTAGCATTATTATTAGTAATAGCTATCTAAAGCAAATGTACAACCGAAACAGAAACAAACAACTGGAAAATGTTTGTGTCTATTCGACAACTGAATTAGTCAAGTTGACAAACTGGGGAAGAATTACGTGATGACTTCTGAGGCCTTTTACAACAGCCTGGCAAGGCAAAAGTCGACAGATTGAAACAATTTTCAGCGCAAACCTAGGATCGTTTACAGAAATGCTTCAGTGTTATCAAATCGCAGGTTTCCATTACAACCGGTGCTGTGATAAACCTTAATGCATTTATGTTCGCGAAAAATCTACACCTAATTGGACTGAAGTTACAAAGACCAACTTCAGATTTTGAGTATTAAATTGGGAACGGATTGCTTTCTTAATGTCCTTGATTCGGACAGGATCCTTGCGCATCGGAGATCTGTCAAGATTATCAAAGGATACTGGATGACATTTCGTAAAAGCCTTGAGAATTAAACACAAAAAATGTTGAAACAGAAATCTAAGCAGTTGAGGAAAATGGCCAGGAAAAAAATGATTCTTTATTTTGAGTCAAAACATGTTTTACATAAATCAATGCCATTTTGATTGAATATCGGTTTAAGGGCTATCGTAGATATTTACAATTTCCTCGATGGGGTGCCCTTTACCAATGAAAAATTGCCTTGGTGCACTTGCCCTTTAAAAAGCAAGCATACAGGCCTGCTGAGAGAACTAAAATATTCTGATTTATTTCTTTATTATTATTATTTTTTTTTTTTGGGGGGGGGGGGGCGGACCTTACCAAAATCTGCCAACTTGAGTTCACCATTGTCGTTGATGAGTAGATTCTGTGGTTTAAGATCTCTGTGAAGGACTTGACGCTTGTGACAATACTCGAGGCCTCGTAGGAGTTGAAATAAAAATAACTGCAGGGTGGAACGATAAGAAAAACAGATGTATAATATTGCCTGCTGAGGAGAGCGGGGCTCATTGTGAAGTTAATTTCCTTTTTTGTTTTGTTTTAAGGCAAGAACAACATTTTGGATGTTTGAGTAGGGTATGTGGTTTTTGTTTCACCCACTGGGGATGTGAGGATAAAACGTGCTGTCAAGAAACATCACGCTTGCAAGCAGTAAAAGTAATTACTTTTGACTTGTGTTAGCAAGGTTTTAGAATGTAAATATTTTAAGCTAAGGCGAATGCGATACGGATTCGCAACCATTAATTCCGAAGAGTTGAGCTGTGGGCAACTCCTGCAAAACATTTACAGCGAAAAACAGGGCCCTGACTTCAAATTCTGTATCGCATTCGCAGAAAGTATGAACTGATTTTAAAGGCACTGAACACGCTTGGTAATTGTCAAAGACCAGTATTCTCACTTGGTGTATCCCAACATATATGCATAAAATAACAAGCCTGTGGAAATTTGGGCTCAATTGGTCATCGAAGTTGCAAGAAAATGATGAAAGAAAAAACACCCTTGTTGTACAGAATATTAAGCTTTCAGATATGATAAAAAGGCTTCTGGACAAAAGTATTTTATTATTTTAGTGAAAAATTACCTCTTTCTCAAAAAACTACGTTACTTCAGAGGGAGTCAATTCTCACAATGTTTTATACCATCAATCAACTCTCCATTGCTTGTTACCAAGTCAGTTTTTAAGCTAACAATTATTTTGAGTAATTACCCAAAGTGTCATGTGCCTTTAAAGGGAAGGTACATGTTTGGTAATTATCAAAGACTAGTCTTCTCACTTTGTGTATCCCATCATATGCATAAAATAACAAACCTGTGAAAATTTGGGCTCAATCGGTCATCGAAGTTGCGAGAAAATAATGAAAGAAAAAACACCCTTGTTGGACGAATTTGTGTGCTTTCAGATAGAAGTCTTTTATTATTTTAGTGAGAAATTACCTCTTTCTCAAAAATTACATTACTTCAGTGGGAGTCGTTTCCCACAATGTTGTATACTATCAACAGCTCTCCAATGCTTGTTACCAAGTCAGTTTTTAAGTTAATATTTGTTTTGAGTAATTACCAAACGTGTACCTTCCACTTTAAGTATCCGTTTAAAACCGGCAGTGTCGTGGTTGTGCAATAAAATGGCAACGGCCATGCAAGGTTTAAGACTGAGTCTTTACTCTTTTAGGGAGGGATTTGAATCCCAAGCCTATTATAGTCTGGTAGTGCTGTTCTTTTCCCACTGGACTTTCACATCTCACAAATCGGTCAAGACTTAAGAGGATAAAACAAACTTTAAGCTATCTCCAGGAGACGATCAGAGCATACTGATCGAAACGTCATGTTGAAACCAATGGTTCTTTTCAGTACCACCCTAACAGTATAAGATATTTTTTTTTGTCAAATCATTTTCAAAACTAAAGAATAATTTTAATCAATGTGACACCATAAATATCCCTGACCCCAGTCTCGTCAGTTGAGTTTTTGACAGACTGAACTTCTTTAGCAATCAGGGAAATGAAACGAACAGGAAAAACCTGAATCGCGCTACGTTAGAAACGTGTGGGGTTATTTTAACGGTACAGCGAAGATAATTTATTCAACTGGAGTATGATTCATTTCATGTTCAATGTAGGTCATTCAATGGATTCTGAATGATTGATCTTCCATCCCCACCCCCCACTCCCAACTACCTAGAAAAATTAATTATCTAGCCGCCAGCATACATTTTTAATTTTGCCATCACAGTCTATTCCGACCTTATACTAGGGTGAGGTGAGACCAAAGGTGTCGAAGACTCCAAAAAAAAATATGGGAAAAGTTTTTAGATTTAGATTCTATTTATATTCACCCCGACCCAAAAGAAGGATAATAATCATACACATCTGGCTCAGAGTCTGACAAAGAAATTCCATAAGAATTTCCTGCTAAGCAAAAATGGGCAGGATATCAGTCACAAAATGCACATGTGTCATTGTATTTTGGCTAACTTAGTCTAGTAAGCATTTAATGTTGCTGTACTTAGCTTTTTGTACTTAAGCAGCTATAACATTGGACCCAGGTTAGCAAAAGAACGTAATACCAGGGCCCAATTTCATAGTGCAAAAGCAGCTAATCACAGCAAAAATATGCTTACCAGCATAAGAGTACCAGCCAAAAAGAAACAATCTACATACGTGTACAAACATCGCAAATGCAATAAGTGTGACTGGTAGCCTGCTGATATTTGCTTAGCAGAAACTAATTAAGCCATATTGGCTGCTTAAAGGCACTGGCCACTATTGGTACATTAACTACTCAAAATAATTGTTAGCATAATAACTTACTTGTTAACGAGTAATGGGGAGAGGTTGATAGTATAAAACATTGTGATAAACAGCTCCCTCTGAAGTAACATAGTTTTTGAGAAAGGAGTAACTTTCCACTAAAATATTGGATTTTGATATTATGAGACCTCATATTTAGAATTAGAGGTCTCGAAATCAAGCATCTGAAAGCACACAACTTCATGTGACAAGGGTGTTTTTTTCCTCCATTATATCTCGCAACTTGGATGACCAATCGAGTTCAAATTTTTACAGGTTTGTTATTTTGTGCATACATGTATGTTGAGATACACCGAGTGACAATTACCAAAGGCGTCCAGTGTCTTTAAGCAGCTCTATGAAGTTTGACCCTAATTAGTAAAAACATTATACCCGGTTCAAAGCAAAGACGAAGACATTTCTCGCAAAGATAATGAAACTTGAAATATATAGGATTTGAGGCATTGCATGGTGGGGTATCAATATATATTGGTTTGCGGTAACACCATGTGTGTATATCTACTTGCCAGGTAGAGTTGTTCTTAGGGAACTGTCTTGCTTTATTCTACTGCCGTGGAGTAGAAAATCGTAGGTTCGGGAGACTTCTCAGTTCTGAAAAGAACTGTCCTGCTTTATAACTATTACCAGGGCGGATGGTATAGAAATTTGACTGGACTACTACTTTAGCTTATAGGATCGTAATAAGGAGACGATGACTAGAGCAAGCTAGTCGAAACGTTGAGACCAATTCTGAACTGACTCCGCGGCAGTACAGTTATTACGATCCTATAAGCTAAAGTAGTAGTCCAGTCAAATTTCTATACCACCTGCCCTGGTAATAGTTACAAAGCAGGACAGTTTATTTCAGAACTGAGAAGTCTCCCGAACCTCCGATTTTCTACTCCACGGCAGTAGAATAAAGCAAGACAGTTCCCTAAGAACAACTCTACCTGGCAAGTAGATATACACACATGGTGTTACCGCAAACCAATATATATTGAAACTTGAAATGTTGAAATACAGAATATAGGGGAAATTTACCTTAACGTTGTTCATGCTCATGATGCTACCACAATCGTCCATGTACTGTTTCAGATCTCTCTCCTAAAAAACAAACAAACAAACAAACAAATAAACAGCTTACATAAATTGTATTAATATTCTTTTTCCCGATGCAAATTTAACATCTCTTATATCGTTGCAGTACCCGCTGCCAAAACATAGGATTCGAGCTGCCTCTAGCTACTGTGCAACTTTGATAGTCTAGTTGGTAAGACACTGCTCTAGAATTGCAATGGTTGTGGGTTCGAATCCCACCCGAGTAATATGCCTATGATATTTTTTTCACGGGACTTGGGAAGATACTGAGTAAACAGTGCCAACACACATCGGTGTACGGGTAAAAAAGAAATTAAAAAATAATAATATTCTTGCAAATTTAACATCTCTTATATCAATTGTATTTATTATCCTGTAAGGCCTGACACACAGATTCAACTGTTGCGAAGTTCTGACGCCAGAAATTCGCTTTGCATTCCCACTCGCAGGAAGTATGGACCAGGCTTTAATCTATCATCATAAATACCCAGGAAATTTTATCCATTCTGATTGGTCGAGAGGGCATTACCATAACAGAAAGAAGTGTTTAAACAAAGGCGTGATGCAGGGGGAGCCTACGCGTGGTGTTAATTTTTGCATAAAGCAATCAATACGTACCGCACCAGTAGTAAACAAAAACTTCCAGCACACGCGCGTACACACAACCATTGAGCGTAAATGAAATGATGTTTCTTCGCAAAAAAGAGCCCGATAACATGACCAAAATTGAGGGAAAAAACGATTTGTTTTACAGATTTTCCAACTTTATTTTGCTTTAAAACAAAAGGGCATTTACGAATGAGAATATAAAAGAGTAAAGTAAAGACTCACAACCACATCACTGTTAAGAGCTGTTAATAGTATAAAACATTGTGAGAAACGGCTCCCTCTGAAGTGACAAGGTTTGTGAGAAAGAAGTAATTTCCCTCTAAAATTTGAAATGATTTCAAGACCTCAGCTGAGGTCTTGAATTCAAGCATCTGAAAGCACACAACTTGTGCGACAAGGGTGTTTTTTCTTCCTGATTCTCTCGTAACTTCGACGACCAATTGAGTTCAAATTTTCACAGGTTTGTTATTTTATGAATATGTTGAGATGTACCAAGTGAGAAGACTGGTCTTTGACAGTTTCCATACATAGGTAGATCATCACAAATCCACAGTTAAACCATGATAACTCAAGACACATGTACAGTTTGTACAAATTCAAAATTAATTGAATTATATCAGCAGACATGTACAGACTGATGCTTTCATTCTCACAAAGTGACATTGCATTTTGAATCAAGCTTTTCAATGAAACACTCCATTAGACACTGACAAATTTGAATGTCAGAGGCAGCAATGCCACACTGCCGCCGTCCTACTTTATAAATAGAGTGACAAACAACTCGGCAAAGAGGATGTTGGGCGCATTGTAACATTCCAATGAGTTTAGCTTTAAATTATGATCTCAATGCTGAACGGAAAATCAGTTACAGTCATTTCTCATCTCATGAATTCAGTCGGGTTTTGGGATGTTTTTATTTTTTTTAGTTTTTTTTTATATATTTTTTACGTAGTGAGAGAAAAATCATTGAAGTGATCCTTACGTTTGTAAAATACTCATGCCAAATTAGGTGAGGTTAACGGTAGCACTATGTGTATATCTTTTTTGAGTAGTGTTGGCTCTGAAAAATAACTGGTGGGTAACAACTCAACGTTTCGATCAGTTTGCTCTCTCCTGAAGACCATCAGAGTATACTGATCGAAACATTGGGTTGTCAACCATCAGTTCTTCTCAGAACAAACAGCACAAAAGAGATACATGTATAGACCTTTATCACGGTGTGGTCATCTTGATTTTACTCCATTCCAACTCATTGTAACCAAACTGAGGCTGGACGAAATTATAGTCTGGTGCCATGTTTGCGCAATGAATGTTAGCAGTCATTACTGTTATTGGAAACAGGGAACATGACCAAGATGGTAACAGCGTGACAAAGGTCTATAGCCATGGTGCTACCGCAAACCTCACCTAGTTATACTCCAAACCAAGTTGCAAATCCTACTTAAAGGAACACGTTGCCTTGGATCGGTCGAGTTGGTCTTTGAAAAGCGTTTGTAACCGTTTTTTATAAAATGCATATGGGTAGAAAGATGTTGTAAAAGTAGAATACAATGATCCACACAAACATGCCTCGAAATTGCATGGTTTTTCCTTTTACCTTGTCGACTAACACGTCGGCCATTTATAGGGGTCAAAATTTTGACTCCCATAAATGGCCGACCATGTTAATTCGCACAGTAGAAGGAAAACCACGCAATTTCGAGGCAAACTTGTGTGGATCATTGTATTCTACTTTTAAAACATCTTTCCAACCATATGCATTTTATAAAAAACGGTTACAAACGCTTTTGTTTTGACCAACTCGTCCGATCCAAGGCAACGTGTTCCTTTAATATCCATGGCCATGTTTGCACTTGCCTCAGAAGGAGGGGGGGGCGGTCAATGAAGAAAATAATACTTCCTGCAAAAAACAATTTTGTATAAAGAGTAGGTTCAATTTTGCATTATCCCTCAACAATTCTAATGTGTGGATAAGTGGGGGCTGTCAGCATAGAGCATATGGAGTCGGCAAGCGTAGCAATCCGTACAGTGTGTGTGTTATTGATAACGCCGTCATGCGTGCATTTTTGGACATGAAGATGGCACGCACAAGTGTTAACGGTGTTTACGGACTGTGTGTAGACTCAGAGTAGTCAGCATGTATTCTCACGTTGACAATCAGGGCTCAACTTCATTAAGCTGTTCAGCAGAAAACCAAGCCTGTACGCTTCGTTTTTGAAAGGGTAAGGGCACCAAGGCATTTTCTCCTTGGTAAAGGGCACCTATATGAGTAAATTTCTATTGTCTCAGCATTTCCAGGGGAACCAAGGCAATGACCAGAGGGCAGGGAGGCAATCGCCTTTGTTGCCTCCAGGAAGTACATGTATCAGACCTGGAAAATACTGCTGAACAAATTTCTTTGCTAAGCAACAATCGAGTGGGGCACCAGTCACAATAATGTTAACTTAAAGTAATTTTGGCTGGCAAGCTGTTTCCGTTAACTAATACTTTTCATAAAGCTGTTTCGCAGGGGAAAAAAATGCTTGACAAATTTCTTTGCTGAGCAAAATATTGAGTGGGCACCAGTCACAAAGTACACTTTTATATGTAATTTTGGCTGGTAACCTGTTTCTGTTAGATATACTTTTCATGGAGACATGTTGATAGTTTAATACATTGTGAGAAACGACTCCCTTGAAAGTACATGTAACATAATTTCATTTCTCACTAAAACATTGAATTTGAAAAAGACTTTAGGCCTGAAGTCTTTTTTTCGGGTATCTGTAAGCACAGACATTTTGTGCAGCAACTGCGTTTTTTCTTTTGATTATTTATTGCAACTTTGATGACCAAATGACCCCATGACCCCAAATTTGTACAGATTCATATTTAATGCATGTTGGGATACACCAAATAAGAATACTGGTCTTTGACAATTACCAAATGTGTCTAGTGCCTTTAATTAAAAGTAATTCTCTGCCATGTTATTATTCAAAAGCATGCGGGAGATCGGTTGTTAAAAGAAATTGATGTCACCCATTGTGCTCTTTGACATGCTCCACATGTCTCGCACACAATGAATAATTTATCCACGTTTCTCATTAATAAGTCAAGTCTGTCGCTGGAGAAAATAGATTAAAATCAGTAAGCTCATGTTTACAATACAGAAAACATGTGCATTGTGTTGTTGGTCATAATGTTCTTGGATATCATCAAGTGTCTTTGAACACATAGATTTGATCCCTTTTGTAATATTTATCTGTAAATCTGTAAATTTGTTGTTAGGAAACTGTTAATTTTTCCACATGTATGTGTATCTTTAAATGGAATGTATACGTTTGGTAATAATGACACTTAAAATTAGTGGCAATTAAAAACTTACTTGGTTAAAAGTAAATGCAACTTTTGATAGTGTACATGGTGTATAGCATTTTGAGAATCATTTCACTTTGAAGTATTGTGATTATGAAAAGTAAGTCCCCCAAAATTTGAATCTGAGAAGTGTTACTGACACTGTATCAATGTTGATATTATTTCAAAATGAAGGCATCACAAAACTGAATGTGACCTTGGAGCCCCTGTTTAAAGACAATGGACACTATTGGTAATTGTCAAAGACCAGTCTTCTCACTTGGTGTAACTCAACATAACAAATCTGTGAAAATTTGAGCTCAATCGGTCATCGAAGTTGCAAGATAATAATAAAAGACAAAATACCCTTGCCACACGAAGTTGTGTGCTTTCTGATGCTTGATTTAGAGACCTCAAATTCTAAATCTGAGGTCTCAAAATCAAATTCGTGGAAAATTACTTCTTTCTCGAAAACTACATTACTTCAGAGGGAACCGTTTCTCACAATGTTTTATACTATCACCTCTCCTCATTACTCGTTACCAAGTAAGGTTATCTGCTAATTATTATTATTTTGAGTAATTACCAATAGTGTCCACTGCCTTTAATGTCTGTCACCACAGTGTCACATTCATTTATGTCCAGAGCTAAAGAAAGTGACCATGGGGGGAAAGAAATGTCGTAATCCATTCCAACCACAACTGCAGCTATTAGTCAAGTTGTTGTTGAGTCAAATGCTCTTGAAGCACAATGGTCTATGATTTCATTTTTGTTTCTCCAATTTGTGAACACGCCAAAAAACAGGGGCTGGTATAAGCACAATAATAAGCACCAACAGTTACCAGCCAAAACGCAATATGGTGTATCTTGATAAAGCACAATAATAACACCAATGGTTACCAGCCAAATTGCAATACGATATATGTTGTTTACGGTTGGTTTCCCCGCTAGTAAATATTTTTAGCTTAGTTTCGCTTTTTTTCCTGCAGCCAACTTTAGACAATTAGCTGTTTACAGATAACAACTTAGGCGCCCGCGATGGCACTCGAACTTCCGTCACTAGAGCTTCCTACCACCTGGCGTCTTGTCTATTCTTAACTTTGCTGTAAAGTCATCTTTGTTTAATTTGAACAAAGGGGCCACCTGCACTAACTGCTGGTGTTTTACTGGTCACTTTGACGTCATTAATATATTCATGATTATAAAAGTCGGTGGCTCAGGTTCACTTGTACCTTGGAGCTGCTACACCCCCCCCCCCCAAAAAAAAGACCTTGGTATGCTTTGTTTTTTAAAGGGCAATGACACCAAGGCATTTTCTCCTTGGTAAAGGACATCCTTTGAAGAAATTGTAAATTGCTACTGAAGCATCTCAGGTGCACCAGGGCGATGGCAGGGGGCGTGGAGGCATTTGCCTTTGTTGCCTCAGTGTGAAGTACCATGCCTTCATTTCTACAGGGAAGCAGTGCTATGAAACTGGTTCTAAAGGCCTCAATCTTCAATACATACTTACCAAATATTCAAAGACTAGTGTGAGAGATTTTTCTGTATGGACGATGTCATGTAGCGTCACGATGTTTGCGTGCTTCAAGCCTTTCAGTAAAGAAACTATAAATCAAGAGAAGATATACAAGAAACATTAGAGTTAGACAGTCATCATTAGCACAAAATAGGTTTCTCATTAACTTCTCATTCTTTATCCCCGATGCAAATGTCCATCTATAACATGTACATGTAAGTACATGTAAGTTACACCTTTTTAGCATCCCGCAGGCATGAAAGGGCAAGTTGAGAAATGGTGTTTAGTAGCCCCTAGCAGTTTTTGTACGCCAGGCCAGCTAGTGTGGTTAAGAGTACTGATATGTACACAGAGTTGAGCAAGCTGAAACATTTCCTTGCAGTCAGTCATCAACTCCCTTTTCCCTCAGATGGACACGCTATTACACGCTACCATACACCATAATGCACCCAGGCAGTGTGGATTGCAAGATAACCACTGTGATAATGTCAATCTTGCAGTAATGGAGGATGTTCGTTAAAGGCACTGGACACCTTTGGTAATAACCCATTAGGAGTTAGATTTAAATAATGTCTGGTACAATGACTCGCTTACATGAAGTTACGATGCACCCCTTACATTTTAATTCCTCAGACTATCGAGACAGTTCCTATGCTCGTGATTAGGGGCAAGCTTTATTTTTCAAGTTACATAAGAGACGGTGAACACCCATACACAATTCTGATGGGATGTGTATGGCACAATGGTACCAGGGTTTGCTCATCCTGGAGGTTCAAACGTAAAGGGTGCATTGTAACCAAACACGTCATTGTAATAGACACTATTCAAATTTAACTCGCAATTATGGCTTATTGTCAAAGACCAGTATTCTTAAATTGTACTTGGTGTATCCTAACATATGCATAAAATACGAATCTCTAAACATTTGGACTCAATTGTTGTTGCAAAAAAATAATGAAAGAAAAATCACCCTTGGTGCACAAAATTGTGTGTGTGCTCTCAGATGCATTAATAAAAGGCTTCAGGCCTGAAGTTTTTTGTTAATAATTGATTGAGAAATTACGTCTCTGTTACCTCAGAGGGATCCATTTCTCACAATGCTATCAACAGCTCTCAAATGTTCATTACCAAGTAAGTTTTTATTCTAACAATTATTTTGAGATTACGAATAGTGTCCAGTGCCTTTGAGTCAAAGCTAGCAACTCGGAGCGTTCAACCTCAGTCTGATTAATGGCAAAGTTTGATGTAGTACGACAACGTTTTTTTATGCGTAATTTGATTTCAAAGGTTAATATCGGGTAGAACTGTGAGGGAAAAAATATCACCTAATAATCTTAATATTCGATCACTAAGGAAGTTTAAATATTTACATTTGGTGGGTGGCAAGTAAAATGTAAATGCAAAGGTCAGATAATGTGTGTTTACTGACTGCTACAACCAAAATCAGCGGGGTTTTGGTTTGTTTGTTTGTTCAAACAAACAATGTTTGTTTGTTTGTTTGTTTGTTTGTTTGTTTGTTTGTTTGTTTGTTTGTTTGTTTGTTTATTTGTTTGTTTGTCTGTGTTTGTTTGTTTTTTTGTTTGTTTGTTTGTTCATGTTTTTTTTTTTAAAGTTTATTCGGTTAGGCCTAAGGTGTTCCTGAATATGACTTCTATTTCAGAGGGAAATATTTCAAAGAAAAAATTTGTCTAATATGATCTTCATAATCAGTAAGCTTACAGACTCCAATTAACCAATGAGTTTTTTATTTGTTTATTTTATTTATCCTAACCGGTGATGTGTAATACACCTTTAAAGGCAGGTTGTTCTTTAAGTACTTGTAAAAGACCAGTATTCTCACTTGGTGTCTCCCTTAATCCTGGGCTCACTTAATCATTGAAGTTGCGGCAAAACAATGAAGAAAAAACACCTTTATTGCATAAGGGCTTCAGCTTTCTCTAAAAAGGTAAGGTTTCTAACAGTTGGATTGAGGCATTGCATGGTGAGGTACTATCAATATTTGGTTTGCGGTAACACCATGTGTATATCTACTTGCCAGGTAGAGTTTGTTCTTTAGAGAATATATTCTACTACCGCAGAGTAGTTTTTTCGGGAGACTACTCTGTTCTGAGAAGACCTATCCTGCTTTTTAACAATGTTTTATAATATCAGCAGCTCTTCGTTGCTCATTACCAAGTTAATTTTCATGGTCATTAATTACCAAGGTTCACCCTCCCTTATTGACCCATTTCACCTGACGTCATCATCAGAAAAATCTTGAATGCGCCATAGGGCAATTTCACTGTGCGTTTTCATATACAACTCTATGCCGTGCTTTATGCAGTGGAGTGTGCATTTTAGGCGACGCGGCGTTAATAAAAGTAAACCTAACTGCCACCAACATGGTTAGCGTGCCATCAGTCGCCGCGTGTGACGCGCGTGCAAGGGGTCAATATGACCAAATGAAAACCTACAAACATCGCTGTCTTAATATCAGAACGCAACACCCCCGTCCAGTCTGTAGGCCTAACCGTTTTAACTTCCAGCTAAGTAGGCTATCATGCGTGGACATGTGTAGCACACTGTGGCAAACACGATTTACCAATGATGCACGCACCCAAACAAAAAATTTCCTGGCACAACATTTAATGGCTAAAGAGAGAAAATCCATTGCGGAGCCGACAATTTACATACCAGACAGATCCTACACAGGAGAAACCAACAGTGAACCGACTGCACTTTGAAGCAACAAAACAAATTGATCAATTTTTGGGGGGTTCTCTCTTTTTTTTTTTTTTTTTTTTCTTTTTCTTTTTCTCAGATAGCTGACCCAGATAAATAATGAGACAATATTGATGGTTTATGCTGAACCTGTAGGTCGTGACTGCCGTGCACACATTTTGGAAATACACCACTGTTTATACACCGTTCTCTTTTGGACCGTGAGTGATTGTTACCGAGAAACATTTTAATTACATAATTTGATTGGACGATGGCCCGCTGCATTAATAACAACCAGTCCCAGGCCTGTTACGCATTGTTTTTGAAAGGGCAAGGGCATCAAGGCATTTTCTCCTTAGTAAATGGCACCCTATGAAGAAATTGAAATTTCTACTTGGGCATTTCAAGGGCACCTAGGCAATGACCAGGGGGCGTTGAGGCAATCGCCTTCGGGGCCTCTGTGAAGTATCAGGCCTCAATTACCTTCTAGGATTCAAACCACATTTTTAACATTGAAGTTGTTGTAGCAGGATATTCCTCCCTACATACATGTAAGCACAGGAATTGCGGGAACATTTTGGGGGATGCAATGAATAGATTGTGTAGATGGGGTTCTGCGCTTTAACTGATAAGGAGACTGGATAAATTTAAGCTTGAAAGTTGGTCCTCCTCATCTTGGGAAGAGGATAAGTGTTCCACAAAACTGGCAGCAAATCAGTTGGGGGGGGGAACACGTTTCCTTTTAAGTTTTTTTCTTTTTTTCTTCTGGGGTAAAAGCAAAATTTTGAAATGGCTGGCCTGCCAAAAAATTGAAAGGAAATCTGAAGTTTAGTTGTTGGAAAATATCGTTGATTGGTCTACAAGAGGCTGAAAGAATTGTTAACAAAAATTGAGTACTTTTGATTATTTAGCATTTACCATTGACTTCTTCGGGAGTTTATTTAGTGCGGTGCAAACTTTAGCCAGAGCGTATGACGTCACACTTCAAGGTTCGTGAATTACGTCAGAGATCTGCCTTTAGCCCACATCTAACCACCTTTAACCTGCATCACTTTACATGGCCTTCATAGTTCTGGAGATTTGCAGTTAAATCTGACGTAGATGCGTATGACGTATAAGCCAGTACCTAATTATTCTAGATAAGGACAGAGGGCCACAATGTGTGAGTCTGGCGCCCTCTAGTGGCCAGGCGCGTCTCCAGGCGCGTCATAAACTCCCTGGTGCACAAGGCGTATCCATTCAGTATTTAGATGTATGCACGCTACTGGGGATGACCTTTTGGGGAAGGGAACGTGTGTCACGCTTCATCTCCGATTTCAAGATGAGAAAACTGACTGTGATCTGAGAAAGAACATTTCCCCAATGGGAGTGAAAAAACAGGTTCTAGGCTATAAATATAACAGGTAGAGTATCGAGATAAGCTTGCATGTGCTTCTATCAAATAATTATAATAGTAGGGGCTTCTTATATAGCGCTCATATCCGCCACTCGGTGACACTCAAGGTGCTTCAACGTTCAATATTTTCCTGTAAGGTATGTGGGACTATGTGTGAATAAATGAGACCTTTTCTGCTCCTTTTTACCAATCAAACCAGGAGAAAATGCCTTGGTGCCCTTGCCCTTTCAAAAATGAAGCATAGAGGCCTCCCTACCTTCTCTTATTGCAGTGCAAGGCGCCCCTTCTTCATGTTCCAGACGGATTTCTTTAAGAGCTACCAGGTTGTCCGTCAGTCTGCTCCTTCCTTTAAATACTGTTGCATAAGTACCCTCGCCTAGTTTATCCAGCTTGGTGTAAGTTTCCATCTTGCCGAACCCAATTTCAGACTGCAAAGACAAATCAAGCAGATATTTTTTTCATAATCACGTTTTACGGTGTGTTCACACAGAAAAACAACAACCCTGGCAAACAAGATTCCCATTAAAGGGTTTGGGTACGTTTTATTGGACACAAAACACAATGTTCACAGATTTACATTAAGCTTACACCGTTCTTGAGAAATGAGTAAAACAATGCTGTCAAAATAATGTTCATGTAAGTTTAGCATGTAATTTTTGTGACTTGTTTTTCAGAATGTACAGCACCTCATCAAGTAATATTTTAAGGGAAGCTTTCTAATTCTACTGCCATTATCTTCAAACTGTGTAAGTTTAACGTAAATCTGGTGGAAGTGTCGTGGCCGAGCGGTTAAGAGCACCGAATTCAAACTCTGGTGTTTCTGATCAGCAGAGTGTGGGTTCGAATCCCCAGCCGTGACACTGTGTCCTTGAGCAAGACACTTAACCATTGCTTCGTCCTTCGGATGGGACGTAAAGCCGTTGGTCCCATGTGTTGTGTAACGCATGTAAAAGAACCCAGTGCACTTATCGAAAAGAGAAGGGGTTCGCCCCGGTGTTCCTGGTTGTGGCTGCTTAATGCGCCGTAGCACCTTGTAAACCCTTATATAAGGTGCTAAATAATTGGGTCTCAGAATTCATCACTGCAATAACCTATCTTTCTGAAAGTTTGTATATACTCAGCGCCTTGAGTACCTTGTTTGGTAGATACGTGCGCTATATAAGACTTCAATATTATTATTATTATTATCTGTGGACACTGTGTTTTGTGTACTACCAAACATAACCCCAATCCTTTAAAAGAAGGTATACTTTCTCCAAATAGTTTATACTTCCAAACAGCTGCAGTGCTTCTCACCAAATAAGTTTTGATGGTCAAAATTTTGTTGCCTATTCACCAATCTATGACCATGCCTGAACTCTACATGCTTCAGTTTCATACAAGTATTTCTTCTTCAAAAACTTCTTAAAACTTTCCACCTTGTATTTTTGTGTGCCTTTCTTCCTCGATATAAAACTCCCAAATTTCCTACATCTGACAAGTTTGACGATTTAAGGTGAAGTTTTTTTTACCCATTCTTTATTTCTGGTCCTCCTTTAAAACAAGTTTACTGCTTTAAAGGGAAGGTACACATTTGGTAATTACTCAAAACAAATATTATCTCAAAAACTGACTTGGTAACTAGCATTGGAGAGCTGTTGATAGTACAAAACATTGTGGAAAACGACTCCTCTGAAGTAACATAGTTTTTGAAAAAGAAGTAGTTTCTCACTAAAGTAATAAAAGACTTCTAGCTAGAAGTCTTTTATTCCTATCTGAAAGCACACAAATTCGTCCAACAAGGGTGTTTTTTCTTTCATCATTTCCTCCCTACTCCGATTATCGATTGAGCTCAAACTTTCACAGGTTTGTTATTTCATGCATACGTTGATATCCACCAAGTGAGAACACTGGTCTTTGACAATTACCAATAGTGTAACTTTCCTTTAAATCAAAAATCTTAACCCCTCATCTTTAATTCTTTCCCAAACTAGCAACTGTCCCTTTCAACAAACAAAAACAAGGTCTGAATGTTGTTGTTTTTTGTCTTCTTGACGTATTAACTCCCTCCTACGAAGATTGTTGGATCTCAATAACCCAATCTTCTTAAAAGGCACCGTACACATTTGGTAATTGTCAAAGACCCGTCTTCTCACTTGGTGTATCTCAACATATATGCACAAAATAACAAACTGTGAAAATTTGAACTCAATTGGTAGTCGAAGTTCAGGATCAAATTCTGAGGTCTCGGAATCAAAAATCAAATATTTTAGTGAGAAAATACTTATTTCTTGACACTGGACACTACTCAAATGGTAATTTAACTCAGTATAGTTGTTAGCATAAAAACTTCCTTGGTAATGAGTAATGAAGAGATGTTGACAATATAAAACATTGTGAGAAACAACTCCCTCTGAAGTGACATAGTATTTGAGAAAGAGGTTAACTTCTCAGTCAAATAATAAAAGACTACAGTGAAGCCTTTTATTACATATAGGCATCTGAAAGCACACAAAGTGACGCAACAAAAGCGTGGTGGTTTTGGGGGGTTTTTTTTTTAAAAATTTTTCCATTATTTCCTTGCATTTTCGATGACCAATTAGGTTATAATAAGTAGGATTTGAAACCTTGCATGGTGGAAATACAATATGGAAAGGTTTGCGAAATTACCATGTGATGACTGTCTCTAAATGAGTTGGGGGTGGTTCTGAAAAGAACCGTTGGTTTCAACTCAACATTTCGATCAGTATGCTCTGATCGTCTTCTGGAGATTACACCCATATTTTCACAGGTTTGTTATTTTATGCATAATGTTGGGAAACAACGTGTGAGAATACTGTTCTTTGACAATTACCAAAAGTGTCCAGTGCCTTTAATGATACAATTGTCAAGACCGAGACTAGAACCCACACTCAGGGGCTGTTTAGAAAGACCCTAGCTTGAGTCCAGTGGGCTTGACAACTAGGCTGTGACAACAAGCCATTCAAGGGACTTTGTAGACGAGCCTACCAATATCTCTAAGTGAGAATACTGGTCTTTGACAATTATCAAAGGTGTCCAGTGCCTTTAAGGACTATACAGCTGTGATGTTTTTCCCGTAGCAAACATGGACCGTCTTAACACAACGGTAATCAGCCCCAAATGTCAGCCAGATCTTCTTTCTAGCCTCCCCGAAAAAAATACTCCTCTCAATTTGCTTTCTCCATCAAAGGAAAAGCTAATCTAGATGGACATGTTTATTGACGGAAGAGAAAACAGTGAGGAGAGGATGTAGAGACCAATAGGGGATTCGCCCCAGGAGAAGCTGTATCGTACAGCTCCAATGAATGTTGCACTATTTTAAGACCCTTATAGCTGGACCTATTAAAGGCACTGGACACTATTGGTAATTATTATAAATAATTGTTAGCATCAAAACTTACTTGGTAACAACCAATGGAGAGCTGTTGATAGTATGAAACATTGTGAGAATCAATTGGCTCCCTCTGAAGTAATGTAGTTTACGAGAAAGAAGTAATTTTACACTTTAAGGCAGTGGACACTATTGGTAATTACTCAAAATTATTATTATCAAAAAAACCTCACTTGGTATACGAGTAATGGGGAGAGGTTGATAGTTCAAAACACTGTGAGAAACCGCTCCCTCTGAAGTGACGTAGTTTTTAAGAAAGAAGTATTTTTCCAAAAATTTGATTTTGAGACCTCAGATTTAGAATTTGAGGTCTCATCTTTCATTGTTATTTCGCAACTTCGATGACCGATTGAGCTCAAATTTTCACAGGTTTGTTATTTTATGCATATGTTGAGATACAGCAAGTGAGAAGACTAGTCTTTGACAATTACCAACAGTGTCCATTGTCTTTAAATATATTTGAATTTGATTACCGAGACCTCAGAATTAGATTTTGAGGTCACGAAATCAAGCATTTGAAAGCATAAAACTTCGTGTGACAAATGTGTTTTTTTCTTTCATTATTATCTCCCAACTCTGATGACCAATTGAGTTCAAATTTTCACAGATTTGTTTTTTTGTGCATATGTTGAGATACAACAAGTGAGAAGACTGGTCTTTGACAATTACCAAACCACAGATAAATATTAAACTTACATGGTTTAAAGGTGGTAAAAAGCTTCCCATAAAATCATACTTGCTGAGGTGCTGTAGATTTTGAGAAATGAGTCAGGAAAATAATCTTGCTCAGTGAGACGAAAATTGCTTTTAAAGCATTCAATTGGTCGTCGAAGTTGCAAGATATTTCTCATAATGTTTTACACTATCAACCTCTCCCCGTTACTCGTAATCCCAAAGGTTTTATGATAATGATTATTTTGAGTAACTACCAATAGTGTTCACTGCCTTTAACAATAACGATGTAAAGATAATATGGTAGAAAGCTTCCCTCAAATTATTACCCACTGAAGTACTGTTGTTTTTCAGGAATGAGTAAAATAGTTTTCATCTCAGGAGACGAAAATTATTTGAGCATGTACAACGTATTTATGCGACTCCTGAAAACATCCCTCTGTAATTTTCACTCTTTTTGTTCTCAACACCTTGACAACTTGTGAGGCTGAAACTTCTACAGGGGTGGATTTGACAAAGAGTTAAGACTAGTCTTATCTCGAGTTAGGCTGAGTAATTCGTCCTAACTTAGGACTAGCCGTACGTTTTTAAAATCTCCTAGGACTAGTCCTAAGTTAGGACTAACTCTTTCTGAAATCGACCCCAGGTAAATTATATTGCAAGACGTCTTCATTCACAGTGAGTAGGGATTCATTTCATGGCCGAAAACTACAAAGGGTATCAAAACCGTTCAATGTATATCTGTGGACAAGAAGTAGCCAAACCTTTTGAAGGAATAAAAAAAAAGATAACCTACCAGTGAAGTTCGTCTTGACCGTCTGCTCATCTTCTCAAACGGAGGACTAAGACTATATTTCTCTAGGAACTGATCTGACAACCTCATGTCAGCTGGCAAGGATAACCTCTTTGAGATGTCCTGTAAATTAGAAAGGAGAAGAAAGTATGATAATAATATTAATACTATAACATACAACATTTATATACATAGCACTTCATACATACACAACGTGTTTCTATGCGCTTTAACCCCATCCCACCCCCACCCCCCCCAAAAAAAACATAATAAATTAATAACAAATAAAAATCAAATAAAAATCGATCGTAGAATCTACATTGCTCTTTGTGCAGTTGACTGTCAATTTCTCACCATTACATGGGAAATCTGCTATGATCCCGCTTGCATTTACATGTAAATCGTGTACGTAATCACATTCAATGCTTGTTCACTTCAGAGGCTGGCTCAACCACACTGTTGGAAACCTGCATACTCCACGAGTTAAAGTCTACTAAATTGTAAATTGTGAACACGCATTCACCAGAAGTCCAAAACAGAGCTTTGCTACCCTTAGAAAACTCGTATCGTTTTACGCATCATAGTTAATGAATACATCCACAGACATGCAAGTAGGCAACAAGCAGAGAGAGACAATTTCAAAAACAAGCTTAGCATAATCATTAACAGGCGTGACTTCAAGCAGTACCATTACTTTACACAAATCTATCCATTTTAAATGTGTCATTTTCAAGAATTCAATAACAATCTATTACGATGTCAGTGCTAACATTTGATTGACCCAGATTCAACATGAATGTGTATTAACAGCAGATGGCTGAATGTCTGTAGCGAGACACAATTTCCACCGACGAGGGGGGGGGGGGGATCTTTTCAGCGACACCACAAGAATGCAACACTGGACTACATGTCAGCAGCCGTGCCGATGACGTCAGGGAAAGACCCCCCACGGCGAGGCCGACGCATCAACCCTCCTTCAACACGGAGAGCACCCCCTCCCTGCCCGCAGATACTACGTCTGCACGCACAAACGTCTCGCTGTCAGTGAGACCTGAGCTGTAGGTCCTTCCTCGATGCCGATGAAATACATGTTTGTGGTGGATGAATCAACCCAAGTTTTTTTATATCAAATATCCAGACATCTCTGTCCCTCCAGGTAAAATTGCTACAGCAGCCAGCGAATCTGGGGGTCAAGTCGGACTTGTGCGAGGGTTCGCATATTTACATCAAACATGTTTTGCAATTCAGTACTGGTTTACTGTCTTGAAGGACTAAAGAAAGCGATTAAATTCAATGTTTTTTCTACAATGAGAAAAAGGGAAAATTTGTGGTTTTTAAGTGATTTTCCCTCATGGAATATACAATATTCATAACATGATGAATATAAAAAAGAAATTTATAAACAAGACCGCGTCAGTAGAAAAGATGTTGTTCATGCTTTTCAAGTCACAAAAATAATTTCGCCTTAGAAGGGGAAAATTATTTTAGCATGTAAAACGTATTTTCATAACATTGTTTTACTCATTTCTCAAAGAGTACAGCACCTCAGCAAGTAATATTTTAAGGTATGCTTTCTACCATCATTATCTTTAAATGGTGTAAGGTTAATGTAGATCTGTGGACATTGTGTTTTGTGTTACAAAAAGTACCCAAACCCTTTAACATCTACATGTACTTAACAAATATTTTCACAAATTCATGATGCACACGTTATACGCATTGAGCAATTAGACCAATGAAACTTTCAAATAATAATTTTATTCTCTGTCCTACAATGTACATTGTGCCACTCCAAATTATAATTTGTAACAGTGTTTGATTAAATCACACACGGTTGAATAAACCCGCTTCCATACCATTTCTGATTCTAAACCATTATGTCTAACGATAAATTATTCCCTCTCCAATTGTCTTCCTACATTTTCATTGTAGCTGTTCTCCTTCTCCTTGTTATTAATATGGTAAATATATTTATTTCTCACAAAAAAAAAGTAATCAAAGACCTCAACGTGGCCAAACAAACAAGAATATTTGTATAATGGAACTACATCTCAAAATACTTTGCTGTGCTAAGCACGTTTTTTGTGTTTACAGTCTTCACAAAATTAGGCAAAGTGTTTATTTCCCTTTATTCCCATAACTGCATAAAATCATCACAGACCTCAACACGGTCGAACAAAAAAAAAGCATTTTTATTACGGAACGGCATCACACCAAAAGTGGACATTTCAATCACAGACACCAAATGCAATTATTTCTCAACTCCGTGTTCTTGAACAGTGAGTGGAAATTCCACTTAAGTTTTTGCAGCACCAGACAGTATCATAGGAGGAAAAACATAAAGAGAGGGGAGAGAATCCACCACGGAATCAATAAAAAGCCAAGCAAGAGAACTGAGGTGATTTCCTGACTATCAAGGATGTCTCAGCAGGACCATTCACTGAAATGTCCCCTGCGGCCATCAACGATGACGTCATCGTTGTTTGGTACAAGATCATGGTTACGTTTAAGGGTTTTGATACCTTTTGTAGATTAAGCTTTTGGCCATGGCATGAATCCCTACTCACTGTGAACGAAGATGCATTCAATATGATTTACATGTAGAAGTTTCAGCTTCATTAGTCGTCTAGTTTTTGAGAAAAAAGGTGAAAATCAAAGAGCAACGTTTTCAGGAGAGCCACAGAAATCTGTTGTACACGATGCTGAAATAACCTTTGTCTCACTGAGACGAACAACTATTTTTGTGTCACTGAGACACCAAATTGTTTTTGTGTGGAATTAATTTACTCATTTCGCAAAAACGACAGCACTTCAGCAAGGGAAGCTTTATACAATCATTATCTTCAAACCGAGTTAGTTAAATGTAAATCTATGGAAGTTTGTTTTTTGTGTAGCACAGAAAGCACCCAAACCCTTTAACTCGAAACGTGATAGCTCAACGAATGTTCCATTCATCATGTTAACAGTCACATCTAAAAAAAGGAAAAAGAAAGAAAAAACTACCGAAAAATTCACAGCAGAGTGATTAAAGAAAGGGAATCACTTGGTGTATCCCAACATATGCATAAAATAACAAATCTGTAAAAATTTGGACTCAATTGGTCATCAAAGTTGCAAGAGAATAATGAAAGAAAAAGCACCCGTGTAAAATTACCTCTTTCTCAAAAACTTCAGGGGGAGTAGTTACTTCAGAGGGAGTAGTTTCTCACAATGTTTTATAAATTGCTCGTTACCGAGTAAGTTTTTATCCTTATAATTATTTTGAGCATTTACCAAACCTGTCCTTTAAGGAGAATGGATAACTAGCAAGCCCATGAGTGTATTTTTTTTATTTATTTTTTTAAGTTAAGGATGGCAACTTCTACTTCAAAACTGGATATTTCTTCTTTGCATTCTTTCCATGTGGAAAACACTCAAACCCGCACCGATAAAAACAGGAAGAAATGCTCGACTACAACAGAGAGTGTTCACGTGTGAATGCAAGAATCTCTTAAGACTATGGAGTTTCACGACTTTGTCTCGTTCAGAACGTCCCTTAACAAATAGTTCACTCGACATTCTAATTTCTAACTGCACTTCTTGAGGTTGACAGGCCTAATACTTCACAGAGGCAATGAAGGCGATTGCCTACATGCCTTGGTGCCCTTAAAATGCTCTCCTAGTAGAAATTTAGATTTTCCTCATAGGGTGCCCTTTACCAAGGAGAAAATGCCTTTGTGCCCCTTGCCGTTTCCCTTTCAAAACCAAGCATACATGCCTGTGTTTACAGATACATGTACTTCACTGAGGCAATGAAGGTGAATGTGCCTTGGTACCCTACTCTGCAATATGGATGTTCCATTGGTTTTATCTTCAATTGCTTATGAATCTGATCTTATTGATAACAAATATTTAAACTAAAAAAAATATATATATATATATATATAGGGCTAGATAGCTCAGTTGGTAGAGCGCCGGCACGTTAAACCGGAGGTCGTTGGTTCAAATCCCGCTCTAGTCAATTTTTCTTTGTTCAATCCTAAATCATTTAAAAATGTACCCAGTCAGTTTCCCTTGTGGTTTATTATTTGATATCTGATATAAAAAGTCACATCCCCTTAAGGTGATCCCCTGTCTGCTGCTTCCCAGGTTGTATCGTTACCCGGGTGTGATCCCTGGCTACACGGCAGTTTGTGGTTTAATGGCTTCTGACAGGCACCCCCGAACAAAGATATTGACAAAATTGGGAGACCACCAACATAGGGCTAGATAGCTCAGTTGGTAGAGCGCCGGCACGTTTAACCGGAGGTCGTTGGTTCAAATCCCGCTCTAGTCAATTTTTCTTTGTTCAATCCTAAAAAATCATTTAAAAATGTACCCAGTCAGTTTCCCTTGTGGTTTATTATTTGATATCTGATATAAAAAGTCGCATCCCCTTAAGGTGATCCCCTGTCTGCCGCTTCCCAGGTTGTATCGTTACCCGGGTGTGATCCCTGGCTACACGGCAGTTTGCGGTTTAATGGCTTCTGACAGGCACCCCCGAACAAAGATATTGACAAAATTGGGAGACCACCAACATAGGGCTAGATAGCTCAGTTGGTAGAGCGCCGGCACGTTAAACCGGAGGTCGTTGGTTCAAATCCCGCTCTAGTCAATTTTTCTTTGTTCAATCCTAAAAAATCATTTAAAAATGTACCCAGTCAGTTTCCCTTGTGGTTTATTATTTGATATATATATATATATATATATATATATATATATATATATATATATATATATATATATATATATATATTGTCGAACAATACATTTACCACTTTTATGGTCCAGTAACCCATCCTTTCATTCTAAACATCCTTTGTCCTCGCCACTTCACTCTTATTGGTTCATAGCCACCAACATTGTCTCTGAAATAGAAACTTTGATTGGCTGTTATTTTCCCGCTTCTTTCTGGATCCTTCCCTTAATCCCTTTCCCCCTCTCTCTTTCTATAAATGGATATGTATTTGTTTGTACTTGTTTTATGCCTCTGAAGAAGGTCCGGATTGGATCGAAAGCTAAGGCCATCTACCCTATTCATTATATATATTCCCGGTCACCAGGATTTTCCTGTCTGCAACTCAACGGTTTCAACAGACCCTCCACAAGTCGTAGTAAGAAACTTTTATTTCTCTGTTGTTGTATCCCTTCGGGGTGATCCCCTTGATTTGCTTGTATTTTGTTTTTAATTGTCATAACCATATCCATTCTATCTTTTCCCACTTCCCACCTGTTCTTCTCAGAACATTTTTAACATTTTTCCTTCCTCCACAGATTATTAACAAATCATTATTTTTCACCCTACAGGTTTGTAAATACAACTATTTAATTTGTTGGTAGGTTTTTAACCTATTTGTTCTACAGGATTGTGTTTAACCCGTTTTTTTTCACAGGCCTACGTTAACGTTTTCCTTTTCAGATTTTTTGTTAACCTTTTCCTTTTCAGATTTGTACATAACATATATTTTCTGCAGGTTTTTTAACCCTTTCTTTTACAGGTCTATATTTACCGCTATTTTTTCACAGGTTTATATTAACGTTTTCCCTTTCAGGTTTGTACATAACTTTTCCTTTTCAGATTTGTACATAACGTATTTTTCTGCAGGTTTTACAACCCTTTATTTTACATAATTGTATTAACCCCAATTTTTTCACAGGTTTATGTTAATGTCTTCCCTTTCAGGTTTGTACATAACTTGATTTTGCAGGTTTTATAACCTGTTATATTGCAGGTTTTTGATAAGTTTTCCTTTACAGGTTTGTAAATAATTAACTATTTTTACAGGTTCCTATTATTGACTACATTATTTTTACAGGATGATGTTAACCCCTATTTTTTCAACAGGTTTGTGTTAACCCATTTTTTCTTTTCAGGTTTGTACATAATATTTTTTGCAGGTTTAACCCGTTCTTTTACAGGGTCTTGTTAACCCCATTTATTTGCAGGTTTATTTTACTTTTTTCTTTCACGTCTGTTAATTAATAATCAATTTTGTACAGGATTTATAACCCGTTCTCTCCACAGGAATGATTTTACAATTTTCCCCTTGACTGTATTCCCCCATCCATTATGGCACTTGCTCCCGACACCAAGTGCATTTTCCGCAAGCTTCGTAAGCTTAAGGAAAAGAACACCCGTTACATGTCACATCTTGATAACTACCGTTTTTATCGTTTGTCCCGTATCATTCCCAAAGGCCTACAGATCAAGTGTACCCCTTCCTTTGGGGACCTTGACCCATCCTTTCTGAAGAAATGGAACAAGACACTCACTAATACGTCTTTCCGTTTGATCAAGTTGCTGGAAAATCAATGCCAACAATTCATTGATAACCAGTTGCTTGAGATAACAGACACTGAGTCTCAACTCCAGGAGTCATGTTCCATTGAAGAGTTTGAACAGTTACAAGATACCATACTATGTAACGTCAAACACTTAAGGTCCACCCTAATGGACACACAGAACAAGAAACGTATGAATGTCCAGGCTAACCATAAGAAACACACCCATAGACGTTTCCACAGTAAGAGAGCCAGCATTGCTCCTCCTACTGTTAGGTCGCCAGAGACCAATACTGTAGTTAACCTGTCTGACATGGTCCTCACTGACCCACAGGTTAAACTCCTCTCAAGGGGTCTTAAGTTTTGCCCCACACCCAGAGAACCTAACCAACTTCTTTTCCAACAGGACATGGCCCAATTCAATCGTAGGTTACGCCTACGTGAATACTTTCATGTAGACCCCTCCATGGATGACGAGTCATCTGTGGAGTCCCAACCCATTCCCCGCAACCGCTTCAAGGAAAAGAGCACTTGGGTACCCCCTAAGAACCGAGATGTGTCTCTAGAGACATACATCAATTCGGTTAACTCCGAGGTTCTTAAGGCCCCCAGTACCCCTACTCCCAATAACCTCCCCCAAGATGAGCGGCACGCCCTTACACAGCTCCGCCAATCACCAGACATAGTGATTAAACGGGCTGACAAGGGGTCCGCAGTTGTAGTCATGAACACACATGACTACATTGCCGAAGGCCTTAGACAGCTCAGTAACACTGATCATTACATTGAATGTGCTTCTGACCCCACTGAATCTTTCTCCCAAGATATCAGTGACACCCTGGTTAGGATTTATAACGCCAATGGTATTGAGAAAGATACATTTAACTATCTTCTCCCACATGACCCCCGTACAGCAAGGTTCTACCTTCTACCTAAGATACATAAGCCCAATAACCCGGGGAGACCTATTGTATCTGGGAATGGTAGCCCCACAGAGCGCATTTCTGAGTTTGTCGATAGCTTCCTCAAACCCTTAGTCTGCCGTATTCCTTCCTTCATCAAGGATACCAAAGACTTTCTCCACAAACTAGATGAGGTCAAGCACCAAATACCTGACTCCGCTATTTTGGTTACTTTTGATGTTTCATCACTGTATACTAACATACCCCATCATGAAGGCATGAGTGCATGTGTCTCTGCCCTCAATGCTAGTAATCAGTCCCGCCCCTCAGTGAGTCATATTAAGGAACTCATGAGCCACATTCTAATGAAGAATAATTTCACATTTTCTGACAGGCATTTTCTACAGGTACAGGGTACTGCCATGGGTACCAAGATGGCACCCTCATATGCCAACCTATTCATGTCTGAGTTGGAGGACAGACTCCTTTCCTCCGCCCCCAACCGACCACTAGTTTGGTGGAGATTTATTGATGATATTTTCTCCATCTGGGGTGGGGACCAAGACAGCTTGGATGAGTTTATTAACCATATCAACTCATTTCACCCCACCATAAAGTTCACTACCGAACAATCTCTCACCAGTGTGAACTTTCTAGATGTGACAATAACCAAGTCTCTTAATGGCCTTGTCACAGATGTTTACAGTAAACCCACCGACACCCACCAGTACCTTCTCTCCAATAGCTGTCACCCTAGTCACTGTAAGAAGGCCATTGCTTACAGTCAGGCCTTACGTATCAGGCGTATCTGTTCCACAGATACCCTGTACAAGAGGCGCTCATCAGAGCTAAGGAAACACCTTGTATCTAGGGGACACAGCGAACGTAGGGTCCAACTTGCTATCAACAGGGCTCTCAACGTACCTCGTCATACTCTGTTGGCTAACACGGGAGCTAAAAAAGCTCCGACCAATAGAGTTGCTTTGGTCACCACCTTCCACCCCAAACTACCCAAACTTCCCTCAATTCTCAATAATAACATGCCTATACTTCACTCCTCCAGCAGGTTACACTCAGCAATCCCTAAGGTTCCCATGGTTGCATTCCGCCGCCCTAAGAACCTTGGTGACATACTAGTCAGGGCCAAACTTCCCCCAGGTACAGTCCAAACACAACCCCCGACAGATATACTGGGCTGTCATAAATGTACCCGTTCCAAATGCAGAACGTGTCTGCACATTAAGCCCTCATTTAAGGTGAAGAGTCATACCACTGGCTCTTCATACAACATCAAGACCGACTCTGAATGTAGCACATCTAATGTAGTCTATGTCATATCATGTAAGAGATGTGGGCTACAATATGTGGGAGAGACTAAGACCAAACTTAGTCTTCGCTTTGCGAATCATGTCTCTTCCATAAAGACTAAGAAACTGTACCCAGTCTCTATCCACTTCAACAGCCCCAATCATAGTGTCATTGATGTTGAACTTCTGGTGATTGAAGCTTGCAATGGTGATGACACACACCGCAAGAGTAGAGAATCACACTGGATTCACCAACTCAAGACAGTCAAACCCTTTGGACTTAACATAAACACTGGTGTTAAATAACTTCTCATTAACCTCCACTTCAATTCGGCCTAAGAACTTATATGTTGTATATATTCTGTACATAAAGTATAAATTAATCTTGTTTAAAGTTGTTTTTATAAATTCATCACTGTAACTATCTGATGTAAGTAACCCCCCCCCTTTTTTTCCACAGGTCCCTCATACCTATTTTTCAAATCATCATACCTTTGATCTTGCTATTCTTATTAATTGACCATTGTTAGTTGCATCATGGTGCAACTTGCTCTCTAATCCTACCCTTTCATGTCTCCCTGCATTGTTGTCGAACAATACATTTACCACTTTTATGGTCCAGTAACCCATCCTTTCATTCTAAACATCCTTTGTCCTCGCCACTTCACTCTTATTGGTTCATAGCCACCAACATTGTCTCTGAAATAGAAACTTTGATTGGCTGTTATTTTCCCGCTTCTTTCTGGATCCTTCCCTTAATCCCTTTCCCCCTCTCTCTTTCTATAAATGGATATGTATTTGTTTGTACTTGTTTTATGCCTCTGAAGAAGGTCCGGATTGGATCGAAAGCTAAGGCCATCTACCCTATTCATTATATATATATATATATATATATATGTAGCCAGGGATCACACCCGGGTAACGATACAACCTGGGAAGCGGCAGACAGGGGATCACCTTAAGGGGATGCGACTTTTTATATCAGATATCAAATAATAAACCACAAGGGAAACTGACTGGGTACATTTTTAAATGATTTTTTAGGATTGAACAAAGAAAAATTGACTAGAGCGGGATTTGAACCAACGACCTCCGGTTTAACGTGCCGGCGCTCTACCAACTGAGCTATCTAGCCCTATGTTGGTGGTCTCCCAATTTTGTCAATATCTTTGTTCGGGGGTGCCTGTCAGAAGCCATTAAACCGCAAACTGCCGTGTAGCCAGGGATCACACCCGGGTAACGATACAACCTGGGAAGCGGCAGACAGGGGATCACCTTAAGGGGATGCGACTTTTTATATCAGATATCAAATAATAAACCACAAGGGAAACTGACTGGGTACATTTTTAAATGATTTTTTAGGATTGAACAAAGAAAAATTGACTAGAGCGGGATTTGAACCAACGACCTCCGGTTTAACGTGCCGGCGCTCTACCAACTGAGCTATCTAGCCCTATGTTGGTGGTCTCCCAATTTTGTCAATATCTTTGTTCGGGGGTGCCTGTCAGAAGCCATTAAACCGCAAACTGCCGTGTAGCCAGGGATCACACCCGGGTAACGATACAACCTGGGAAGCGGCAGACAGGGGATCACCTTAAGGGGATGCGACTTTTTATATCAGATATCAAATAATAAACCACAAGGGAAACTGACTGGGTACATTTTTAAATGATTTTTTAGGATTGAACAAAGAAAAATTGACTAGAGCGGGATTTGAACCAACGACCTCCGGTTTAACGTGCCGGCGCTCTACCAACTGAGCTATCTAGCCCTATGTTGGTGGTCTCCCAATTTTGTCAATATCTTTGTTCGGGGGTGCCTGTCAGAAGCCATTAAACCGCAAACTGCCGTGTAGCCAGGGATCACACCCGGGTAACGATACAACCTGGGAAGCGGCAGACAGGGGATCACCTTAAGGGGATGCGACTTTTTATATCAGATATCAAATAATAAACCACAAGGGAAACTGACTGGGTACATTTTTAAATGATTTTTTAGGATTGAACAAAGAAAAATTGACTAGAGCGGGATTTGAACCAACGACCTCCGGTTTAACGTGCCGGCGCTCTATCTATATATATATATATATATATAAAAATATAAAAAAATATAAATTTGGTTTTGGGTTACAAAACAAACAGATTTCCGGTTAAAAACAGAGAAATCATATCCATGATTATATTATGTGCCGATGAAGTTCCCTATTTGCTTGTATTTCCCACAACGTTTCCTTCTCAAACACATTGGCAGCAGCTTCATTTTATAATCCAACGAACTAAAAACAAATGAGCATACTTTTCTAAATCTGATAACGACTACAAACGCAACTCAGCATGGGGTGTACAGTGAAGTCAAAATATTTGTCAGACAAACCCATGAAAAAAAGGTCTACATTATTTGAGAAATACCCTGGGAGTTCCCCAAGTATTTTATGATGTGCGTAAGTAGTTCCCTATTCGCTTCCAAAAATTTTCCACATCATTTCCTTCTTAAACACAATGGCAGCAGCTTTGTGTAACATCTGATCTGACAAACAAAAAACCTCGATCACAGTTTCCCAATCTGATTTATTACAACTACACACTCAGGTAAAAATATTTTTTGTTTTTGCATTCATCGGTCAGCTTCTTATGAAGATTACGGACGAAAATCTACAGATTGCCTTGATCTTTTAAAAAAGTGTTTCAACAAGACATCAGGATGAGAGTTTGTTACCTGAGGCTGTTTACTTACACCCCCCTTCCCCCTCCCTCAACC
This sequence comes from Asterias amurensis, assembly GCF_032118995.1. Classification (NCBI taxonomy): domain Eukaryota; kingdom Metazoa; phylum Echinodermata; class Asteroidea; order Forcipulatida; family Asteriidae; genus Asterias; species Asterias amurensis. The sequence goes on from NC_092649.1 coordinate 18,811,661, forward strand.
TCCTGGGTTTTGTGCAAATGTACGCTCAACTCAGTACTGACATTTGAAAATATCAGGAGCTATCTGTTGGGAGTAGGGAATAGAAGGTTATGTTGATTAGAGACTGTGTGAGGATAGAGTCAAAAGCCAAGCAGACCGTGAGTCATGGCAGATGAAAATCTTTGTCTTATTGTTAGTCTCACTCTTAAAGGCACTGGACACTATTGCCAATTACTCAAAATTATTTTTAGCATAAACACCGACTTGGTAGCAAGCAATAGGGAGCTGATGATCTAGTATGAAATGTTTGTAAGAAACTGTTGAATCCGCCTGTGAATAGCGAGGCCATAGTGGGTGTAATGTGTGCGGTTTTAAAGTTAGGGTGTGTGTGTGTTTTTTTCTCCATGAAATGCTGATTTATAGACAAAATAAGAGTCACTTGTTAAAGTTTCAACTGATGACTTCAAACCACCAGAATTTTTTGGGGATGTTCTAAACCACCGGCCATGACATCCTACAGAAGTTGACTGTAGCCTACTTGTACCTAATTTGGTAACACATTTTCTTCCAGAAGAAGAAAAACCTTGAACTGACCGTCCTTAAAGACACTGGACACCTTTGGTAATTGTCAAAGACCAGTCTTCTCACTTGGTGTATCTCAACATGCGCAAAACATAACAAACATGTGAAAATTTGAAATCAATTAGTCGTCGAAGTTGCAAGATAAAAATGGAAGAAAAAACATCCTTGTCACACAAAGTTGTGTGCTTTCAGATACTTGATTTCGAGACCTCAAAATCAAACTCTGAGATCTCGAAATTAAATTCAAATATTTTAGTGGGGGAACAAACTACATAACTTCAGAGTTACTGACAAAGTTTTATCATCAACAGCCCCCCATTGCTCGTTAGCAAGTAAGTTATTATGCTAACAATTATTTTAAGTAATTACCAATAGTGTCCACTGCCTTTAAAGGAGATTTGGTACTTACTTCACTAAATCTTCGCTGTAGTCTATTATGTGGTCTGGACCTGAGTTTGACTGGTGTGTAGGCTTCATCTGAAGCTCCAGACGTTTGGTCACTCTCCCCATCGGACCCTCTCATACCGTTCTCTTGCACTATATCTAGAAGGAAAAAAACACAAACAAAGAAACACAAAATAAAATCTATGAAAACCATCAAGAGAATTTGCCCTTAACTTGTTCAGTGATGACTAGCCTGCGTGACAAAATAGTGATTTCACTAGCCCACCAAATTCTGCCATTTTGGTTTAGAACGCTTCACATGATATGTCGTAGTTCTCTAGAAACCCAGCTGACTTGTGATGGGTGTTTGCCATGCAATAGTCCAAAGACTATTAAATGGCATGCACAGTACCTAGACATCTTTTTACCCACCTTGAAGCCAATCGGTTGTGCATCTGTGTGTCTGAAATGCGTTCAAATGTTACGTGTACGAGGATGATAAATAGTCTGTTGGGGTACAAAACAAATATTGACTGCTTTCACTTGTGCTATGGTTAAAACTGCGACTCCCTCAGTGATCCCCGGACTGTTCCATTGTCCCTCGGCTGCACCTCAGCGAAAATAGAATGCTCTAGGCCAGTTTCATAGAGCTGCTTAACCAAAAAAATATGCTAAATGCTAACCACAACAAATTTATGCTTACCAGTTTAAGAATACCAGCAAAACTACCCTGTCATGTGTGCCACTTGAGACTGGTATCTCATTCATTTCTGCTTAGCAGATAGTTGTTAAGCAACTTGTTTTTATTTTTGCTAAGCAGCTCTACTAAATTTTGACCAGGTCTCTTCTCTCAGGAAACAGGATTTCAAGTCTAAAGTCTAAAGAGAACCTAAACATTTGTTGGGCAAGGATAACTTTCTGCTTCAAGGAACTAGTCCTGGTTGGAACCCTGAGGGTCAACCATCCTTTCTATTTTCTCCCAGGAAAACACACAACTTGTATTCCCTTTCAATGAAGCACAGCAGAAATTGACTGGTTTGAGACAGCGAGCACCTCGGGGGAAACATTTGCTTGTGAGATAGGGTTCCAGCCAATCCAATCCCCAGAGAGCTTCCTCCGAGGGTGAAGATAATTTCTCAAAATTTGCAGGCCTAGATTGGCTGTACGCAGAACCCAAGAGTGCAATCAATCAAGATGTAAATACAGCTTCTGAAAAAAAGGCACCTTAAAAACGCAGTGCCTGACGGAATCCTTAGGCTGGCTACTTGTTGGTAGTCTTATACATGTAAGTAAGCCTACAGCAGATTTCTCGAGTTAGGACAAGTAAATCGTCCTAACTGAGGAGGTTCTATGTGTCATAACTGCTTAGGTTTAGGAACTTAACTCGTCCAAAGTCCTAGGGTGAAAATCAATGTTTGGGCAACTAGTGAAATTTATTACTCGACTAGTTGCGCCTCAAATAGTCGCGACTAGTTTTTACATTGTTTGCCGCAGGCGCAATGTAGTAAAATTCACGCTGAAAGGTTTTAAAAAATCATTTCTCAGATTCAAATGTTTACGGTTGAACAAATTTTCTGAACCATAATTACTTCAAAGGGAATCTTTTTTTTTTCTTCAAAATAGTTCTTACTACAAACAACTGCAGTGCTTCTCACCAAGTAAGTTTTTATAGTCATTATTTTGTAGATCATATCTTCAAAGGACAAGTTAAGTGTTTATACAGAATTACTTCCTGAAGTCCCCACCCCATAATTGTTGAAACTGTATCACTTTTAAATCACATGACAAAATTTAATTCAGATTACATTATGACCTGGGCCCAATTTCATAGAGCTGCTAAGCACAACAATTTGCTTAGCATGAAATTTCTTTCTTGATAAAAACAGGATTACCAACAAAATTTCTATTTGTTGCATATTGCTTGTTACTAGTAATCAGCTGTTGTTTGCTTATCCTGAAAATCAAGTGGAAATTTGGTTGGTAATCCTGTTGTTATCAAGGAAGAAATTTCATGCTAAGCAAGTTTTCGTGCTTAGCAGCTCTATGAAATTGGGCTATGCAGACTGTGTCCCCCATTGCACAGGGCTGCCACTGCAAAGATGGATACCGGCCATAAACAGAGTACCACCAGTCATCGCAAAGCAATGTGGAAGTATAATTCATACCACATTGCAAAAATAGTTTCATAGTGCCACTTCCCTCTAATAACATCCTGTACAAATTATAGACCTTCAGTTTAGGGTTGAAAATCCGTACTTTCATATCAATCAATCAGTCAATAACTTCGTGACCAGAGTGAATTGAATGGGGGGAAAGCATTTTGTGAATTTCTGAATGTCAGCATGTTTATTATGCTTCCAACAACTTTATGAGGGTGCATTTAATTATCTTTCCCACCCGAGGACTGTTGCCAGCCTTTGTTTTTTCTACAGATATTTTCATGGTAAATGTGTCACCAGTGTGTCCGACCTGGTTCCTCCTATCAGAGTGTTTTAGTGTGAAATCAGGCTTTCTGTTTTTTGTTCACACCCATATCAGGCCTGGAATTTCATCTTTGAAAGGGCAGGGCCACTTTCATTTTGCAAAGGGCACTTCCATTTGGAAATTTTGTTTAAGTCCACAGAAAACTTTTGAAGAAGCACCAAGCCCAAGACCAGGGGCAACTTAGGTCATGGCCTCTGTGGCCTGCATGTAATTCCAGGGAGTCTTTACAAGGAGTCTTTCACCAAGCTTTATTCTACGTACTGCATCTCTTTTGAACTCCTTGCCTGGTGCATGTTTCCCTCCATCCTACAATCCAGATTGTTCAAGGAGGCACATCAGTTCCAACCTTCAGCTCCCCAGATTTAAATTCATCTTAAAAATGCTCTTCTCATAACCCCTTACCAAGAAAGGCTGTTATGCATTGTTTGGGGCAATCTTGCATACTTAGATTGTAAATAATTGACAATTATTTTGCAGAACAAGAAATGTAACATGCAGTCTGGGAAAGTGAGAATGGGGGTGGGGGGTTGACAAAATAAACGACAAACCTTCTCTTGCCCCGTTGCCATTTTCTTCTATACTCATACTTTCTGTGAGTTCTGAAAGCGAGTCCTCAATCACCGAGTTCGTCCGAAAAGTACTAGACAGTCTCCTCTTTAATCGCTTCATGTTTGACAGGAGTCCAACAGCTAGACAGAATCTAGGTTTTGTTTAAATGTTGTTTAGTCTGGTGACTGCTTAAATTTCCCAACCCCAGGGACGAGAGCTTCAGTGTTTGTTTGTTGCCGTGGTCCCCCCCACTTGGGAAATGAAGACTCTAGAGTGTGACAGCAGCTTTTGATGACTTGTTCCGTCTTCAGTTCTTCGCGTCAAATCGCGGTCTCATCAGTCTCTCCAGAGCCTGGCACTGCACCAACCAATGACGTATTAGCAAATCTGAAACAAGGAAACAGAAAAAGACTCGAGTAAACATCAGGAGTGATTGCATGTGATTATAAACGGGTTTCGGGTGGTAGTAGAAAGTGGCATGATTATTGGAGGAAGATCCTTTGATTGTGTGCCAAGGCAAGCTAAAAACAAACACCTTGGGGCTGAGAGGCCCTCGAGGCCGGAGGTGATGATATAGGAATTCTAAACAAGGGAATTAAGACATCTTCAAATATAATCCAAGATGTGATCACCTCCCCCAAGCGCTGAAGTCTAGAAATCGAGGGAATTAGTAGATGAGCCAACCAAAAATCTGCAAATGGAAAGATGACGTACATCCCATCAATATTTATATTTTTGCTCAACTATGGGTTATTAGCTACAATGTTTAATTCTGGATAACTTTCATAAACCCGACATTTGACTAGCCTGAACAAGTTATAATTAAAACAATCCAGAATTAAACATTGCTGCTTATGATAAATGTTTATGAGATGTACGCTATCTGTATCATTTGCCTGATGCACATGTACAATTCCCTAGTATGGCGTGTCACGGCCAGGTCAAGCCCACTGAACTCAAGCTCTGGTGTTTCTAGTTAGCAGGGTGTGGGTTTGAGTCCAGGCCATGACAATTGTGTCCTTAGGCAAGAAACTTAACCATCATTGCTTCCTTCAGATGAGCGTAAAGCCGTAGGTCTTATGCAATGTGCAATGCACATAAAAGAACCCAGTTACACTTATCGCTAAGAGAAGGGGTTTGCCCGGTGTTTCTAGCAGTGGCTGCTGAATGCGCCGCATCTTTGTAAACCTATACAAGGTGCTACATAAGCGGGGCTCATCAATCAAAGTTTGAGTGTTTTATTGGTAGATATTTGCGCCGTATTACTATTGTCTGAAGAGGTCTTTGATATTAATTGGTCTCGGCTGACCAGTGAACTCTTGAAAATAGTCTCGCTGCTCTCTTAACCTTCTGTACTTTGTCATACCATTCTGAAGTGTTTATCTTCTAATTCTATTATTAGCTATTTTGTTATTGTTGGTTTTTGTTAAAATGTAGTTTCTTGTCAAGATGTTTCCAATGTTTGTTCTTTTGAGTCATGTTTGTTCTTTTTATCATGGAGTGAATACCTAGAAACATTATAAAGTTGTTTTCTAAACAATAAATGTGTCTCTCCTTTTAATCTTGATCTCTAATCGCACCACATTTTCAGAGCAACATGTTATTGCTAACATGGTGTTTAGTTTCCAGTCAGTTTACAAACAGGGCTGGTGCCAGCAGAACTCTAACTGGGGAAAAAACAACTATTTAAAGGGTCTATGTACTTTTTTGAAGGAAAACAAAACACAATGTCTACAGATTTACACCAAACTTACACAGTTTGAATATAAAGATAGAAGAAAGCTTTACTTCCTGAGGTGCTGTAGTTTTTGAGAAATGAGTCAAAACAGTGTCATGAAAATAATTTTTGTCTCCGTGATCACGAGACGAAAATTATTTTAGCATGTAAAACGTTCTTTCATGAAACATTTCTCAGATGCATATTTCCAATTTCAGATTATTCTTCCTGCATAGTAGACATAACCGCTCAAGATTTCTGAGATATCTCCAAATCGCTACCACATTTTGAAATGAAATTTCACAACAGTTTTACTGTGACCAAGTTTATAAAAAAGCAAAACAATCGAACAGATCCAAAAACCAAAGATATACGTACAATGTATGTACTTTGCCTTTAAAAAGTTTTTAACCTCTGATAATTATGCAAACAGTTTGTGTAGCGTTCATTTATGTTTTATCAGTGTCATATCTAACAATCTGTTTATCATATTATAACATTTTGAATGCCTGAGTGGGAGGGGCTGCCAGTGCACTACACCTGTGTGAATGATTGGGGCTACAACTGGGACATTCAATTCAAGGTCATTTTATACAAGGGGACTAAAGTCATGAAACATCAGTCCTTCGTTTTACCCACTCTTTGAATGCAGGCCTAAAAATAACCAACGGCAACCCCCACCCCCACACACACACGCAAGTGTGTAAACACCTGCAATCGGGGACCCTCCTTTGTTCAACTCTTTGTGATAGCAACCGGGGACCACAATGATTTCCTTTGTGATAGCAACCGTGGACCTATTGTCCCTTTTGTTATAGGTCCCCGGTTTGAATGTGGATACCTACCCACACACATACACAGTACAAACAACAATTGGGTTTTGCCATGGTGCCCCGTGCTATAATTGCTGTGGTGAAATTTGCAAAGTTCCTATGATACAAACCAAAAACATTTTCCTTTTAAAAGAAGTGTCCCTTATCACACTGATTGGCAAGGCCGGCTGAATGTTAGCAATACACTCAACCATGTTACAGGGTTTAACCATACTCTCTGCAAATTTTCATTTGAATAAATTACCTTCCATGATTGGTTGCTATGTTTAAATATTTTGTGTAACACTGTTACCAACAGTAGCTATCCTGGTTTTGATCTGCATTTATGGCTTTCCATAGTTTTCCCAACCTCGGTTGGCAAAATTTGGGCTGTGTATAGAGATATACATGTATATTAGAACTAAGCATCGCATAGCGTTTATTTATCGCACACTGACAAAGTTCATATTCAACGCACGTACAATACAACGTTCATCTTACAAAATGGCGCGCGTGTTTCCTTGCGGTCATGTCACATTTGCGCAGTAAATAGTTTTTCAAGATACCAGCGCAAAGATTTATTGTTATTTATTTTTGTGCTTGTTCTGTATTACTATATGGCTGTGACGTGGTAAAAGAAAGGTCTATTGTGTAAAAATAAAACAAAGCAATAAATGGAGGATGTGGTCTGAATAGAGATCCCACAACAACAAGACAACAGGAAATACATCGGAAGTCCTTCCAGGGGAATGTTTTTATGTATGAACAAAGGCCATTTTAAAATTAAAGGCATTGGACACTATTGGTAGTTACTTATTTATATTATTAGCATATAATCTTAGTTGGTAACCACATAACTTCAAGGAATATTCAAGGAATCATTAAGCCCTATCTTGTACTATTGAAATACCTTTCAAATCATATTCATTTGAAAACAAGGCTTATTATAGCCCAAAAAAGAGCCCAATCCAAAGGCAAAGTGCCCCCTTTGAAGCAAAACTATGAAATTGGGCACTGGGCAGCACAGACAACATGTACGTGTCCACATGGGACTCTGCCTCCTTCCTCACATCTTAAAGACACTGGACACTATTGGTAATTGTCAAAGACCAGTCTTCTCACTTGGTGTATCTTAACATAATGCATAAAATAACAAGCCTGAGAAAATTTGAGCTCAATCGGTCATCGAAATTGCGAGTAATAATGAAAGAAAAAAACACCCTTGTCACACGAAGTTGTGTGCTTTAAGATGCTTGATTTCAAGACCTCAAATTCTAAATATGAGGTCTCGAAATCAAATTCTTGGAAAATTACTTCTTTCCATTTCGTCATGCCGTTTCTCACAATGTTTTATACTATCAACAGCTCCCCATTACACCTTACCAAGTAAGGATTTATGCTAATAATTATTTTGAGTAATTACCAATAGTGCCCAGTGTCTTTAAGAAAGAGAATCTAAACACTACATTGAATCTCCTAGCATTGCCTATGTAGGACTAGTCCTAAGTTAGGAAGGGTTTGTGACATCGACCCCTGTCTTGATACTCCAAGACGATTAATGGCTCTGTACATCACTGTGGTGGCAAATGATCCCAGTATGTCTGTGATACCGTAGAGAATAAAAAGCTGAAATACATTGTACTTCACGGTCGCTAAACACAACACCACAGATAAAGATCTTCAATTAAAAACCGCATCTCCGCCACACCACAAACGAAAAAGAAAAGTGTAAACAAATGCTTCAATACGATACGACCCATTAGGCATGATCAATCTTAAATTCCCAAAATATTGAATCCATTGCAGCCGCTTGGCATTCCCGGTGCATTCCAGTGCTTTAGCAATCCGCATCAAGCGGATGTAAGACTGCTGACATGCCATGCATGCACCTTAAGCTATAGCTATACACCTGTAGGTGTACATAACGCGACAACAGAAAAACCAATCAACGCTGGACTGCTCTCAATCATAATCTAATTAGCATTCCGTGTTGACCTTCAACATTCAAGATTAAAGGTACTGGACACTATTGGTAACTACTCAAAATAATTGTTAGCATACAAAGTTACTTGGTAATAAACAATGGAGAGCTATTGATAGTATAAAACATTGTGAGAAATGGCTTCCTCTCAAGTAACGTAGTTTTTGAAGAAGAGGTAATTTCTCATCTGAAAGCACACACATATTGTGCAACAAGGGTGTTTTTTCTTTCATTATTTTCTTGCAACTTCAATGAGTTCAAACTTTCACAGGTTTGTTATTGTATTCATATGTTGGTATACACCAAGTGAGAAGACTGGTCTTCGACAATTACCAAAGGTGTGCAGTGCCTCTTAAGGCTGATAAACCTTGGCGCATGCAGCCTAAACACACATCTGCTAGACGTGCGTGACCACAATCAACCGATCACATCGTGAACTCGGAATAAACTGCAATTTAAAAAGAAATGTACAGAAACGCAGGATTTCATTTTCACTTTCATCTTCTATTCGAATCCTTTATATATTTTTTATAGAAACTGAAAACCACTGTGCTGGAAACACCTCCAGGTCCCTGTTCCAGAGTTTCGTCTTTCAAGTAACCTTCCCTAAATTGATTTCAGGCACTCCTAATCCACGACTGAAATGTACATAAACCTCAGGCTAGGCTAAGACCTAAGAGTAGAAGAACGCCCCCCCCCCCCCCCCAGCCACTCTCATAGGAACACTACATTGTAGCTGTTCCAGGCATGTATGCTGTGTTTTTTAAAGGGAAAGGGTACCAAGGCATTTCCTCCTTGGTAAATGGCACTCTGTAAGGGCAATTGCCTCCATGCCCCTTGGTCATCGCCTCGGTGCCCTTGAAATGCTCCAGTAGAAACTTTCCTTATAGGGTGCCCTTTACCAAGGAGAAGAAGCTTTGGTGCCCTTGCCCTTTCAAAAACGAAGCACACATGTTTTGGAATTTATAATTCAGACACCAGAAAACAGGGGGAACATTTTACACACCGTTTCAGACAGGCGCTCCATAAAACCAAATAGATGTGGAATGATAAGTTTTGTCGGCTTTTGATTTCAACTCAATCAACAAAGCAAAACCTTCTCATCAACATCATCAACTTGTGATTTCAATGCACAATGAGTCGTTAACAATCACGGTTTTAACCTGGCTGCTATGGTTTAACAAACAATACAAACAATTTACAGGTAATTTCCGAAGGAGTGTCCCTGTGGAATTATAACAACAAGAGGTGAAATTGGAAAGAGGTGATGCATGAACATCTGTTTTTTTGTTACAAAGCTACAAACCTGTCATCAACATCACAAAGGTTACTTTCAATAATAGCAAACAGGGAACATTTATAGAATGAGTGGGATGAACAGTTTTGTACAGTACGGCCACATTTTTAAAAAGCATGTTAAGCGTCACTGACCGCTTCCTTTTTAGAGACCACCTCCCTTTTTGTTTTGTTTTTGCCAAGAGAATATTGAAAACACCCTTGGCCTGAAGTCTTTTATTAATTTATAGTAGTATAGTTTGAGTAAGAAATTGCCTCTTTCTTAAAAGCTACGATACTTCAGAGGGTGCAGTTTCTCACAATGTTTTATACTATCGACAGCTATACATTGCTCGTTGTCAAGTAAGTATTTTATGCCAATAATTACTTTGAACAATTAAAAATAGTGTTGTGTGCTTTTAGTCATTTTGAGAAATGAGTATAACAAAGTCACAAAAATTTGTTTTTGTGACTTGTTTTGATACTCATTTCTCAAAAACTACAGCATCTCAGCAAGTCATATTTTAAGGGAAGCCTTCTACCACCATTATTTTCAAACTGTGTGAGTTTGATGCAAGTCTGTGGACATTGTGTTTACGGTCCTACAAAAAGTACCCAGAACCTTTAACACAAATTACTTGAGAGCTGTAGTGTAGGACGTCACATTAAAGGAACACATTGCCTTGGATCGAACGAGTTGGTCTATAAAAAGCGTTTGTAACCGTTTGTTGTAAAATGCATTGGTTGGAAAGATGTAGTAAAAGTAGAATACAATGATCCACACAAATGTGCCTTAAAATTTGATTCCCATGAATGGCCGACCGTGTTAATCGAACGAAGTAAAAGGGAAACCGTGCAATTTCGATGCATGTTTGTGTGGATCATTGTATTCTACTTTTACAACATTTTTCAACCCATATGCATTTTGTAACAAATGGTTACTTTTCAAAGACCAACTCGACCGATCCAAGGCAATGTGTTTCTTTAAGCTTACACTTCACTTCACATTCTCTGTCTCCAGGCCCTTACATACACCTGGCCCGACAAGATTTTTCTAAATTACTGCAGGATGTTTTCCCCCAACCAAGTTTCATTACTCCATCAAATTAGTATACTACTACGAGACTTAAACCACAGGCAGCTCAGGTGTGGTTTGAACCATTGAACTCCAAGTTTAACAGCATGGGAACATTTATAGGAGGTCTAAAATACAATTGTCAAATTGGGATTCAGAAAAAAAACTGCCTACTTTGTGGCTCCAGGAAACGATTTTGTCCAACAGTTTTGCATAGCAAAACATTTAGACTGAAACTATTTTGTGCACACTGAATGCCAATATTGGGTGCGTTCGATTAGCTTCCCCCCGGTCGACCCCGGTCTGCCCCCGGTACGTTTGAATAGCTTTGACGTCATTCCAGGGGCTCAACTGGGTCAGCCCCCAGTCCTGCTTGTGGAACGGGTCACTTGAGGCTGGCCCAAGGTCCATGAAGTCACCACGAGAGGACGAGTGTGATCATTTGATGAGCTCTTGTCAGAGGCTTTACAAAGTTGGGCAATGTTTGTTTCTTTTTTTTCCCACAGCTGCATAAAACACAACACGGCCGAGAAAAAGGGAAAAAAAATGGAACTGCATCACACCGAAAGTGGACATTTCAATCACAGACAATGCAATTATTTCTCGACTACGTGTTCTTGAACAGTGAGTGGACACGGGGAAGCTAATCGAACACACCCACAGAACACACCAACAGAAACGCAAATCCTGATTTTTGAGTAGCAACTGATACAATTTGTGTAGCAGTTTGCTCTGGTGTACAAGGGAAATTATTTGCCAGGGAAATCGTTTGACTCAAATGAGTTGTAAAAGCAAAAACTTTATACTGATGGCCCAGTGCCCGAATTCAACACAGGGCTGCAGTACCAAGGCCAGTGTTTTCAGCATTGGGCCAGTAAACTTATGAATGGATAAGTCCGTCTGTTGTCTTGTGTGATTGAATTAATACCAATAAATAAAAATGATGTTAAAAAAAGATTTTGAGTCAGATAAATATCTTTCAATTCTGTTGAGTTGTACCCATATATTATAAAAACAGTTTAAATTGTGACAATGTGAAGATAGATTTTTTTGTCATAACTTCGATTCTGATCGTGTGAAAAAAGAATATCCGGTTCGCCCTGCAGTCTTTTTTACTTTCCCCTAAAACCGAGCCCTTTAGATGTTTGTTTTAAAAGTGAAATTTCATCGCTCTCTGGTTTGTTATGTTGATTTTGTTTAACTATAATGCTGAAAAATATCATTTGTACTCTGTATCATAGTTAGATGCATTTCAAGGGCACCAAGACAATGAACAGGGGCATGGAGGCAATCACCTTCATTGCCTCGATGAAGTATCAGAACTGAGATGTACATAAATGTTTGCCTGAGTTGTTCCTTTTTTCTTTTCTTTTCTATGAATATTTAGTCCGATCTGACAAAACTGAAAAAAAAAAACTTTATATTTTTATGCTTTTAAATGATACTTCCTTATTTCACTTTCAAATGAACCATTTTTAAGGGAGCTTATTTGTCCTTGTAGTTGAACATATACAGTCTGTCCATCATGACATAGCACACTAACATGACATCAGCTACGTGTCAAATGAGTACTGGGACTACTTTCAACTATATTTATAAATCTTTCCTTTGACACCAAGGAATTTGTTCAGAGGCCAAGACCAAACATAAAGCGAGTTCATTATTTCAGTTTACCCAGAACGAGTGTTCTAGCCCCTCCTCTGTCTAATTAAACAGATTGTTAATTACATTTGAAGAATAAGTAAACACTTTGTGTTGACCAAGCAGTTCTACCAATCTTAGTAATGGGAAATCGAAATTGGAATTGAAATGCTCTGTAGCATTGGCGACTTGAGTCAACACAGGAGCCAGCACATGAAATTGTTGCCATCGCATAAAATCACACCTGATTTTCTTCAATACTTTTCTTTAACCTACATAACGCTACCTACAGTATGACCAAGGGTCGATTCCACTAAGAGCTACATGTACAATCAGGGTTCTGCCCACAGTGGGCGGTGCACAAAAAAAAAACACCGGTCACGCAGGATTCACCTACATATTCACTGGAAGAATTTTCTCTATACAAGCGTGGCTGGGTCGTAGCCAATAATAAGCGAGTCAAAGCCGTAGAGGGAGTGCCATTATCGTACAAGCAGCATGGCAGCATCGTGGTGAGATCTCTGTGATTGTAATAAAAATGCAGCGTCGGCAATCGTTCGAAGTAGAAAACCGCTTGGTCGCTTGTTTTCGTCAGTAATCGTAGTGGCAGCAAGTCAGAAACACTTTTCATGTAAAAGCAGTTAAGTTGAGCGGAGTCTTCAATTTGCCATATTGCTCGATCATACCCCGACTTGATAATTTAATTTTAATTGTTGTGGGCAGAAGGGACAAAAAGGCAACAATCCCGGCCAAAATGCTTGCACAACCCTTTCGCAAGATGACTACAACCATTCTCTCTCCACTCCCCCTGCTCAATGTTGATGGCAGCGCAGACCGCAATGAGAGCAAACATTGAAGGGGCGAGGGGGCATTGGTGCGGGGGACCAGCAAGATATTGCCTGGATTGTAGCATTGAAGTCAAATGTTATTAATGAAAGAGAGGCCGCTGATTTTGATAGTAGACTTTGAAACTTTGCAAAATTTAATTTCATCTACGGAGGTTCCAGGTGTGAGCCGACACCGTGGCACTTTCAGAAAACCCTTAAGCGACATTCAGAGTTTCAACTCTCAATGCTTCAAGCACAGACACATACATTGACAATGTAATTGATTATACATACGTTTAAGGCACGTTGGTTATTACTCAAAATAACGAGCAATGGAAAACTGTTGAGAGTAAACAAAAACAGGTTATCTCTACCTCAAATATTTGAATCTGAAAAGACTTCAGGCCTGAAGTCTTTTTTAGGCATCTGAAAGCACACAGATTTGTGCAAAAAGGGTGTTTATTCTTTCATTGTTCTCTTGCAACTTCGGTGACCAATTGAGTCAACATTTTTGCAGATTTGTTTTTTAATGCATATGTTTGGATAAACTCAGTGAGAAAACTGGTCTTTGACAATAACTAAACTTGTCCAGTGCCTTTAAGCTGAAATAAGATGATTTTGTTTCCTCTTACGGTCTGCATGAAGTACTTTCATTATACTTCTTTTTAGCTGTTTCAACTGACAACATTACGTGAAACCCCTGCGGCGTCCTCAGCACACGGACGTCATGTTTTTTCGGAGGGCGATCGCTAATTTAGTTATTTTGCTCGAGTACATATCTTGAGATACGGCTTTGACTGAAGAGAAATGTTCCTTCCATATCAGGAAGAGGCCCCCCAGGTACAAACTGACAGGATATCATTTTATTACTCAGTCAAATCCATGTCCTTTTTTCTTTTGTGGCTTATTATCTGACATTATTCGAAAGCAGAAGCTCAGACGGGTTTGCTTTTGGTTAAGGTTCATTTTGGAAGAAAACAAAATTGAAAGCACTGGCTGCTTTTGTTGGGCTTCTGCCCGGAAGGTTACCTTGGCGACCAACAAAGGAGGAGCTGTTAATCAATGCATATAATCTTGAGAAGTGCAGGTACCAGCCCAGAGGGAGATCATGAGACTGATTAGCTTTGATCGTTATGAATTTCACTTTACATGTAAATCTGTATACAATCCGCATGGATTAACTACAAGTATGCACTGTAATAAATTAACTTCTTGTTTTTTTTATATGATGCACTATTGATATGATTTTAGTGCATCAATTTATAATTTTTATCAAATTTAAAAAGGCCTCGTACTAGTGAAATTATAAATGGCAACAAATATCATTCGTTTTTGGGTTTTTTCTGAAGAAATGTTTGTTAAGTTCATATTTACTGAATTTTTGTTTTAATGAGAAACAAAAACAACTAAGCTTTATTTAAACACTATATAGCATGCGTGTTAATGTAAAAAGTTAAATTTCTGTTGTGTCAAAATGAGCACTATGCACATAAGCCCATACTGTACATAAAGATTGTTAGTCTTACAATGCTCTAACTGTGAGGACCGTGCAATCTTTATTATACAATACATATCAGTCCAACGCATAGCAGAACAATGAGATAATATGTTAATTGTATGTACACAACCTGCATTTGTGAGCCTGAACTGTGTACATGTTGTGTTGCTGTTGTGTTTAGACATGATGGAAAACACATTAATTGTTTCTTTCCCCTGCAAGCTCTCCAGACATAATACATACTGCAGGCCTACATAAACTAATTAACAAGCCTCAAGCCCAGTATGGACAGGTATACATGTATACGTACATGTACACAAAAATGTGCCACGCTTGTTCATGTGTGCGCTCAGAAGTAACATTTAGGCCTTTTCTAAACTTACACTACAATATAGTATCATGAAAGACTCAAAATTTATGGCGCTTTCAATATTTCATATTGTGATTCCGGTGTAGGCACTACTCTACAATGCCGCGAAGCTAGTCGAATACTTTAATTGTAAATTTCAGGGCTGGAATTTTATCTTTCATTTTACAAAGAGAGCTTCCATTTGTAAGTCTTACAGTCTATGGGAAACATTTGAAGGGGCACTAAGACTACATTCAGGGAAATGGAGGCAACAATGCCTCCATGGCTCCAGCTTAATTTCAGATCTGTGCTTGTTTTCCCCCATAAAAAATAAAATGTGGAAACAAAAGGTCTCCATGGGGGAATTTCGAAAAGGGACAAAGGAACAAACAATTAAAGGGAAGGTACACCTTTGGGAATTGTCAAAGACCAGTCTTCCCACTTGGTGTATCCCAACATATGCACAAAATAACAAACTTGTAGAAATTTGAGCTAAATTGGTCATCGAAGATTGGCCCAATTTCATGGCTCTGCTTACATTAAGCAAAGTATCTGCGCATACAGAAGCAGATCTGTGCTTACGGCAAGCATATTTCACTAGTTTAGCGGGGAACTTTGGCTAGTGCACAGATGTACTCCTCGAAGCAAGACTTTCTACGCTTACACTCTGCAAGCGCAGAATTCAGCGGTAAGCAGAGCCATGGAATCGGGCCCAGAAGTCTTCCATACTTGCACACAAAGCACAAATTCTTTTCACGTCGTTGTACTACACTCTAAATTTGGTACACGTATAAAAGGCCGGGCTCACTACTGCTGGGTAAATTTAGCTTTCCTGTTGCTGTTCTCAACATGCATTAGCTTTGAGAGGCATTGACAATGGTCATGGTATCACATTACAACCTACTCCAGTGTGTAGTGGAGGGAATAACAAAATACAATCTCTGTAACTGTATACTGCGCAGCACTTAAACCCTCATACTTTCCCTCATAACCAAGAGATTACATCATTGTGTGCAATGTTTTCATTTTAAAACTTGAGACTCTGACAAAATTTCAGAACTGTCGGTTGAAGAAAAAAAAATTCATGTAACAGTTGAAATTTTTTTAACAATAAATGCTTATATTGAACTTGTTGAAATTTGAAAATAGAAGGGAATGAACAATTTTTTTAAATGGTATCAGGAAAAAAAAATTGACAGTAAGTGCTCATGAAGTTTTTTGAAAATTTGAAAACAAACAGAACGCCCAAATAAAAAAAAACTATGGATTGGATTTAAAGTTATGTGTTATTTTTGTAATCAAATATTTTATTTATAGATTGGTTTCCAATTGAATAAAATAAATAATTTCCTCTAAGGAGATACAGTTTCCAAACAAACAATTTGTTAATTGTAAAAAATATTTTCCTAACAGTTTTACAGGGCTCGAATTTAACACTGGACCACTGGCCTAGGGCCAGTGAACTTAGGAGTGGACACTATTGGTAATTACTCAAAATATTGATTAGCATTAAACCCTACTTGGTAACAAGTAATGGGGAGAGGTTTGGTAGTATAAAACATTGTGAGAAACGGCTCCCTCTGAACTGGAGTAGTTTTTGAGAAAGAAGTAATTTACCACTAATTTGATTTCAAGACCTCAGAATTAGATTTTGAGGTCTCAAAATCAAGCATCTAAAAGCATACAACTTCGTTTGACAAGGCTGTTTTTTCTTTTCACTGTCTCGCAACTTTGACGACCGATTGAGCTCAAATTTTCACAGGTTTTTTATTTTATGCATTTGTTGAGATACAGCAAGTGGGAAGACTGGTCTTTGACAATTACCAATAGACCTTTTCGCAAATACCATTGCGCAAGCGAAACTGTCGAATGAGGTGCATGCTGGTCTAGCTAGTGATCAAATTTGATAGCTAGCTTGACCAGCATGCACCTCATTCCACGTCTATTGTGCGGAGTATTTGCAATAAGGTCAGTAGTGTCCAGTGTCTTTAAGTCTGGAGACCGGTCTTGTGTTGAAAAATTTGACTCAATGGGTCATGAATTGAAGTTGCAAGAGAATAACGAAAGAAAAACACCCTTGGTGCAAAACTTTGAGTGCTTTCAAATAAATTTAATAAAAGGCCAGGCCTGTATGCTTTGGGTTTTTTTTTAATGTGCAAGGGCACCAATGCATTGTCTCCTTGGTAAAGGGCACCCTATGATGAAATTGTAAATTTCTACTTGAGCATTTCAAGGGCACCAAGGCAATGACCAAGGGTTATGGATGCAATCACCTTTGTATACTGACAAGTATCAGGCCTGAAAACTTTAGAGGGAGCCGTTCCTCACAATACTTCAGCCCTGATACTTCACGACGGCAACGACGGCAATTGCCGTCGTTGCCCCTACCGATTGCCGCAATGCCCTTCAAAAACCCAATTTTTCACGGCAATGATTGCCGTGCCCTTTTCTCATCATTGCCGCCGTGCCCTTCGTCCCAAAAACAAATTATATTCAACGTTGTCAAAGTTCGAAAATAAGCTAAAAAGTCCCGATGTCTGTGTAAATTTCACGCAGCGAAATAGGCCCCAATTTCACGCACGTAAGGCACAGCAGCAGATTTCAGGCCGGTTAGTTGTTGTTCTTTGCGTGCGACAAAAAAATACTCGCAACATCGAACGCTAGAGGGCGTTTCCGAACAAAGAGATAGCGTGAGATTAAACGCCCTCTAGTGGTAAAATTACGCAAACCAACGCTAAGCGCCTTGAGACAAAGACTCGACGTGCTGTGCATGCTGGGATAGTGGTTTCCCCCATGCTTGGTACATATGATGTACCATCATGTATAGCATAGTCGTAGCGCACCGCATGCATTTATTCTGTCAACATCGTGTCAAAATGGAGCAGTTACGTGGGAATTTTAGAGTCTCTACGAAAAACTACACAACGTGCATGACCAGTAGTAGGATTACGTATGAACAAAAATTATTTATTGTGTATTGTAAGTAGTTGTTCTTTATTTGGTTGAGTTAGATGAATGCTTTCTTTTTTCATTGGGTAACAGTTAGAAAATGGAAAAATTTGAAGAACTATTTTTTACAGGCAACTCAGAGTTTTTTTTTCAAACTGCCGTCGTGCCCATCGCAACTTTTTATGATTGCCGTGATGCCCTTCCAAATTTTTGAAAATTGCCTTGGTGCCCCAAATTTTTACAAAAAGTCAAGGCAAAACTGCCGTGCCCCTTAAAAGCCGAAGTATCAGGGCTGATACTTTATACTATCAACAGATCTTCATTGCTCATTACCAAGTAAGTTTTCATGCTAATTATTTTAAGTTAATTACAACAGTGTCCAGTGCCATTAACGAGCAGCTGTGACACGACATGATGGTAGCACTGTCTGACAAAATATGAACTTCTGAACTAAGACTTCCTGGAAAAAAAGTCATGTGTTACAAATGTACTCAAGCATTTCTGAGGAGTGGGGGGTCTGTCTGAGACTATGGTCTGACACAGTGCCTCGGCCATTTTACTCTGTTGAGGTGGAGAGTTCTTGTCTACAACTACCTAGGGCATCGGTGCTCCGCTGTGGTTTAAAGGAAAAGTATGTCCACCTTTAGTTTTGGGAACCCTATGATTGTTTTTAATCCTATATAAAATGTACAATGACAACTAAATGTGAAAATTGATATATTCAAAGGGTGGTCCCGTTTTTTAGATATCACTAAAAATCTGGAGCGAATAATGCCCGATGCAGGAAGAGCACTCCCTAAAAGGAATACACATTCTCAGAATCAATTTTTATTGTTATAAAAACTGGTATGTTTTTATACCACCTAACCACATTATTTCAAAGTGAAATGCTTCTCAACATGCTTTGTACACCATCAAATGCTGTTGTACATGTAGGATTTTTTAACTAACCAATGGTTTCTATTGCCTTTATAAGTTTAAAAGTGATTACCAAATGTATACCTTCCCTTTAATCTTTAATCATAGCAGTCTTGGGGCAAGATCTTGTTGTTTATAAATTCCCCTACTGCTATGATCAGTTCTATCCAACCGCAGTCATAAAGAACCTGAACCATTGAACCCTTCTGAGTGTTGTTAGGAAAGGGGGAGAGGGTGGGGTTGAACCAAACTTAGTCTTAAAGCTTGTATCAACTTGCCAATTTCCCCTATAAAATATTTCCTTCTGAATATTATGATAGAAAAAAATAGTATTTTAAAAATCACATACCTGTAGTACATGTAGTTCCAACATATAAAGCTAATTGGTGTGACTTCACAAAGATTTCCAATGGACATGTCCTTTGCAAAATGAATTGGCCTTGCCCTCTCAAAGATAAAATTCCATGTGGTACAGTAGGCCTCAATGTTGTTCTAATGTACATGTTGTACAATGTATGTTATACACAATGTAGTGTAGGCTAAATACATAGTACGTACATGTAGGCCTACATGTTTGATCACTTTAATTTATGTGCTCTACATGCATGCGTAATGCAGAGCCTTTAGTACACTGTACACGAACATGAAGGTCTTATTGTGTACTTGAGTTACATTACAGCAGATTTTACCTTATTAAATATTCACACATGGACAACGAGGCTGATGCAGTACAGTTGGCCTTTGCAATGAACGCATCTTGGCTATGACAAAATAATTCTCAAATATGACTCTGCTTCATTGGGTTTTTTTTTGTTCCAAGCCAGTGACTGACAGTTTTATTACATGACTGTAATAATATTCTTAGTGTCACTGTGATTGTGCGCACATATAACAAAAACCTCGTAAAACGTTAAAACCACAAGAACTGTCCGTTGTCCACACTTTTGGTATCTTCGGGGCACTGGGATATTCTCTTTTCCTCCACTCTATAAATGAAACCCATAGAGGTCAATGAATGCATTAACCTTGACATTAGTCTCTTGTCAAGTTGCCAAACATAGGGTTGTCCCTGTATGACTCAGTCAGACCATTGTTCAGTCTGTACTCATGCTAGTCTTCCTCCAGGCTATAGACTAGCAACCAAGCTGGGTGAATCACAGGGTTTTCTTTATCACTCAGTGTATTGTGTGATATGGAATCTAAGCAATTGAGATTTCTTTATGTTCAATGTTTAACTTTTTAGCCCTTAACACACTGTGAACTCAGTAGACCATTATCACCCGACCACCATCTTTGTCATGTTCTTTGTATCCAATTAACAGTAATGGATGCGTACGTACTCAATGTCTGAAAAGGAACCAGACTTGATCTCATTCCAGCTTAGGTAGGCCTATTGTTACATTGATTTGAATGGGAGAAAATCAAGATGGCCACACCTTGATAAAGGTCTATGTAAGGATTTCCAATGAATGTGCCCTTTGCAAAATGAAAATGACATTGTGTGCTTGCAGATGCTTGATTTTCAGACCTCAGCTGAGGTCTCAAGATCAAATCAACTATTTTACAGAGAAATTACTTCTTTCTCAAAAACTATAATACTTACCGTGTCTCACAATGTTTTATACTATCAACAGCTCTCCATTGGTTGTTACCAAGTAAGTTTTTTTATGCCAACAATTATTTTGAGTAACTACAAATAGTGTCCAGTGCCTTTGACTCTTTCAATCCCTAAAAGCCATTAGCAATGAACTGTCTCAATCTCAATATCTCTGGTCTCTCTACCCACACTTCAATGCTCTGAAATATGAGCCTCCGGAGGCCTAAGTAGAAATAAAGGAGCTACTTAAGGAACCTCCAACACACATTAGAGACAGCATGAGGTCAAGGATTAGAAGGAGGGGATATAAGGACAGCTTAAGGTCAGCTGCTAATCCAATCAATAGAGCATTAGGGACCCAAGAATCTAGAGGATGACAGACCCAATGTCATGCAGCTGCTGTTGTTAAAGACAAAAATAGTGCACAACATTCTTCTGGAACTGAATTGAAGCAGTTGATCTGTAAACCTGAGCAGTGTAAAATCCTTCAAAATCCATATCAAGAAATTTATGAGTTATTTCAAAATTGGGCAGGTAGGCCTATATGTACTATCATAAAATAAACGCTACACGTTCCCAAAACCATTCACCTTTGTTAGCAATTTAGCACAGTGGACAATTTACCTTGTATAGATAGCATAGCAACATTCTGCACACAATGTATCAGTTGCTAACTCTAAAATCATCATTTGCTTCCCAATGTTTATAGCATTGTGCATAAAACATATTAACAGTCAAAACATTGAACAATTCAACGTTGCTTGACAAAATCATTCTCTGCAGCATGAAGCCAAACATACCATAAACATATTACTCACATGAAACATATTGGATATTATTAAGTAAGTGGACTACATTTATTTTGATAGAGCTAACACTATAAGTATTGGACAACCAAATAATGTTTAAAGGAACATGTTGCCTTGGATCGGACAAGTTGGTCTATAGAAAGCATTTGTAACTGTTTGTTATAAAATGCATGGTTAGAAAGAGGTTTTAAAAGTAGAATACAATGATCCACACAAATATGCCTTGAAATTGCACGGTTTTTCTTTTACCTCGTTGACAAACACTGTCGGCCATTTATGGGAGTCCAATTCTTTACTCCCATAAATGGCGGACCGTGTTAGTTTGCAAATTAAAACGAAAACCACGCAATTTCGAGGCAAATTTGTGTAGATCATTGTATTCTACTTTTACAACATCTTTCTAACCATATTTTATAACAAACGGTTACAAACGCTTTTCAAAGACCAACTCGACCAATCCAAAGCAACGTGTTCCTTTAAATTTATAGACAAAATGACGAACACATAATCTCAAAATCCAACCCCCCCCCCCCCAACAAACAAACAACAGGGCTATGTTTGTTTCAAACTACATGGCTGTTTGTTTCACTGTCAACAATGTCTGGTACACACATTACCAGTGAGGGCTAAACCATGGTTTTACCATTAGCAAGGACCACAAAGACAAGACAACGGTAGCATTACCGACTACAATCCTGTTCAGCGCTGTACACATCCATTTCAACATTTTGGGTTGAACAAAAGAAAACTCGCACCACAGCTAGACCTCGTCACAGGCCTGTACATTTGTATCCTTCGTTTTTGAAAGGGCAAGGGCACCAAGGCATTTTCTCCTTAGTAAAGAGCACCCTATGAGGAAATTGTAAATTTGTGGTGGAGCATTTCAAGTGCACCAGGGCCATGACCAGAGGGCAAGGAGGCAATTGCCTTCATTGCCTCCATGAAGAGTGAAGCTCGTCATCAGTTTCCCTTGTGCCATTTCAAAAATGATCTTTAGGAATACTGCAATTTTGTTTACAGTTTCTGTTTGAGAGGAGAGGAAAGCAAGTTTTAACCTAACCTGCAGTTTGTAAACAAAGAATAGATGTCTGGATTAATTGTAATATAATCCCTGGATAAGTGTTAATCCTGGGTATAAGTCCTAATCATGGGTATAAGCCCTAATCCTGGGTAACTTGGTTGCCAACCAACATTTCTGGGGTCAATAATTTACAGTGTAAACATACAAAAGTGAATACAGGGTAATGCAATGGGATGTTTGTTTGGAACTTAACCCACTAAAGCCCCTTTCACACGAAGCAATTTAGCAAGGGTCCCTTGCTAAATTGCAGCATGGTTTGTAAAATTTTACAAAATGTACCTCGTGTGAAATAACAAACATTTATTCTACTGCCAAAGTTCTCTTGTAAAATCTTGTCAAACATTTACATTTTACAACCATGCTAAAATAAAGCTAGGGACTCTACCCCCTCTAGTTAAATTACTGTCGTGTGAATAGCACTTATAAATGCAATAAAATGTCTCTCCTAGAAAAACTTGATCTGGGTCATCGGAACGTTTTGTGTTCCTAGTTCCTGATATATATTAATTTATTGTTCCATGAATTGTATGATCCATGGACAACAATGATCTACTAATACAGTGGTACTTGTTTTCCTCCACGCCATGATTCATCGTCTAAAAAACAGTAAGCGGGTAAACACTATGTGTGAACAATGCGTCATCATCCTTGCAGTACATTAATGTTTGCATGTTGTGCAATGCAGTTTGTCACAACAAATAAATACTCACGATTCTATGAAGCTGTTCATGCGTGGTGGATTAATAACGTCATACTGCCAGACTGCGAACTGCCCCACTAGGTTTACCACAGAGTAAGGATAGTTTTACTCTATACATGTAGGTTATACAGGGTTGGAAGAGCTGACAAAATAGTCGCAGACAGCGTTCGTGTTTTGTGTGATCAACCATTCAGGAAAAACAATAAACCTGTGATAGCTGGCAGTCTACACGCAGAACACTCGATTTAATAAGTCTCCTTTGTGATTTATCTGCGCGAGTAGGCCATGGGCTGAATGAGCTGATTCCTCATTCAGCGGCCCATGGTATAGACGGGCGCTTTTGTTATCGTCATTCAGCCAATGGTATAGACGGGCGCTATTGTTATTGCCTAACTTAGGCTTGGTGGTCAAGGTACCATGCCGACGAAAAACAGCATGCTGCCCTATCAGTCGATGATGTCATCGTCAGCAAATGCCCCCGTACAAGAAAACCATTCTGTCTAATAGTTGACTTTTTCGTAATGTGAGATTTGGATTAAGGGTGGAAACCGCTGTATCCTGACTGGACTAGGAACGATCCGGTCTCGTTTTTAACACCAGGTAGAATATGAAATAATCTATCCATATACTAATTGGGGACTGTTGCCGACATTCATAACATGAACATTTTCCGTGTTTTTGTGACTTGTTTTCTCTGTTTTGGAAGCCATTTTTTACGTACAAATTTCTCTTTTTAAAATTTGAGTTTCACCGATTGTTTTTAAACATAACGTCAGATATGCTCTTCGTTTCAATTTACTGATACATTATTTTGGTTGAGACTTTTCAAAAAAGGCTGAAAATTACCGAATTCCAGAAGCCCTTTTGACTAATTAATATTCACATAGAGGTCACGCATAAAAAAGTGCCGCATATCCCCGCAGATAAATAACAATGGGGATTAGTGTACTGCAGGTAGACTGTTAGGCTCTATTTTTCTGTTGTGTGAGTCAGAAGAGAAAAACATGTACAAATTGTCCATGCACACATTGTTCTTAGTTTAGGTTGTAACCTCAACTGAAATTGGCTGTTACCTTTCAAAGGCAGTGGATAGTATTGGTTAATTAATAATCAAAATAATTATTAGCATAAAACCTTACTTGGTAAGGAGTAATGGGGAGCCGTTGATGGTATAACGCATTGTGAGAAACGACTCCCTCTGAAGTAACGTAGTTTTCGAGAATGAAGTAATTTTTATTTCGAGACTTCAGAACTAGATTTTGAGGTCTCGAAATCAAGCATCTGAAGGCACACAACTTCATGTGACAAGGGTGTTTTTCTTTCATTATTATCTCTCAACTCCGACGACCAATTGAGCTCAAATTTTCACAGGTTTGTTATTTTATACAAGTATAATGTTGAGATAGACCATTTGACAATTACCAAGTGTCCACTGTTTTTGTTTACCTTCTCACAAAGAAGATTTCCATATTTCTAATTTTAATGGGAGACTTTCCAGCGCTAGGTGGCAGCAGACTTTTCGAGTAAATTTCCATTGTTTATGTAGTTCTAAACATGCGCATAATTCTGAGAACAATGGCTTTACCCAGTTAGTCTGCCGCCACCTATCGTCACAGAAAGTCTCCCATTGGATAGAATTTAATTCAAAACAGAGAGAAGGGAAAATGACAGTTATAACATCCTGGTTTACACATTACAGTCTCTCAACAAATACTCTTGCCTAATTGGTCAATAAGAACATGATTGACAGCCGATTGGTTGATAGATCCCATAGGGCAATGAGTAACACAAGCCACTGCTCCTAGGTCTGTGATATTATCACATAATGCTAATAAGTACAATACATTACCAAATCCTCTACGACAAGGGGCAACTTCCAATGTCCCACATGCAATAATGCGTAATGTGTAGTCCTATATAGATTATTATCAGATGTTCGTGTGCACTTAATGTAATTCACCATTTGCTAAATGGATAACACAGTGCAATGTACAGTATGCGTTAACATGCCTGGAACTGCGCCCTTGAAGGGACGTTAAAGGGACAACGCAATTTTCCTCTGGTAAGGGCAGACCTGGAATTTCATCTTTGAGAGGGCAAGGCCATTTTCACTTTGAAAAAGGCACTTCCATTTGAAAATCTTAAAGTCTATTATTAAAATTGATGGGGCACCAAGGCCAAGACCAGGTACACAAGGCCATGGCCTCCATGAAATTTCAGACCTAGAAGGTGAACTTCAATGTGGAGAATGTACATCGTAAGATTGAATTGGAACCTTGCAGAGGGCACCACAGGAAAAGCACAGGATACCATTGCTGTGGGTGCCCTGGGTTTATTTCAAGGCCTTGATTACCAAGAAGTTTGAGTACAGGTCAAACTGAGGTTTGCACACATCAAGGGTTGAATTTGGGGGGAAATTCCACAAGATAACACCATGGCTTGTGGCTCAAATGGTTTAATCGTGGCTCCATGGTTTAATGTAGCAGAAATCTTTTTACAGGACCAAAATCAAAACGAGAAAGAAATTCCCGACACAGTTAACCATAGAGCAAGATTTCAACTTGCATTTATCTGTTTTTATTTGAACAACAAAAACAAGGGTCTTTATGAGTATTGACCTCTTCCTTACTCAACAGAATTGAAGAGTGTTTGTCAGAGACACGAACATATACAACTTGTTAATCAACGATGCAAAGGAATGCTAAATATCTTGTTTTATATTGTTATAAAATGTATTAAATTACATTGTTTCCTTATTTCTATCTTATTGTTTTTCTTTTTGGCAATTGGATTAAGGATATTTGGAGAGGAAAATTCAGGCACAACCATAAAGGCCCACACTATTTTCGGGGTAGATATTTGTTGTTAGTTTAGGGACCTACAGTATGTACACGTAACATGTTCAGACATCGTCACAGACCATTTCAAAAAGTGCTGAGTCATATTTAAAAGTGCTGAATACAGTGCTTTATTATAGTGACTGCACACTTTCGCCCATCTGTATTTAGATTTTCTTAAACTATTAAAGATATAAACATGGGGTCATTTTAGAAAGAGTTTACATGTAGATTGATCTTAAGTGTGAATCTTAACTACCAAACAAAATGTGATGCCAATCATCTTAAATATTCTTAAAGGCAGTAGACACATCTATTATGCAGTGGACACTACTGGTAATTAGTCAAAACAATTAATACCATAATACATTACTTGGTAACGAGTAACGGGGAGAGGTTGATAGTATAAAATGGTGTGAGAAAGAAGTTATTTTCCACAAATTTGATTTCAAGACCTCAGATTTAGAATTTGAGGTCATGATTCAAGCATCCGAATGCACACAACTTCGTGTGACAAATTTTCACAGGTTTGTTATTTTGTGCATATGTTGAGATACACCAAGTGAGGAGACTGGTCTTTGTCAAGTACCAAGAAAGTGTCCAGGGGTGGATTTCACAAATGTAGTCCTAACTTAGGACTAGTCCTAGGCAATGCTAAGAGATAGGACCAGTCCTAAGTTAGGACCAGTAACTCATCCTAACTTAGGACTTGTCCTATCTCTTAGCAGTGTCTAGGACTAGTCCCAAGTTAGGACTACCTTTGTGAAATCCACCCCAGTGTCTCTAAGGTGAATCAAGCAACAAATGTAAGTATTCTTAAAGATGGAAAACTAATCAAAATAATGACTGCATTAATTTCTGCATACAATCCCCCATATCATACTGGATAACACTTTGCATACAATAACACTGGTCCAAAGACTTGACACAGAAAATAAAACAAACTTTATGACATCTCCAGAAAACTATTCCAATCCATCAAGGTATATCTGCTTAATCTCATGTCAACTGTCTATATTTATTCCTTCCATGGCAATGTGGACTATTTGTGGTCAGGACATACAAGAAGATACACAATTATACACCCCCCCCCCCCCCCCAAGGCACTGCTATTTGCAACAGCTGGTGCCCAAGACTTACCCAGACAGATAGCAAGGTTTGTGTTTACTAGGGGGAAGATTCATTTGAAATGGAATGTTAAAGAGAAGTTCTTCTCAAGACACTCATCACCGACTCCTTCAAACATCAGAAGAAGTCAATGGTAACAATAACGTGTTACTATTTGACGGCTTTGGACTTGATTTCACAAAGGCACTGGACACTATGTTTAATTACTCAAAATGATTCAGACGTTTTTAAAGGTAGGTCTTGGAGTTTAGACCAAATGATACTGGAGGTTTTACATTGTAAGTCGATACAAATATTGGAAACGTAAGTAACTAATAACACCACATCAAATAATAAAACACAAGAGGACACTGGACACTATTGGTAATTACTCAAAATAGTTGTAGGTATAGCATAAAAACTTACTTGGTAGTGAGCAATGGAGAGCTCTGTTGATATAAAAAACATTGTGAGAAACGGCTCCCTCTGAAATAACGCAGTTTTTGAGAAAGACAAAAAATTTCAGTTAAATATTAAACGACTTCAGGCCTGAAGCCCTTATTTAGGCATCTGGAAGCACATACAAGTACATTTTTATCTTGCAACTTGAGTCAAAATGTTCACAGATTTCTTATTTTTTGCATGTTTGGATAACAAAATGTATACACCAAGTAAGAATACAGGTCTTTGACAAATACCATAAGTGTGCAGTGCCTTTCAAAATTGCCATAGTGATTTGTAATGTGACAACACAACACTTTGCTCAGCAATTTAGAGTGATTTGTAGTAACATCAATCTTAGCTCTTTGTGAAATCAAGTCTGCATCCTTCAAACCGTAGCATATTAAAAAGGGTCAGCTGGTGTCTGTCTTAGATAAGTCAACTGAAAATAAATGTTGCTGATTTTCACAATGCATTTCCTGTCTTTGTGTCACAAACGGCTTTACGTCCCATCCGAAGGAAGAAGCAATGGTTAAGTGTCTTGCTTAATAAGGACACAAGTGTCACGACTGGGGATTCGAACCCACACTCTGCTGATCAGAAACACGCAGTTTGAATGCAGTGCTCTTAACCAGGCAAGAAAAGATACCATTAGGCCAACTTGACCAACCCATCTACAAACAATGTGGACTGACACAATGTTTCTATGGGACATGTTGTTTTTCAATAATGCTCTGGCAGCAGCACACACACAACAATTGCAAGGGATGTTTTCCTGAACACAAAATTATCGTTGTTATCAGTCTATGTACGTCACGGTAATATGGAAGATACTGAGCAATTAATAATAGGCCAGATCATATCCAAACGAGGTCTAGTGAGCTAACAGGAAGAGCGAATCAGCTTAGAATTGGAAATCAATTTTTTAAGTGGACCCTTTGCTACGTCACTCGGAACTGGGTTCATGAATCTTAACTACACACTGTCTCTGTCACGCGACAACGGAAATATTAATTGGGGCTGTTGTTCTTATGATTGGAAGGTAGACTAGGATCAGTGTATAAAGCATGCTGATTGAAAGTGCTCTTAAGTTAATTAGCGATGAAAGCAATGATGTGTATATTGGGCTTGGTATTTTAGTTATATCAACAAAGAATGTATGTGACATCATAAGTACAGTAGAATGTGTCTCACTGTGTACTATAACAGACCTGTCGTCGATTTCATCAAACTCTTCCTAACTAAGGATTAATCTTAAGACCTACATGTAAGAGTCCCAGCCTTGCACTGTAACATTGATTTATCCTAAGTTACGACGAGTAATTAGGACGAGTTACTTAGTCCTAACTAGAGATACGATTAGTCCTAGCATTTCGTGAGATCAGCCGCTGTACTTGTACAGTAGTACCATATTTTACTGCACCATTGCTGCAGAATATGGTGTAGTATGCATATTTCTGTGTCGGTTCGCTACTGTGCAAACTCCATCTGGTTGATATATCCAGCACAGGGCTACATTGCACAGAGGAACATAACATGTAGAGTGCGTACAGTGTACAATTACATGTAGTACCATTTCTTCCTGTGTAGGCCTATGAGGCTGAAGAATATAATACCAGACTGTAGAATATGACCTTGTAGAATACCATAATGTGTGGGGTTTGAATTACTTTTTCATACTAAATTTTCTAATTTTTCCCATGGGCAAAAAAAATCACCATTACAGTCCAGTTCGGCCTTATACAAAAAAATTACAAACAAAATGATACATGTCCCTTCAAATAGTCATTCTACAATGCTACGTTCCAACACAACCCCAAGGTTTGTGGTGCGTGCCCAAGTCTTACCATTTGACTCATGTGGAGAACACGAGGTGAAGGCTTTTCAATACACATTTGTTTCCACAGCTTGATAAAGGTCAGAATTGTTAACAAGAATTTTAAACAATATTGGAGGTAGAAATAGAAATGATCCATAGTAAGCATTGCTGTCTTGTTTGCCTTGACTGTTAGGTAGAACTGTAGTTTCAGTTTGTTGTTAGTTTCATTCTTTGACCATAATGATATTCTAGTTGTTATCATTAGTGGTTGAGGTAACAAAAGTCAATGACGAAAAAAGACAATGGAAAAAAGGGCCGGTTTAAATCAAATCTGAAGTTACGGCTAATGGACTTTTGAGAACAAACAAATAATTGATTCTGTATTTCTGTGATTTTATGACTTTTATTACCATTTACTGTACATGTTTTCTATAGTCGTTTTTTACGTTCTAACTTGATCACACATCAAGAAACAAAGTTGTTCCTTGATGTGTGATCAAGGGTCCACATTTAGTGAACCTGCGTGCCTGTTTGGGGTTTCCCTTTTGTACCATGTTGTATTTATGTGTGTGCAATTAACGTTAATAAACTAAATTACTTTCAATCTGAAAGCTCGCTATTACAAAGCTCAATATTAAGTACCAATCAACCAGGGAAATATTTCCTACTGAAAAATAGATAGCATTTGTTTACACAAAGGAAAGTTGCAAATTTTTTGTCACTTGAGTGACAGTCAGCTCAGAGATTTGTCAACAAATTACCAGAGTTTGCCCTTTTTCTTTTCAGTGATTTACATTGCAGTGTGAGCTTAGTTATAAACTAGCCAGCCGGACATGGACTTCTGACTGGTCAGGGGTCGACTTCACAATAAGTTAGGACTAGTCCTAACTTAGGACTAGTCCTAGGAGATATACAAATTGCATGGATAGTCCTAAGTTAGGACGAGTAACTGGTCCTAACACGAGATAAGACTAGTCCTAACTCTTTATGAAATCCACCCCAGGTCCCCCCGATGTTTGAACCGTCATTTGGCCAACGGACAACCATATTGGAGAACTCTGATTTCACCAAAACAAGCTTGCAGGTTTTCATTTTAATGCGTCCCAACAATTGCACAGTGGGGGGAAATCTCAGCAAAACATTAACAACGCAGGTTTCAACTTGGAAAATCATGTCACCCCCTAATGCTATGTGGGCATAGGGCCAAGAAGCAGAGCGAGCCATGCATATTGGCACTATTTATGGAACCCTATTAATTTATGGGCTGCCTGCATTGCAGCAGTAGTGAGAACTAAAATGTTAGCATTAAAATTATGCACAATGTTTATACTATGAACCTGTAGAATAAAAATTCACAACACGTTTTTTAAAATTAAAAGCATGCCCTGCACAGGGAAAAAGTTTCCATATCCTGTCACCACCTTCTCACTCATTTTTACAAAAAGGAAAATTTCATTTGAGTAAATTCCAAACTATTTTATTTTATTTCATAACAAATAAAAATGTGGTGCCACGATACAGAAACTTTTCCACATTTTTTAGTCTATTGAAAAAAACCATTGAATCACTCTTGTTCGTAGGGGATGCGTCCCTCCCTTCACATTCGTTTAAACACACAAGACAGGACAGTGGAGTGGGATGGGGCCAAGTAAAAATACACACATATTTTCATTCTTGTTTGTGGTTTTCAGACTTGCACTTGGTAACTGGTTGTTTTCTCTTGGGACATGTGTCTCACTCCAACAATATAAAAACGAAGAATACAGTTTTTAGTTTTACAGTGACTGAGTAAGTGTAACAAAAAAACTGGCAGGTCTTCTCAAAAGAAGAGTATGGTTGCAGGTTTTACCATGGTTTTACAGTGATGTGGTGTCGTCCGTTACATTCAACACTAAAATAATATGAAACCCAATAATATACACCGGCCAAGCAGACAAGAAAACAAATTTCCAAGAAAAAAAGTCAAGTCGGGGCAAAAAGCCGTTTACTTTTGTAGCATATTGTAACAGTGTCACAGGTTTCTCAAAGGGCAGTTATTCACTAATTAACGTATACATCATAATGGTACTCACCACAACATGGCAGCATTTCAAAGTCGATGTTAAAATTATAAAATCCCTCTCAAAAAATGACAACTCGTCTACACCAAAACGACGTGCATTTCTTCAATGTATGCAGTAGAAGTAAGTGCGTGTGTACAAAACATGTATTGCATGTATGACAGACGTAGAAACGAATGAGAAAACAGATTCACTGGTATGTTGCGTTGATTCTACGTTGCATCCCAAGTTTGGTTACCCGTCAATATTTTCTAGCGGTCGTGCCGAATAGCGCCCTCTCGTGCTGTTAGATATTTATTTACAATCCCTTTAAATAAGTTGTTGGAGCATGATTTGCTGTTATTCTAGTGGGAAATAAATACATTCCCTGTCTCTGTCTAATATCTTGGGAAACAAATTCCCACATTGTATTTGGTACTTTATGAGCCAAGATTTCATTTCAGCTTTGAGCTTTTTCCTTAAGGAATTCCCAAACACTTGTTATATTTACTCAGTATGGATCTTATTTAACAATAAGCTTTCAGACAAAAAGTAAACAAGGTTTTTTTATCTTCACAAATACTGCATCATTCAAGGGTGCAAAAAAACGAACCCTAGCTCTGTGAAAAATTTTTAACAAAACGAGCAAGAAAATATTGTTTTAGCAAGGAGGAAAATATCCCTGATCTAAGTTTTCTTCTTTCTCAAAATAATCAGAGAAGTTCACTAGGGGGTAATTAGGCGACCCCATCCCAACATCAACTCAGATCAGTTAAGCTATCATGCGCTTACTAGGATATCCCTACCACTTAATAACACACTGTTTTTTATTAATCCCTGTGTATTATTGATTGTTTGAGTGGTTAAACCATTGAATTGGGCAGATCATCCATTCCCCCCATCTTAGAGGTAAAACCTATGCTGAAACAACAGAACTTATACCATGCACAATATGGGAGCAGGGTACTCCAAAATGTTCCCATAAATGTTCCTTGTACAGAAGTCGCAAGAAACCTTACTCAGCTAACATCTAGGAACTAATTAACCAAAGAACAAAAGTAAAAGCAGCTGATAAGAAAAGATGGCTTTTAAGGTTTGTTCTTGAAAGTGTTGAAAGAAGTCTCCTTTCTCGGTTTGATGGGGAGTGAGTTCCATAGCGAAGGATCAGACTGAGAAAATGAACCGTTTCCCCAAGAGTGATAAGAGACCCAATGATGGACTATGCCTGAAGCACCAAAATGGCGAAACATTGAGCACAGGCTACAAATTGGCCAATCAGCACTCTCATTTTGACTTCTATGGGAGTGCGCCTATAAATGTCCACATGTGCATAAAGGTCTATTCATTTTATCGAATATAAATTATCATAATTAATAATACTTATTTGAGAGGCTAATCTTCATTACTCCCAACTTAGAAGCTGAATTGCAAAGAATGTGGCTACTTTGCTTTCAAACTGCAGGTATTTAAGGGCAGCTTCGGCAGCTAGCCTCATGTTTGAGTGTTTCTTTTTCTTGGGGGAGAAAAAAACGGGGGGTCCAGAGAAAAACCATCGTGGCATATGAGAGAACCAACACACAACTCTACTCACATATGGCCCTAGCTTGGAATCGAACCAGGGCCATCTTGGTGAGAGGCGAGCGCTTTACGCAAATAAGCCACCCAAGTTTGTTTTGGATAGTTTCTTGGAGTAAAATAAACAACCCTAAACTAAAGATTTATAAAAAAAGAAAATACAATAATTACTCATTATTTTTGTTGTAGTTTAAACAAAGTTTTATTGTGTATATAAACACCTAACAGTAGATAAAATTAACCAACAAAATATTATGTGGCGTTATTTGCCAAACTAAAACCAGTAACTTCCCTGAATACATCCGTGTACCTTGGTACAATTGATGATTTCTAAGTAATTTAAAACTTTGTTCCGAATTACTTTACTTTACAATGCTATAAATAACCTCTGTAGAAAATCTTTGCAATATTTGTTCATTCATTGTACGTGATCCAAAGATAATGCCACTATTTAGATAAGCAAATACATGGAGATAACAGGTGTGAGTTGCCAGATGAAAAGGATGTGTTTCTTAGCGTCTTTCTTAAAAGGAGTAAAATGTGCACTAAGCTTCTCACATTAGCATCCAACGATAAGAAGTCACAGGGAAATATTTCAGGTTTAGATTCTAGTGTCATACCACAGACATAAGCCGCATCCAAATCAGCGGCTACAGCTACGGCTACGACTGTTGCCAAGGGTGTTGCTATTGGCCTGATACTTCACGTAGGCGACAAGGGCAATTGCCTCCATGCCCCCTAGTGATTGTCTTGGTGCTCTTAAAATGCTCCAGGAGAAACTCACAACTTCCTCATAGAGTGCTCTTTTGTTTGTTTGAATGATCTTCCCATCAGGGGAACTCGGCAAACTCCCACAAGGGATATAAACACCAAGCTGGCAACAGCAAATCTCTCACACAAACATTGGTTCGACTACAAGGAGGAAAATGCCTTGGTGCCCTTGCCCTTTTAAAAATGAAGCATACATGCCTACCAGGCATAATATACTTCAACCCAGGATGACGCAGCTGTAGCCCACAATTCTGATACCTCCTTATTGACGGGTAATCCGTGTTGGCAACCAGACTAATAAATACTTACATTGCACAGATGCAGCACCACTCAAAACAAGACCTTGGCTCTGCCTCCGGCCTGCCTAAGTGTTTGTATTGGGCTTCAAACAAACAGGCCCTAATTTCATAAAGCTGCTAAGCAGAAAACACTACTTGAAAAATTTCTTTGCTAAGCAAAGATTTAGTTGGGCACCAACCACAACAAATGCAAACTTAATGTAATTTGGGCTGGTTACTTCTTTAAGTTTAGCACAACTTTTCGGTGCTTAGCAAGTCTTTGTGCTTACAGGCTTCATAAAATTTGGCCCCGATGGAGCCTAAGCCAGAGTGGAAGCCATGGTTAAAGAGACATGTTGCCTTAGATCGGACGAGTTGGTCTATAAAAAGCGTTTGTAGCCGTTTTTATAAAATGCATATGGTTGGAAAGATGTTTTTAAAGTAGAATACATTGATCCACACAAATTTGCCTCAAAATTGCGTGGTTTTCCTTTTCCTTTGCAAACTAACATGGTCAGCCATTATGGGAGTCACAAAAGGTGACTCCCATAAATGGCCGACTCGGTTAATCGACGAGGTAAAAGGAAAACCGTGCAATTTAGAGGCATGTTTGTGTGGATCATTGTATTCTACTTTTACAACATCTTTCTACCCATATGCATTTTATAACAAATGGCTACAGACGCTTTTCAAAGACCAACTCACCCGATCCAAGGCAACGTATTCCTTTAAAAAAAGGCACCAGGTATACTTCTACACTCTATTCAATATTCTTTGAATAACCCCAAATCATTAAAAACAAAATACCTAGTCAAGCGCGGTTTGCATACTTCTTGCGAATGCGGTAGGAATTTTGACATCACAAATTCGCAACAAAAAATTTACATCAGTTGACTTGCGCTGAACTCCTGAGTAACATTCGCTGCAAAAACCAGCCCTGTGACGTCAAAATTCATATATATCGCATTCGCATTCACAGGAAGTATGAACCAGGCTTAAGTTTTCTTTTGGTTTACTGCTTCAT
Source organism: Asterias amurensis (assembly GCF_032118995.1). NCBI lineage: Eukaryota > Metazoa > Echinodermata > Asteroidea > Forcipulatida > Asteriidae > Asterias > Asterias amurensis. Next base: position 18,846,759 of record NC_092649.1, read on the forward strand.
ACTTTCTCCAGAAGCCGATCAGAGCATACTGATTGAAGCGTTGAGTTGAAACCAACGGTTCTTTTCAGAACCACCCCAACTCATTAGAGATAGTAATTACATGGTGTTACCGCAAACCTTTCTATAAGCTTCATACTTACACGATATATATCTAAGTGTTCGCAAAATCGCAATCAGAAGTGAGAAGTAACTAATACTAAAGATGCATTATTTCCTATCAGAAATTTGACAATTTCTCAAAAGATACCAAGAGAAAGAAATTAAACCTTAGATTCTAAGCAGTTACAACTCTAATCCCCTCTATTAAAGACACTGGACACTATTGGTCATTGTCAAAGACCAGTCTTCTCACTTGGTGTATCTTAACACATGCATAAAATAACAAACCTGTGAAAATTTGAGCTCGATTGGTCGTCGGAGTTGCAAGATAACTATGAAAGAAAAAACACTCATGTCACATAAAGTTGTGTGCTTTCAGATGCTTGATTTTGAGACCTCAAATTCTAAACTCGAGGTCTCAAAATCAAATTTGTGGAAAATAACTTCTTTCTCGAAAACTACGTTACTTCAGAGGGAGCCGTTTCTTACAATGTTTTCTACCATCAACAGCTCCCCATTCCGTGTTACCAAGTAACGTTTTATTGCTAATAACTATTTTGAGTTCTTACCAATAGTGTCCACTGCCTTTAACAACACAAGATACAAAGGAATGCTTTTTACACATTTAAAAATAATTTGCCCCAAAATTACTTTTTTTTTTTTTTGGTTGATAAAAGGCACCGGACATGTTTGGTAATTGTCAAAGACCAGTATTCTCACTTGGTGTATTCCAACAAAAACAGCAAATCTTTGAAAATTTAGACCCAATTGAAGTTGCAAGAGAAAAACCCAAAAGCACCCTTGTTGCACAAATTTGTGTGATTTCAGATGCCTAAGAAAGCCTTCAGCCCTGAAGTATTTTGTTTTTGGAGTAAGAAATTACCTCTTTCTCAAAAACTACATTTCTTCAGAGGGAGCTGTTTCTCACAATGTTTTATACACTCAACAGCTCCCCATTGCTAGTTTCCAAATAAATTTGTCTGCTAACCGTCCAGTGCCATTAAAGGGAAGGTATACATTTGGCAATCACTCTTAAAATTAATAGCAATTAAAACATTACTTGGTTAGAAATACAGCAGCTTTTGACAGTATATTGTGGTTATGAAAAACATATATATTTTTTATCCCCCCCCCCCAAATTTGAATCTTGCATTTGTTTTCCTGCATGGACAAAATCGCTCCAGATTTTCGGCAACATCTCAAAAACGAGAACACCTTTTGAAATGAGCCTTTCACAGGTTAGTTTTATTTTGTAATATATCTATATCTATATAGGATTAAAACAAAATCAAAGTATACTTACCCTTTAAAAAGTTTTGGTATTTTTTTTGTAGGACACAAAACACAGTGTCCACAGATGAACATTAAACTAACACGGTTTGAAGATAATGATGGTAGAAAGCTTCCCTTAAAATATTACCAGCTGAGGTGCTGTAGTTTTTGAGAAATAAGTAAAAACATCTCACGAAAAATATTATTTTATCATTTATAAATGTATTTACCAGTAATGATATCAAATACCAATACTGGATTGGTTAATACTAAAATAATGTTTGTCTCCTGAGACGAGTTTTTTGGTTGTGACATTTTTTTCTTCTCATTTCTCAAAAACTACAGCACCTCGGCCAGTAATATTTGAAGGGAAGCTTTCTACTATCATTATCCTTAAACCATGTAAGTTTAATGTAAATCTGTAGACAGTGTGTTCTGTGCTACAAAGAGTACCCACACCCTTTAAAGGGACACATTGCCTTGGATCGGGCGAGTTGGTCCACGAAAAGCGTTTTAAATCAATTGTTATGAAATGCATATGGTTAGAAGATGTTTGAAAAGTAGAATATAATGATCCAAACAAATATGTCTCAACATTGCGTGGTTTTTCTTATACGTTGTGAACTAACACCGCATGCCGTTTTTTTGGAGTCCACAAAATGGCCGACTGTGTTAGTTCGCAAAATTAAAAGGAAAACCACCCAATTTCGAGACATATTTGTGTGGATCATAATATTCTACTATTAAAACATCTTTCTAACCATATTGATTTAAAAAAATATGGTTACAAATACTTTTTTATGGACCAACTCACCCGATCCAAGGCAATGTGTCCCTTTCACAAAGTCAACCGTTTTTTATTTTATTCCACTTTCTTAGTCTTGCTCGGGGGTACAAGAAAATCTCTCATCTTGTGGAACACGCCGGTGAACAGGAAGATTCCCGTGAAGACGAAAGCCGTGCCCAACCAGTGGTACACGGTGAAAGGGTTGCGGAAGTACAAGATGGAGAAGACTAAACTGAAGAACTTCCTGAGTGTAACGATGAGAGTGACGATGAGGGACGGACACTCTGTGGTCAAGATGAAGACACCACGGATGCAGACATACGTAAAGAGACATCTGGTTAAGGAAGACACACTTGATCTTGATTAAGAGACCCCACAGCTGTCACCACTAGAAATTACAACCCACTCACCCCTAGAATTCAATCCTCAAGAACTAACGCCTTACTTATGTCTTACTTTCTTTCCTTGCTGCTTGCTTAAGTCAAGTGATATCCTCAAATCACGATGGCTCCCCAATCCTTTCTGTCCCCCATTGCTGACTTGAAATCTGCTGATTCAACTCCCGTGTCCATTTTAAGAATGTCAGTGTAAGTAAGTGCCGGTCTACTAGGTTTCCTCCTCCCATGCTTAATAATAATAATAATAATAATAATAATAATAATAATAATAAATTATTATAGCGCATTTCACAATAACCGTATCACTGCTCTTTACATTAGTGCCCTGGTCATTGGGCCAATAATATCCCTTTAATGTTTCTCAGCTCCCTTGTCCCTGAGCTGCCTGTAAGGCGCTTGTGGCTTTTTCATACACAATATCAACCTCTACCCTCGCAGGTACCCATTTATACCCCTGGGGGTCCACAGAACAATATTGGACACTGGTTACTTTCCCAATACTGCAAAAGACTAAATTCACTCCCCTACTTATCAACCAGCATCACTAGCCCAACTAGGTGTCATAATTCAAACAAAGTCCCACACACCTTGCAGGAATATATTTTATGTTCAAGGCAACGGACAATACTGGTAATTACTGAAAATAGTCATTAGCATAAAACCTTACTTGGTAGAGAGTAATGGGAGAGGTTGATAGTATAAAACATTGTGAGAAACAGCTCCCTCTGAAGTAGCGTAGTTTTTGAGAAAGAAGTAATTTTCCACGAATTTGATTTTGAGACCTCAGATTTAGAATTTGAGGTCTCGAAATCAAGCATCTGAAAGCACATAACTTGTACGACAAGGGTGTTCTTTTTCTTCCATTTCTTCTTTCGCAACTTTGACGACCAATTGAGCTCAAATTTTCACAGGTTTGTTATTTTATGCATATGTTGAGACACATTAAGTGAGCAGACTGGTCTTTGACAATTACCAATAGTGTCCACTGTCTTTAAAGCCATTGGACCCTTTCGGTTCAGAAAAAAAAAAAAAGTTCACAGATTTACAAATAACTTACAGGGTTTACAGAAGGCAATGGTGAAAGACTTCTCTTGAAATATTATTCCATGAAATGCTTTACTTTTTGAGAAAACAGCAAAACAATATAAATTCTCGTTAACAAGAATTACGGATGTATTTGAAACACATGTCATGACACGGCGAAACGCGCGGAAACAAGGGTGGGTTTTTCCGTTGTTTTCTCCCGACTCCGATGACCGATTGAGCCTAAATTTTCACAGGTTTGTTATTTGATATAGAAGTTGTGGTACACAAAGTGTGGGCCTTGGACAACACTGTTTACCGAAAGGGTCCAATGGCTTTAAAGCACCTTGATCATCACTGAGTGAAGGATATACACTTTAGTCCATCTCCCATAAAAATAATATTTTTTGTTTTAAAAACATTGCTTACCAGAAACAGATTATCAGCCAACACTCCATAAAGTTTACATTTTCGCAACTGGAGTCCCATTTTCAGAACTCATTTTTTGCTAAGCAAAGAAATGTGTTTTGCAGTATTTATAATTGATGGCCCTGTACATGATCCAATAACATGTAGTAATAATAATAATAACAACAACAATAACAGTTTTATATAGCGCTTTTTACATCCGGAGGGGGGCCCAAAGCGCTTCACATTGTTACCCCTGCAGTCGATTTCACAAAGAGTTAGGACACGTCTTATCTCGGGTTAGGACGAGTAACTTGTCCTAACTAAGGATTGTTCTTAAGGTCTGCATGCTACAGTGCAGGGTTGGGACTCGTCCTAAGTCCTAAGATTAGTCTCAAAGTTAGGAAGACTTTTGTGAAATCAACGGCTGGTCACTTGGCCTTAATTCATTCCTTAAACCATCTCAGCTCCCTGGTGGGCAGTATGCAGCCTGTGCAAAATTAATACGCCCTACTCGGCTAAATAAATTTGCTTATGATTTTGTTCCAAAGGATATTGTGTTATGACACTGCCCGCCATGTAAATCCACATCTTGGGTACAGAAGCCTCTAAGATCGGTATTGTCATTGGTTCTGAAATAAAGACAAATAACGAGAAAATAACTTACTGAAAGGCTGGTGCACATTTAATAATTATAACAATAAACCATTCTTATGTAGCGCATATCACCGTGAGGTCCCTATGCGCTGTAAAGGGAGATCAACAATTATTGTACAAAGTAAACAGATGTTTTCAACCGGGTTTGGAATTTTTCTGATGTCTCAGCCTGTTAAACAACCTCTAGAAGACTGTTCCAATAACTGAACTGATGCATGTTGGAAAGAGCGAGAACATTTGACTTGGTTCTGATAAATTGGGGGAGTCAGAAGGGATTTATTCCAAGATTTCTAGTTGCTTTGAACTCCTCAACTAAGCTTTGAAGATAAATAGGGCTAATACTATGGATACATTGATAATAAAGTCAGAACCAAAATTTTAAAATCTATTCTAGCCCGCATTTGGTAATCACCATTAAAATGAATGGCAATAAAAACTTGCTGTTTGAAACTCACAGCAACTTTGGATAGTATAAAGCATTTTGAGAAACATTTCACTTTGATTTTAAAGTAATGTGGTTACCAGTATGTAAAACATGTAAAAAGATATAATAACATAATATCAAAGTCTTATGTAGAGTTGTCCCAGATCTCCCTGTCCCTCATAATAATGATAATAATATAATATCAAAGTCTTATGTAGCGCACGTATCTACCAAACAAGGTACTCAAGGCGCTGAGTATATACAAACTTTCAGAGAGATAGGTTATTGCAGTGATGAATTCTGATACCCAATTATTTAGCACCTTATAAGGGTTTACAAGGTGCTACGGCGCATTAAGCAGCCACAACCAGGAACACCGGGGCGAACCCCTTCTCTTTTCGATAAGTGCACTGGGTTCTTTTACATGCGTTACACAACACATGGGACCAACGGCTTTACGCCCTATCCGAAGGACGAAGCAATGGTTAAGTGTCTTGCTCAAGGACACAGTGTCACGGCTGGGGATTCGAACCCACACTCTTTCTGATCAGAAACACCAGAGTTTGAATTCGGTGCTCTTAACCGCTCGGCCACGACACTTCCACGATAAGTTTTAATGGTTAATTGTCTTGCTAAAGGACACAAGTGTCAAGACCGGGACTCAAACCCACACTCTCCTGATCTGAACCCAATTTCATGCCTCTGTAGGCATTAAAATTGGCGCTTGCCAAAGCAGGGAACTTTGCACTTAAAGCCCTTTTCACACTGCCAAAATGTAGCCAGGGTGCCTTGCCACAAAATTTACAAGCGTGGATTGTTTATTTGTTATCACCATGTGTGACTGATTTTGTGAGCTTTCCCACTGCAAAGTTAAAAAACTAACAACCATTGTGCGACATGAGAGTGATATGACGAATTGGTAATCCTGATCAACTTGATTGGAAAAGATAGCACCAACAATAGGACGCGCTGTATGGGCATTTTCACCTGGGACGTCGTTCAATAAACAAGAATTCCTTTCACACGATGATGTAGCCCCCACGTCCTTAGTCAAAACTTCTGCTACTGTAAGATTTTGTCGTAGGTCCGGACCTCTGACAAAATGTAGCAATGTTGAACAAGATTTGACAAGGGACCCTGGACACTCCAAAAATTATTGTCCTTTCACACGAGGTGCATTTTGTAAAATCTTACAACCATGCTACAATTTAGCAAGGGACCGTTGCTAAATTGCTCTCGTGTGAAAGGGGCTTAAGTCATGCATGGAATTTTGGCTTCTCCGCGCGCATACTTCACATTACTAGGCAATCTTTGCTTACACAGCTACATGTAGTGCAGAAAAACGTGGGGCATGCCATGCAAGCGGAGAATGGTGAGCGCAGAATTAGGTCGATGAGCAAAGTCATCAAGTTGACCCCTAGAAACATGGGTGTCCCTGACAGTGGCTGCTGAATGCGCCGTAACACCTTGTAAACCCTTATAAGGTGCAACATAATTGGGTCTAAGAATTCACAACTTAAATAACGTATCTTTCTGTATAAATGTATATTCTAAGCGCCTATAAATGTGTATACTAAGCGTCTTGAGTGCCTAGTTGGTAAATTCATGCACTATATAAGACTTTGATATTTTTTGTCTTTTAATAAAGTGATATAACAAAAGGCTATGATACTTACCAGATGTTGAGAATAAAAGTGCTTGATTGTAAATATCTTTCCCCAGTAGAGCGAAACCTATTAGAGGCAGTGCATGCTAGAAATATCAATCAAATGACAGAGCTTTAGTGGGATAAACCAACAGGGCAATTTCATGCCTCACTCAAGCAACCACGACCCAATTTCATACAGCTGCTTACCACAAACATTTCCTTAGCCTGAAATGTCTTCCTTGATAAAAAACAGGATTACCAACCAAATTTCCACGTGATTTTCAGGATAAGCAAACAACAGTTGAATACCAGTAACAAGCAATATGCAGCAAATGGAAATTTAGTTGGTAATCCCGTTTGTATCAAGGAAGAAATTTCAGCAGAGTGAGGGTTTCAGTCATGACACCTGTGTCCTTTAGTAAGACACTTAACCATGATGCTTTGTCCTTTGGATGGGACGTAAAGCCGTTGTTCCTGTGTGTTATGAATGCACGTAAATGAACCCAGTGCACGTATCAAAAAGAGAAGGGTTTCACCCCGGTGTTCTTGGTTTGATTGGCAGCATATTGCGCCACAGCATCTTGTAAAACATTATATGGTGCTATCTAAGGATTAGGTCTCATAATTGAAAAGGTAGTCCCACATCTTGCAGGAAATACTGTATGTTACAGCGCCTTGAGCTGGGTGACGGATATGCGCACTATAAATATGATGTGACCTTTGACGCCACTCAAAAACCATAACATGATTCGCGCGCATACCGCCGGGCAAAACCTTTATGTTTTGGCAGCCAGCTAGAAAGTGTACATGTACGCATCATTTTGCCCGACGGCATAAGCACAGCAAGTAGATAAGCACAACAAAATGAGGTTTACCATAGCCTTGCTCAAGGCAGTCGCATTATTCGCTCCGAAAAGACGCTGCTGTAAACCCACCTGTATACCCTGTGCATGGTGTGTGCGATCACACCGCATGACCCACCCGTATACACACTGTCACATCGTACGAATACTGTTCACACAAGTCATCGCACTTGTACCACTAACCGCATGCGGAGGCCGTCAGGCCGACAGCCTTGTCGGGTCTGTATCTTCCCGTTTTAATGTGTTGTATTGAAAAAATTCCAATAGTGGACGAAATTGGGGGGGCTCTCGGATATGCTAGTATGCAGCCATGAATATGTATATCTTTCGTCAGACCTATCAGACAACACAGGATGTGAGGCAAATGAATTATTCATTTTGACGTCCAATCACGCGCTTCCCTTATCACGACCTTTGGACCCTATCATGCTCGTGTGTGATGTAAACATGTCTCGTCTTTCGCGGGCATTATGGTAATGAGCTGACCGTGGGAACTCTTCGCTTATTATAGTAATGAGGTCAGTGGCTTCAACACAGACCCTACAAGGCTGTCGGCCTGACGGCCTCCGCATGCGGATAGTGTACAGGGGCATCGTGTCGTGCAATGCTACGCACAGTGAATACGGGTGGGTTTTTATACAGCGGCGGTCTTTTTCGGAGTGAATAATTCGACTGCCTTGAGCAAGGCTAGGTTTACCAGAGCAAGGTTACCAGCCAAACTACCATGTCACATGTACAATTTGTAACTGGTATCCTCCTACTAATTTCTACATAGCAGGCAATTGTTAAGTAATATTTCTGTTTAGGCAGCTCTATAAAATGAGGAACTTTTAGGACATTAGGTGGCAGTAGACTAACCAGGTAAATCCATTGTTCTCGGTCAGAAATACGTAAACAATGGAAATTTACCTGCTGCCACCTAGCGTTCCAAAGTATCCCATTGGGTGCAGACCAAATGTCAGAGAAACCTGCCACAACTTACTGAATAAAATAACGCTTCTCTTGGATGTTTCCCAAACTTTGCATAGAGTACTTCTTGGTAGATACCCATCCGAGCAGACATGAAAAGGGCAAAGGTCAACATACATATACCTATAAATAGAAGACAATAGTTCAGAAAAGCTTGTAGTACAAGTATTGAAATGTTTGGGTTAGGTGGGTGGTTAACAACTTCATTTTGTCTGAACGAGCACAATTGTTTTGGGGGAGGGGGGCAGACATACATTAGGTGTCTTTTTAAATGCAGTGGAGACTATTGGTAATTATTTATTTGGTAAAAAGCAATGGAGGCTGTTGATAGTAAAAAAACATTGTGAAAAAACAGCTCCCCCTGAAGTAACGTAGTTTTCAAGAGAGGTAATTTTCCACCAAAATATTTGAATTTGATTTTGAGACCTCAGATTTAGAATTTGAGGTCTTGACATCAAGCATCTGAAAGCACACAACTTTGCGTGACAATGGTGTTTTTTCTTCCATTATTATCTCAACGGCAATTGAGTTGAAATTTTCACAGGTTTGTTATTTTCTGCATATGATGAGATACATCAAGTGAAAAGGCCGGGTTTTTACAATTACCAATAGTGTCCAGTGTCTTTAATGCCAGAAACAACTTCGGATTTTAGCTGATGTGTGGATGGTCAATGCTTTTATCCACCTAGAATTTCCAGTGTGTATCATGTTGAAGCAGGTACCTACTGTGATACACTTAGTTTCACCCATACCATACAAGAGTGACAACAGGTTCTGGAAAACTTGCTTTGTAAAATCCCTTTCCCGGAGCTGTTTTGTAACCCCCGATTACAGATCTTTATCCTATTGTTGTACAAATTTACTGGTATAAAATGCTATAAAGGTTTTTCGGCAACATGCAATTGTCTGTTATTTAGGCAAGGCAACGAGGCGCCAGCACCCGCACTAGGACCCAACTTGCGGTAGACTTTGGAAACAAATTGCTGGGGAAGAATTTGTGAAAATTTGTTTCGCATTTTAAGTGGCATGAACCGGGCTTCATTGCCTGGTAGATGGCAAAAGTCTTGAAGTTTCTCCAGCCATAAAATGGTATTCGAAAAATGTGCTATAATCAAATATAGGATTTGAAGTACCTCTAGCTTCCGGGCGAACTCGGTGGTATAGACCAATCCAGGCGCGCACCGGGCACATGTGCCTAGTTTTGTGCACAAAGACAGGAGGAAATCATGTTCCTTTTCACTCTTTATAAAAATTAAAAGTTTTCCTCAAAGACTTACACAATTTCCTTGTCAGGACATCATGATATACTAATGAAGATCACTGACCACAAATATTTGCAACTAAATAGAAACCGGATCATCGTGAAAATGGTGCTTGTCTTAGGTGAGCGGGGAAAAAGAGACGCAAACTGCATAACTTGCTCTTGACTGAAAGCCAACGACTAAAATTGGTTTAGCTACAACCCCTGTTATACTTACCTATAATCCACATCAAGATGTCATATGATGTTGTTTGATGACCACTCTCTGAATCACTGGCATGTTTTTCACCCTAAATAATTGACAAAAAGAAGTTTAGAAAAAATGAAGATCCTCCTAAGAACAAAGGAAGTCTATGTGTTATACGTTATAATACAGGCCAAGTTAGGACAAGGACAATTTGTTGAGTAAAAATAATAATAGTAATAACTAGTTCTTATATAGCGCATTTCATAATGATACCCCAATATAATTTGTTATAATAAATATAATTTGTGGGGCTAATTGTCCTTACTCGCAGCTAGAGCTGAATTGCGAAGGACGCGGCTACAATGTGTTCGAGAAGCAGGCATGCAAGGGCGCATTCAGCTGCCAGCCACATCAACCCATTATGACCACGGAGCACAGCCAAGATCGAAAGTGTTTGATTTTTTCCTGAGGGAGGAAAACCGGATAGTCTGGAAAACCCTCGTGGCACAGCAGAGAACTAACGCACAACTCAACTCACATATGGCCCCGACCGGGAATCGAACTGAGGTCACCTTGGTGAGAGGCGAGCGCTTTACGCACAAGCCAACCAATGCACTTTTTATTAGTGCCCAGGTTATTGGGCCAAGAACATTCCTTTAATTTTTCTCAGCTCCCTGGTGAGTACACAAGCCTGATCTGCCAGGGTGCTCCAGTGGATACACAATATCAACCTCTACACTCGCAGGTACCCATTGGGGTGTTGTGGCCGGAGCATAAAAGAGCACCGAACTCAAGCTCTGATGCTTCTGTTCAGCAGAGTGTGGGTTCAAATCCCGGTCGTGACACTTGTGTCCCTGAGCAAGATACTTAACTATAATTGCTTCTCTCCACCTAGGAGTAAATAGGTACCTGGGAGGGCAGAGATGGTTCTTGTGGTTGGTTTAGCGTAGTGCGCTACATATTTGGCAGCACAGGCTGTATACTCCCCAGGGAGCTGAGATGGTTTAAGAATTGAAATGGCCCAGTGATCAGGGTAATAATGTTGGAAGCGCTTTGAGACATGGCGAATTAAGCGCGATATAAAACCCAATTATTATTATTATTATTATTATTGTTATACCGCTTGGTAAAGAGAAGCAATTACAGTAAAGCATCTTGCTCAGGGACACAAGGTGCCATAACCTGGATCGAACTGGACCGATGACTTAACGCTAGCACTTAAATTTGATGCTCTTAACCACTCGGCCATGAGACACTACTACAGTAGTGGGTGATATTGCCTGGTGGTGCATATGTTGGGTTAGCAACACATGTTTTTTTTTAAGCATGAAGTCTAGGTAAGACAAGACTTAAATGGTAGTTGTCTGAACTTGGCCATAGCAGTTCTGAAAACTACAAAATTAAAGGCACTGGACACTATTGGTAATTGCTCTAAATAATTGTTAGCATAAAAACTTAGTTGGTGATGAGCAATGGAGAGCTGTTGATAGTAAAAACCCACTCAAATACATATTTGAATTGAATTCGAGCTGAGGTCTCAAATTCAAGCATCTGAAAACACACAACTTGTGCAACAAGGGTGTTTTTTCTTCCATTTTTCTCTCGCAACCTCGCCGACCAACTGAGACCAGATTCGTTATTTTATGCATTTGTTGAGAAACACCACTTGTAAGAAGACTGGTCACTGACAATTACCAAAGGTGTCCAGTGACCTTAAAAGTGACGTTTAATCAAGAGTTATTTGCTTGGTTTATACCATCAAGGGTTTGGGTTTAGTATTGGGTGCGTTCGTTTAGCTTCCCTGGGTCTACCCCGCGGTGCTCACTCGGTTGAGCCCCTGACAAGAGCTAATCGAACGATCACACTCGCCCTCTCATGGTGACGGCATGCACCTCAGGTCACCCCCAAATGACCCACTCCACAAGCAGGGCACTGGGGGCTCACCCGGGTAAGCCCCGTTAAAGCTATTCGAACGTACCCATTATGTAAATTGTAGAAAGCATGGCCGAGCGATTCATCGATATCAACTGGCTCTTTGGGCGTATTGATATTAGCTTTTTGGCAAGGACAGATGGTGCTGTATGAATGTGCATACCAAGCGTGCACGTGAACACGCAGACAGTGTATGAATTTAGGGTAGCTGGTATGCCCGATGAACCCAACATAACGCAAAGCGTAAAGCCAAACACCATCCACAATATTTCTCTGTTTATGGTGCTATTCACTTTCAAAGCTCATAGTCTGGTTCTTGAAAATATGCATACACATACAGTTTACTATGAGTAAGAGAGTAGGTGCCACACCAAAATTGAACAACCTAAGGAATGGCCCTTGGACTTGAGTAGAATGTTTCAAGAAACAAAGACGATGGAAAATCACAAATTCTGACGTTTTAAAGCCATTGGACCCTTTCGGTACAGGAAAAAAGAAAAAAAAAGTTCACTGATTTACAAATAACTTACAGGGTTTACAGAAGGTAGTGGTGAAATACTTCTCTTGAAATATTATTCCATGAAATGCTTTACTTTTTGAGAAAACAGTAAAACAATATCAATTCTCGTTAACAAGAATTACGGAATTATTTTAAACACATGTCATGACACGGCGAAACGCGCGGATACAAGGGTGGGTTTTTCCGTTATTTTCTCCCGACTCCGATGACCGATTAAGCCCAAATTTTCACAGGTTTGTTATTTGATATAGAAGTTGTGATACACGAAGTGTGGGCCTTGGACAATACTGTTTACCGAAAGGGTCCAATGGCTTTAACAGTTTTGTTGTTTAAGATATATCAATGGTAGTAATCGTGGATCTTCACAGTATGGTAATGACCGGTCCTAAACTTCATGACTCAAATGCATTTCACGGGTTAGCAGGGAATTTTGGCTTGTGCACGTACTTACTCCATGTTACTAGGCATTCTACGCTTACACAGTTTAAGTGCAGAAGTTCGACGCTTGCATGTAAGCGGAGAATGGTGATCGTGAGCGCAGAACGTGGGGGTAAGTAGAGCCATGAAATTGGACCCTGGTTGGTGGCCGATGGACCTCACCTTTGGCTTGGACCATTAACAACAGCCACCTACTCGGTCATTACCAGACATTAAAGAACGGCTCACACACTCTTATTGCCTCATGACTAAACTAAAGCTTGGTTTGTACTTCCTGCGAATGTGAATGCGATAACATTTTGACGCCACCTTGCAATTTTTGCAGCAAAAGTTGTGCAGGAGTTGAGCACGAGTCAACTGATGCAGATTATTTGTTGCGAATTTGTGACGTCAAAAATCGTTTCGCATTTGCATTCAGCGGATATGAATCGGGCTTAACTCCTGACTTACCACTGACTGAGCAGACATGAGCGTACAGATAAATATTCCGATGGTGATCATAAAAACTGAAATGTACTTATGAACTTCATATCTAAAAAACAAAATAGATATTTGTAATTACCACTTCAGTGTGTAAACAAATGGCAATGTTAACTTATAAAAAGCATGATCTCATCTGTTTCCCATCAGAACAGGCAGTCACTGTGTGGACATGTCTGTGTTCTGTACACTTATTCTTCAACACTATTAAAGGCAGTGGACACTGTTGGTAATCACTCAAAATAATTTTTAACTAAGCATAAAACCTTACTTGGTAACGAGTAATGGGGAGAGGTTGATAGTATAAAACATTGTGAGAAACGGCTCCTTCTGACGTGAAGTAGTTTTTGAGAAAGAAGTATTTTTCCAAGAATTTGATTTCGGGACCTCAGATTTAGAATTTGAGGTCTCGAAATCAAGCATCTGAAAGCACACAAGTTCTTCGTGTGACAAGGGTGTTTTTTCTTTCATTATTATCTCGCCACTTCGATGACCAAATTTTTAAAGGTTTGTTATTGTATGCATATGTTGAGATACACCGAGTGAGAAGACTGGTCTTTGACAATTACGAATAGTGTACAGTGTCTTTAAATTAACAGCAAAATCAAACCCCCTTCGAAAAATAAAAACAAGTTAATAGAATAAATAAATATTTAAAAAGTACTTAATATCAAATGCACACTCTTGCACTGAACAGAAAAAAAACAAAAAACAAAAACTTGGAATTCTATTTTAAAACCAGAAGTTTATCATGCTTGTGCCTGGATTATAATTTATAATTTAAAGGGACACTTCTGTGATCAGAGCAACTATCAAAAGAGACATAAAACATAAACCACGGTTCATACTTCATAAATGTTTTCCCAAGTCAACCGTCTCAAATTATTTGTTGCAATTTTTTCTGCGACAAAATTCGTTATCACATTTGCATTTGCAGGAAGTATGAACCAGGCTTCAGTCGCTAGACATACTGGTACTTATGGGTGTAGTGTTACTGAACTGATCAACAAATAAAGAACAAATATAGAGGTCGTTCAGACACAGAACTAAAATCGGTTTAAAGGGTTCGGGTACTTTTTCAAAATGTCCACAGATTTACATTAAACTTACAGGGTTTGAAGATAATGATAGTGGAAAGCTTCCCTTCGAATATTACTAAATAAGGTTGTGCAGTTTTAGAGAAATTAGTAAAACAAGTCACAAAATCATTGTGGTCTCATGAGACCAAAATGATTTTAGCATGTAAAATCCCCTGAATCCCCAAAACCATAGCATAACTGGTTAATACGTTTTTACATGCTAAAACTGAGTAGGAAAATTATTACATTTACTCATTTCTCAAAAGCTACAGCACCTCAGTAGGCCTAAGTAAAATTTCAAGGAAACCTTTCTACTATCGTAACCTTCAAAGTGTAAAAGTTTAATGTAAATCTGTGGACATTGTGTTTTTTGTTAAAAGTACATATAAAGTATACCCTTTAACTCATGGTTCAACCTGATCGAGTTCAACTCTGTGTGTCTGGTACTAAAGTTAGACCGAATCGAATTCAACCCACAAAAGATAGACCGTACAGCGAGGCGGTTTATCTTTAGACCGCTTCGGGTTTGTCTTTCAACACTGTGTGTGGACAGAATAAAAAAAGACCACACCAAGTTTCCAGTTTAACTCACAAAAGACGACCCGTTGACTTCCGTAAACACACGGTGACCGATGAACTGGACAATAAACTGGATTTTAGAGTAATGGGGTCGTGCTTGCTTTGACCTCTTAAAACCAAAGAAAAACTGTATCGGGTTTAACTCAGTGCTGTCTGAACGCAAGGGGAACAACTTTTTACAACCACCTCGAAAGTTAAAGGCAGTGATAAATATTGATAATTACTCAAAATAATTATTAGCATAAAACCTTACTTGGTAAGGAGTAATGGTCGCTGTTGATAGAATAAAACATTGTGAAAAACAGCTCCCTCTGAAGTAGCGTAGTTTACGAGAAAGAAGTAGTTTTCCACGAATTTGGTTTCGAGACCTCAGAATTAGATTTTGAGGTTGCGAAATCAAGCATCTGAAAGCACACAACTTTGTGTGACAAGGCAGTAACAATTTTCACAGGTTTGTTATTTTATGCAAATTTTGAGATACACCGAATGAGAAGACTGGTCTTTGACAATCACCAAAAGTGTTCCGTTTCTTTCAACCAGTTCCGGTCTAACCAGTTCCGGTCTAACCATGGTCTAACTTTGTACGCTGTCTGAGCATACCCATAGATTGTTTCCTCTACACAATATTTGTATAATATGATGCTGGTAGGATATTATCCTACCAGTAGCATTATCCACAAATAATCCTGAACTATAACATTTTATGAGGGGAAACCGAGTGAAAATGCAAAAGCCAGATTTCACCTGCCCCAAAATGCGTGAGCAAAGTTACCACTCACTCTTTTATCTTTGTCATTTTATTTAACTTTAAAATAAACACAAAACGGGCAAGGATAACAAGTCCACCCCACACTTCTAAAAAATATAGACAACTCTTTGTAGATGTTTGGACAACAGTGCGGAAACCATTTGTTTCAGAAACAGCACTTTGAAGCGCTGAATAATTATCCATATAGGATTTGCGGGAACTAGTACCCGAGCGGGCACTAGTCTTTGAAAATACTGCCTTCAGCCTCAGGAAATAGGTTGCTCTTCTGGTCACTCAAAGTCCCTCGTGGGAATAGACGTATACTAGTTACCTCATTGCCAGTCAATATGTGTATACTAATACCGACTAATATTGAAGTGGCACTATTCTAATTGTCATGGGTATAAACCATGTGCGTGATTACTCGCGTGCGCGCTTGGTAAATATCAAAATTAGCACTTGGCACGTGATGATGAAAGGACCAGTAAGAACTCAAACTCTTGGTCATGAATATGTATGAGGTAAAGTAACAATAAATATATACTAAAAATATATTTGCTGTACTTACTTCTTTTGAAGAAGGATGATTCCAAGGGCCATATTCGCCACTAGAGACCCCTGGTCAGAAAAAAAAATAACCAAGATCAGGGCTTGAATTTAGGGGGGAAAAAAAATTCCACAAGACTGCAGAGCTTGCAGCTCAAATACTTTTACTGGACAAGAGAATTTGTTATAAGACCAGAATCAAAATGAGAAGACCACCATCTGGGTAGTTTCACATTTGAGCTGTTTTAGCCACATGCACTAAGATCGCACTTGTCTTTCTCAACTCAACAATAGAGAGGTTTTGAAGTGTATGGATACAGATATCGATACCTTATCACTTTGTGTGTTCACGTGACCCATATATCCGCGACTATCGTATTTTGCATACACGTTAGCATAGGATACGGGAGCTCATACTGTACACGTCGTAGAAAAACGGAAACTCTTTTTCAGATTCTATATTTCGTTTTCGTCCCAGATCAAAAACATTTTCCCACGGAATTGCTTTCACTGGTATCGTGCTTGACATAGATGGAAAGTTGTTAGTCATTTGCAAGCAAAACGATGAGAAAATGCAGTGTATAAAACACGGGGTCTGTATAGGTCATGCTTGTTGGAAAAACACCCATGATGAACGTGAGCGCACTCAAGTGAAACATACCTACAGTTTGCAAAACAAAATCCAATACGCAACTGACGTGAACGGATACGATCATTGTATATCTGTATCTGTATCCGCACGCTTGCAAAACCTCTCTTGTATCTCAATATATCTCACTCAGTTTAAAATAAATATACAGGAGGTGTTATGATTCAAAAACACAAGATCGTTGGACATAACCGGTCATAAGTTTACTGGCCTCTGGCATGTGGTCCAGTGTTAATTTCGAGCTCTAAAGATGGCCATTTGTCATGGTCTGCTCATGGTTGGCCTCCTTGGGACTCAAACTGCACGATAAGGTCTGGGTTCAATTTCACGTAGCCTCTAAGAACAAAATCTTGCTAAGCACAGGAATATCTTGCTTAGCAAAAACAGGTTACCAGCCAATAGAGTTTACATTCTTGCCCAACTAATTTTTGTTGTTACTTTGCAGTGCATTTGGTTGCAGATGACCACCAGGATCCTATTTCATAAAGCTATTTAGCAGAAAATATTAATTAACAAATTGCTTAGCAAAAAAATTTGTTGAGCAGTATTTTCTGCTAACCAGCTTTTTGAAATTAGACCCTGGTGGTCATCTGCATCAATATGCAAGTGGCAAATAAATATATATATTCACAGGGCAACTTTTTACATAATATTAATAAGGGAATACAAATTTGTTGACAGGGTCACTGCCGCGGGTCTGAGCCAAAGGCGTGGTCCTTTATGGCACAGCCAGGGATCACACCCAAGTAGTGGTAATGCCTTGTATTACACCCATTGGATCGAACGATTTGGCAGTATAAAAAGCGTTTGAAACCATTTTTTATAAAATGCATATGTATAGAAAGATGTTTTAAAAGTAGAATACGATGATCCACACAAGTGTGCCTCGAAATTGCATGGTTATCCTTTTACTGTGCGAACTAACACGGTCGGCCATTTATGGGAGTCAAAAATTTGACCCCCGTTTAGTCGACTAGATAAAAGGAAAACCGTGCAATTTAGAGGCATTTTTGTGTGGATCATTGTGTTTTACTTTTACAACATCTTTCTACCCATATGAATTTTATAAAAAAAACGGTTACAGAACGCTTTTCAAAGATCAACTCGACCGATCCAAGGCAATGTGTTCCTTTAAAGGCAGTGGGCACTATAAGTATTACTCAAAATAATTGTTAGCATTTATAAACATTTACTTGGTAACGAGTAATGGGGAGCTGTTGGTAGCATAAAACATTGTAAGAAACAGCTTCCTCTGAAGTAACGTACTATTCAAGAAAGAAGTAATTTTCCACGAACTTGATTTCGAGACCTCAGAATTAGATTTTGAGGTCTTGAAATTAAGTATCTGAAAGCACACAACTTTGTGTGACAAAAACATATGTTCTTTCATTATTATCTTGAACTTCGACGACCAATTGAGCTTAATTTTTAACAGGTTTGTTGTTTTATGTCGAAAAGACTGGTGGAAGACTGAAAAGACTGGTCTTTGACATTTACCAATGGTGTCCAGGGGGTCCATTTCACAAAGAGTTTGGATTCGTCTTATCTCGAGTTAGGACGAGTTGATCGTTTTAATTTCCCCTAGGACTAGTCCTAAGTTAGGACTAGTCCTAACTCTTTGTGAAATCGACCCCAGCGCTTTAAACAGCAAACATTAACGAGAATTGTTACTTACACTTCTGAATATCATATGAAGAGGAAGTGGTATATGGAAGTTGAGAGCATAGTTGTTTACAATACTCGTTGTGAAGAAAAAGAACACTAGTACAAAATAATTTCTGTTGAAGTAGAAGAACAAATTGTTTGTTAAAAGGCTCACACAATTGTCAACTTCTTTCTAACGGCATGTTTGCCGCAGGTCCAATGGCAAATATCACAACGAAAGGGTTGAAAAAATGTGTCACTGATGTTTGATCGTGTTACATAAAGTAAATTATGTTTTCATGGATAGTCGTGAGCGACACAATAGGTTCATAAAACAGGTAGCCGCGACTATTTTTGTAGTAGTTGCGACTATTTTTGTAGTAGTCATTGCGGCACGATCAACTGAATGTAGTTGAATGTAGTTAAGCAATCAATAGTCGCACCTGGGACACTAGTCACACTAGTCGCCCAGGCTAAAATGATGTGCATTCTGCTGTACCAGCCAAGCTCCTAGTGGATTATACCTAATGCCTACATCCTTACAGACTGTAATTAAGCCCCAGGAGTAGGTGGCAACTGACAGTTGATTTGGGTCCACAGCCCTCACCATAAAGCCTGCGTCTGTGGGCTTGTGATGTTAGGCAATCACCGATAAAAGACAAGAAACATAACTATTACTCACTTTATGGGGATAACAGGTGCCTTTGTGCCAAATTGTGTTGTAAAGATGAAGCCTTCAACGGAGATAAGTAAAAACTGTGCAAATGTGAACAAGTTCCCACTCCCTGGAAACTCACTGTATAAAAACATGATTTAGTAACTAATTAGTTCATTGTCAAAAACAAGGTTAAAGTAATCACAATAATGCATAATAATCATAATAAAACTTGTACCGAAGCTCTGGGCCCAATTACACACAAGAAAAATTGCCTTTTTGGGGGGTGATTTGACGCGGAATGACCCTTTGATGTTAATAGTATGGAAATATTGACTGCTATGAGGGGTATAGTTTAAAATTATAGGCCCAAGGTGATGTTAAAACCATGACTATGCCCAAAGCGAAGCTGAGGGCATAGCCATGGTTTTGACATCACCGAGGGCCTATAATTTTAACTGTCCCCTGATTATTAAGCAGTCAATATATTTCTTTTATATACCGAATAAAGATTCTTCTAATCAACAACACTCTGACTCTACGTACGGTGAAAGGTCGTCTGCAAAGAAAGGTCGCGCGCCAGGACATAAAACACTAGTCGAACATTATACATCATAGTTGCGTTTTTTTTCAGAGCGGGCAAAGTCAGTTGACTATGCTATGCCCCGGGCATAGTCACTAGTAATGTCAAATGACGTCATCTTGGTAGAAAAGGGGGGCATAGCTGTTTCCATGACTCCATTTGTAACCAACCAGATAAGAGGATTCTATACATGAGGTATATAATTACTTATTTATATACTTTTTAATAGTCATGGTAGTACTATAGATCCGTAGTGTTAATAAAGTTCAATATAAACCACAAAGATATTGACAAAATAGGGACACCTCCAATATAGGGCTAGATAGCTCAGTTAGTAGAGCGCCGGCACGTTAATCCGGAGGTCGTTGGTTCGAATCCCACTCTAGTCAATTCTTTGTTCAACCCCAAAATCAATTAATAAAGTTGTAAGCAGAAATTACTGCATGACAATAATTACACAGTCTTTACACTTACAGAATGCTTGCCAAATTTCTTTGCTTCAAAGTTTATAAATTTAGCAACTTTGAGTGTGGCAACAACCACAACAAGAGAAACTTATTAAATAATTATTTATATTATGGCTGTAACATGTGTCTGCTAAGCAGGCAATACTATTCTGTGCTTAGCAAGTTTTTGTGCTGGGCCCTCCCTCAAAAAACTGTCATGCCCCTGTGTGATTGTGTAGACATGAAACATGAATGATATTGATATGAATGAGTTGAAACTTGAAATACTTACCTAACGATTAACTCCAAGAATATCACATTCGAACAGCAGCCAACAAATACAAGAATAGTTGCAATTACCGCAATCATTTTGACGATATTTGTACCCAAATTCAAACACTCAAAAATCTTAAAAGCAGACTCTTTTTTAAGCTAAGGCAGAGAGAAAGACGACGTTTATCAACTGACCCGCAACATTTTTCAGGTGGTGGTGGTGGTACATTGCAACCGAACAACTTAGTTATTTCCTATGATAGCTACGGGAATGACTGTCAAGCCTATACGTATCCTTAGCTTAACTATGAAAACAATACTACAACCAAAACAATTTGCCACATTTTTAGTCTGGCGTCCAGTACATCTTAAATAGAGCAGAGGGGAAACCGTGCATGTGGAGGAACCATACTACGAACTTATAGTACACAACTTTTTGCCCATCCCAAGGCGTGTTTTGTATTTTCTCTTTTGCAACTAGAAACACCAGACAAACAAGCAAAAAGTGTACCTCAAAAGAGGGAGATAATAATCAAACTGGTGGAAAACTATTTCAGTTGATGAGTCAAATTATTAAGTTCAAAACGAAACATGAGCAAATGACATTTTTTTCATCAACATCTAATGAATAAAACAAATAATAATCCCGTTTCAACCCCGCCCCTCCTCAATTCAAACTTTTTTTTTTGTCTACAAAACCTATCCCTTTAAGAAAACACTTACCAGTTTGTTCAATCATGGATTATTCCTCCATGGTTCAATTGAGGCACGATCATGCTTCTTCAGTAGGTGATCCAATAAAATAGTTTATTTTTCTTGTTCTGCGGTGTTCAAGTCAAGCTGCCGGGGATGGAGGGCGCAAATTGTGCTACATCCTGCCCAATCAATTATAAACATAATAATAGTCGATTTTTCTTTTGTTTACACACTATTGGTGGTCGAAACATGGAGGTAGAAAAAGACAAAGCATGGAAGTTAAAAACCAGGCCCAGGGGAAATATATGGAATATGTGTTTTTTCCCCCTTCTTTATTACAATGCTCCTGTTTAAAAGTTGTTAATAATCTTGAATTATAAATCATAACAGTTTAGTATAAAAAAGGTACATGAGAAAAGGCTACAAAGTGGTATACCGTAAAAATAAAAAGGTTATTAGCAGACGACGTGAAACTGTGATGATGATGATGTTTTTTAGTGGTGACCGTAAACAGCGCCCTCTATTGGTTAGACGTCACCTAGCAGCACACGACGCTGATGAATGTGCATTCTGTTGTGATTGATCCGTCATCATCAGTCTCCTTGCGATCAGGTGAAGATGTTGAGAGCGATTGCAACGTTAAGATGACTTTCTGTCCACTATAAGTATAAACAATGGTAAGTTGTGTGGTTATTACTTGCGTTGACTAAACGGTGTAGGTTCATGGTTCTACTGTGACCAAAACAGATCCTGCCTGGTGTCACTGTCATCAGATCTGTCAATGACTGTGTATTTCTCTCCTACCTATAATAAATAATTTAGAAACTGTAGGCCCAAGGCTCGTGGGGGAGCCATAGTTTCTAGAAGTAGTGTATTTTCCTTCCTACCCACATTCCTTCCTGCATCCTCCACACAGGGGGTCACAGTCACACTGCTTTTGACCGTATCGGTATCTGTTACTCCTAGAACTATGCGGTTTCGATAGCGAATCAAAACCGCATAGTTTAGGAGTACAGGTATCTGTACAACATGCTTTATCTTCAAGTACGCGCTAATCCTCCAATCAGATTGGCAGAATGGAGTGGTGATAAAAACCTATATTGCACGGCTAATATCACTACCATGCGTCTTGAGTGTTCTATGTCACCCGCCACGCGCGCTCGTGGAAATACGGAAAATATAGCGCGTCTGCGTCCCATATCCAACTCCGTCCCGTATTCCACTCGCGCTTGTGTGATAACTTATAGTATGCACTGCTGTTCAAACTCAATTTTGGCCGGTACAAGCACAGAATCGACGCTTACGGAGAAGCGTATTTCGCGGGTTAGCGGCGAATTGTGGCTTCTATGTGTGTGTTCTCCACGTTACTATGCATTCTAGCACAGAAATTCGGCGCTTGCACGTAAGCAGGGAATTGTGATCATAAGGTAAGCGTAGAATTCGGCAGTAAGCAGAGCCATAAAATTGGACCCCTGATGGATATCCAGCACAGGACTAACACAGGACATGACACTTATATCCTCAACTGTCTTGTTTTCTAGGTACCATTCCTTTCTCTTTGAATTTAAAAAATGCAATGATGCCATTTTTATCATTATCAACTGATGTCCTCATTACCTTTCTTTGTTGTTTATATTTTTAAGAAGTATGCAAACATATATTAATTTTAAAACTTGATGGACATTGAAATTTTCACACCACGCACCGATCTTCGAATGACTTTCAACAGTTGTTGGAACGGGTTGACCTCTATGATGAGTGAGGGACATCAGGTCTCAACCAGAGAGTAGTTGCAATAATCGCAACCCTCCTCCAGCTGTCAGGAATACTGCGCTTACGTATGATCACCATTCTCCGCTTATGTGCAAAAGCCAAATTTCTGCATAAGCTGTATATATATAGCATAGAATACCTAATAATGGTGAATTATGATACGCACGCGCACAAGCCAAAACTCGCCGCTAACCCGTGAAATATGCTTGACGTAAGCGCGAGGTTCCCTGCCTCTGCAAGCGCCGCTTCCATTACATGTATAAGGTGAGCAGAGTCATGAAATTGGGCCCTGATGAGCAGGGATAACAATGTTGTAAAGCACCTTGATCAAGATCATCAACTAACAAACAATCTCTGCAAAGATGTTGCTTTTAATTACTCACTCATTCTGTCTTAAACGTTTTGTTTCATTATGCAGGTCTGGATCCATGATGATGTGACGCTTTTCAATTGGAATTAACTTGGACTCATTTGAAAAAAAATAGTTCATCATATCTTGAAGTTTGATAGATCTTATCAGAGCAACGGCAATGTAGTGAGTTTGTAACAGCTTCGTTCTACAACATGCAGCTATCACCGTCCAGCAAATGATGCTGGTCGGCTGATAAAACCCTCTTAGATTAAACTTCACCCCTGATAATGGGAAGTGGGTCCAGCTCAAAGCAAACCACACCATCCCAATCAGGAGCAGATCTTGCAAACATGACTCAACCGTCTAGCCGCGGCTCGCAGAGTCGCGGCAGACGTAACTTTGAAGAAGTCGAGTTTCACGACCCGAATGCGCGGCCTTCACCACAAAGGCAGCAGCCGTCGCAGTCGGTCGGTGGGGGCTCGTACGGAGGAGTGCAACCCGTTGACCACTACAGGAACGGGTATAACGGGTATAGTCAACAGGGCCCACAAGAGCAGTGGCAATACGCTGGTAATGCTATCACTACGCAGCAGAACTTCACGAGTGCATTGCAGTCGCACTATCAACAGGCCCAGGCGCCTCCTACCCTATTGCCGCAGCCGAATCAAGACCCCGATGAATTCTTGTCGATGGCGTTACAGATGCAGGAAATGGTAGGTATCTCAGATAATTCAGAATTTTTAGCCTCTGCAATCAATCTCGCAGAATTTTAAAAATATTTATAATAATCATACAAATAATATGTTTGGGAGAAAGTTGCAGAAACCGACCAGGTCAAGAACCTCTGGGACTTTAACAGTCAGACTGATCATGTTATAGAACAATAGGCATCTGGATGTTGTAGTCTTAGATTAAGACGAAGAAGACGTGTCATCTCATTGACATAGCTGTGCCGGGAGATTTAAGGGTAGCTTCGAAGGAGAAAGAAAAGATCCAAAAGTAGCAAGACCTGGCCAGGGAACTTTGTAAGATTTGGCACCATTCCGAAAACACTTGGTAAACATCTAGACGAAATTGTTACAAATGTGAGGATATATCTATTGCAGAAGCCTGCGTTTTTGGGAACAGCATAGACCCTAAGAAAAACCCTTGAGATCTAAGGAGATGAGACGTAGCCCGACTTAAACACTTACCGGCACAAAGGAAAAATTTTAACTTTCTTTTGCGTACTATGTCGATGATAAGATGAAATAATACATACATACAAGACATTTATGTCGCAAACAATGCTGGAGCCTTTGTGCGCAACACAACATACTAAAACAATGACAAGAAATATCAAGCAATAAGTTACAAAATAAAGATTCAAACAAATGAGTCTTTTAAAGGATTTGGGTACTTTTTCAAAATGTCCATAGATTTACATTAAACTTACAGGGTTTGAAGATAATGCTAGTGGAAAGCTTCCCTTCAAATCTTACTTACTGAGGTGCTGTAGTTTTTGAGAAATGAGTAAAACAATGTCATGAAAATCCGTTTGTAAATGAAAAAATAATTTTCATCTCATGAGACGAAAATTATTTTCATGACATTGTTTTACTCATTTCCCCAAAACTACAGCACCTCAGCACGTAATAATTTCAGGGAAGCTTTCTACTATCATTATCTTCAAACTGTGTAAGTTTAGTGTAAATCTGTGGACATTGTGTATTTTGTCCTACAAAAGTTACATACACCCTTTAAAATAGCCCTTACAAGTTTGAAGAGAGTCAGCTTGAAGAATATGAAGGAGTAATAAGTCAGTCAATAACAAAAGAGCACTTAAATGGAAGGATCTTTGACCATAGAACTTAGTGGAAAAAGTAAACCGTGTCAGTATGGATTGGCCAGCAGAGTTATAGGAATTGTAGAGACCTAAGCACCAACCTTTTTACAATTTGCGAAGATTTTAAAAAACTATTCTCAAAAACTATTTTACTTCAGAGGGAGCCGTTTCTCACAGTGTGTCATACTATCAACCTCTCCCCATTACTCATTACCAAGTAAGGTATCATGCCAATAATTGTTTTAAGTAATTACCAATAGTGTCCACTGCCTTTAAAGAAGTTTTCTCCCTACCTCTGCTCCCTCCCCCCAACAAAGAAAATATGATAGGTGCCTAGTTTATAAAAAAAGAAAGATTTTATTTAAACCTTAGAGAAGGCGAAATGTGCATGATATTTTTCCTACTTAAACCTGTTTTTTGATTTATTTTTTGCCCTTGAAAAACCCCCAGACAAATTATGATTAAATACAGGCCAGGAATAAATAGAGGCCATGACCTCCAGTGGCCCAGGTCTTGACCTTGGTGCCCCTTCAAAAGTGTCAAGTATAGAATAGACTGTGCAAGTCTCGCGAGAAATTGAACTTCCGGGACCATTGTGGTCCCAACCTAAGGGAGTTTTACGTTGGGGAGATTTTGTTCTGTCGATAATTTTAGTTTAACATAAGTTATGACTCTAAAAAGTGAATATGTTCTTGGGAATGTAAAAATAAGTGATTAAAAACAGAAAAGTAAAATCAATTCAACAAATTAACGAAGAAAACTAAAGAAAAAAACTTGACCTCCAGTTTCCGGTGTACTCTAAACAATTAAGAATATTACCCAATTGACGTTCACATTATCGCTGAACCTATGTGATGATCGCACCAACTGGACGTGATTCACAAACGGGGTGTATTAGAAAAACCATCCAAGGGAGTGTCGAACAGCGATCCTCGTCCCGATTAATGTATAATTTTTACGTTAATTTAAACAAAACAATTATTATGTACACGAATTAAAATAATAATTGTACAAAAAGTACGTTAAAAATAATAACCTTTAAGAATTTTTTAACAAATAACAATTTCAATACAATTTGGTTTTGTACAAAAACATACTTGTTTTCGAATTAAGTTCTCGTTTTCGCTGCGTGCGAGACTTGCACAGTCTATTGCAGATTTTATAGTGGAAGTGCCCATTGCAAAATGAAAATGGTCCTTGCCCTCTCAAAGATGAAATTCCATGCATAAATAGCTTGAAAAGTCCATAAAGCCTACACCGTTGAACACGTTGAACACGTTGAACACGTTAAACACGTTGAACAACCCTTGCGCTGAAAAAATCATACTATTTTTCTCAGGACCATAACATCATTCCTGAAGAAGACAAAAATAAAAAGAACAAAAAACTAACAGTAGTGCCTATACCATGCAGTTTAAATGCTCTGGACACCATTGGCTCAAAATAATTATTAGCATAAAAACTTACTTGGTAATGAGTAACGGGGAGCTGTTGATAGTATAAAACATTGTGAAAAACGGCTCCCTCTGAAGTAACAAAGTGGTCGGAAGGAATTATTTTTCCACAAATTTGATTTTTAGACCTCAGAATTATATTTTGAGTTCTCGAAATCAAGCATCTGAAAGCACACAACTTCGTGTGACAGGGGTGTTTTTTCTTTAATTTTTCTCTCGCAACTTCGACGACCAATTGAGCTCAAATTTTGTTATTTTATGCATACACCAAGTGAGAAGACTTGTCTTTGACAACTACCAATAATGTCCAGTGTCTTTAACTTCAGCTATACGTTGGGTATACATGTAATAGTAAAAAACGTCAGGCCTGAAGCATTTTATTGGCATCTGAAAGCACACAAATTTGGTCAAAGACTGGATGTTTTATCTTTGATTCTCTTGCAACCTTTATGACCAATTGAGTCCAAATTTTCACAGGTTTGTTATGTTATGGATTTGTTGGGATTACACTTTTAAAGATTACAAAGGCAATGAAAGTTGTTCAGTGCCTTTAAAGACACTGGACACCTCCGGTAATTGTCAAAGACAGTCCCCTCACATAAAATATGCATAAATTAACAAACCTGTGAAAATTTGAACTCAACTGGTCATCGAAGTTGCGAGATAATAGTAGAAGAAAAACACCCTTGTCACCTGAAGTTGTGTGCTTTCAGATGCTTGATTTAAAGACCTCAAAATCTAATTCTGATGTCTTGAAATTAAATTCAAATATGTTAGTGGAAAATTACTTCTTTCTCGAACACTACGTTACTTTAGTGGGAGAAGTTTCTCACAATGTTTTATACTATCAACCTCTCCCCCATTACTCATTACCAAGTGAGGTTTTATGCTAACAATTATTTTGAGTAATTACCATTAGTGTTCACTGCCTTTAAAAGAATTTTCTACCCACCTCTGCTCCCTCCCCTCAACAAAGAAAATATGATACTATATGGATAAAATAAATCTGATTTATAAAGGAGAAGGCAAAATGTGCATTATATTTTTCCTACTTAACCATGTTCACACACGTCATTACAAAATGTCAAGTATTTCACAACGATCTATCTCTGGGTTGGTTTGTACAAGAACTACACAAGGATTAAATACAAGCGAACAATAGCAGCTCCTCTGCAAGCTGCTTGTATTGATTTTAGTTCATCTTGTCTCCATAATAAGACATGGGGTTTCCACAATACAATAATATGTGTTTGTCGTCAGGATTGAGAGGCAGTATTTTTAACTCATAGGATTTTGAAATTGCCTTTAGAGAGAAATTTATTGTAGTGTTAGTATGAAATGAGTAGGGTAGATGGCCTTAGCTTTTGATCCAAACCAGACCTTCTGCAGAGGCATTTAAAGGTAGTGGACACTTTTGGTAATAATTGTTAGCATAAAAACTTACTTTCTAACAAGCAATGGAGAGCTGTTGATAGTATAGAACATTGTGAGAAACGGCTCCCTCTGAAGTAACTTAGTTTTCGAGAAAGAACTAATTTTCCACGAACTTGATTTCAAGACCTCAGAATTAGATTTTTAGGGGTCTCACAATCAATCACATTAAAGCACACAACTTTGTGTGACAAAGTTTTTGTTTTTAAATTCATTATTTTCTCGCAAACTCAACGACCAATTTTCACAGGTTTGTTATTTTTATGCATATTGATATACACCAAGTGAGAAGACTAAGTGTACCAAGTAAGGTTTTATGCTTATGATTATTTTGAGTAATTACCAATAGTGTCCACTGCCTTTAACTTTGCAGATGAATAATAAAAATCAAACCAATAATAAGCAACAACAAAAATCCTAATTAAATCATTTGAAATGTTAATTTACATTTTCACCATAGTTGATTCACTATAAGAAAGATCGCTGGTTGCGTTAGTACAGTCATCGTAGAAGATCAAGAAATTGAGTTTATTCAATTTAGTACGAATGCAATAACTGCAAGGAACTGATGTGCACGTCATGTTTTCCATAATTACATGTCTCGTCCTTGCAGTTAATAATAGCGTTGTCTCACCTGCTTTTGTCTTCGCTGCATTTGTGTTTCTGAATGTAGTACTATTAACGCTCTGCTCATTGTGCTTGAGGGCTTGTTAATGTATGATGCTGCAATTTACATCCACATAAAGCCATTGGACACTTTCTGAACGAAACAAAAATTAAAATATCACAGTTTTACAAGTAACTTACAGGGTTTACAGAAGTTAAATGTGAAAGACTCCCCTTGAAGTATGATTCCATACAATGCTTTACTTTTTGAGAAAACATTGAAACAATTATTAATTCTCGATATTGAGATTAACAAATTTATTTTAAACACATGTCATGACACGGCGAAACAAGGTTGGGTTTTCACGATATTTTCTCCCAACTCCGATGATCGATTGAGCCTAAATTTTCACAGGTTTAATTGTTATTTTATATATAAGTTGTGATACACGATGTTGGCCTTTAGACAATACTGTTTACCGAAAGTGTCCAATGGCTTTAAGGACACAAGTGTCATGGCTGGGGATTCAAACCCACTCTGCTGCTCAGAAACACCCGAGTTTGAATTCGGTGCTCTTAACCGCTCGGCCACGACACTCCCACAGTAGATTATGTTCTTGCGATGTTGTGCGATTGCTTTAAAACACGTGTTTGCCTTTTTTTTTTTCAACAACAGAGTTTTACCAATAATAATAAATCTTAAATCTTAGCAGCCTTTCTGAACAGTTAGGCCTATTGTGAAAATTAAAACAAAATCAATAAAATCGTTTTTCTTCAAAATTTTGGGTGGATTGTTCAAAAACTCAGTTATTTATTTTGACAGAATACCGGTTAACACATAAACTTTTATTTTATAAAAAAGAAGTTAAACAATAACGCAGCTGGTGAAGATTATGAAATTCATTCCTGATTAAACTGCAAAGTTGTATGTTCAAGCCAGGAAAGGCCATTGGAAAGTACTGATGTTGGAGACCTTTGATTTGAAACATCTGGCTCATATAGATTATATTATAAAGCCGTTCACTATCTAAAAATCTAAATTTGGGGTGGGTGGGTCAAACCAATTGATAAAAAAAAAAATCAATTATTTTTGAAACATGGACTATTCTAAATGGCCCCTTAGAGTATAATTTCGGTAAAGAAAATAAGCAAAATATGTATCCAGAAAAATTGTTGGCCCAAGCACTGTTGAGATTGGAATGATTATTAGCTCCCTTGCACCAAACCTACATGATGTACATGATGTATGTATGTCTAAAAAATTGCAAGTGTAGCATAGGCTATTAAAGTGTCCTTCTGGCCACCTGAGCCCCATTTCATTTCTCTTAGAAAGCCAGCTTACCGTAAGCAAAGAATCAGCACTTTTGGAAGCAGGGAATTCCTTGCTTATGACAAGTGTATTTCAAGAGAGAGCAGAGAATTGTTTACGCACCCAAACCGAGGACTTTAACAGAAGGGATCCGGGAAAAAGTCGCACCGAGGACGTCCTGGATCCGATTTCATAGTATATATCAAACCAATGGGGCATCTAAAAAAAAAAAAATTGTCCAAAGAATAGGAGAACAAAGAGAAGTCCTCATTTGATACCATAAACACAGCTATGGGTAGACACCATAAACACAATTGTGTGCTTGTGGGAGTGTGTACTCTACGTTTCTCTATTGCTTACACAGCTAGTGCAGAAGTTCAGCGCTTGCACAGTAAGCGAAGAATGGTGATTGCAAGCGTAGAACTCGGTGGTAAGCAGAGCCATGAAATTAGACCCTCGTCTTGTCTAATCTGTGGCCCTCCAGTGGAGAGCAATAATAACTTCAAGGAGTTGTCAGAAGACACCCCAATGATTCTTCAAAAGCTTAGATTTTTCTCAAATTGCATAACTTCCAAATTAGTGAACTAGTTTATGGAAAAAAAACTACAGAGGCTGCACTCAAAAAAACCATAGGGCCTATCTACCTATTGACCCCCTGCACGCGCGCCACACGCAGTGACTGATGCTACGCTCACCATGTTGGTTTAAAGTGCGCTCTTCACTGAATAACACACGTTGACATTGACCACCAAAATGGCGCATCCAAGATTATTCTGATGATGACGCCAGGTGAATTGGGTCAATTGAATATAAATTTTGTTCTAACTGAACTTTTTGTTTCCCCAAACCAGGGCGAGGACGACATTGTGTTTGAGACGTTTCATCACAGTAATGGACGAACTTACACGTGTATCAAACAGTCTGGCAAACGACACTACCTGGACAACTGGAATACGCAGGTAACAAACCATGTAACACCACAGTCGAGGCACACAGACTAATTTTTTACATTTAAGGCACTGAATAATTAGTTATTACTCACAATATTTTTTTATTTTTAGCATACAAACTTACTTGGTAACAAGCAATGAAAACTATGTTTTGAAACTTTGCATGGTGGAAATATGGTATTGAAAGGTTTGCGGTAATGTATAATGATTATCTCTATATGAGTTTAGGTGGTTCTGAAAAGAACCGTTGGTTTAGACTCAATTCAATCAGTATGCTCTGATCGTCTTCTGGAGAAAGCACATGTTGATAGTATAAAATGGACAGCCGTTGATAGTATAAAACATTGTGAGAAACGGTGACCAGTTGAGTGTTATTATGCATGTTGGGATACAGCAAGTAAGCTTAATACTGGTCTTTGACAATAACCAAAGGTGTCCAGTGGTTTTAAGGCATTCCAAACAAAACATCTTGTGAGGCAAAAAAAGGACGAATCCAGCCATCATACAGAGCTGCCAGCTCTCCTTGATTCTGCAGAAAGTCCCCTAAAAATCCCAATCATTTCAGATTCTCCTGAGCAAATTTGAAAAAAAAAACTCCCTTAAAAAGGAAACTTTCCCGTATTATTTATTAAATGTAATTCTAAATAACTTAAGGGTTTACCAAAAGGTGGTCGTAGCACCATTTCAATGTATCTCCTAAAATCATGGACACAAGTGTTTAAAGGAACACGTTGTCTTTAATCGGACGAGTTGGTCTTTAAAAAGCGTTTGTAACCGTTTTTTATAAAATGCATATGGTTGGAAAGATATTTTAAAAGTAGAATACAATGATCCACACAAGTTTGCCTCGAAATTGCGTGGTTTTCCTTTTACTGTGTGAACTAACACGGTCAGCCATTTATGGGAGTCAATAATTTGACTCCCATAAATGGCCGACCGTGTTAGTCGACGAGGTAAAAGGAAAACCGTGCAATTTTGAGGCATGTTTGTGTGGATCATTGTATTCTACTTTTACAACATCTTTCTACCCATATGCATTTTATAAAAAAACACCGATTACAAACGTTTTTCAAAGACCAACTAGATCGATCCAAGGCAACGTGTTCCTTTAAGACCGGCACTCGAACCCACATTCTGCTGATCAGAAACACCAGAGCATGAGTCCGGTGTTCTTATCTGCTTGGCAACGACACGCCAGAGAACCTAATATTTAATGTATGGCCGAACCTTCATTATCTCTAATAACTTGCAGACTGCTAAGTTCTAGACGTACAGTAGGTCATAAAATAACTATCCTTAAATAGAAAGTAAATTTGTGTGTGTTTCCTAGCAACTACATACGTAGGTTATTAAAGGAGTGTTCAATGTCCCGTTGCTACTATGCCAATCGGACATTAATTATTTATGAAAATATAGCCCGTCTGCGTCCCATATCCAACTCGGCCTTCGGCCTCGTTGGATATGGGACGCAGATGCACTATATTTTTTCGTATTCCACTCCTGCTTGTGTGATAACTTATAATGTCCCTATCTGATATGGAGAAAATAAAGACAACGAAAAAAATATACAAAATATAAGAGGTACATGTAGCTTACTGGTGATGAGTATCAAAAAAAATGCATGAATTAGATGACAATTCCTAAGCTTATCAATGGAATCAATATTTTTTCAAATGCTCCTGGAGATTGTTCCATAAGGTTGAGGCAGTGTGATGAGCAAAGCTGCAATCGACAATATGACTTGGTAAAAACTGGCGGAATAACTGGCCGGAGTTGCATGACGTCACCACGAGAGCGCGAGTATGATCGTTCAATTAGCTCTTGTCAGGGGCTCACACGAATGAGCATTGCGGGGTCGAGACGGGGAAGCTAATTGAATGCACCCATTGACAAATCGTTTTTTTTCTTTTCCAGGAATGGCAAGCGTTTCCAGAACGATGGATTGGCCAGGGTCATTTCTCAGTGGACGGAGATCCAATACAAGACAACAATGCTGGCTCTAATAGTAACCCAGCTTCCTCGACATCACAAACCCATGATGCCGGAGACATCGATATCTCACCAGGGCTCGGGAGCGGGAACAATGACGACCGGGCTGGATCAATCAAACACCCAACTCGGGGAAGTCTCCTCACTTATATATTTGAGGTATATTTCATCAAATTTTTTACGATTGTTGTGTTTTTGTAAGATTCAGAACCTTGTTTTTTTTTTTTTGCAAAGTTAAACTAAAATCTTGATTTTTTTCTGATCAAATTTCAACAATGCTACAAGGAGGAAAACTTCATTACTTATTGACCAAATAATAACCTAAACTAAAATTAAACGAGGATAATAGGTAAACTTGTCAAAGTGATTTTGATCAAGTATCTTGAAAGAAAACAACAACAACAATGCTTAAAATATAGAATAGATGTTAAATTTGCATCGGGGATAAAAAATGTGCATTTTTGTTTATACCCATACACACTGATGTGTGTTAGCTATGTTACATTCTAAGTAATTACCTAGTACCCGACCCGAGCTCAGCTGTGATGAAAAATCACAGTCATATTACTCGGGTGGCATTCAAACCCAGCCCAGGTCAAAATTCCAGTTGAACCTAGTTAACTGGGGTCAACTGGTTCAACTGGATAGTGACCAAAGTCGTCCATTTTCCATATTAACCAACTGGTTTGGACTAGGTTTAACTGTGTTCAACTAGGTTTAAATTATAAACCAGTTGGTGTCTGTCCATTTTCCATATTAAACCAACTGGTTTTAACTGTGTTTAACTAGTTTATCAACTGGTTTTCAACTAGTTCCAGTTAAACCCAGTTTAACTAGGTTCAACTAGAATTTCGACCTGGGAGGACCCTTGCTACTAGAGCATAGTCTTACCAACTAGACTACCAAGATTGCCCGGTAGCTAGAGGCAGCTCGAATCCTATGTTTTTGGCAGCAGGTACCGCAACGTTATAATAGATGTTAAATTTGCATCGGGAATAAAGAGTATTCATTTTGGTTTTAATATACATAATATCTGTTTACAAAGCAATATAATATCTCTTTACAAAGCAATACATGGCCTCGCTCCCACATACATCAATAGTCTCATCTCACAAAAGTTGCCTTCTTCATCCGTGAGCCTTTGATCAACATCCAACATTCATCTTCAACTTTCCAATGGCCCACGCACGAATAATCGCTATGGTGATAGAGCATTCTTAGTAGCTGCACCAACTTGCTGGAACAGCTCCCTATACACATCCGTGACTCATCTTCAATCAGCTTATTCAGAACTCACATTTAAAAACACATCTTTTCAGACAATGCTAAAGCGCTTTGAAATGCTTGTGGAAAGCGCTATCCGATGATTTATTATTATTATTATTATTATTATTTTTATAATTAATGTAGGAAAAGCGTAATATTCACTGTTACTTTGACGATTCGTCAGGAGCGTGGGTGAAGATGCCAGTTTCTTGGGAGCAGCATTCGGACTTCATTAAACCTCTTGTTAGACAGATCCAGGTAATTGTTTTAGTTATAGACGGCCATACAGGCTAAAATGTACCTTATCATGATCCTGGAATGGATTGGATTGGTGGTCGGGGCAGCGTTAACTGGTCACGGGGGTAGGAAGGCTGGGTGTTTCTTCCAGCCTGTTGTCTTGATGTCCTATGTGACTGGTTGGCGTTGTTTTGGCTGGTGCTTTTTTTTTTTAGTGTGCGGGTCTTTTGTTGCTTTGCATTTCTACTTCTCTTATTTTGTAATTTATATAGTTTTGATTTTGATTGTGTATATTGTATTTGGCTAGTTTCTATGTTTTTTAACGTGGACAATAAATCAAATCCTATCTTATCTAATCCTGTTCCAACTCCCGTGGGTCTAAGGGAACTCTACATTTTTTGACAGGGTAAATGCTGGAGATTATGATTCTGAAAGTTCTCCACAAAAAAGCATTTATGTTAAAAACTTACCTTGTAAGAAGTACAACAGCTTTGAATAGTATATTGCATTTTGAGACACGTTTTACTTTGAAGTACTGCGGGTATGGAAAAAGATATCACAAGTACACCAGACAACTTTGAGTAATTAGCAAAGAAACATTGCAATGTTGGGAGTGGGGTGTCGTGGTCGAGCGGGTAAGAGCACCGAACTCTAGCTCTGGTGCTTCCGTTCAGCAGAGTGTGGATTCGAATCTCGGTCTTGACAGTGTCCCTGAGCAAGATACTTAACTATTTGCTTCTCTCCACCCAGGGGTAAATGGGTACCTGTGAGGGCAGAGACGGTTCTTGTGATTGATTTAGCCGAGTAGCGCATATTAATGTTGCACAAGGCTGTATACTCCCCACCAGGGAGCTGAGATGGTTTAAGGAGTGAACTTAGGCCCAGTGACCAGAGTTAATGATGTGAAGCGGTTTGGGACGCCCTCCGGGTGTGAAAAGCGCGATATAAAAACGGGTTATTATTATTATCTCCGATTCCGAAAACCTCAATGTGAATCGATAATTGGTTTGGAAGATACAATCTGGATGTCAGCCTGTAAAACTCAAAGTTTGTGACACTAATACATGTATATGTATACAAAAAAAGGCTGTAAATAAATCTTCAAACCTATTTATCTCAAAATGGTCTGTTTTGAGATACACCACTTTAACAAAACAGTCCTCCCTCGTGTACAAATGTTTCCTGTGTTATTGTAGCTGTGACCTCATATTCTCTGTTGAACACCCAGCGGGGTGGATATGTGCGCATTACAAGTCTTATTATTGTTATTATTATTATTAGGAAGCGTTGCCCATGTGGAAAGACAAGTATGACATGATCGCGGCTCTACGTCAGAGCAACTACGACACGGAGGATGCCATCTCCACCTACTTTGCAATCGGCGATACCGGGGCCATGGACAGCCCCGATAGACTGACTGGAGTCAACACGAAACTCGTCAAAGAAAAAGATGAGAAGATCTCCATCTTGCAAGACAAGTTGGCCAAATTAGTAAGTTGAAAAATGCTTGTTCCTTCATAAACATATAGACCTATATAGGATTTGAGGCATTGCTTGGTGAGGTATCAATGTATATTTGGTTTGCGGTAACACCATGTGTGTATCTACTTGCCAGGTAGAGTTTGTTCTGACAATGACTAGAGCAAGCTAGTCGAAGCGTTGAGACCAATTCAGAACTGACTCCGCGGCAGTACAGTTAATTAAGATCCTATAGCTAAAGTAGTAGTCCAGTCTATTTTCTATACCATCCACCCTGGTAATAGTTAAAAAGCAGGACAGTTCTTTTCAGACTTGAGAAGTCTCCTGAACCTCCGATTATCTACTCCGAGGCAGTAGAATAAAGCAAGACAGTTCTCTAAGAACAAACTCTACCTGGCAAGTAGATACACACATGATGTTACCGCAAACCAAATATTCATAATAGACCTGTTGTACATGATGTTATACCAGTGGGGCGACCTCACCTAGAGGTAAAAAAAGCAACCGTTCATTTGCCAATTCTGTGCGTTTTGATTGTTTTGTCATCGTTTTACCTCCAAGATGGCGGCTGGATGACGTCGATGCTTAAGGTTTTATTGACAGAATGTTTTATATAATTTAATATTAATAATAGTACTAAAAGTCTTCAGGGCTCATTTGGGGGAAAAATCCACAAGACAGCAGGACTTAATAATGAGGTTTGCGATAACACCATGTGTGAATTTACTTGCTGGGTGTTAGTAATAATAATAATTTTAATAATATAGAAGTCTTATATAGTGCAAGTATCTACCAAACAAGGTACTCAAGGCACTGAGTATATACAAACTTTCAGAAAGATAGGTTATTGCAGTGATGAATTCTGAGACCCATTTATGTAGCACCTTATAAGGGTTTACAAGGTGCTATGGCGCATTCAGCAGCCACAGCCAGGAACACCGGCAAACCCCTTTCCGTTTTCGATAAAGTGCACTGGGTTCTTTTACATGCGTTACACAACACATGAGACCAACGGCTCTACGTGCCATCCGAAGGACGAAGCAATGGTTAAGTGTCTTGCTTAAGAACACAAGTGTCACGACTGAGGATTCACACCCACACTCTGCTGATCAGAAAAACCAGAGTTTGAATTTGTTGCTCTAAACCGCTCGGCCATGACACTTCCACAGTAGATTATGTTCTTGTGGGAACTTGTCTTGCTTTATATTCTAATACAGCGAAGTTGATTTTTGGAATTTGGAAGAGTTCTCTTAACTAATACCTGGGCGGAAGGTAGGAAATCACTTTAGTGGATCAGGGAACTTCTCGTTTTTAACCTTGTTACTGCAGAGTGAGTTCTTAATTGTTAAACTTAAATCTTTAGTTAATAAACTCAAATTTGCAGCAGTGCCCAGCTATTGATAAACATTTAAATCAAATTCATTTTGTCTCTGTCTCTTTCTGTCCACAGCAAAAGTCTCACAAAGATATCAGTTATCAGAAAAAGCGTCTGCAGACTGACTTTGACAAGATGATGACTGAGGTAATCTATCCATATGGCATTGAGTAGCAATCCCAATAACTGGAAGTTAAACAGTTGATTTGTAATCTTACTGTCCTGCAACACATTTACACGCCCCTGGCAGAATGCATGGAATGTATTTGAGAAATTAAGGAATTACACAGCATTCATAGAGGTGCACTGAATCTGGTGTTAAATCATTCAAAGAAATAGTACATATAAGAGAAGCAACTAAATAATCATATAAAAACGTAAATGGTTTCATGGCTTTTCTTGGCACCCCTGAAACAAAGATATTGAGAAAATAAGGAGACCGCCAAAATAGGGCTAGATAGCTCAGTTGATAGAGCGCAGGCGCGTTAACCCGGAGGTTGTGGTTCGAGTCCCACTCTCATCTTGCAGGAAATACTGAATGTTACAGCACCAGGAGCGTCACTGAGTGACGGACGTGTGCGCAACATAAGCCGCCACAATTATTATTATTATTATTATTATTATTATTATTATTATTATTATTATTATTATTAGTCAATTTTTCTTTGTTCAACCCTGAATCAAATAAATTAAGGCACAAATAATGAGAAGAAAAAGAAGTCGGTAATAAGCACTCAACCATTTAAGAAGAATGTTTTTTAAAGTATGAGCCAGGATGGAATGGATTTGAGAATCTTACTTTAGACTTATTTTCAGGCGCCACAAATATAACAAATCCACTTTTGGTTGATGTTGCATAGGTCGAGCAGCTTCGCAAACAGGCTGTCAGCCTGGAGGTGGAGGCTAAGACGGCCAACCTTAGACTTTCCGCAATGCAGCAAGAGAGACCAAGAACAGGCAGACCAGTTACAGCTAGACGCAAGGCGCCCACACCGGTAAGTTTTACTAAAAGTAGTTTCTTTTCACCAAGTATACCCTTGCATGGTCAGGTATCAATATATATTTGGTTTGCCGTAACACCATGTGTGTATTTACTTGCCAGGTAGATTATGTTCTTTTGAGAACTTGTCTTGCTTTATATTCTACTACCGCCTAGTAGATTTTCAGACTTCTCAGTAACTGATTGGTTCTCCTAAAAGGAGATGGTTGGTGGGCCCAGGGCTTTTGTGTGCGTTGCCAATTGTCTTCCTGAACGCTAGAGAAAAGGAGACGGGTCTTTGTAGTTTATTTTACCATCTTTTTTGTGTAGTGCTACTGACCGCTTTTTACAACGTTATAACATCCAGAGCACAAAGCCCACAACATTTCTTGTATCATCACTTCAAAGCCTTGGGTGTCAAGTACAAATCAGTCTATAAACTTATTGGAAAGAATATCTCACACACAACTACTAGCACCATGATCAAGAAATGACACAGAAAAGTGTTATGTGACTGACCATGGAAATGCCCTTCGGTCTGTTTCTTTTTCTTTTGCAGGACATTGAAACGGCCGAACCGGACACAGATCCCGACTCCACGTTTGACGAGTCCCCTAAGCACCTTGCTGGACCCCCAGTACCACCAGTGGTAGAGCCACAGGGTCCGACCATTGACACTGACCTCTTGCTTAGAGTGGACAAAGCGGCTAAGGAGTTGGACAAGTCTAAATTGACACTCAAGAAGGCAGTGACTCAAGGATTTGATGGTAAGTGTCATGGCCTGGGATTACTTGCAGGCCACCCAGGTCAAAATTCCAGTTGAACCTAGTTAAGTGGGGTCAACTGGTTCAACTGAATAGTGACCAAACTCGTCCATTTTCCATATTAACCAACTGGTTTGGACTAGGTTTAACTGTGTTCAACTAGATTGAAATTATAAACCAGTTGGTTACTGTCCATTTTCCATATTAAATCAACTGGTTTTAAATATGTTTAACTAGTTTATCAACTGGTTTTCAACTAGTTCCAGTTTAACCCAGTTTAACTAGGTTCAACTGGAATTTTGACCTGGGCACAGAGGACTTCGTTGCCCCTGGTATAGGCCTTGGTGCCCCTTTGAAAATTCCTCGTAGACTTTTGCGAAATGAAAATGGCCTTGCCCATTTCAAAGATTAACTTCCGGGCCTGACGGGGACCAGCTACAAAGGCCAAAATCGAGCAGCAACCATTTGTCAACATTAGTCAATGTTCGACGGCTACCTATGCATGTATGTGCATAGCACCCAACAAAATCGCTCAATGGTCCACAATAGTCAACTATATACACCCTCCTACTGCAATGTCACAGCCTAAGTTTTTGCTAACCTTAGGATAAACTTTGGAAAGCCAAAAACGCAAATCAAAAACGGGGAGCTATAGTTTTTAGAAATGTTACACAAATATAAAAAAATAAGTTGAACTTGTTTGAAACAAGTAAACAAACCATAGAAGATAAACATTCAAGTTGGTAAAAAATTGTTGTTGTTTTGCTAACATTCGGCCGGCCATGCCAACCAGGGCACTTTGTTTATCAACAATGAAAAGGTTTATAGTCCCTTCGATTGAATTTGCGCAAAGCGTCTTGACTGTTGATAGTATGAAGCATTGTGAGAAACAGCTCCCTTTGAAGTAGCATAGATTTTGAGAAAGACGTAATTTCTCACTAAAATAATAAAAGACTTCTTGAAGTCTTTTATTTTTATCTGAAAGCACACAAATTCGACCAACAGTGTGTTTTTTCTTTCATCATTTTCTCGCAATTTCGATGACCAATTAGGCTCAAATTTTCACAGGCTTGTTATTTTATGCTTACGTTGGGATACACCAGGTGAGAAGACTGGTCTTTGACAAATACCAAAGGTGTCCAGCGTCTTTAAAACAAAGAATCTAATTGTATGACTTTTGCTGTTTTAGAAATGAAGGAACTGGTTAAAGCTGCCCTCTCTGGTTTGTCCAAGATGAAGAATCTAGACTCAAGTACGTCTCACGAACTCGACAGTCTCAAAGTACTCTACAAGAAAGAATGCCTCCAAAGGAAACTGCTTTATAATCAGGTAAAGGCTTTACAAAGCTATGATGAGCAAAATTTCAACGATTTGTTGTGATCCACTATTACAATTTTAGTTTCTATAATTGCACAAACGAAAAAATAGATCTAATACATCCAGGAACCAAACCTAATTGTAAAGCTGCAAAGAACAAAAGTTTGCTTAGCATAGAAATATTATTGCTGAACAGAAATCGTTACCAGCAAATACCATGAAACTAATATCGACTGAGACTGGAGAAGTGATGAACATTTGCTTAGAAGATTAAATGACATTTTGATCCAAGATAGCAATTTGTTTTAGTTGTTTTTATTTAATCCAAGGAGATTCTTATTTATTAATTGCAAAAATAAAATAAAAAGTACAGATTATTTACAACCATTAAGACACAGTGCAGAGAAAGCGTCCCATTTACTGAAGAATTTTGTGGTGTACTGTGTGAGCCGTACATAAATTTATCCGCAATGAAGTGTTTACTAAAATGATTCTTTAAGGAGATTATAATTTTTATTGGATGTTTTTTTTGTTGGATTGACTTTCAAAAAAATGTTGGGTTGTTGATTTTTTTTTAGCTCCAGGAACTGCGTGGGAATATCAGAGTGTTCTGCAGGGTGCGTTACGACTCGCGCACCGAATGCTGCCTGGAATTCCCCGACGATACAGAAATCTGTGGTGTGAACCCTGCTGGCAAGAAGATGCAGTACAGCTTTGATAAAGTGTTCACTCCGTCATCGACTCAAACGGAGGTAGAACCCACCACAATATTTGCTAGAAAAAAAATCTTCATTTATTCGGATAATTTCCTTGTGTTATTTGCGCTATGATCTTGGCATTACGTTATGTTAGGTACGTTACGGTATGTGACATATTGTTACAAAATTTTGTACTGATATTCCAATCAATGGAAGTCGGTAAACTCCCAAAAGT
Organism: Asterias amurensis; assembly: GCF_032118995.1. NCBI lineage: Eukaryota > Metazoa > Echinodermata > Asteroidea > Forcipulatida > Asteriidae > Asterias > Asterias amurensis. Next base: position 18,888,062 of record NC_092649.1, read on the forward strand.
GGATACTTTATAAACGCCAAGCTGGCAACAGAAAATGTATTTCATACTAACATCGATTTATTGTCAATTGCACAAATGTATAAAATGTGATTCAGTAACTTGACGACAACACTTATAATATTCTTTGTGAAATCATTGGGTAGAATGGTGGGATTCGAACCCACAATCTTGTGATTGCAAGTCATGCAGTCTAACCACTGGACTACGGTGATCGTGACCATGACCATTTGATGACCATTGATCATTCTTGACTCTGTTAAAGACCCTGGACACTATTGGTAATTGTCAAAGACCAGTCTTCTTACTTGGTGTGTCTCAACATATGCATGAAATAACAAACCTGTGAAAATTTGAACTTGATTGGTCATCGGAGTTGCGAGATAACTATGAAAGAAAAAACACCCTTGTCACACGAAGTTGTGTGCTTTCAGATGCTTGATTTCGAGACCTCAAATTCTAAATCTGAGGTCCTGAAATCAAATTCATGGAAGATTACTTCTTTCTGGGAAACTACGTTACTTCAGAGGGAGCCATTTCTCACAATGTTTTATACTATCAACCTCTCCCCATTACTCGTTCCCAAGTAAGGTTTTGTGCTAATAATTATTTAGTGTCCACTGCCTTTAACTTTGGTTCCCAGTACTTTCATCTCGCGTGTGATTTAAACCAAGACCTGTGAATTCTAGAGCAGTGTCTTACCAACTAGACCACTGAGATTGCCCGGTAGCTACAGGCAGTACAAATCCTATATTTTAGCAGCGGGTGCCGCAATAATTCAGTCACTTAACCATTATTGCTGTATCCTTCCGATGGGACGTAATGGTCCTGTGTGTTGTGTGTAATGCACGTAAATGAACCTAGTGTACTTATCGTAAAATAAAGGGGCTTGCCCCGGTGCTCCTGGCCTGATCAGCAGCATGTTGCGCCACAGCACCTTGTAAACCATTACATGGTGCTATAAATGGGAATTGGTCTCATACTTCAATACATAGCTCCACAGACCTTGTAGGACAAACTACTGAGCGCTTTGATACGGCGCTAGGGGTGTGATAAACGCTATAAGAACCGGTTGATATTAACACACCCCAATGTGAAGGGTAAACCAAAGTGAACTTTCTTTATCCCCGACGCAAATTTTAACTCTCTTGACTCGTTCCAATAGGTTTTCAACCAGGCCCTCCCTATCATCACGTCCTGCGTTGACGGCTACAACGTCTGCATCATGGCATACGGGCAGACTGGTTCCGGTAAAACCTTCACCATGATGGGTACCAAGGATGACCCCGGGGTCAATGTCCGGTCGATCAGAGAACTTCTTAAGATCTGTGGTGAGAGAGACCAGGTTTCTTACTCATTGAAGGTAAGGAAAGAAGTACGGCTCGATTTTTGGGGGGAAAATCGACAAGACCACAGGGCTTGTATATCTCTCACTCTCTCTCTCTCTAGTCGACCGAGGTCTGAATCATGTTGAGATTTGCCCATCCCTGTCTATCCCTCATTAAGTTGGGAAGATCAGAAATACAACCCAAACCATAACTCTTCCACAATAAATGTTGGTTACTTGTACTACCAATCATAATGCACAGAGCCTACCACTTTATGTCCCAAAGGACAAGGGCCCAATTTCATTAAGCCTTTAAGCACAAACATTTGCTTCGCATAAAATTTCTTCCTTGATAAAAACAGGATTACCAACTAAATTGCCACATGATTTTCAGGATAAGCAAACAACCTACTTCCTACCCGTATCAAGCAATGTGTAGCAAATGGAAATTTGGTTGGTAATCCTGTTTTTATCGAGGAAAAAATTTCATGCTACGCAAATTTTTTGTCCTTACAGGCTTTGTGAAATTAGGCCAAGGCAATTATGGTAAAAGCATCTTGCTCAAGGCCACAAGTGCCACCATTGGGACTAGAACCCACACTAGATCGATCAGAATTACCAGAGATTCGTCTGGCGCCCCCAAACACTCGGCCATGACATGCCATGATCCAACGTACCATTACAAAAAACAAGAGTACTGTTGTGATGATGTTATTGATTGAGCAATAAATCAGTCGGGCGTGACCGGTGGCTGGGCAGCACCCCGTGGCCTGGCCATCGGCAGTCCGTTGTCCACCAGTCATCCTGTGTAGTAGTCTATATTCTAGCTCTCCAGTATAACAACAGGCCCAACGGGACTCGGCCTGAGATTTAGGTAAGATCCAATACTACCGACCTTAATACAACAGTACTGATTGTTTACTTTTTTTCCTGAAAGAGATTGACGATGTCAAGTTATGGATGTTTTTTAGTGCCGATTTTAGACCAGATGTGATTCCAAGCTCTCATAAGATAATAATATTAATAAAGACTTCAAATGTGCACCCTGCTAGGTGTTCTAGGCGCAGTAAAACCCCCCAAAACAAAAGAAAAGAAAAAGAGACATAACAAAATCAGTTTATGAAAACCTGTGACATAAGATAAGTTTTGAGAAGAGATTTGAATGTTGTGGTACAAAGACAAGATCTACTAATAAGTGGTAGAGAGTTTCAGATATGTTGCGCAACTGAAGAAAAAGACCTGTCACCCAATGAGTGTCGAGACTTGGCTTCAATGAGGAGAAGCATAGAACTTGATCAAAGATTCCTTGACGGAGTGTAAACTTGAAGTAGTTCTGAGATGTAGTGGTTTGAGGACAATGAGCATCAGTTTGAAGATGTTTCGATGAGAGATAGGGAGCCAGTGAAGTTGTTTCAGAATTGGGGTGAGGAAATGCTCAGTGAAGAAGGCAGAAAATAATGAAATTAACTGTGATAACATTAATTGAACAAAATGTGTTTTAACCCGGTTTTTAAATTGATCAGTAGTTCCATCAGCCTGTTTGACATTAATTGTGTGGTAAACTGTTCCAAAGATGCACAGCAGCGTTCTGGAAGGAGCGAGAACCATATAGGAAGTATTATTAGTGATACCTGGGGCTGACAGAAGAAGTTTGTTCTTTGAACAAAGATTTCTAGCGGGTTGATTATGCTGAATTAGATCCTGAAGATAAGCACGGGCTGAATAGATATGATTCCAACTCTAGGTAAACTCTTTTTATTCTCAAACTTGAGTAATATGCCTGTGATATTTGTTCACGGGACTCGGGGAAGTACTGAGTATACAGTGCTAACACACATCGGTGTGTGGGTAAAAACCAAAATTAATATTCTTTATCCCCGATGCAAATTTAACATCTATTATATTCCTAAACTCATTCCTCGACTGTGAATAAAACATTTTCTTATGCGCCTACCTACCGTCGAATTACACCTGAAAGAAAAAACATGTTAACAATACAGACCTGTATTTGGGGAGCACCGATCTTGAGGCAAAGCCCTGAGTGGACCACTCCCTGTCCACTGTGGCCCATGCATGCCTGAGTACACCACAATCACCAATATCTTGCCTTTTGTATTCTTTTGTATGCCTTTTGAACTCCAGCAGAATCCTGATGAGAAAATACATTTCATTCTCATTTCAGGTGTCAATGCTAGAGGTGTACAATGAAGCTTTGCTGGATCTACTGTGCCAAGAAAGCGACAAGAAGAAATTGGACATCAAGATGCAAGGCAAGAGACTCTTTGTGCAAGGACTGACGGAAGTCGAGGTGAAGGAGGAGCGTGACATCACTACTGTCATGGAAACCGGAGATTCTAACCGAACAACGGCTGCCACTAAGATGAACTCCACCAGGTATGTGTAATCCCTACGAAGACTTCATTGAATATTTCTGAATCCAGTGCTTATCATACTTAGCAAAGTATGAAGAGTGTCCACTCACAATTGAGCCACATCTGCAGATGACGATCAGTCAGGAGACAAATCTTAAGAGGGTGTCATGGCGGAGTGGTTAAGAGCATCAAATTCAAGGTCTGGTGGTTAAGTAATCAGAGTCTGGGTTCGATTCCCTGTCACGACACTTGTGTCCTTGAGCAAGGTGCTTTTCTAGGACTGCTTCTCTTCACCCAGGAGTATAAATGGGTACCTGCAAAGGTAGAGGTTTATATTGTTTATGAAAGGGCCTTTGGAGCGCTAGGGTTGCCTAAGTTATAAATACCCGGTACTCCCCAGGGAGCTGAGAAAAAATGAAGGAGTGTTATTGGCCCATAAACTTACTACTAGAAGCATTACTTTAATAAAATGGAGTCGATGGTTTTTCAAAAGCATAAATCGCATTTTATTTCTCTTTGTATTGTATTTAATCTTCAGTTCTCGTTCCCATCTGCTGCTGATTCTGAACGTTGAGGGCGTCAACAAGGTGTCCAATGCAACGAGTTACGGTTCCTTGATGCTGGTGGATCTGGCAGGGTCTGAACGAATCGCCAAGACGGGTGCCACAGGACAAACCTTGGTGGAGGCAGCTGCCATTAATAAGTCACTCACCTCGCTCGGCCAGGTTCGTCAATAAATCTACCAAATCACGTTTTTGTTTTTTCTTAATTCACACACACAAGCACAAACGCCAACACTGGCCCGATACTTCACGGAGGCAACAAAAACCGATTGCCTCCCTGCCTATTGCCGTGGTTGGGCAGGTACATACACTGAGAGAAAAAAAACGGCACAGTTTGAGCCAAAATGCCGGCTCCTCTGTTCACAAATGGCTCAATTTTGACCGAACCAGTCTTGGCTCAATATGAGCCAATCATGGCTCATTTTGAGCTAATCTTTTGACCCATTTGTGAACAGAGGAGCCAGCATTTTTGGTTCAAACTGAGTAATTTTTCTCCCAATGTAATAATTTGCTTGATTAAAAAAGAAAAATGTTTATGCAAGTTGCCAGACACACAAGGCCGGAAGGCCACTTCAAGGTGTGGGCTACAATTATTTTATTACAGGGGCCGTTGCCACCTGCTCCTAGGGCTGAAACAGAGTTACCCTTTTCACAGTCCATATGGATGTAGGCTTGGGTATCATCAATCCAAAGCCTGGCTGGTAGAGCACTACCTCCCCAATTTTACGTAGCAAGTTTCACGCCGGGACTCGAACCCACACCATGTTGATCAAACACCAGAGATTGAATCCAGTGCTTTTAACCGCTCGGCCATGTGAGCCACAATCTTCCAATCCAATGACAAGGTTCTACTTTGATTGACCTGCAGTGGATCCACTGAACCCCTATAAATAACCCCACTCTTCTCTTACCTCTTCAGTCTCCTGACGATGACTAGAGCAAGCTAGAGACCAATTCAGAACTGACTCCGCGGAAAAACAGTTATTACGATCCTATAAGCTAAAGTAGTAGTCCAGTCTAATTTCTATACCATCCGCCCTGGTAATAGTTATAAAGCAGGACAGTTCTTTTCAGAACTGAGAAGTCTCCCGAACCTCCGATTATCTACTCCGCGGCAGTAGAATAAAGCAAGACGGTTCCCTAAGAACAACTCTACCTGGCAAGTACATAAACACATGGTGTTACCGCAAACCAAATATATAACAGTTACAATTACAATTTCTTATCAATATTTTGTTGTTTCGATGTTTTCAGGTTTTCAATGGGCTCAGAACAAGTGCACTTCACGTTCCGTATCGGAACTCCAAGCTGACTCATTTACTTCAACAAGCGCTCGGAGGTGATGCTAAGGTTAGTCTAGGTTCTATAGACAATGTGACCTGTGACATCACATGTTTACAAAAGAGCCACAGAGCCAGGACTTCCTGCAGGCATGATTTGTACACAGCCCAATGGAAGAAAACATAACATTTTATATTTTATGGAGATTGCATTGTCTATTTCTTATCAACTTTTGATATGATGAAAGGGGGCACATCTCAAAACTTGTCCAGCTTTTACTTTCATAACTCTTTGGATTTATGTGGAAGTTATGACACAAAAATTAAACTTTCCCATATGACCAGTGCTATTGATTTCAACAAACTCTTCCTAATTTCAGATTAATCTTAGCACTTGGGACAAGTTAAAATCCGTATCCATAGATGTTAGGATGCAATGAACCCATCCTAAGTTAGGACGAGTTACTCATCCTAACTCGAGATTGGATTAATCGTAGCATTTCGTGAAATCAGCTGCAGGCGCCAATGTCATAAAGCTGTATAAACAGAAATAACTTCGTAGCAAATGTCTTTGCGAAGTAACAACTTAGTGCGGAACCATTTGCAATTTAAAACGATGTAAACTTGATGATTTGGGCTGGTAACCGGTTTTTTTTAAGCAAAATCTTCCTGTAGTTTGGCTAACAATTAAGCACGGTTTTACTTTTTCTTGATTCAGGCTTGTTTGTTTGTCAACACCAGCCCCGATGTCAACAACATCAGCGAAACGCTAAGCACTCTACAGTTTGGTTCAAATGCTAAGCAGGTTTCACTTGGCCAGGCTACAAAGAATGTTGCGAAAGGTCCAAAGAAATGAGCAACACGGCCTTCTACATCAAGTATTCACTTAATATGTGTATAAGACTAAAATCAGATCGCTACAAAAAGCATTTGATAGTGTACAGTTAAAGGAACATTAAAGAATTTTAACTGACACGGTCTAATGATGATGATAGTAGAAAACATCCCTTGAAATATTTCTTTCTGAAATGTCATATTTGATGAGAAATAAATAAAACGTTTGGAGTTTATCGCTCAGTGAGCATTTAAAAAAAAAAAATTATTTTATTGAATCGATGTCATGCAAAAAATGTAATCGGTTTTTCACTTTTTTTAACGTGAAAAAGGATGGCTGATCGTTCCCAAGCTTCTACAGCTTTGTCAGTTTATGTATATGGTGGATAACATGAAGTGCTTACACTGGCAGCTACTGTTTTGTTAAAACCAATTCTGTGATGTTCCTTTGAGATCCGTGCATTTTACAGAAGTAAAAAAAAAAAAAAAAACTAAGATCTTTCAGCCTCAACTGAAATATGAAAACATTCATGTTTACGATATTTTACATGAGGTTTTGATTAGAGTACCAATTTAATTATTTACAGTTTCTTTGATTTATCGTTCCATTTTGGAGCTTTGATTCAATCTACATTGTTTTTGATTGGTTGATGTTGTTTTACTTTTTATTTTTTTTATTTTTTAATGTATTTGTTTACCTTTTATTGTCATGTTTTTTAAAACCATATTTTGGTGTTTATTTATTTTCTTCTTTATTTATTTCTTTATTTTTATTTATTAGTGTTTAGGAATGATTTACTATTTGTTTTGCTGTTGCTGCATCAGATAAAAGTTTGCTGGGGTTGTGCTCTATAATTGATATTATTATTAGTTTTCATCAGTAAGACAATCATTAAATCTAGCATAGCAAAAACAGGCTACCATCCAAAATACAATTTAATGGAAACTTCATCCGTATGGACTGCATAAAGGGGGTGACCCTGTTTCAGCCCCGGGAGTAGGTGGCAACGACCCCTGAAAAAAAAAAAACTGTAGCCTACACCTTGAAGTGGCCTTCAGGCCTTGTATGTCTGGCGACTTGCACAACAAATAAATTTAAAAACTATTAACAACTGGTGACCCTGCATTGCTGCGAAAATGTAAGGGTTGACATGGGCATGGACAACTTTTCAGTTTGTAAAGTCCTCACCTCTCATCAATACCTTGGCTTTGGTTCGATTCCCGGCTTGGATTATAGATGAGTATAGAGTTATGCACTTTCTCATCAAAGCTTTGAGGGTTTTTCTCTCTCAGAAAAAAAAATCAACCAAAGCTGTGCTCAGTGACGTGGTCAAAAGTACTAGGGAGGCTGGCTGCCAAAGGTACCCTTGTAAGTTGAGCGCCTATGTCTAAAACAGGCTGTAGCCGCGTCTTTTGCAATTCAGCTCTCAGCTGTAAGGATGGTTAGCCTCCTAAATTATTTTTGTTATTACATTTTTTGTTAATCCCACACGAGTAATATGCCTGTGATTTTTTTTTAACAGAACTTGGGGAAAGTACTGAGTATACAGTGCTAATACTCATCTGTGTATATATTGGTAAAAACCAAAATACTTATTCTTTATCCCCGATGCAAATTTAACATCTATTATTACATTTTGGTTTAACAATTGTATGAGTTTGTAACATTGGAGGCTGGTGTTTATATTTTTTTGTGAAAATCACTAGTGCCTGCACTTAAACCCATTGGCCTGAAAAGTATATATTCAAATAATGCCAAAGATTTAGTGTGGATGTTTAATCACAATTGAGAAAAGTATAATAGTTGTGTTTAATAAGCAAATATTCTGTTGTAATATATTCAGGAAATGTCGGAACACATTTTTATTGTACATAATTATTTTTACACATGACTGTGGTGGTACTTTTTGTATTGCCAAAATAATAATCTATGCACTTTGAACCTTAAAATAGATTTGTTTATTTCATACATCTATACTTCTAGAAATATAAGTGTTTCAGGGGGGAGAAAAAAACAACAGAAAACAACCATTATTTAACTTCAAATATGTGAGCTGCCTTTATCTTTCCTAAATTACTCTAAAGCCCGTTCTATCTCAACATCATAGCCAACAGAGGTTGAAAAACTATGAAAAGTCATAAATGCAAATAAAAAATAGATGGCCGTAGTTTTTAACAATGTCACACAATTATTCAAAACATTGGTGAATTTGTTGAAAACAGACATGGGAGATACTTTATTTAATTGAAAGTTTGCAAAAACCGTTGAATTTGGTCAGAACATTTTTAACAGGATTGATTGTTTTGATAACATTTGGACGCCCATGCTGACCAGCACGTTTTGTTTACCATACAAAAAAAAGAGAAAGCTTTTAAAAGGTCTATAACGAGAATGAAAGTAAAGGCTGTTAACATAGTTTGGTGTCGATTTAAACCATGTACATGTATTACCAATCTATTCTACACACTGGGTACCAGTTCATTGTATTTCTATGCAAACTTACTCAGGTTACAGACTGAGTAATGAATTCAAAAACTTAATAATTGAAATTAGAACAAAACAAATTTTGATGGATTTATTTTTAAAATCCCCTGATTTCTTCAATTTGTGAAGAGCATCAAAACACACACAAACTATTTTGTGCAAATTATGAACAAATATATAGAAAACAAAGACTCAAGTTTGTTTGCACATACTCTTAATATTAGCAGAGTGTCATGGTCCAGTGGTTAGGAGCATCGAGTTTAAGTTCTGGCAGTTGAGTCATCAGAGTGTGTGGGTTCGAATCCCGGTCATGACACTTGTCTTCTTGAGCAAGATACTTTACAATAATTGCTTCTCTTCACCCAGGGGTATGGGTACCTGCGAGGGTAGAGGTTGATATTGTGTATGAAAAAGCCACAAGCGCCTTACAGGCAGCTCAGGGCTGTATACTCCCACGGGAGCTGAGAAACATTACAGGGATGTTATTGGCCCCATGACCAGGGAACTAATGTAAAGCGCATTGATACAGTTATTGTGAAATGCGCTATATAATTAGTAGTTGTTATTATATTATTGTTATTATTATATTACACCCCTCCCAACCCCCTCCCCCTGCCCTGTACCAAAACTGCAATTATTTATACATAATGATACATATTTTTACACCAACCGCCATTTTTCTTCATGTAAATTCACAGCTGATGTTTATGTGAAGTTTTGTTGTGTGCAATAAATGTTTATGTAGATATATGCCTTCCTCTGATGTTAACATCAAAGTTTTTGGGGGGTGACTTGTTCTATACAAAAGCATTTGTAGCCGTTTGTTATGAAAAGCATAATGGTAAAGAGAGATGTTTTAAAGGCAGTGGACACTATTGGTAATTAGGCCTTCCCAAGATAACTACTTGCATAAAACCTTACTTGGTAACAAGTAATGGGGAGAGGTTGGTAGTATAAAACGTTGTGAGAAACGGCTCCCTCTGAAATGACTTAGTTTATGAGAAAGAAGTGATTTCTCACTGAAATATTTGAACTGAATTTGAAACCTCAGCTGATGGTGACTTCTCACAATCTTTTATGGGACTAGGGTGTTCAAATTTTCACAGGGTTGTTATTTTATGCATTATGTTGAGATACAACCAAGTAAGACTGGTCTTTGAAGTTTGAACTAATAAAAAGTCTGACTTTAAACAAACATTAAAATACTTTCTATCAGTGGTAGTCTTCAATACATACAGAGATGAGTTATTTTAATGCAAATTTATTTTGTTATCAATGCTGTTTAACAGTTTTTTATATAAATGAAAATCAATCAAGCCAAGTAAGACTGGTCTTTGAAGTTTGAACTATAATAAAAAGTCTGACTTTAAACAAACATTAAAATACTTTCTATCAGTGGTAGTCTTCAATACATACAGAGATGAGTTATTTTAATGCAACTTTATTTTATTATCAATGCTGTTTAACGGTTTTTTATATAAATGAAAATCAATCAAGCCAAGTGTTTCACAAATAATTCTCAGAGGAACAAATTTGAACTTTTAGTATATATAGAAAAAACATGTAAAAGTACATGTATATAATTATATTTATCATGTTTGTGGGGAATGCAGTGTATCACGATGAAATAAAGGATAGTGTTAATCAGAAAACAAATTTGTTACCTGTAAGTTTTTGTAGTTTAATATAGAAGTTTGTTTTTAAGGGAATGTAGTTGGAGGCAGCTAGGATTCCAGTATTTCGGAGCCAATATAACGACAAAACTTGTAACTTTGTCTATTTTTCCATTACACTTTTTTAAAATGCTCTGAATTTCTTTTTTTAAAGGGCTGAATAAGAGCACTGAAAGGGGGCTTTAAAGAACAACGAAACTTGACAAAAGCCGACCCCCTTGAAAAATGTTTGATTTATTTGTTTGTTTACCCTATACTATAATGGCACTGATAATTGAAGACCCCAAAATTATTGTTGCTTATTCCAGTTTTCACAAGGCAATGAAAGAGCGTAACTATGAAAACAAAAATAATATTTGTTGTTTTGTTTTCCAGGAATATGACAAACGAATGTGTTGCATTTGTTTTTGGAGATAGGTTTCATTGAAAACTATAGAGTGTTATTATAATATCTCGTCCCCCAAAGTCATCCAAGTTTCCTGCAATTTGGAATAGGTGAGAGTTTTGCAACATCCTTCTGTCCTTTTATAACATTTTGATGCGAAATTTATCACTTTAAAATTGGTATAGAAGTGCTTTCTAATTAAGTAGGTCATTTGAAAACATTCCTTTTCTAAAAGCGACTTCGAACCGCCCTTTAATTCTAGCTGGTGGGGCATGCACCGTTAGTTTAGTATAGCGCCCTCACTTGACGCCACCCATGATATAATACTAGTCATCCGATGTTGACCGGCCTCTGCTCTGCACACTTTTGTGAGAATGGCACTTTTACCATCTTTGGGTCGAGTATCCGCTGGGATTTCGAAGGTGAGAAATGTTAAGTTATTGTCAAAAACGTATATAGCTGCATAGGACCATGATAAATTTACAAATAAAGCTGCCATTTGCAATGAAACATTGGTATAAATAGGTTAAAAAAATGTTCGATAACGTTGGTCTACCTCCATGGTTGCAACGGTTGCATCATTTGCATTGAGCCCTACTTGCAGAAACTGTGTAGGAGTCGGGACGCCAGTCACTGCACTGACGTGCTGGGTTCTAAGTAAGATTTTTAAGAAAACATATTTCTCCTCTGCTCTGGGCTGGGCTGCATGATGGGTGGGTAAAGTTACAGCAATCCATCAGCAAGATCTGTAGATAGATGTTAACTGGGAGATGTTCACAACCAAGTTAACCAATCTGATGGAGCAACACATACCTTCAAAGATGTCCAGTTCGAAGCATGTCAGTCGATGGATCACCACAGGTACAGTCGTTTGACCAGTTCTGGATCACTTTTTGAATTCACATTGTTTTTTGTTGCAATCTCTTTGATATTTTAAACAAAAAAGTTTATCAGTTTACCTAAACATGACATAAAACTCACCAAGTATTCACTGACACAAAAAGATTAGTTCTTTTGAAGAGGCTTTAAGAAAAGTATTGTCACCTGTTTGACCAGTTCAGGATCAGTTGAATCTATTCTGAATCAGTAGAGTGCCCTTTATTGCAAACCCATACTCCCATTCATAAAACTGTCTCTCAAGGACACAAAACTTCAGAGGTGTGTTGGCATGGACTTGGACTTCATTTGTTTAGTGAATGTCATGCAAGTGTCTTCAATAGCAGCGCAAAAACCCAGCGACAAAACCACAAAACAACAGCAAAGGCAAATGAAAAAGTGAAGCGAACCTAAAAAGCATTATCGACCCCTCCAAGTTTAAATTTCTCAAAAAAAAAAAAATCTAAAAGAATTTGTTGAAGTAATGTTTCTCAAAATCATCTGAATAAACTTTCTACTGCAGTAGTATGATTTTACCATACTTAGTAAGTTAGACGCAATGAGATGTTGAGTGATCCCGAACTGGTCAAGGGTAAGTTGCCCCCCTAAAGAAGATTTTGGTAACTTCGTCTCCTCAAAAAAACAAGATGTCTGCACAGTATTTACAGGAATGTTTTTTTACACATTTTTATCATTTTACATAAATATTTTTTGCCCCGGCACTCCAATTCTAAAGGTAAGAAGTTTTAACAGTGTTTTTCAACCAACATTTTTAAACAAAAAAATGATAAATTTCGCAGACAACCTTCAGGAAAACAGCCATAATTTATTTGCTGATGATGTTTGGCACCTTATTTTGGGTTTGTTGGTTTAATGGGTGTTAATCTTCACATTTATCAACAGAAATTGGTAATAATGAGAAGTGATATAACTATTTGGTTATTGCAAAGTTGAAGTGATCCCGAACTGGTCAATGATCCCGAACTGGTCAAATGACTGTATAAAAAAACTATAAAGAGAATGAGCAAAAGAAAGCAGAGGCTTTACAACAAAGCTAAGACCTCACAGACACCACAAGACTGGAGTATACAAAGACTTCAGGAAGGTCACACAAAAGAAAGTTCGTCAAAACTTCCAGTCATATCAAAACAACATGTTCACCAACCCTGAAAACAAATCAAAAAAGGCTTTTTGGAGATTCATAAAATCTAAGAAGCAAGACTTCTCCAGTGTCTTTTCACTTAAAGGCAGTGGACACTATTGGTAATTGTCAAAGACCAGTCTTCACAGTTGTTGTATCTCAACATTTATGCATAAAATAACAAACCTGTGAAAATTTGAGCTCAATCGGTCATCAAACTTCCGAGATAATAATGAAAGAAAAAATACCCTTGTCACACGAAGTTGTGTGCGTTTAGATAGTTGATTTCGAGACCTCAAGTTCTAAACTTGAGGTCTCGAAATCAAATTCGTGGAAAATTATTTCTCTCTCGAAAACTATGGCACTTCAGAGGAAGCCATTTCTCACAATGTTTTATACCATCAACCTCTCCCCATTACTGGTCACCAAGAAAGGTTTTATGCTAATAATTATTTTGAGTGATTACCAATAGTGTCCACTGCCTTTAAGGAAGGAAGAAGAGTTATATTTGACGGGAGAGACAAGGCTAACATCTTCAATGAACAATTTTGCTCAGTGTTCACTAGTGAGGACACCACCAACCTTCCCTCATTTACTGAACCTGATTTCCCAGCAATGAACGAGATCACTGTAACATCTAATGGAGTTCTGAAACTTCTACAGTCATTGAACATCAACAAAGCAACAGGTCCAGATTTGATACCAGCGCAATGTGTTCCTCCTGCCTGGAGAAATGCCAACCTAAGAAAGGAGATAGGAACACAGTCAGCCAACTACCGCCCTGTATCCATCACATCTATCTGCAGCAAAATCATCTATAAGAGCACATAATATTCAGCCAAGTAATGGACCACTGCAATGATCATGAAATACTCACAGATGCCCAGCATGGATTCCGCCCTGGTCGATCTTGCGAAACCCAGCTCGTGGTCACTACTAAAGATCTTGCTAAAGCCCTTGACGATCGATGCCAAGTGGATGCAATAGTGCTTGACTTTTCAAAGGCCTTTGATCGTGTTCCCCATCAGCGCCTCCTTCTAAAGCTCCATCATTACGGAATCAGAGGCCCACTACAAATATGGATAGAAAACTTTCTAACAAAGCGTTCACAGCGTGTTGTCATAGATGGAAAATCATCAGACTGGGCAAATGTAAGTTCAGGAGTTCCACAAGGGACGGTAGGCTACTTGGTCCACAAGCATTTCCTCAAGTATACGCTTATTTGCAGATGATTGTCTCCTCTAAGAACCATCACCAACGTAAACGACACAGTAATCCTGCAACAAGATCTTGACCGCCTTCAGCAATGGACCCACACATGGCTAATGAAATTTAACACTGACAAATGTCACTCCATGAAATTTTTCCTTGTGTCGCAACACCATAGAGACAAACTACAAACTCGGAAGCAATGCACTAACTTCAGTTTCAGACTACCCATATCTTGGTCTGACATTCACTAGCAACATCTCCTGGTCCAAACACATCAGTAAAGCTATGACCAGAGCCAACAGGATTCTGGGGCTAATTAGATGCAACCTGTGAAGCACCCCTGTAAAGCTAAAGGAAAAGGCATATCTCACTTTGGTACGTCCTCACCTTGACTACTGCTCTGCCATATGGAACCATTACACAAAAAAGGACATCTCCAGGATCGAAAACATACAACGTCAAGCAACGAGATTCGTCCTCAATAGATACATGAGGACTGAAAGCGTCTCCAAAATGCTGCAACAACTCCAATGGGCCTCACTAGAAGAAAGACGCAAAAAATCTAGTCTTCTTCTCATGTACAAAATTCAGCACGGTATCATTGCAGTAAATCCTGACATATATACCTCACTCCCATGGCTCCATCATCCTTGAGATCTTACCACCCATATAAGTACAAACCCATTGTTTCTTGTATCATGCTCTATAAGTACTCACTTCTTTCCTCGTGCAGTCGCCTGGTGGAACACCCTTCCTGGAAGCACCTTATCCTCACCAACAAACGAGGTGTTAAGGAAGTTGTAGTGTCAGTCACATGAAATCCATAATTTTATGGACCCCTTTTTACTTGCGCCTTGTAAATACATTTAAGTGGCACTGTATGGAGAGGCGTCCACGCTGCGCATGCACATTTATTTTCTTTTCCTTGGCGAAATATCCTGACTTACGGACATTGCCGAGGATCACGTAGAAGTAGAAGTATGTTATTTCATATCGAATGAAAAAGTTGTGGCGCCATACAGATACTTTTGCAGGCCCTATTTTAGTATAAATGTCATATTTTCAATTTTAATTTTACTACTTACTAAATAAATTATTTTATAAAGTAGTAAAAGGTGGTTGCACAAGGATTACTTACATAATAACCTAAACCATGGAGGTAGAAAATTCCCCAGAAGAAAAGCATACTCTTTATGCCAAGATTTTGCACCAAGTTGTCACTTGCAGACTTGTGACTTATCAAAGCTCATTCGACTTGTGAATTGTGGAGAGCACTAAGCATGCTAAAGTTGCTAAGCAGTGTGATAGAGCCATTTTTTTAAACATGAAAATGTGCGATGCTATAAAATCACTCACCTTTGTCCTCGGGCTTGTGGTAAGGTATTCATTTTGAGCCTTGGCATGTGTGGGCAAGTTAAAACTTGTCCTTGGAGGTTTTAATTGGCAGGCAAACCACTACAGGACCGATAGTGATACTGACGAGGGAAACCAATGCAATTACCTCCATGCCCCCTGGGTCATTGCCTTGGTGCCCTTGAAGTGCTCCAGTAGAAGTTTACAATTTCTAAGAGAAAATGCCTTGGTGCCCGTGCTTTTTACGTACAGGCCTGCCACTGTTTTTAAAGGAGGAACACTGTATAAATAACTGGTCTGTAATTTTGATCTACACAGGTGGGGCATTTGCCGGGATTGTCAAGATGGACAGCGCCCTCTCTTGTCGGCCATAGGAGGCAGTATTCAGAGGGGGTAGAGGAGCAAGATCTCGTTGTGATTGGATCTGGACCTGGTGGTTATGTAGCAGCAATCAAAGCAGCCCAACTTGGCATGAAGGTAAGGCCTCACAGTTTCTGTATCTTTAAAGCCATTGGACACTTTCGGTAAACAGTATTGTCCAAAGGCCCACACTTCGAGTATCACAACTTATATATAAAACAACAAACCTGTGAAAATTTAGGCTCAATCGGTTATCGGAGTCGGGAGATAATAACGGGATCCCCACCCTTGTTTCCGCTTGTTTCACCGTGTCATGATGTGTGTAAAATGAACCCGTAATTCTTGATATTGAGAATTGATAATTGTTTTAATGTTTTCTCAAAAAGTAAAGAATTTCATGGAATAATAAGAGAAGTCTTTCACCATTACCTTCTGTAAACCACCTGTAGGTTATTTATAAATCTGTTCCGAAAGTGTCTAATGGCTTTAAGGCAAAAAAAAACATGTTTAGCATCCCTGCTCCCACTCGCTTCCTTTTTAAGAGGCCACCTTCTTTTTTTTCTTTAAAAAAAGTAAATATAAATAATATTTGAAAAATAGCCTAGTCGGTTGTCTTTAAAAAACTGTCGAACAACCATTTAAAATGGATACATATTTTAGCGATTTCATCCCTTCCTAATTGCATGGGTTTTCTTACTTGGAGTTTCTAAAAATTAGATTATTTATTTCTCATCAAATATGACATTTCAGGCAGAAATATTTCAAGGATTGTTTTTTACTTTCATCATCATTAGACTGTTCTAGTTTTATGTAAATCTGTGACCTTCATGAATTTTGTTTCTTACCATTTCTGTAACGTTTCTTTAAACACACTGGACACTATGGTGATTGTCAAAGACTGGTCAGTCTTCACAGTTGCTGTACCTCAACAAATGCATAAAATAGCAAACTTGTCAAAATTTGAGCTCATTTGGTTAGTTAAGTTGCGAGATAATATTGAAAGAAAAAACACCCATGTAACACAAAGTTGTGTGCTTTCAGATGCTAGATTTCGGGACCTCAAAATCTAATTCTGAGGTCTCGAAATTCAATTCCTGGAAAATAACTTCTTTCTCAACAAACTACATTACTTCAGAGGGAGCCGTTTCTCACAATGTTTTATACTATCAACCTCTCCCCATTACTCGTTACCAAGGAAGGTTTTATGCTAATAAATATTTTGAGTAATTACCAATAGTGTCTACTGCCTTTCAACTCCTGTTATGATTTCCTGTTCACAGACGGTGTGTATCGAGAAGAACGTAACCCTCGGTGGCACATGTCTAAACGTCGGCTGCATCCCATCCAAGGCTCTCCTTAATAACTCCCACTATTACCACTTGGCCACATCAAATGACTTCAAGAACAGAGGCATTGATGGTGAGTACAACATGTCATACAGAACCCCAACCCTAGGGGGCCTGTCATACAGAACCCCAACCCTAGGGGGCCAGTCACACATAACTCTACCCTAGTGGGCCTGTCATACATAACCTCTACCCTAGTGGGCCTGTCATACACATCCTAACACTAGGGGGCCTGCCATACAGAACCCCAACCCTAGGGGGCCTGTCATACAGAACCCCAACCCTAGGGGGCCTGCCATACATTATAACCTCTACCCTAGTGGGCCTGTCATACACATCCTAACACTAGGGGGTCTGCCATACAGAACCCCAACCCTAGGGGGCCTGCCATACAGAACCCCAACCCTAGGGGGCCTGTCATACATAACCCCAACCCTAGGGGGCCTGTCATACATAACCCCAACCCTAGGGGGCCTGTCATACGTATGTAACCTCAACCCTAGTGGGCCTGTCATACACATCCTAACACTAGGGGGCCTGTCATACAGAACCCCTACCCTAAGTGGCCTATCATACACAACCCCAACCTTAGGGGACCTAACATGCAGAATCCCAACTCTAGGGAGCGTTGACTCCAATAGACTGATCCATTAAGCTCCGCCCCATTGTGTACAATCACAACCTATTGCGCAACCAAAAGTCCGACACTATAAAGTCCGACATGCGTACATGTATGCTTTGCGCGCATGGCTGAGTTGTGCAGAAAGGCATTGGAGAGGCTCACATGTTCAGAACCACCCCCAACTCATTAGAGATAGTCATTACATGGTGTTACCGCAAACCTTTCTATATCAAGTAATTATTCTTGAGTCATGCTCTGTGAACTATACTCGTGTATTATGTTGTCAGGCCACATGTTTATATTATTGTTTGATATTTTTATGTAATCTCAAACACTTTCCTTTGATTGGTCAATTATTCTTGGTTTGTTTTCTGCGTATTGTGTGTGTATTATGAATATTGCCTCGGACCTAATCTTAACTTCTGCTAAGACCATTGAATCATTCTTTTTTATGTTCATGTACACCTATTTTCTTTAGTACCGAGTGTGTACCTGATATTTTGTCCAATCTTTGACCAACACTGCAAAACGCATGTGAGATATTTTATGTTTGAATTGTTGTGCATTTTTCATCAGTGTGCGTGAATTTCCTATGAGTTATGCTCTGTGTATTTTATTTGTGAATTATTCTTCAAGGTGTGTATTTTAAATGTTTTGTTCTATTTTTTTGCACAATAAAACTGCAAAAATACATCTGAGATATTTTGTGTTTAAATTTTTGCTATGATGTATACAAGAAAGACATTTATTCAGTTTGTATATGAATTTCCAATGATTTATGCTCTGTGTATTTTTGTGTGTAATGTGATTCATAATGAGGTGTGTACTAAATATGTTTTGTTCAAATCATTTCGACCAACTTGCTGCGAAATACATCTGAGATATTTTGTGTTTGTTTTAAATACACTGTACAAGAAAAACAGAAGTGTATATATAACATTCATGCTGCATTTATTGTATTTGGTCTGAAATATGTTTTTGTTTGACATAAAGCAAAAGAATGCCCTTTGCAAAATGAAAATGCCCTTGCCCCCTCAATAAAGATGAAACTTCAGGCCTGTGCTAAAGTGGTGAAGTTGTCCTGAATTCTACCATTTTCAAACCAATACTCTAGCAATTGTTGAATAATAAAATTCTGTGTTTGATTTGACTCAAAATGATGTAGTTGGTGATATCAAGCTGAATCTACCCAAGATGATGGAGCAGAAATCTGGAGCCGTAAAAGCCCTGACCAACGGTATCGCACACCTCTTCAAACAGAACAAGGTCAGAGGTCACAGGCTTAGGCATTGGAGGGTTACGATTTAAAGTATAACTGCGTATGAATCAAGCGACTTCACTGGTTTTGATATCTTTTGTTTATCAACTTTTTGGCCATGACACCAATTCCTACTCATTGTGACTGAAGATGTATGTAGTATAATTGACCAGCCCCCGATTTCACCAAGCGCTGCGACGCGTCGCAAGGGCGAGTTGCGACCGGTTACACGTCGTAAGTTGCGAACTCGTCGCAGCCGCGTACATGTCTTATAGGTCTGCGACGCATCGCAAACCCTACGATGCGTCGCAACTTGCGATGAGTTTCGTGAAATCGGGGGCTGTACAAGTTTCAGCTTCATTAGTGGTCAAGTTTCAAGTTTAAAAAAAAAATTATGTTAAAATCACAGAGCAATGTTTTCAGGAGTCGCATGAATCATTTGTACCTACTTTTCACCTACTGAGTGAACATTATTTTCATTAATTTCTCAAAAACTACAGCACCTCCGCATGTAATATTTTACTCCAGTGATCCTCATCGTCAAAAGTGACGTTATACCACCCATTTTCCAGAAGCAAAATGCATATTTTACTTGTCATCACAGTGTTGTTTTCTTTATATCAATTTGGACTCATGAACTAGCTCCAGTCATTTACAACCAAAAACTCTCTAGTTTCTTCTCAAAAGAGACGATTCAGTTCAGAATAAATGTTTTTGATTATGGTATTCTTTCCAACCTTTTAAAGACACTGGACACTATTGGTAATTGTCTCAACATCTATGCTTAAAATAACAAACATGTGAAAATTTGAACTCAATCGGTCATGGAAGTTGCGAGATATTAACTGATTAATGGGAAAAAACCCCACCCTTGTCGCACCATGGTCACACGAAGTTGTGGGCTTTTAGATGCTTGTTTTTGAGACCTCAAATTCTAAATCTGAGGTCTTGAAATCAAATTACTTCTTTCTCGAAAACTACACCACTTCAGAGGGAGCTGTTTCTCACAATGTTCTATACTATCAACCTCTCCCCATTACTCGTAATCAAGAAAGGTTTTATGATAGTATTTATTTTGAGTAATTAGCATTAGTGTCCACTGCCTTTAAATGTTTCTTCCTGCTTTTCTGTGAACCTGCAGGTAACAAGATTGGAGGGCCACGGTAAAATAACCACACCCAACGAGGTCGCCGTCCTTCACCCAGATGGAAAGGTCAAAGAGGTCATCAAGACTAAAAATATCCTCATCGCAACCGGGTCAGAGGTCACCCCATTTCCCGGCCTAGAGGTGAGTTGCCGAGCTTTTTTCATTCATATTACCTGGGGCAGATTTCACAAAGCAATAAAATTCACCGCAAGAGAAATTGTCAGTATTACCATAGTGATTTGTATTGTGACATCACACTGCACTTAGCAACTATGTTTAATTTGCAGTTTAAATCAATCTTATCTCTCTGTGAAATCCATCACTGCAATTACCCATCTTTCTGAAAGTTTGTATACATGTATACTCGGCGCCTTGAGTAACTTGTTTGGTAGATATGTGCGCTATATAAGACTTCAATATTATATTATTAGAGCAAGCTAGTCTAAACGTTAACACCAATTTAAGAACTGACTCCGCGGTAGTACAGTTAATTACGATCCTATAAGCTAAAGTAGTAGTCCCAGCCTATTTTCTATACCATCCGCCCTGGTAATAGTTAAAAACCAGGACTGAACCCCCAAACATATACTTTGCGGTAGTAGAATAAAGCAAGACAGTTTCCTAAGAACAAACTCTACCTGGCAAGTAGACACACACATGGTGTTACTGCAAGCAAAATATACATAGACAACAATACTTAATCTAGTTATTGTGAAATCAGCATTTAGCTTGTCCTGCAGTCTAACCACTGGACCACAGTGACGATTCAAGAGTCAGCCATTGTTTTTTTCGAAGAGACAATATTCTTATGTTTTCATTTTTGTTTGTGTTACTTGAATATTTAGATAGATGAAACGACGATTGTTTCTTCAACTGGAGCGTTATCTCTAGAGAAGGTTCCAGAACACATGGTGCTAATAGGAGCTGGTGTTATAGGACTTGAACTGGTGAGTAGATGCGATAGATAGTAGATTACTTTCCCAAGTCCTGAGAATAAAATTCACAGGCATATAACTATAGGTGGGATTGGTGCCCGAGACCGTGACGATTCTATAGACCAATCTGAAGAAACGAAATTGGTAGCGCTCTCTATTGACAAAACTAACAACTGCGGTGTCTTTATGTGCATAATCTATGCACTGAAGACACCGAGCAAATGGCGCGCGGTGCTCAGCAGTTGCGCGCCCTGTGTGCGCACGGATTGGTGTATACCACTAGACCGCCCAGTAGCTAGTGGCATTTCAAATCCTGCGATGACGTTTTTATTTATAGACCATTTCAAATTACTTTGATTCAAGGATATCATGTCCATGGACCTGATTGGTCTTTAGCAAGATTTATCTGTGGGCGGTCGACAGGCTGGTGGTCAAGTTTTCATAGTGGTATCTTACCTCGCCTACCACCAGAATAAATGAAATGAAATGAAATGTGCTAAGTAGATTGGTACAGTTAACAGATGGTTTGATGTGCTATTTTCAAACAATTTATGACGTTTTTGTCTTTGTGCCCTTTTGTGCCTTTGTTATTTTTGTTGTCTGGATCGCCTTTAGATAGTGATTATTTTCGCTTTTTGGTTATCCGCAGGCTTGTTCTCTGTGTAGTCATATTTTGATTACCTATTCTTTGTATGTACTGTTTGCCTGGAAATAAATAAATAATAATAAATAAATAAATAAAAAAATAGATTTAGTACACGAGGCCCTGTCTTTTTCATTTCTTTGGGTGTTATTAAACTGTCTAACTTAAAGGCAGTGGACACTATTGGTAATCACTCAAAATAATTATTAGCATAAAACCTTACTTGGTACTGTTGATAGTGCAAAACATTGTGACAAACGGCTCCCTCTGAAGTAACATAGTTTTCAAGAAAGAAGTAATTTTTCAAAAGTATGATTTCCAGACCTCAGATTTCGAATTTGAGGTCTCAAAATCAATCATCTGAAAGCACACAACTTCGTGTGACAAGTGTGTTGTTTCTTTCATTATAATCTCGCAATTCCGACGACCAATTGAGATACAGCAAGTGAGAAGACTGGTTTTTGACAATTACCAATAGTGTCCAGTGTCTTTAACAAGTTCCCTTCAGACAACTCAAAGAATGAAACCAACTATTCTTGTGATTTATTCCTTAGGGGTCTGTTTGGCAGAGGCTTGGAGCTAAAGTCACGGCTGTTGAATTCCTTGGACATATAGGAGGTCTTGGCATTGACATGGAAATATCGTAAGTCCCTCATTCACTAAAGATTAGAGGGCCTGTTGAGTTTTTAAATTTTATCATCATCATAGTGAGCGAACTCAGGCATATCTTACAACGGCTATCCACTTGTCTATTCGCTTCATGATTGCTGGTAGTTCACGCGGGTTAATGCCAGAGTCCTCTCAAAATATTGTTGCAGGTTGCCCTCTTGATCTTTTGCCTTGTTGAGGCTCCCAGAGTAAAACTAGTTGAGCCATCTCCTGTTTGCTCATCCAGCAGTGCCCACTGAATGTCAGTCCTCTTTGAAGTAAAGCCCGGCTCTTACTTTCTGCGAATGCGAATGCGACACAAATTTTGACATCACAGAGCTGTTTTTCGCAGTTGAGCACAAATCAACTGATGCAAATTATTCGTTGCGACTTTGTGGCGTCAAGATTCATATCGCATTCGCAATCCACAGGAAGTATGAACTGGGCTTAAGGTCTGTGATACCTTTTGGATGTTTCCGCAGATCTGATGTTTTTATTTTGATTCCATCCAATTTCTTTCAGGAAAAACTTCCAGAGAATTCTCAAGAAGCAGGGAATGGAATTCATGATGAACACAAAGGTGATGGGAGCCACCAAGACGGAGGCTGGAGTCACGGTAACCGTCGAGTCGGTAAAAGCGGGCAAGACAGAGGAGCTGCAGTGTGATACGGTTCTCGTCTGCATCGGTCGACGACCGTACACACAAAATCTCGGTCTTGAGGTACGTAGTCGTTTATTTGAAAATAAGAACCCTTCTGATTTGAGGAGTTTTCGTTGATCTCCTTTCACCCTTTTTAGAGGCGAGGATATATCTTAAAGGAACATTACAGAATTGGTTTTGCTAGCAAAATAGGTGCTGGCAGTTTAAGTACTCTATGTAATCCACCATATACATAAACTGACAAACCTGTAGAAGTTTGAGACCGGGTCCTCATACTGTTATTCCCTAATTGATATGTGCATATTACTAGTGTATATCATTGCTCTTTTATATATTTATCAGAAACCAATATTCACTTGCGTTTTTTTAATTAAATTTAAACTTTGTATTTACTTTGATTTTTCATATCTTGGTTTTTGGATAATAATGTGCATTATATAAGGAGTGTATATCATTGCTCTTGTAAATTTGATCAGTTACTATTTAAATATTTGTTTTCAATTCACATTTGTTTCAACTTCTGTTGTTTATTCCTCATTGAGCTTATTCGATATGTGCATATATTAAAAAGGAGTGTATATTTGCTCTTGTATTATACTTTTTATCAGCAAATATTTACTCCTGTTATTTTCAATTCACACTTGTTTTTACATCTTTTGTATCTCATTGAGCTTATTCGATATGTGCATATATATATATAAGGAGTGCATCTTTGCTCTTTTATAGATTTGATCAGCATATATTTCCTCCTGTTATTTTCAATTCACATTTTTTTTTTACATCTTTTGTATCTCATTGAGCTTATTCGATATGTGCATATATATATAAGGAGTGCATCTTTGCTCTTTTATAGATTTGATCAGCATATATTTCCTCCTGTTATTTTCAATTCACATTTTTTTTTTACATCTTTTGTATCTCATTGAGCTTATTTGATATGTGCATATATATATAAGGAGTGCATCTTTGCTCTTTTATAGATTTGATCAGCATATATTTATTCTTGTTATTCTCAATTCCTCTGCTATTTCTTCCTCCATCAGGGTTTTTCGATATGTGCATTATACTATGAGTATATCTCACTGCTCTGTCATTTTCAACTCACAGTTTTTTGCTATTTCTTCCTCATTTGGGTTTTGGGGATAGTATGTGCATTTTAATAATACAATTGTGTTAAAAATCAACAATGCTATTTTATTTATAAATGTTATCAACAAATATTGATTTATATGTGTTTTTTTGTGACTGATTAATATTTGAAATGTCAAGATGTGTGTCAATATTGAATTATGTCAGCTTTAATGGGAATGAAATATTTATGTGCGATGCCCCCAAACCAAATACAGGCAATGACCTGGTTTGGGCATGGAGCATTTTATATCCAATGTATATGTCTAACCCAGTGGCAGGTTTGCATGTCAAACAGCTGGTATGTCTTTTGGTTTCTAACTATTTCTTATTTACTCATCCTTTTTTTAAAACAGGATAGTGATATGACATCAGTGTGATTTGATGTCTTGCACATTTTATATTTTGAGAAATACTTGAATACGCCTCTAGCGGTGTGATAAAACGCTATATAAGAGTCCAGTATTATTACTATTACTATTATTATTATTATTGTTATTTTTTATTATTATTAAAGTACATCTTGATTTGGTATATTTTATTTTGATTCTTAACTTGATTTAGATTCGTTAGATTAGTTATGAATATTCAGTAGATTCAACTCCACTTAATTTGGTTTGGATTCTTGATTGATTTTTGATTTTTAACTTGGTTTAGATTTGTTAGATTACTTATGAATATTCAGTAGAATCAATTCCACTTGAGTTGGTTTTGATTCTTGATTTAACTTAGATTCGTTAGATTACGAACATGTATGAATATTCAGTAGGCCTAACGTATATAGCCCACCATCGTGTATCGACTTAAGTTCCATACTGCAACTATGTCATTTGATCTCTAATATTATCGATACATGTTCTGACAGGATGTTGGAATTGAACTAGATGCACGCGGCAGAGTACCAGTTAATGAGAGGTTTGCCAGTAAAGTCCCAAGGTAAGTTTAACTTCTAACACCCTATTCAGACAGGGGCTCCAGAGTTGAGACAAACCAAATTCTGCATTAAGTACATGAAAAGTTTGATGTCTGAAACTGTTGTAGTCGTTCTGAGCGACTGTGGAGCGCCTTGGTTTTAGACGTCGATGTTGTCATGAGCCGAACCTAATGTAAATGTTATGTCAATTTCGCCAGTCTGAAACCAACATTTATTTGGGTCAACCTAGAGTCGCTTCTAATCTATCTCATTCGGCGCGACTTTGGCACGCCTGTCTGAAACAAGTGTAAGAAGGTCAATTGTTCTTAAAACAGTAGTCATGTTTTCTAAAATTATGTTCATTTTATTTCTTAATGTGATATTTAACTGAGGTAGGGTCATACATTGGTAATGTCCCTGCAAAATATTGCTTAAAAGCTTACTTGTTATTAAAGACTCTGGACACTATTGGTAATTGTCAAAGACCAGTCTTTTCATTGGTGTATCTCAACGTATGCATAAGATACAAGCCTGTGAAAATTTGAGCTCAATTGGTTGTCGAAGTTGCGAGACTATGAAAGAACACGAAGTTGTGTGCTTTCAGAAGCTTGATTTCAAGACCTCAAAATCGAAATCTGAGGTCTTTAAATCAAATTCATGGAAAAATACTTTCTTGCAAACTGCGTTACTTCAGAGGGAGCCATTTCTCACAATGTTTCATAAAATCAACCTCTCCCCATTACTCGCTACCAAGTAAGGTTTTATGATAATAATTATTTTGAGTAATTACCAATAGTGTCCACTGCCTTTAAGATGATAGCGGTATCAAGCATCCAGTGAAATTATTTCGCCTTCAAGGCCCCCCTACTCTTGATTAGAAATCAACAAACACATTTGATTCTGAGAAACTATTCATGCATGACACGTTTCTCAGAATTCTGTGAACAATTCAAGATCTGGTAGGAAAGTCATTGGAGTGTGGGTTTGAGTCCATGACACTTTAGTCCTTGAGTAAGGTGCTTCACTACAATTGCTTCTCTTCACCCAGGGGTATTTATGGGTACCTGCGAGGGTAGAGGTTGATACTGTGTATGAAAAAGCCTTAGGAGTGCTACGGTTGCCCAGGTTGTATACTCCTCAGGGAGCTGAGAAAGATTAAACATGTTAAAGGAATGTAAAGTGCATTGAGGCGTTATTGTAAAATGCGCTATATAAGAACTAGTGATAATTATTATTATTCATATTATTATCTATCTATTTTCAAATTGATACAGTGTCTTCGCTATCGGTGATTGCATCCACGGTCCGATGCTTGCGCACAAAGCAGAAGACGAAGGCATCATATGCGTGGAAGGAATTGCCGGGGGCGCTGTTCACATTGACTATAACTGCGTGCCGTCGGTCGTCTACACCCATCCTGAGGTGGCGTGGGTCGGCAAGACGGAAGAGCAGCTTAAGGAGGAAGGAGTCGCCTACAAAGTGGGCAAGTTCCCGTTTGCCGCCAACAGTCGCGCTAAGACAAATGGTAAGACTGGTTTGGAGAAGTTGTTTGTGTAATATTTATTTTTTTATTGGTGAAGTATTTTGTTATGTCTGGGTTTGCCCATAACTTTTTTAAGGGTCAGGCTAGCAGGATCAGTTAGGTCATGTTTGTGCTAGGATCAATGGTTAACAAGTGAATGGTTGTTTTTTTAGTGACGTACGTAAAGCATGTGAACGAACGACTCATGTCATCAACTAGATTTGTGGGCAAGTCGTTAAATGTCTGTTGTGGTAATAGCGTTCCTGACTCTATTTCGAATCTCCCCGCGATTCCCGCGGTATTCCCATGAGACTGCTGGCACGCGAGACTACTGCTCTCACGACTACGGTCCCATTTAACGGGGAGTAAAAGACGGCAACCAGCAGTTTGCACGACAAGAGCAGTGATTTCGCGAGAGCACTGCCACAACTCGACTATCTCACTGCTGCAGACCATTAACGACTTATCAACACCCAGCAGGGTGGATACGTGTGCGTTACAAGTCTTATTATTACTATTATTATTATTATCAACACAACTTTCGACGTCATTTTGCTATAACTGGGCCACTCTTCACTGTGTTATGAAACTGGCTATTGGTAACCAGCGTTGCGCACATGCTAAGTAAACAAGACTATATATAAACATATGGGTTCATACGCGGTGTCTCTCAACATATATGCATAAAAAATAACAAACCTGTGAAAATTTGAACTCAATTGGTCATTGAAGTTGCAAGAGAATAATGGAAGAAAAACACCCTTGTTGCATAAGTTGTGTGCTTTCATATGCTTGATTTTGAGACCTCAAAATCTATTTCTGAGGTCTGACAATCAAATTCATTGAAAATTACTTCTTTTTCAAAAACTGTGTTACTTTAGAGTGAGCCATTTCTTACAATGTTTTATACTATCAACAGCTCCATATTACTTGTTACCAAGTTAGGTTTTATGCTAACAATTATTTTGAGTACCTGCCAGTAGTGTCCATGTGCCTTTAAAACATCTCCACATTTGAAGATTTTGACCAAGCAGAGTCTGTATACTGTTCACGGTATTCATTAAAGGCCCTGGACACAATTGGTAATTACTCAAAATATTTGATTTCGAGACCTCAGAATTAGATTTTGTTGAGGCCAAGCATCTGAAAGCAAACAACTTCGTGTGACAAGGGTGTTTTTTCTTCTATTATTATCTCGCAACTTCAACGACCAATTGAGTTAATATTTTCACAGGTTTGTTATTGTGTGCTTATGTTGAGATACACCAAGGGAGAAGACTGGTCTTTGACTATTACCAATATTGCCTAGTGCCTATAATAAGGTAATGAAAAGCTAGCCACAACGGCTGTTTCAAACTGGTAGGGTCATTTCCGGATTCGGTCGTGCACATATAATCTTGTTGCAAGACGTTATCGTTTTCCTTTCACACACAACGTGGCCAACTCACCGACAGCGCCCACATCGCCCATAACAAGAAACGTCTTGCACCAAGACTAACCGGTTATAGCCAGAGTCCAGCTGGTAATTATCAATCGTTTAAACACACCCGCGAGCTCTCCACCAATAGGAATAGCGAAACTGTCTGAGGTATTTATGAATGCGTATTATTTGGGGTTTTTTTTCAGCGGATACTGATGGCTTAGTGAAGATGCTGAGCGATGCTAAGACAGATAGAATCCTTGGAGCACACATCATGGGCCCATCAGCTGGAGAGATCATTAATGAAGCAGCGTTGGCTATGGAGTATGGAGCATCATGTGAAGACGTGGCCAGAGTCTGTCATGCACATCCGGTAAGTCACACCCAAAGATTATAAAGAGTCGAAGGCGCAAGATGCCGAATTGAAGCTTTATGTATTGTTGGAACGTGAAATACGCATGGGCGCCATTTCAGCGAGTGAATTTTGTTTCCCATTGATAGGAATGGTCATTGTCTGCAGTGATCTGCACTGACCTACTGTTGTACCAGAAGAGTTACTTGCCGAAATGGCGTCCAGTGGGATTTCATATTTCAGCCCGATTTCCTATAATCTTTGGTCACACCCCCTCCCCCCTCCCCCCTCCTACCCCCACATCAAAGACAAGTTAGAAAGATTCAGATAAACTAACACCCGTTTCAGACAGGCTTGCCAGAGTCGCGCCGAACCAAATTGTGACGATTTGTATTTGTGTGACGATATGGGCATTTTAATACAAGTCTCCTGTTGGTTTTTGAAAATGCCTTCATAAAGACGATGGTACCTCTGACATCACTTGAAAAAACCATAACATGATTCGCGCGCATACCGCCAAGCAAACCTTTGTGTTTTGGCAGCCAGCTAGAAAGTACAAGCAATCTTAGCATGACTACGTGTCTTTTTGCCCGGCGACACATGCCGTCTTCTGTGTTTTGTCAACAGAGGGCGGTTTGAATTTAAACATAGGTCACATCGTCTATTGGTTTGCTCCTAACCCAGTTCTTTGTTTTGTTTTGTTTTCTTCAATACATGTATGTTTTTTTATATTCTAAATTGTAAGTTTGTCTTTTTTAAATTTAATTGAATTGAACATAAAATAAACAAAGAAAAACAAGTGTATGTTAAACAAATGTAAAGTTGTACTATTTTAATATAAAAAAAATATATTATATGTAATTTAATTTGTTTTATTAATGAGTTCAATTTGTTAAAACAAATAGTGTAATAGAATGCACATTTCGATTGATGTTAGGAATATTTGTTCATAAATTTCCTAAGTCACAGTCTCCCATTCAGTTTTAACAATGTTTTTTTTCTTCTTTTCTTGACAGACGGTTTCAGAAGCGTTCCGTGAGGCCAACATGGCAGCATACATCGGAAAGGCAATAAACTTTTGAAAATAGCTGTAAATGCCTAAAATATATTATTAGTTTTACTATCCTTAAATATAATGGAAAACAAAAAAAAACCTTCTTCTATCACTAGCATTGTTTTAAAACCAGAGTTTCTATCCAATGTGTACCTAATAATGAGTGTCACCCCCTGACAGTTATGTGAAGTTCATGAACGAGTGTTATCAAGGTGTGAATTGGGTACTGGACCACAGGACCTAAGCCCAGTGTTTGTAGCATTTGGCCTGTAAAACTCATAGCATGGGTAAAATCTCTTTTGAAGGAGTGGTGGCTCTGAAAAGAGCCGGTGTGGTCTTGACGTTTCAAACAGTATACTCTGCTCGTCTTCAGGAGAATGATTCTCCTGATTCTCCTGAAGATGAGCAGAGTATACTGTTCGAAACTTCGAGACCATACTGGCTCTTTTCAGAGCCACCACTCCTTCAAAAGAGATTTGACCCATGGTTGTACCCGCAAGTTTGCTTTTCGTATTTATATTTATAGTTACTCTCATTCTCCACACCATGCAAAGCTTCAAACACCACTTACTGTATACTCAGTTCTGTGAAAAAAACCTCACAGGCATATTACTTAGGTGGGATTCGAACCCACATCTATCAAGCCCTGTGGTCCTGTGGATTTCCCCACCTTAATTGAAGCCCTGGAACGGTAACTGTGCTCTGTAGTTATGACTGCTTTTATTTTGGTTTCATTTTCATTATGACTGCTTTTATTTTGGTTTCAATTATTTTGGTTTCAATTCATCAGTTCACAGAACTGAATATGAACTTCTAAATTTGGAAAAAAAATTGAATTTAAGTTTAAAGAAACTACTTTATAATGTTTTAAAACATTTGGAAAGACAGCTACATGATTTTGTTTTTATTCTGAAATAATTTTTTCCTGATATTTTGTCAAAAACAGAAACAAATCTTCAAATGAAATTTGAGAAAGAGGTAGTTTCTCACTCAAATATTTTAAAAGACTTCGGGCCTGAAATCTTTTTTAGACATCTGAATGCACAGCAATATTTTGCAACCTCAATGTGCAATTGAGCTCAAATTTTCACAGGTTTTTTATTTTGTGGATATGTTGAGATACACCAAGTGAGAAGACTGGTCTTTGACAAATTATATGTGTCCATTGGCTTTAAGAATATCAGCCAAAACATGCAATACACTTTTTACTCCCTGTTAGCTGGAGTGTTTTACATTTCTAGTTGGAGTAAAGACCACTTTTAAGAATGGACAGCCATGTTTCTTCTCTGTTATAATTTGACCAGCAAGTTTTAAAAAATAAAATCACAAAAAATGCCGTACCACCAACCTTTTTCTTTGGTTTCTTGGGTGGGAACTTTATGTCTCATTCTTTGGTGTGCTGTTGCGTTACTGCTTTAGTTTGATTCAGAAAAGCTGAACGACTTCTTTAAGTTATGTTAGGATTCTTCTTTTTAAAATTGTTTTCTCCATTTACAAAAAGATAAACGTGTGCAGGATTTGTTTTTGCCGTACCACCAACCTTTTTCCTTGGTGAACTTTGTGTTTAAAGGGTGGCTGCAGTGTTTTTTTAAAATAATTTAAACAATTAAACATGACTTTTTAAACCTGAAATATTTTTTTATTTTTTTAATTAAATGCGCAAGTATTTCAAAAATGGTTTTCAAGAGATTAGGGGAACCCACCCCGCCCCTAAAAGGGAGCCTTCGTTTGCATAAACGTGACGTCATGTCGGTAACTCGAGCCGTCGTGCCCCCTGGCTGTGTGCATATAGAGACGTGTGCACTGTGTGGCCTGGTACCTAGGCGTGTGTAGTTAGGGACCAGACTTTTTTTGCCGATGATATGTTTGAATTCCCCACGTGACGTCAATGGTAGATGGTAACAAACCAAAAAAGGGGGGCATGACTTATTTGCTAATTACGCGAGTGAGATATGTCGGGGGAAAAAACAAAACACATTTTATTGATGTTCAATACATATATCAGAAATAAATGACAGCAAATTAACTGTTTTTTTTTTAATTCACTGCAGCATCCCTTTAAAATCACCTAGAAGTGGTATTTTGTCAAAAAAAAGCTTTTATCACTAAAGTATGTGTTTTGGTGAGTGGAATATGAATAAACGGTTAACTAAGGTTCAAAAAAATTAGTTTGATCCATTTTATTTACAAGTTTAAAAGTAGTCCCGACCCGAGAGGGCGCTGTTTGTGACGTCAATCGAGGCGCGATATTTCGGATTCTCGAAGCACTACGGCTTGAAGTGTTTGCTGTACAGCGCTGGAAAAGACGTCGGACCAGACCACTTTGCAAACTGACCCCATCTTTAGTTTTTCTGCTTCATCCAGCATCCTGGTCAATATTGCCGGAAAAATGCAAGAAATAAACTTTTTTTGAAACGTACAAACTCACGCCTACGGCAAAGTCTGCCTCGATTGACATCACAAAAGGGGTAGGCGGAGTCACCCTCAAACAACTTTATCTATTTTTTAAACATATAAATTGTTACAAACAATTACTCAAGCAATTATTTTATTGTTCATAAACATACTCTAATGTTTGAAGGAAAACAAATTCTATTTCCAGGTGACTTAAATTCTTTGTTGTGCTGCGTTATTGCTTTAGTTTGATTCAAAAAAGCTGAACAACTTATATTTGTGTTAGGATTCTTCATTTTAAAAGTTTTTCTCCATTTACAAAAAGATAAACATGTGCAGCATTTGTTTTTCCTTTACCTGCAAAAGGAACATACTAGTAACCCATACATAGAGTTAAACCCATCCAGTAATAGACCAGATGTCAGGCGGCCCTCGCCAAACAACAACCTTCGTTCTTTCGCGTCTTTTAGCAGTCTGCCTCGCTACCGTGGGCAGCGCACTAAACGAGCTTTGCGCAAGTCTCTAACCCCCGTGAGGGAAACACTCAAAATCGACACTGATTGGCTGCAGTGAGTGTGTTGCGTGCAGGCTTGTTAAAAGCAGAAAAAATAAGCTCATATGGTGCTTGTCTGGCACCGAGTACGCGCATGTTAAAGTGCAGGCATTAGGACGCAGTACATTTCAAATGAATCTTGTTTTTATCAAGATAAATCTTGTTTTTAAGTGTCATGATCTGGATTCGAACCCAAACTCTGCTGATCAGGAACAGTATTTGTAGCCCATTATTTGTTTTTTATTTGAAGACGCTTAATCTCGCTGGGTCATTTGTGGCATGTTCATTACAACTTCTTTGTTAATTAATTGTTTACGCTTAAAAAAGTGAGCACTAGATTAGAGAAATATTCAAATCCAATTGAATGGCTTCAGTTTTGTTTTCTTGTATTAAAAAAACTATCCTTACAGATGGGCAATGTATCAACTTCAAGACAGGTTCGTGATTCATGATTAGAATATTTTATTTTGGCACATTTTTCAATTTCAAATATAACAAATTGATGCATTTAACAATATCATGAAAAGGCACTTAATCAGAGGGAAACATATTGAATGAAATTGTAAACCTTGGGGTTGTTGGAATTAGGCAATCGTTTTAATCCTGTATAAATGTAGGATATATACAATAAAACCAACTTCTGAAAATTTCATTTCAAAAGGTGGTAGCTTTTCTGAGATATCGCCAACAATCTGTGTCCAGGCAGAAAGAATAATCTTTATACTGTATAGACGATGTGACCTCTGACGTCACTCGAAAACCATAACATGATTTGCGCGCATACCGCTGGGCAGAACCTTTGTGTTTTGGCAGCCATCTAGAAAGTGTATGCAATCTTACCATGACTATGCGTCTTTTTGCCTGGCAAAACATGATGTATACAGTGTTTTGTCAACAGAGGGCGGTTTGAATGTAAACATAGGTCACATTGTTTCATTCAGATACATTTCAATAATAGATGTTAAATTTGCATCGTGAATAAAGAATATTAATTTTGGTTTTTACCCATACACCGATGTGTGTTAGCACTGTATACTCAGTACTTTCCCGAGTCCTGTGAAAAAATATCACAGGCATGTTACTCGGGTGGGATTCGAACCCACGACCCTTGCAATTCTAGAGCAGTGTCTTACCAACTAGACTACCGAGGTTGCCCGGCAGCTAGAGGCAGTTCGAATCCTATGTTTTGGCAGCGGGTACCGCAACGATATAATAGATGTTAAATTTGCATCGGGGATAAAGAATGTTAATTTACATTTCAATTCACTCTCTCTAAAACCACATTCCTTCGAGGGAATCGTTATACTATATACAAAACGTTATACACAACCAACGAAGTAAGTTTTGTTGTTGTAATTATTGTTACCATGTATTTTCTATCGTCAAGCTTTTTAGTAATTGTTGTAATATTTTTAACGATTGTAAATTATGTCGCAATTCAGCGGTATGCTGCGTGACATTTTTAAATAAATAAACCATTTAAACCATTTAAAATTTTCAGACTATTACCAAAGGTATATAAAAGAGTAAAACAAATAGAAAATAATTTTCATATAATTTTCTTATTAATAGAAACATGATGAAAACAAAGAAAAGTCTGAATTTTTTTTACCCAATTTATAACAGACCGTAACTGTTTTTTAATAATAATAATAAAAATAATATCGAAGTCTTATATAGCGCACGTATCTACCAAACAAGGTACTCAAGGCGCTGAGTATATACAAAAAAGAAATGTCAATTTATTTTTTTTTCTAAATGATTTAAGCATATTATAAACATTAATCAGTAGTTTTAAGTTTTATTTAAATAAATTTTTCTTATATCTCTTGATAATTTTAAGCAAATTCTTGTTATAGTTCTCGTTTACAAAATCCATCCTTTCGTGCAATTGTTTAAAAACTTCCAACAGATTTATACAAATGGTAACATCTCTTGAATGACAACCATTCAACACATACAATGAAAACATCAATTTGCTCCGAGCTAAACCAATCAATCAATCACAAGAACCATCTCTGCCCTCACAGGTACCCATTTATACCCCTGGGTGCAATGAGAGGCAATTACAGTAAAGCATCTTGCTCAAGGTCATGACCAGGATTCAAACCCACCAGAACTCGAATTCGGTGCACTTGAAACCAGCCACACACTATATAACGGCAACTACTAAAGCAGTTTCATAAACCTTCATTAAGTCAAGTATTTAAGAAATACAGAAATACAGTAAGACACAAAAAGTTGGAAAACCAAATTGACAACTCGTTATAAACCATTTTCTTAGCAAAAACATTATATTAATCACCTTAAAATATCGGTAGCATAACCAGTATTATATGAAAAGGCACATACAGAAAGTGTCGCACAAAAGTCTTACCATTAGTAGAGGAGGGAGCTTGACCTTTTTTTTCATAATATTTTTTCTCCAAATCTATCCAAGTATGTGTTAAAGGCAGGGTACACTTTTGGGAATAACTTTTGAAGGTAAAGACCATAAAGAAATTTGCTTGTAAGCTGTTGAAAGTGTAAAACATTGCGAGAAACGACTGCAATTGAAGTAGTGTAGTTTTGAAGAAAGAGGTGTAATTTTCACCCCCAAAATCAGAATCTCAGATCTGAAATCATAATTTTATGCAACAACTTCATGTGGGCCTATCATAATCTAGAGGTTAATTGTGGTAGCACCATGGCAACATCTGTTATGGCAATACCTGTTAATATCTCCACTGAGATGTCATTTAATTGTACAACTATAAACAAATAATTGAACGATTCAACCTCTCATGCATGATTTGAGCTGATTTAAAGCCAGTGGACACTTTCGGTAAACAGTATTGTCCAAGGCCATGTGTCATGACATATGTTTACTATAAATCCGTAATTCTCGATGTCGAGAATTGATAATTGATTTAATATTTTCTCAAAAAGTAAAGCATTTTTTGGAATAATATTTCAAGAGAAGTCTTTTACTATTACCTTCTGTAAACCCTGTATATGATTTGTATATCTGTGAACTTTTTTTTTCTGTTCCGAAAGTGTATAATGGCTTTAAGCATAAAACTTTGATTTCCATGCTACATTAAATGAAATGCATAGGCCTACTATTTGAGTGCCCTTAAACCTGTGAGTCAATTCACATTATTTAGCAGCTTAACTCAAGGTTTCATGTTTCTCTATTTACTGCTGTTAATTGGTTCAGTCATTTGTTGCGGCACTTTGTGAGTCGCAACACCACATCCTTGGGATACGAGGGCGGCCATGTTGGACGGGACAGAGTAACATCTGTCTGACTGGACATCGCACCCTCTTCCTATCTGCGGGACAACTTTAGCGAAGTCCGATTCTTGCAAATCTGAAGATGTTGGAGCTTCGTGGCCCTCGGTAAGAAGAGAAGGCTGCCAATCATCTTTATTGTCCTCCAAAGGACCTGCAACCCTGGCACCTCCTGTAGGATTTGAAGAGGTTGGGTCTTTCGCTCTCAACAACTCTCTATGACTGATATTTTCCATTCCCTCACCTGGTAGCTTTTCTGTCTCCTCAGTAGGCTCTCTCTTTTTCGGCAGAAACTGTCGCATCTGTGATGTCGTCAGAGATTTATTCAAGGGATCTGAGACTTTACGCTGGTGTTCATCATCAACGGTTGTTTCTGTTGCTGGACTTGTTGATGAGGACGTTGGCGATGGGGCCAACTGCCCGGTTGAAGGCCCCTGCATTTTCTCAGTTTGCTGCGTTGCTTCTCGGTTACGCGACAGAAAATGATGCATCTCGTCGGTGGTGAGGGAAGACTTGAGGATGGTTCCTTCCTCATCGCTTTCTTCGTTGATAACGGAGATCATTGGTTCTTTCATCGATCGATCTTTAAACCCCTGAGGCTGGTAGCTCGGGAGAATATCCGTGTTCTGTTCGGGCTCTCTCTTGGGTGGGGTAGAGGGGGCTTGCTGAGACCTGGGGTCGCCTTGTTGTAAAAGGTTCCCCATGGGTTTCGTAGGTAACTGGGAGATATCCAGCTGTTTCATATGATCCTCAATGTTTGGTTGGTGTCTTGGAACGGGTGGTATGACAGGCGATGGAGGAGCGTAGTAACTGGAGTCAGTCCATGGAGGCATCGTCTGGGGCTGGGTGGCGGCACTCATCGTTCTGAAACCTGCAGGTGTCTGATACTGCTGTGGATAGCGCTGTAAGGTTTGTCCGCCGTACCCAGTTAGGGACTGACTGTAGAACTGCTGGCGTGGATCATACTGCCGAGACTGCTGGGGATGACCGGACATCCCAGATGGGTACATGATCAACGGCGTACCCATTGATTGGTCCATCTTAGGCAAAAGGTCATTGGAGTTCAAGGAGGTCAACGAGGAATCATTCGCCAAATTGTTCTCATCGGAGGTCACCGATAAGGTCTGTCTCCGGATGCCGGACTCAAAGTCTGACCGTTGACCTCCGTAGCCTGGCGACTGATAGTGGCCGGGATCAAACTGCATTGGTTGTCTCTGGGTTCCATCCCCGTACCTCGGATGCTGTCCAACAACCATGGGGTTGTTTGACTCGACGCTGAACTCACGCCTCATGGGTGCACCTTGGGGTCCCATTGTGGGCGCGGGGTAACCCATTACCCCAGTGGTTGTAGGTGGTCCGTACCGCTGGGTATTGGTTTGGTAATAAGACTCACTGAACACCTCAGAGGTCTTTCGTAATGGTTCCTGAACATGAAAATCTGTGGATTAAATATGATAAAAAAGGTAAAGAGTTTACTTCTGTTTTGGAAGATAAGAATGTTGGGGGTTGGGGAGGGGTGGGGTTGTTTAGGTGGGGGGGGGGTATTGGCGGTGAAGCATGGTTTAAATTCTCACCTTGTCTCTGTCTCTGCATCTCGTCTCGTTTAGTAATCTCAGCAGAAATATCCACCAAGATAGTGACAGTCTGAAAACCCACACAAAAAATAAGGTTAAGTTAATTTTTACAAATCTTTTTTTGATATCATTACATATTTGGTTTGCGGTTAACACCATGTGTATTTTGCCAGGCAGAATTTGCTATAAATTCTACTATCTCAAAGAAGATTTTTCGAGAGACTTCTCAGTTCTAAAAAAACTGTCCTGCTTTTCAACTACTACCTGGGCGGGGAAGGTACAAATTTAGCTTTTAGGATCAATATTAACTGCACTTCCACGGAGTGAGTTCTTATTTGGTCTCAATGTTTTGACTAGCTTGCTCTAGTCATCGTCAGTCTCCTGTGACAATGAAGCTGTTTTTGGTCCTCTCTAATAACGATAGCTGATGAGTTCTAAAGCACAAACTTCTTACCTCGTTGATTTCTGGCCTCTTTTTGAAGTTTGACCTGGTGCATGTCAGGGCGAGCTGCAGCCATTCCCAGGCGATATCCCAGGGCCAATCAGGGCACTTTCTGTCCCTGACACGGCTGATGATGGCTTCGTGATTACGGAGTTCCAGTGCATCCTCAATGATGTCAGTCTGTACAAATTAATAACAACATAGTTTTTAATGCTTTATTTTGTTGTTGTGTCATGTATTATGTTCATCTGTCCTTTTGTGTGTTTGTCTGATTTGTCTGGTTGTCTTGTTTTCTTGTCTGTGCGGCTGTCTTTTACAAGCTCATTCTTACCAAAACGGCCCCGTACTCTATTTATTTATTTATGTTTACTAACTGTTACTTGATGATTTGTTTTGCTTTACTCCGTAATACACGTAGCTGTCGTTATTCTTTTATGAGAGTTTGAAATAAATGTATTCTTGAATTGAAACTGTGTTTCAGAAAAGGCACATCTTTAACTCTCTCAGTGCCACTGTCGAACATGTTTTCTAAAATTGCCACATGTACAATTTGTTATGAATACAAAACGAGTCGAAATCGTACATGTTAAAAAAAGTATACATGTTGTTATGAAGGGGTAGTATTACTCAAGAAATACTATTAACATTGGGATGTGCCAAGGCAACACAAGTAAGCAAGTACATTTGTTTGGTGAGAAAGACAAGTTATTGTTCCCTAATAATTTGGGATTGAACAAAGAAAAATTTACTGGGGTGGCATTTGAACCAACCACCTCCAAATAAATGTGCCGACACTTTACGAACTGAGCTATCTAGCCTTATGTCGTACGTGGGCAGTCTCCTTATCTTGTTAATGTCTTAAGTCAGGGGTGCCAGTCATAAGCCGTACAACGGTAATTTTTTTTTCTAGTACAGAACTTTAAAAAACAAAACAAAAACGGGCATTGAAAGAGTTAAAGACATGGGACACTATTGGTTATTGTCAAAGACCAGTCTTCTCACTTGGTGTATCTCAAAGTATGCATAAAATAACAGCTCAATCGCTCGTCGAAGTTGCAAGATAATATTGAAAGGAGTTGTGTGCTTGATTTGGAGACCTCAAAATCTAATTCTGAGGTCTCGAAATCAAATTCCTTCAGAGGGAGCCGTTTATCAGAATGTTTTATACTATCAACCTCTCCCCATTACTCGTTACCAAGTAAGGTTTTATGCTAATAATTATTTTGAGTAACTACCAATAGTTCCCACTGCCTTTAAAAATACCTACGAGTAATTTGTTGGGTTCGCGCTTGCTGTCTGCAACTCTCTCCCCAGCAAGAATCTCCATCAAAACCTGCCATAAAACAAACAAAATAATATGATTAGAATAATAATGTCGAGAGACTAATCATCCTTACTCGCATCGTTGTCTGAGACGCCGGCATGCGAGGGGGCCCTTGGCAGCCAGCCAAATCGATCCATTATGACCACGGAGCGCAGAACAGGAGTCAAGCTATGGTGTTTCTGATTAGCAGTGTGGGCTTTAGTCCCAGTTGTGACACCCGTGTCCTTAAAAGCAAGACAGTTAACCATTATGGCTGCGTTCTTCGGATAAGTCGTTAAGCAGTTGGTCCCATGTGATGTGTGACGCACTTCAAAGTCCACTTATATCGTAAAAGAAAAGGGTTTCACCCCGGTGTTCCTTGTAAAACATTACAAGGTGCTATGTAAAAGGAGTAGGTCTCACAATTCAAACGTCATCCCACATGCCTTGCAGGAAAATACTGAATGTAGAAATGCCACGAGTGTCATTAATAATAATATTATCAATAAATAAGTCTTAAATAGTGCACGTATCTACCAAACAAGGTACTCAAGGCGCTGGGTGTATACAAAAAGATTGCAGTGATAATTTAGCACCTTATTAGGGTTTACAAGGTACTACGGCGCATTTAGCAGCCACAGCCAGGAACACCAGGGCGAACCCCTTCTCTTTTCGATAAGTGCACTGAGTTCTTTAACATGCGTTACACAACACATGGGACCAACGGCGCAGCAAAGGATGAAGCAATGGTTAAGTGTCTTGCTTAAGGACACAGGTGCCAAGGCTGGGGAATCGAACCTACACTCTGCTGATCAGAAACAACAGAGTTTGAATTCCGTGCTCTTAACCGCTCGGCCACGACACTTCCCTCACCGAGTGACGGATATGAGCGCTAGCTTTTAAGAAGCCACTTTTATTAATATGGACACTTACCACCCCAAAGCTGTAGACATCCACCTTGGTCGAGAGCTTAGAACTGCGTTTGTATTCCTCGGGAAGGTACGCAAGGGTCCCATGGGCGTTCTTGGTCTTCAAGTAGCAATATGTCCTCCCGTTCTCTGGCCCCAGCCTCGCAAGTCCGAAATCGGCGATCTTCGGTTCAAAGTGCTTGTCCAGTAAGATGTTCGCACTGTAGTTATTATCGGGGGGAGGACAATTTTGAAAGTAAAAGTAATGTAAAGTTCGTGTTGATCCTGAATCAATACCACCTCGTTGATCAGACGGTTCATTGATCAGAATGTCTGTAAGGCCTGATTTGGGATCTAAGGCTATGCGACGTAGCCCGTCTCGAGGAGTTACCGGCACAAATGAAAATAATATGAGCTTTCTTTAGCATGCTGTGATAAGATGAAATAATAACAATAATGTAAATAATAATAAAAAGCTTTTACATAGCACTTTTAACATCCGAAGAGCGCTTCCAAGATTATAACCCCTGGTCACTGTGCCATTTAATTCATATCTTAAACCATCTCTGCCCTCACAGGTGCCCATTTACCCCTGGGTGGAGAGAAGCAATAATAGTAAAAGTGTCTTGCTCAGGGACACAAGTATCACAACGGGGATTCGAACCCACACTTTGCCGGACAGAAACACCAGGGGCCAATTTCATAGAGCTGCTTAAGCAAAAAATTTGCTTAAGCACGAAAATAGCTCGCTTATTTTACACATGTTACTGGCCAAAATTTCATGCCATATACATTGCTTATGACTAGTATTTAGCTGTTGTTTACTTAGCATAACAATTGAGTGGAGTCTTGGCCAGCTATCTGGTTTTACTAAGCAATGAATTTTTTGCTTAAGCAAATTTTTTTGCTTAAGCAGCTCTATGAAATTGGGCCCAGAGCTTGAGTTCGGTGCTCTTCTCTGCTTGGCCATGACACTTTAATATACTTTGTTGGTGTTTTCTAAGCAAAAGCATATTGTGAGCAATTTTTTTGTCGGCCAACAAAGACAGACTAGCTAGGTGGTCTAGTGGTAACAAATATGCTGAAGCAATGCTAATGCCGAGGGTTCGAATCTCACTCAAGTAATATTCCTGATTTTTTTGTTGGTTTAAAATCTTTTAGAGTCCCGAGTTTTCAATTCTTAGTACGCACACGTGGGGAGAGGGTTAAAGTGTTTTTCAGAGTCTTGATGAAACATAAGTTTTGAACTCATAATGACAACATTTTTTTTTCACATCAATGTTTCTTTTTTTCAAACTCACAATTTCAATTTTGTACAAAGATATGTTTACTCTAACTTGGACAGGTCTACAACTGTCTAGTATTCTATTTGATTGACCTGTACATTTTTTGATGCAAATTGTTAATATAAACAACCACACTCTGGTTTTAAAGAAAGGAAGCGAGTGTATAAACTATGTTGTTTCTGATCAGCAGAGTGTGGGTTTCGAATCACCAGCCGCGACACCTGTGTCCTTAAGCAAGACACTTAACCATTGCATCGTCTTTCGGATGGGACGTAAAGCCCATGGTCCCATGTGTTGTGTAATGCATGTAAAATAACCCAGTACACTTATTGAAAAGAGAAGGAGTTCGCCCCGGTGTTCCTGGCTGTGGCTGCTTAATGCGCCGTAGCACCTTGTAAACCCTTATAAGGTGTTAAATAATTGGGTCTCAGAATTCATCACTGCAATAACCTATATTTCTGAAAGTTTGTATACATACTCAGCGCCTTGAGTACATGTACCTCATTGGTAAATTTGTGCGATATATAAGACTTCGATATTATTATTATTATAAAAATTATACCTTTTGATGTCACCATGAATTAGCGGTTGGTCCTGAGCTCTGTGCAGGAAGTTAATGCCGTTAGCGGACCCTTCAGCTATTTTATGTCTCAATCTCCAATCCAGAGGTCCCCTTTGAGCCTATAAATCAATTTAACTCTTTATCACATACATTCTCATGAAAGAAAAAAAATGATTCGAGTCTTAGGAAAGTTTGCTTAAACGGGACTGTGAAGTTGCTCAAACCTGACTTTGTAAAACTTGCTATACCTGACTTTGTGAAACTTGCTCAAACCTGACTTTGCTGCTTAAACCTGACTTTGTGAAAGTTGCTTAAATCTGACTTTGAGAAAGTTGCTTAAACCTGACTTTGTGTAACTTGCTTAAACCTGCCTTTGCTGCTTAAACATGACTTTGTAAAAAACTTGCTTAAATCTGACTTCGTGAAAGTTGCTTAAACCTGACTTTGTAAAAGTAATAGCTTAAACCTGACTTTGTAAAAGTAATAGCTTAAACCTGACTTTGTGAAAGTTGCTTAAACCTGACTTTGTGAAAGTTGCTTAAACCTGACTTTGTGAAAGTTGCTTAAACCTGACTTTGTGAAAGTTGCTTACCTTGCACAGAAGATTATCTTCCAGGGAGCCATTCTCCATAAACTCATAAAGCAGACAGGGTGAGGGGCCATCCATGCAGTAAGCCAACAGGGCAACAATGTTACGATGACGATACCTGAATACAAAATTACAAAATCTGAATGAATTGATAATTTTGCTGACTAGCGATACCACTACACAATTTAACTTCACTAGATCCACCTCAGGCCTTAAACTTCACTCTTGAAGGGGTACAGCAATTTTTCCCTAAAGGGCACTTCTCTGGGGAAAATGCAAGTATTAAATAAAACCTTGCAGAGGGCACCACGTCAAAATAT
Organism: Asterias amurensis; assembly: GCF_032118995.1. Lineage (NCBI taxonomy): Eukaryota > Metazoa > Echinodermata > Asteroidea > Forcipulatida > Asteriidae > Asterias > Asterias amurensis. The sequence continues at coordinate 18,930,773 of NC_092649.1, forward strand.
TAATTTGGGGGACTAAACATCCTTACTTGACTAAATGGAACATAAGTGGATTGCCTACCTGACAAGTGCCCTCAGTTCTTTCAACTGATCAGTTCTAGCGATCTCCATCGTCTCGTACCCCATGTACTCATTCTTCTTCATACACTTTACAGCATAGTGAGACATATTGATCTTGGCATGGTACACAGTCCCAAATGAGCCCTCTCCAAGTTTACAGCATTCATCAAAGTCTCGGGTCGCTTTGACAATCTCCTCGTAGTGCATGTGAATAAGGCTACTCAATGCAGATGTGTTCTGGTCTGTAAAGAACGAAAGAAGACATTTTATCAATCTTGCCTTTTTTTTTAGCACTGTCTGCCCCACTGCTTTTGAGTTTAAAGAACAGACCAGGGCCCAATTTCATAGAGCTGCTTTAAAACCAGACAAAATAATACTAAAAATTGTCTGGTAGTTTTCTGTAGCGCAGGCTGTATAATACCCCCCAGGGGGCTGAGACAGTTTCAGGAATGAAATCAGACACCATGGGTAAAAGTTTACCGAGGGACACTGTTTTGATTTGAGTTGACACGGATGGCAAGGATATTTTTAGATTTCTATTTAATCACGTACTGCTACATTACTGTATGTCTGGTTTCTAGGTAGCAATTTTTTAACCCGGTTGATCTCTACCAAGAGAGGATGCTATTACAATATAACATGTAATACCAACACAGCCATGAGCCTGACTGAGTGACAAATAAATAAAGTGTAATAATAATTTGAGAGGCTATAACCACCCTCACTCAAAGCTGGCAAGCTGAATGTCGAAAGTCGCGGCTACAATGTGTTCGCGCCGCAGGCATGCAAAGGTGCCTTTGGTCGCCGGCCACACATACCCATAATGACCCCGGAGCACAACCTGAGATCGAAAGGGTTTGATTTTTCTGTATGGAAGAAAAGCCAGATGGCCCGGATAAAAACCCTTGTGGCAGAGTAGAGAACCAACCTAGCCCTATGAAGGACTCTTCCTTTGTACACAGATACAGAGTCCTCACTATTAAGGCCCGTTTCTGGGGCGGATAATTTTCAAAGCTTCATAACTCAAATCTTACCTGCAACAAGCCACTAATTTCAACAGATTCACTTTCTATGGCAGCATTCATTTTTCTGCGGTGGGTTTCGGTCGTCATATATTCTTCACAAAACCGTAATTTTCGTGAAATAATGCAGCTCCAAACGTTAAAAAACTCCTGTTTTGATCGTTTTCTCACAGTGTTGTCTGCAGCCGTGCGTACAGCACAGCATTAACACGCAAGCGCATGGCAAGATTTCATGAAAATAACGGATTTGTGAAGAATATATGACGATCAAAACCCACCGCAGAAAAATATATATGCTGCCATGGAATGTGAATCTGTTGAAATTAGTGGTTTCTTGCAGGTAAGATTTGAGTTATGAAGCTTTGAAAATTTTCTGCCCCAGAAATGGACCCTGATATCCAGGACGTCACTGTAGTACAATACGAAAGTGTAAGACCACCAGGGCTAAGAACCAACCCAACTATACTCTCATTGGCCTTCACCGGGAATCCAACCAGGGCCACGCTGGTGAGGGTTGACAGCTTTATGCACAAGCCAACAAAGCCAATTTGGAGTGCTATAAGAAGCCATCTTCACCATGTCATGGTGTAGCAGTTATAAGCACCAGATCAGCTCTAGTATTTCTGATGTGTGGGTTCAAGTCCCGGTCGTGACACTTGTGTGTTTAAGCAAGACACTTAACAAATTGCTTTGTAAAGTTGGGGGAGGTAGTGCTTTCTGCGCTACCAGCAAGGCTTCTAATGGATAATACCCAAGCCTACATCCGTATGGACCATAAAGGGGGTAACCCTGTTTCAGCCCAGGACTAGGTGGCAACGGCCCCTGAAAATAGTTCATTTGTAGCCCACATATTCAGGCCTTGTGTGTCTGGCGACTTGCAAAATAAACACAAAAATCAACTTACAGTCTTCCATTGTCTTTTTAACTCCTTCTTCATCTGTTATTGAAGCCAGCTCACTACTACCGCCACTACTACACTCTCCCCTGCCACTGCTCTTGTTATCGACCCTCATCGAGGACCCAGTCCGCTCCCTTTGCCAGTCCTTGAACGGCGATTCCAGACCGTTTACCTTCTCAGAGGACTTGTTGATGTTGGCCGTCAGACCCTCCTTCCTTTCTCTACGTGGATTGCTGTGATGACGACCATATGCGTCGTTCCAGGAGCCCTGCGTGGCTTGGGGTTTGGCTGTTTGCTCATAAGATGGTGTCTTTGAATCTTGTGGGTAGGAAGGTCGACCCATAGCACCTGTAACAATCAGTAATACATAATGAGAGCTAATTTATATATAATCATTGGTTTGCGGTAAGTAACACTGTGTGTGTCTGCTTGCCAGGTAGAGTTTGTTCTTAGAGAACTGTCTTTCTTTATTCTACTACTGCAGAGTAGATAATCGGGGGTTTGGGAGACTTCTCAGTTCTGAAAAGAACCATTCTGCTTTTTAACTACTACCCTGGCATAAGGTATAACAAATTGGCTTGGACTACTACTTTAGTTTGTAGGATTGTTATTAACTGCACTATCGCAGTACTACAGAGTCAGTTCTTGAATTGGTCCCTATGTTTTGACTAGCTTGCTCTAGTCATCGTCAGGAGCGCTAATTTGCCTGACAGGTAAGTGGCAATTCAAGAATTTGTTAAAATCAATATTCTGCTTAGCATAATCAAACCAAAATTGTATTCTATACCCCGATGCAAATTTCCATCTATTAAATCGTTGAGGGATCCGCTGCTAAAACATACCATTCGAACTACCTCTACATGTAGGTACCGGGCAATCTCAGTGGTTTAGTTGGTACGACACTGCTCTAGATTTGCAAAAGGTCATGGGTTCGGGTCCCAACCAAGTAATATGCCTGTGATTTCTCTTCACAGAACTCGGGAAAGTACTGAGTATACTTAGCTCATACCATGGCTGGGAAGAGGGGGTAGTTGGGGATGTCCAGGAAACTCTGGCTCATCGTTGACTTCTTCAGTCGGCTGAACTCCTTGAATCTCTCGGATCAGATGATGAAAACGGGGGTCAACTACAGCCAAAAACAAATCAGAGAAATTCTCATAAGGAATCTAAAATCTACAGTGCTGTGTAACTCAGCAGTTTTGTTCAGTAATTGAGCAAGAAAATTCTTTCGATTTGTTCAGTGTAGCTGGGCCAATAATTTGGGGTGTCTTGGCCGAGCTGATAAGAGCACCGAACTCTTGAAGCTCTGGTGTTTGTGTTCAGCAGAGTATGGGTTAGAATCTCGGTGGTCGTGACACTGGAGTCCTTTTAAAACAAGACAATTAACCATAGCTTCTCTCCATCAATGAGTAAATGGGTACCTCTGAGGGCAGAGATGGTTCTTGTGAATGACTAAGCTTTATAGTAAGCTACATATTTGGCAGCACAGGCTGAGTACTCCCCATCAGTTAATTTAGACTTACCCAAGTCCTTCAAGAGCATCATGGATCTAGCGTGTCTCATCTCATACAGTTTATGGTAGAGTTCAGTGATTGTATGGCAACTGTAGTCCCACACCGTTAGCATTTCGTTTGTGGGACTACTATCTCCTGGTCTGTATAGGGCACTCCTAAATGACTGGACGTCGTCGTTGGTGAAGTTAAGCTTTCCAGCTGGAAAAAAGAGTGATACCAAATTTAAAGACATTGGACACCTTTGGTAATTGTCAAAGAGTAGTCTTCTCACTTGGTGTATCTCATCAAAGGCATAAAATAACAAACCTGTGAAAATTTGAACTCAATTGGTCGTCAAAGTTGCAAGATAACAATGGAAAATGCTTGATTTCGAGACCTGAAATCTAATTCTGAGGTCTGGAATCCAAATTCAAATATTTTTGTGGAAAATTACACTGAAAACAGTGTCACGCCATCCAATGAGCTGATACTACTGTTCTTTTTTGTTGTCTGTTCAGGGAGTCATGTTATAGTTTGTCATGTTTGGGTTCTCTATGGAGCATAAAATTCAAGTTGTGGGCCCAATTTCATGGCCCTGCTTAATGCTGAATTCCGCACTTACGTTCACGATTCCCCGCTAAGGGCCCACGACTTCGTGCAAGCGCCGTATTTCTGCGCTAGCCTTGTAAGCATAGAATGCCTAGTAACGTTGAGTACGCACGCGCAGAAGCCAAAATTTGCCATAACCCATGAAATACACTTGCTGTAAGCACAGAATCCTTGCTTCCGTAAGCGCCGATTCTGTGTTTACGGTAATCAGCGCCACGAAATTGGGCCCTGGTGGCTATAGTCATCTGAGTGTGTGTGTTTGAGTTCCGGTGTGCGGCAGGAGATTCTGTCCCCCCGTATATCGAAATGTGTACAAACTACTTCTGATACTGTGATAGCGCCTTCTTTTGAATCCTCCTCCTTGAGCCCATGTTAATTTCCCATAAGGGGGACCGAATCTCTGGCAGACAGAATTCCCTGGGACACTGGTCAGGACACTTGTGTCTGTCCTTGCTTCTCTTCACCTAGGGGTATAAATGGGTACCTGCGAGTGTAGAGGTTGTTATTGTGTTTGAAAAAGCCTTGAAAGGACACCCTATGCCATAGCATACGACCAGTGGCCATATTTGTTTTATTATAGGGTTTCCTTTCTATTCTACAGTTGCCTTGCCCTTTCTTCAAAAACGAAGCATACTACTATAACTATACGAATAATACAGATTACAGGCCTGCTTTCCATACTTACCTAAAGTCACCCATAAGGAGGACACATCAAGCATACGGCACAAATCCTGCCGGCACGATACTGGAATATCACGGATGTATTTCCTCACGGGCGCCATATTTAACGAAGTCCTCAGTGCCAAGCAGGCAGTAAAAACTAAAACTGCACTCAACACTTTTCGAGTTTCCACACAGAATTTACCACGACTCGTAAACAAAATCGTCAATGTTCAGTCTGCGTTGGGCTCGAGAAATACAGGTTACACCAGCGTAGACTTTCCTTACACTTGTTGGTTTATGAATGAGTAATGATTAAACATTCTAAACACATTCGAAACAATGATATTTTCGGTCATTCGAGTCATGAAACTTGGGAAGTTACACGACGTCACAACCTTTGCATCACATGCAAAATGCTGCGGTTTTTTTAAGGGGAAATCCCTGGTTTTGATGACGTTGAGTTGTTTAGTTCCGGTTCGACTGAACCACAGTTATTGAGGGGTGATCGTAAAACATTTACCATAAATAGTTTTTTACTTTTGTATTTATTTGTTATTTTAACCTCTAGTATATGAAAAAATGATGCCTCTTAGATAAAAAAAACATAATGTAGTACCTGTATTTAAAAAGTTTTATTGAAAGGAAAATCAAACCGCCGAAACAGACATTAAATGGCTACCCCTATTAATGGAGGAGTTTAATTGCAATACTTTCGTGTTTCTAGCCTATGTTCTAGATAACTGTGCGTGGACTTTGTACACAATTTACCACAATAATTGACCACAATAATTCACGAAGAGTTTACCGACCGATTCTTCGGTGGTAAAGTATCACATTGTTATGAGTTCGTTCTGTCCTTATACTCTATGGTAAGTCCTAAGTCCAAGCACAGAGAAAGGACCCTTCCTCTACTCTATGGTCGAAGTGGTAATGCTTTATTTTGTACATGGTTGCATTACACACACAGCTCTATGATTACACATTGTAACTAGTCAATAGAGGGCGGTATACAAGCACTGGGAAGAATAATCTGCAATGCAATACACAATCTGAGAAGCGTTACTGTCAGTAACGCTTGAGATTCAAATTTTGGGAAGAAACAGGCATCATTCTCCGCAGGACTTGAATGGAAAAGTTTGGAAAAAAATGTTCAGTTTTAGTACACGAGATGCATTATGCCGGTCGCGGCCGGCTCAAGCTGGACTGGAGAGCCTTGATTAAGGCTAGCCCTCTACCGACAGACCGGTATCTGTCGCAGAAAATGATTTTTGTCTACAACAGACAATAATATCGTAGGGTCATATTATGTGGTCGACCCTCATATGTTTTCGAACCCCAACTTTGATTCCCGTTTGACGCGAGACTGTGCAAGCTCCACCGGTGGACAGAAGCTCTGTAGTTAACTCACGGTCTGTATTTTCGTCAGGCTGAGAATAACTTTGTTTCCTGTCTTAGGTTATGCTCAAACATTTATATTGATGATTTTTTAAGTTTATAAATCACTAGAGAGCATTATTATGCCAGCAATCAAAGGAGTCTAAGAAACATAATCCAAGCTCTAAACTTCAAAACAAAATTATCATCTGCTACAATGAGTTTCATTCTCCTTCAGTCAATAGAAGATTACATGATTTGGTTTGCTATTTGGGATGCTCTGGTGTGCCAATACGGGGGATATTTTAAGTGAACAAAATAATAATAATAGCAATGATTTGATTGACTAGAGACTGTAAAATATCTGATATACGTAATAAATAATAATATGTGAATATTCGAGAGATAACAGATTGGTTTCTTACTCCTTAAATCAAACATTGCTGGTCTGAAATGGGGGAAAACCAGATTGTTTTGAAGTGTTTGTGCTTCAAGGGGGTTGGGGGTGGTTTACTGTCATGCCTTGCGATATCCCAGAATCTTATCAAGTAGCCATTATGTCTAAGGACAAAAAAGTATTTAAATTTGTCTAAAGGAACACGTTGCCTTGATCGGACGAGTTGGTCTATTAAAAGCGTTTGGACTAACCATATTCATTTTACAACATTAACGGTTACAGAACGCTTTTCAAAGACCAACTCGACCGATCCAAGGCAACGTGTTCCTTTAATAGTAATTGAAAAAGATTTTTGACTGTTTTTGCACTCAATGCTAACTTCTGAATATTCAATAAAGTACCAAAACATATGCGTCGCTCCAATGTCGAAGATGCATTGGCACTGTAAATAGTGGATTATCTCTCGCAACAGAAAAAAACAAAACTTTTACGATTTCAACACACAATGAAGTGTAAAATGTCTTTGTAAAAAGGTTGGATAGATGATTAAAAAAAAAATCATTTAGTTTTTTATTGTGATTTTTTTTTCCTGTTGTCCTACCAACACATGACGCCATGATACAATATACAGGAGAAAGATGGTGCAACTGAAAACAAAAGTACTGCAAATGCTAGCCCATTAGTCTCAGGAACATAAATAAATCACACAATCTGAACATACTTGATCTATGAGTTGAGTAGAATGTTTAATTGTTTTAATAAAAATAACAAAACGAGGAAACAATGTTAATAACTTAAAGACACTGGACACTATTTGTAATTGTCAAAGATCTGGGCACAATTTCGTGGCTCTGCTTTTCGTAAGCACAGAATTGGTGCTTACGGAAGCAGGAAATTCTGTGCTTACGGCAGCAGGCGTATTTCACACAAATAAGCGGTAAATTTGGGCTTCCGCGCGTGCGTACTCCACGCTACAATACAAGGCATTCTACGCTCTAACTAGGCTAGCGAAGAAATTCGGCGCTTCCACGTAAGCGGGGAAATGGCGATCGTAAGCGCAGAATTCGGCGGTAGGCAGAGCCATGAAATTGGGCCATGGTGTATCTCAAGATATGCATAAAATAACAAACCTGTGAAAATTTGAGCTCAGTTTTGGTCATCGAAGTTGCGAGATAATAATGGAAGAAAAAAACACCCTTGTCACACGGAGTTGTGTGCTTTCAGATGTTTGATTTTAAGACCTCAAATTCTAAACTTGAGGTCCCGAAATCAAATTCGTGGAAAATTACTTCTTTCTAAAAAAAAATAGCCGTTTCTCACAATGTTTTATAGTATCAACCTCTCCCCATTACTCGTCACCAAGTAAGGTTTTATGCTAATAACTATTTTGGGTAATTACCAATAGTGTCCACTGCATTAGCGGAGTAAACTTTTAAAAAAATCACAGGCGGAAGAAAACATTTTATTTTTTTTAATTCAAAGAGAAAACTTGTTTGGAAAAATAAACATAAAAAAAAAAAAATCATGGGAGGCCCCTGTTTCTATAGGACGCGCTGGATAACATACAAAAAAACCTTTCTCATGAAATTGAACGAGACTCGGGGCCACAATAGACAAATTTTCCCAAACGAAAATGTACGCTTCGAGTCTGGCTTAGGATGCTAAACAACTTAGCGAACAAAACTTATTTTGTGAGAAGCACGGCGTATTTGCCTATTGATAATAAATTTCAGAACCGATTCTCTTCAAATGACCTTTTTGTTCAAGAGAAGAGGGATTACAAAGCATTTCAATCATGAGAACCGTTTTATGCGTGAAATGTGTATCAGATTTTGTTCCAATTACGGATTATTCTTCTGGCAGTACCGCTCCAGGTTTCCAGCGCTCTCTCAAAAAAAACGTTGTTACCTTTTAAAAGGTAGCATCTCCGGTGGAACCTAATCCAAAGTTTTGGTTTCAAAAAGGTTCATAGTCAGAAACTCGGTAATGTTTAGCTGTATTGGACGTATCGTAACTACTTGGCCACCCGAAAGGTAATTTGGTCAGACCAGTATTCCAACACCCCTATGCACACAATTACAAATCTGTGAAAATTTGCACGTAATTGGTCATCGAAGTTGCAGATCTTTTATCAGAGTGAGAAATATTATACTTCTATTTAAAAAAAAATCAGAGGGAGTTGTTTCTTACAATGTTTTGTACTATCAACAGCTATCCGTGAGAAACAACTCGTTACCAAGAAAGTTGTTATGCTAATTAACTTTGAGTTATAACCAATAGAGTCCAGTGCTTGTAAACTTGGACTCAAGTTCAGTATTATGAGCAGTTATAGGGTGCGTTCGTTTAGCTTCCCTGGGTCTACCCCGCGGTGCTCACTCGGGTGAGCCCCTGACAAGAGCTAAACGAACGACCACTCACCGGTCTTGTAGTGACGTCGTTTACCTGGGGCCAGCCCCCAAGCAGGGCACTGGGGCTGGGGCTGACCTGGGTGAGCCCCTGGAATGATGTCAAAAGCTATTCGAACGCACCGGGGCCGACCGGGGATGACCAAGGGAAGCTAAACGAACGCACCCAATGTTTCACTCTGGCATTGGCTCACCAGTGCCTCCGGCCATAACAGTTTCCATAACAGTGTTCAGATGCTGTAAATACTTTAAGAATTCATCCATGCTGTCTGCTCCAGGTCCGCTGCTCGACGCGGCATTAGGGGTTGCCTTCCCGCCAAAATCTGGCGGTGGTGCATCCGAAGTGTGTAGGGGATCAAAGTTCTTTTCCAAAGAGTTGGTCTCAGAAGGGAGGTCCATCTTGTCAGCAGCTAGGCAGAGAGTGGTGTTATTTCTGTGGGTTAACTCAGTACCGAGACCGGCAGTCTTTGGGGTGATTTCTGCTGCCTGTTGGATGTTCAGGGCAGGTTGGTTTTGGTGTACATTGTGCCCCGACTCTGCTGCAATTTCTGCGGCCTGTTGGATGTTCAGGGCAGGTTGGTTTTGGTGTACATTGTGCCCCGACTCTGCTGCAATTTCTGCTGCCTGTTGGATGTTCGGGGCAGGTAGGTTTTGGTGGTTGTGCCCCGTCTCTGCTGCAATTTCTGCGGCCTGTTGGATGTTCAGGGCAGGTTGGTTTTGGTGTGTGTTGAGCCTCGTCTCTGCTGCAATTTCTGCGGCCTGTTGGACGTTCAGGGCAGGTTGGTTTTGGTGTGTGTTGTGCCTCGTCTTTGCTGCATTTTCTGCGGCATTTTGGATGTTCAAGACAGGTTGGTTTTGGTTTGCTTCGCGCCCCGTCTTCGCTGCAGTTTCTTCTCCAGCCTGTAGATTCAAGACATGTTGGTTTTGGTGTGCGTCGTGTCCCGTCTTTGGTTCAATTTCTGCAGCCTGTTGAATGTTGGCCGAGACAGGTTGGTTTTGGTCTTGCCCCATTTGTATTTCTTGGATCTGTTTGGGTGGTGGGTAGTTCTTGTCTGCGAGAAGTCGCCCTGGGAATGAGCCGATCTGCGGTGAGGAATCGCCGCCCGTCTGCTCGGCAATGTAAAGTCTCCCCTCCGGTAAATCAATGCTGCATAAAGACTCTGTCGACGTGTAACGGGTGTCTTCGGTATCTGCTCTCGGCAGCTTCACGCTCTCTGCTTGTTGAATGTCCGGAGTCACATTGGATGAACTGTTGTTCTCATTTTCGGCGACCAAGGCGACAGCTTTATTTGGTGGTACGGGATAAATGGCTGACCTGAGTTCAACATATTGGTGCTGGGTTCGAACTCCACACGGTCCTGGTGTGAGGTAAACGCCCGTTGTGTGAGCCATGGGTGGGGCTACTGGGTTAGGGTTAGCTTGGAGCATCTGCCCGGTCGGTCTTGGGTTGGGGGTTTGTTGGACTTTGGGTCTGGGGTTGTGAGTTTGTTGGACGTTCGGTCTGGGGTTGTGAGTTTGTTGGACTCGGCTGTACCGTTCAGGATCTCCAACACCAGGCGTGGAAGCTGCAGCAGACGGCACCCCTTTCGACGGGTCGGCTGCAGACTGTGGTGGCGGCTCATCATCAGCAACAATAGTCACAGCAACTGGAAAAGTTGGCCACGTCTTCCCGCCCATCAGAACCACTCGCTTCGGTTGCTGCTTGTCACCAACCGTCTCTGGATTCTTCTCCTCGAGACCCATCGCCGCTACCATACTCGCCATTCTGCCCAACGAATTCTGATTGTAGTTGCCCATGGACAGTCGCAGCTCGCCCCTGCTATCAATGCAACCGTAGACCGGTGGTACATGCTCATCCAGTAACCCTAGCGGTTTCAGCTCTACCTGGGTCGAGCCATCCATAAACCAGCTCTCTTTGAGTACCCTTGTGGAGCCCAAAGTGAAATGTACGGTACGGTAGTTCTTCTCCGGACCACTGCTTGAAATAGTCTGTGGGTCATTTTTGGGCTTAATGCGGCGGGAGAGTGCACGGGCTCTGTTCCGTGAAGATGCTGCTCTTTTATACTGCTTGGAGCTTCTAGGTGACTGGCCTCCTGATGCCTGACTCACCCTGGGTTTTTTGGGAGCACTTGGTGGTCTGTGGTTCACATCCTCTGAAATAGACAGGTTGCCACCGTCAGTCACCTGGACGGACAATGTCACAAGAGGCTGGTCGCTTGGGGGATTGTCAACCATCTTAAACCGATCCACAAAAGACAGGCCAGTTTCCTTCAAACGTCACCAACTTGATTAGTCTCTTCTATCATGGATTTCTTTATCACCCAGGAAAGTCACGTTTGCCTATAAATAAGTCAAAGAAAAACTAAATATTTTTCTTGAAACTCTTGGTTTTTTTCTGTCTTTATGTTTTAGTCAGGTTTGCCCAGGCGGAAGAAAAAAAGAAGAAGTTATTTTCCTTTAAACTCTTATAAATGCCAAATTGATCTCCTGACGTCTTCTCAATGTTTTTTTTTGTCTTTAAGTTAGGCCAACAGATTGTATAATCTGTGTTTCAGGAAATTTAAAATAGCCAACAGCCTTAGTTTTGTCTCTTATATTTACTGCACATTACAAGATCCTATCTTCAAGTAATGGAAATGGACTAGACCTACTATTATTAGCTAGATGCAGAACATGTTTGAAATATGTAATTAACTACGAAAGGATGAAGCAAATAAATCACGCCGCATGGGCATCAATATTGTCAGCCTTAAAGACAGTGGACACTAATGATATTGTCAATAGACCAGTCTTCTCACTTGGTGAAAGTCAACATATGTATAAAATAACAAACCTGTTAAAGTTTGAGCTCAATTGGTCGTCGCAGTTGCGAGATAATAATGAAAGAAAAGAACACCCTTGTCACACGAGGTTGTGTGCTTTCAGATGCTGGATTTCGAGACCTTTTTCGAAAATTACTTCTTTCTCGAAAACTACGTTACTTCAGATGGAGCAGTTTCTCACAATGTTTTATACTATCAACCTCTCCCCATTACTCGTTACCAAGTAAGGTTTTATACTAATAATTATTTTGAGTAATTACCAAGTGTCAGAAATATTTAAAATAGCCAACAGCCTTACCTTAGGGCTTAGCTTTGTCTCTAGTTACTGCATATTATTACAAGTTATGTAATAGGCCTACTTAAGTACTAACAGCTACATTCACAAAATGTTTGAAATGTTTTACCGAAAGGATGAAGCAAATAAATCACGCCACACGGAACACAGTTATTGTCAGCCTCAATGGTAAAATAAAACTTACAGTGATTGTACGTAGATGAGAGTAGAACACTGAGGACGATTTCGACTGCCAGTTGTTTCGTCGTCGAAGGCTAGGCATAGATAGACTTTTCCGTGCCAAATTTAAAGTCAAAATTTAAAATTAATTTCAAAAAGACCAACGCACTGTGCTGCTGTCTTGTTCTGTGACGGATACACACAAGTTGTTCGAGGAACAAAATTCCCGCGCATGTACGCGCAAGCGCTGCACGCCATAGAGATGTGCACTACAAGCAGACGCACAAACGCGTCTGCGCCACGCCACCATAATCCTCAAACAAAAAGGCGCGATGTTCCATCATTTTGCCAACCAAAGTGTTAGTACGCACGCGTAAAAGTGCAATTTAAATGAATGATCTCACTAAACTGCACCGCCGTTGGATGGAAGCAGACATAAAGAACCTAGATGGAAGGCACAAAAAGCATGCCAGCACAAAAATTTGCTTAGCATGAAATTTCTTCCTAAAAAACAGGATTACCAACCAAATTTCTACGTGATTTTCAGGACAAGCAAACAACAGCTGAATGCCAGTGACAAGCAATATGCAACGTAATTAAAATTTGGTTGGTAATCTTGTTTTTATCAAGGAGGAAATTTCATGCTAAGCAAGTTTTTTGTGCTAAGCAGCTCTATGCAGTTGGGCCCTGATGAGTTTTATGAGTGCTTGCCATGGTACTAGGGCTTGAATCTAATAAACGAGTAATCTCACCTCCTACCACATCGTGGGCAAACTGGACAGAGGTGTCATTGACTGTTTGAAATCTGGGGACCTGAAAGCGAGAGAGGGGGAACCAGCAACATCGTTATGAACGCCTCGGACATGTACTGCCCGAAACAACATTTGTGCTTTTAAAAAAGACACTTAATTTTTGCAAACAAAACACAAAAACAATACACTGCAACAACTCGGAACGCAATCGACTGCTTCTGAGCCACTAACACCTGGTTAAGACAGGCGCTCCAGTGAGTCGCGCCGAGACAAATAGATTTGGAGCGACTCTGGTCGACCCAATTAAATTTTGGTTTCAGACAGGCCAACTTAACATAAAATTTACATTAGATTCGGCTAATATGACAAGATCGACGTCTGAAACCAAGGCAACAGTCGATCTTTCGACTTCTAGCGCGTCTAGTCGCTCCTAACTGTTTCAATTCAGACATCGAACTTTTCATCTGGAACGGGTGTAGGCCTTGTTCGAAACGAGTGGCTTTTGGCTTTGGATTCGGCTCAGGCTAGCTTGGCCCGGCGGTTCTTTGACAATATTATGGTTTGCGTATACGCGTCCGGGGTTTCAGACGAGAAGACGGGGCATGAAGCCGAATCCAAAGCCGAGACGTGGTTTTTTAAAAGACCTTGAAACCAGTGCCCTTGAAACCACTTCCCATCAAAACCAATGCTAGCTGATGCGTCAGTGAACTGCCCGATATTGTCATTTTGACTGCCAACCACTGCGAGCTGGCGACACGCCATTAAAATGTTCCAAAAAATCCAGCCACATTAATAAATCAAGCTTCTCCCGTGCAGTCAGACGAACTTAATGATCATGGGCTTACGCCAGCCCCTTGACAGGGCAATTAACTTCAACTGTATAGCATTCATTGACATTTAGGTATATTTAGAAACAAAAGTGATTTAAAGTTGGTCAACTGTGAAACCAAACTTGAAGGTGGTAAAGCTTTCAAACTTGGCCTTTGAAGAAAATGTGCTTCTTTCTTGAATTGTTAAGTAATGTGGTCATATAAAAGCAACAGTTTCGTAACAAAAGACCAAAAACTCTTACAATTATTTAACGCTACTGAACAAGTAAAGCTTTTGACCACAACAAAATATTTTGTTCATATATTTTGTTCAACTTTTTTGTTCATATATTTTGTTCATATATTTTGTTTATACTTTGTTCAAGACTGTATCTATCACTTCAGTTTGAAGTCTCATTCTACTCTTATATTGTGTGACATAGATTTTTCAAGAAATATTGACATTGTAAATTCAATTTTGGGAAAATTAGTGGGGAAATAAAAATAAAAGAATGTCACGTTTGTGACACTTGCTCCCCTCTGCATGAAACATAGAACTTGATCTTTTCACGAGAACCAATGTGTCAATTCCAGAAGGAAGGACATCAGGAAAGTATGGTACTTGAAATAAACATGTTGTAATCGGCTTTTCACTATTCTCTCGTGACCCAGAATACCGATCGATCTTAAACTTCTACGAGTTTTTATGTTTGTGGTGGATTACATAAAGTGCTTACACTGCCAGCAACTGTTTTGTTAGCAAAAACCCATTCTGCAATCAAAAATTAATGAAATTGAATAGCACATGTAATTAATAACAGTATACATCCATATCCCTGGCAAGGTATAAACTTATCCCTTCATTAATAGTATCACAAAACGAGTCATGGTTTTGTAATTTTCTGTCATGATTCTTACTTAGCGCTTGTAAAAAAAGAGCATCTGCATAAATGGACTGTACTTTTTCAAAATGTATTTTCAAATCACAAAAGTGGTAAGTCATAACTAAATAATTTTTTTTTATCTCCTCAATTATGGCACAACCCATGCGATATACTCCTCTCAGCCATTTTCTCTAATTGCTCCTAAACGTGTATAGGTTAATTAAAAAGCCCTCATTCTGGTGCCTAACTTGCCCTTTAGTAGAATATTACCAAACAATGTAATTGAGCCAATCGCCGGTGTCAGATGCAATTGTGTCCGCCATGCTATACTGTCCGCTCGGGACACTTTTGCATATGCAATTGTATCCGGGGCTATGCAAAAACCGTCCGGCGGACATGTGCGCGCGTAAGCGAGCGTGCTTGCACTGAACCTACGTACGTATATGAATATTCACTTAGGCCTATTTTATGATTGCCGCGCATGCCCAACGGCCGAACATTTCCAATGTCATTCATGACATGCACTTAGCTTGTAAACAAAATGGCGAACGTGTTCCGTTGAAGGGCGTTTGATTTGCTGCAAGGACGGTTTTGCACGGGGGCGGACACAACTGCATATGCAAATGTGTCCGGGTGGACACAATTGCATATGCAAAACCGTCCGGCGGACATTATTGCGGACATAATTGCATGCGACACCAGTGTAAAGCGGACATTGCGTGCAATGTGCACTGGCCAGATCGTCTGTCATTCATCAGAGCCACTGAATGGAGTTTAGGGCCAGTTACTTTACTAAGACAATTTCAGTGCAGCTTACGTTATACGTCATATTATAAGTCTTACGTTCGCTTAGTAGCGTTTATGCTAGTTTCATGCTAGGCCCTACCTTCTAGCACATCAATTATGTCACTTCTGGACCAGCAGTTCCCGGACGGCCTTTAGCGTCGCAACTTCACACTCCAAATACGGGCCATCTGAGACATTCATTAGCCAAACTTATGCCCTAGTTGGATAATTTTCCGTACGACGCTATCACTTTTTCACAAATTTTTACAAAAAGGGATATCTCATTGAGGTACATTAGATACTATATTATTTCATATCGAATGAAAAAGTGGTGGCGCCATACGGAAACTTTTCCCCAATAATTAGTTTACAAAACGGGAGATACACTTATCTATATAGACACATATCTTTGAAATTACACTTAACTTCACAAGGGAGATAATTTTCCACAAAAAATTCACCAAAACTTCCAAGTAAATCAATTGCGAACCAAGATTTCAAACTATAGATGGGTTTTTATAATGAAAAACTTCTTGAATAAACGAATTTATTTTATTTTGTATTTCAGATACATCATCATGTCAACATCAATACATTGTAATAACATTGTTCATAAAACATATAATGACTTGTACGAAGGAAAACTTAATCCAGTTAATGAACAATAAATGGAAAATAGTTTGACATTAACATGTAGGGAAAAGAAGAACCAAAAGCTGTTTCCCCCTCTTCCCTAAAGACAAGGACAATTTGTACAAATACGTACACAAACAAACAAAAGGGACATGTACGTTATGCATGGAGTGAGACTATGGGCAACAGATAAAAAAATACTAAAAAATAGGTGTATTAAAATAAAAGAGATATATTAAGTGGTGTATAAATCAATAAATATCTTCTTAAAAGCTTTTACCGAAAAGAAAAACACTGACTGACTGTTTAAGTTCTGCTTTAAGACTATTTCAGTAAAGGACCCCTTTACGAAAAATACTCTGTTAAAAAAACTCTGTTCGACTAGTTGTTTAACAAAAAGATTCCCTTTGGCTAAACCAGGGGTCTGATGAGTGTGAACTGAAGCACTAGCTAAAAAGAAGCCTTGAAGTTTAAGTGGTAACCAATTAAGAGAATGTTTAGAAATAAAATTTGCTAAATTAAGAGATTGAATATCGCCAAGTTTTAAGATACTTGATGTGGCAAACAATGGGGAAGTATGTTCCAGATACCTGCATCATAAATAATACGAATTGCTTTTTTCCTAAAACAAAAACAATTTATTACAACGTAGAAGAACCCCAGAAAAGAGAAGCGTAATTAAAATAAGGAAATACAGAGGAGTTATAAAGTATTACACAAATGTGTTTGGGTAGAAACCACTTTAGTCTGCTCATGACTCCAACATTCATTGACACTTGAGTTATACCCAGACTACTAATGTGATCGTTCAAAGACAGATTTTTATCAATAAGAATGCCAAGGAATTTAGTGAATATCACTTTGGATAAAATAGTATTACTTAAAATAAAAGGAGCATCTTGTAATAATATTGGTCTTTGACAAGTTCAACAATTAAATCTTGAATGGCCTGATCAACATTCGGATGATTGTACGAAAAACTTGTATCATCTGCAAATAAACAAAAGGAAAGCTTATCCGACGAATTACAAATATCATTAACATAAATAATATACATGGCAAAGGCCCTAGCACACTTCCCTGTGGAACTCCGCAGGTAATAGTTTTGTTCAGCGGAATGATGTGAGTAATATAGGAGCCAAACTGCCTTCTTTTTTATAAGTAACTCCTGAACCAGTACAAGTCCAATCCACGCACACAAAAGTGCTCTAAATTGGAAAGAAGTGTATCATGGTTGACTGTGTCAAAAGCCTTGGACAGGTCCAGGAAAACACTCACAGATAAATGATTTTTTTTCAGTTGCATCAATGATTTCACTGAGAACATCTAGAATAGGCATCTCGGTGGAACATTTAGCCCGAAAGCCATATTGTGATTGGTATAAAAGACCATGCTTGTTTATAAAACACATTACTCGGCTGAAGATGAGCTTCTCAAAGATTTTTTAAAAGATCGATAAAATGCTGATGGGTCTGTAATTACACGTTTCATGCTTCTGTTACCTTTGTGGATAGGCACTACTTTCCCTGTTTTTAAACAATCCGGAAAAAAATACCAGAAGAAATGGACTTATTGAAGACCATGGCTAAAGGTTTAGCAAGGGCATTCCTTGCTTGCTTGATAGCAACAGAGGTTACACCGTCCCAACCTGGAGCCTTACCAGCCTGGAATTTGTTAATAACATCAACAATTTCAAGATCAGTAATGGGATTTAAACACAAGGAATGTGAAGGAATCTGTCACCAAGAAAAGAGCCAAACAAAGTGTCTGATGGAGGGAGGTTGCCAGCTATTTCGTTAACAAGTAATCATTAAAGTTGGTTTATAAAAAGCGTTTGTAAACTTTTGTTATAAAATGCATAATATGATTGGAAAGATGTTTTAACAGTAGAATACAATGATTCACACAAATTTGCCTCGAAGTTGCGTGGTTTTCCTTTTCCTTTGCGAACTAACACGGTCTGCCATTTATGGGAGTCAAAAATTTGACTTAAGATTTATTCATTGATTTTTCAGATTTAACTATATCAATGAATAAATCTTAAGCCAAGTTATTGTATCACCTTAAAGGATTTGGGTACCTTTTCAAAATCTCCTTAGATTTACATTAAACTTACAGGGTTTGAAGATAATGATAGTAGAAAGCTTCCCTTCAAATATTACTTACTGAGGTGCTGTAGTTTTTTGAGAAATGGGGGAAAAAAATGTCATGAAAATACGTTTGTAAATGATTAAAATAATTTTCGTCTCATGAGACGAAAATTATTTTCATGCCATTGTTTTACTCATTTCCCAAAAACTACAGCACCTCAGCACGTAATATTTTCAGGGAAGCTTTCTACTATCATTTATATCATTTATATCTTCAAACTGTGCAAGTTTAGTGTAAATCTGTGGACATTGTGTTTTTGTCCTACAAAAGTTACATATAAAAGACCCTTTAAAGACACTGAACACAATCGGTAATTGTTAAAGACCAGTCTTCCCACTTGCTGTATATCTCAACATTTATGCATAAATAACAAACCTGAGAATTTGAGCTCGATTGGTCGTCGGAGTTGCGAGAGTATGAAAGAAAAAACACCCTTGTCACACGAAGTTGTGTGCATTCAGATGCTTGATTTCGAGACCTCAAAATCTAATTCTGAGGTCTCAAAATCAAATTCGTGGATACTTCTTTCTCGAAAACTACGTTAGAGGCAGCCGTTTCTCACAATGTTTTATACTATCAACCTCTCCCCATTATTCGTTACCAAGTGGGGTTTTATGCTGATAATTTTATTTTGAGTAATTACCAATAGTGTCCACTGCCTTTAAGACTTCTCAAGGTATAGCTAGATCCAATGAACAAATCTGGAACCAAGATGTGTTCGGTAGTAAACCAATTTGGAATCTTGCCGATGCCGATGAGAGGCATTTAAGATAAGATTTTTAGGATAAGCAAACAACAGCTGAAGACCAGTACAAGCATTATGAAACAAATGGAAATTTTGTTGGTAATCCCGTTTTTATCAAGGATGAAATTTCATGCTAAGCAAATTTGTGTGCTTAGCAGCTCTATGAAATTGGGCCCTGGTGGTGCGTCGCGATCGCAAGTGCATCGTCGCCCTATATTATGTGCATGGAAAATAAGACAATAATTATTAGTCTGGCTGGTCACAGTAGATTAAGAGTGGATTTGAACTGGGGGAGCGGGGTAGTGACAACAGACAGAGGAAGACAACTTCTACTTTACTACTCGGCAAAGTCCCATGATGGAATATCACGCTAAGATGATGGTCACTCTCATTAATCAATTGGCTAGATTATTTGTGAAAATATTGTCAATCAGTGTGGCAATATCGAGGGTGATTCTAAAGAAATTACTCACGGATAGCAGATGTGTCCTCCAACCTGTCTTCCTTTCCAAGCTGGTTAGAATGAGGCTAAAAGTCTACAACAGCTGATAAAATGATGATTAAGCTTGCAAAGCTAGCACCGAAAAAAAATAGGTTGGTTTTCCAATATATTTCTTTGAAAAACTGTGGTCTCCAAAAAATCATACAACCGCACAGCAAATAACGGGGTGTGTGCATCCAGCACAAGCTCACCGAAGGACTGTGTTCACATCCCACCAAACTCAATTGCTCTACCCCCTATATTGACATCCCATTAGCATACACTGTATTCCCTCACACATCACACCAGCACAAACCTCTTTCTTATTCAAACTTCCTTGAATATGCAATGAAGTTACTGGACCCTAAACCTGAGACCATACAAATCAGGGCGCGGTAACTTCATTGCATAGACCAAAGTATATAGTTTGAATAAGAAAGAGATGTGTGCTGGTGTGATGTATGAGGGGAATACAGTTTATGCTAATAGGTGGCAATATGGGGGTACAGCAATTGAGTTTGGTAGGATGTGAACAACACGGTACTTCTGCTGAGATCTTGTGCTGGATGCACACACCCTGCTTTTGCTGTGCGGTTGTATGTTTATTTTTGGAAAACCAACCTAAAATTTTGCCTGTGTTAGCTTTGTAGAGCCATGAAATTGGGCCAAGCTACAAATAACACCCATTTGTGGGGAGTGATTGATGAGAAGTTTGTAAGTATAAATAACATTAATTTATAAGAATGGTTTGTATTCTTTCATTATTAAGGTAACAAAACAATGACAACACTGTAAAACCTGCAGAGTCATTGCCGGGGCGCTAATTTGTTTCCCCCAAACGACATTGCAATGATTTGAAAAGAGCAGGCCAATTTCATTATGACGTAATTTTGACGGAAATAGCCAATTTTTACGGAAAGGGGAAACAAATATTGCAATGTCGTTTGGGAACAAACAATCTCGCGGCCGGGGCCCATCAATTTGAAGCCTAACTTGTTACTGATCAAATGCATTCGTTAAGCAGGTTTTTTTCCCCTGCTTAACAGCTTTATGAATTTAGGCACATAGGTACGGTGATTATTCAAACTGCTGTAAAGATCAGAGTTTGACTAATTTCTTCGTTCTCATAAGTGAACGTTTTGTTTGAGTGTAAAAATGTAGAATTTTATGTAAGAAATCCGTTTTGTGAACTGATTCCCCCTTCCCGGTTCCAACGCTGCATATCACTAACACTACCAATAGGCAAAGTTAGGGAAACAGCACATTTTTGTATGCAGCTGATGGTGGTGGTTTGGTGCATGACACGTCCCCCATTTTTTTGAAGTGGAAAACGAGTAAATAAATGCTATTTTATGACATTTGGTTTCTTCATTTGACTGTTTTAGTACATTTTTTTCTTTAGCTTAGTTAATTATCTCACACATTAGTGTTTCAGTAGGCCTTGAGATTTATAAATTCTTCAATATTCAGTACGTTCTTTTTCAAAGAACAGTCGTCTGTTCCCGCGGTCTTGCACAGATCCTAGACGTCTTTATAGGCTTTTAGTGCAGTAACTACATCAGGCGGGAGGCGCCTTGTATTTTTCTAAAAGAGAGTGTGAGAGTGAAAAACGACCTCATAAATAGTTCGACCAAAAGAAACTCGTTTGTTAGTTGGGTTTTTACATTGAACTAGGGATTTCCACTGTTGTTGGTGAATTCCGTTTTGTCTTGTTTAAATTCCGGTTCTAGACTTCGTCTATCCGATGATGATTTGGCGCGCGCGGTTTGATTTTGCCTTCCTCCATTATTTATATGTAAATTATTGTCAACGATGACAAAACAAGAGTGCCACCACTGACCATGAAGGACGAAATGTGACTACGTTTTGGCTTGGAATTTCGTGATTCACCAGGCGAAGATGGCGTCCAAGTTTTCTTCTACATGGGAAAAAGGTCAGTTGAAGAATCTATTTTGAACATGAATTTCGTTTGAAAAAGCTTTACTTGCCTCGAATATGGAGCAAGTTTTTTGGCCATGGCCTCTTACATTTAATGTCAATCAACTCGTCCGTCGGACAACTCGACCGTTCGGACAACTCGACCGTTCGGACAACTCGACCGTCCGGACAACTCGCGACGAGACAGCTGAAACAGGGTATAAATTATGATTTATTTGGTTACTGAAACTAAATCCTTGAATTGTATTGAATTGAATTGAATGGTTTATTCGTCAAGTTTAAAGGAACACGTTGCCTTGGATCGGACGAGTTGGTCTGTAAAAAGCGTTTGAAACCGTTTGTTATGAAATGTATAATATGGTTAGAAAGATGTTTTAAAAGTAGAATATAATGATCCACACAAGTATCTCTCAAAATTGCACGGTTTTCTTTTTACGTCGCGAATTATCACGGTCGGCCATTTATGGGAGTCAAAATTTTGACTCCCATAAATGGCCGACCGTGTTATTGGACGAGGTAAAAAGAAAACCACGCAATTTCGAGGCATATTTGTGTAGATCATTGTATTCTACTTTTACATCATCTTTCTAACCATATGCATTTTATAATAAACGGTCACAAAATGCTTTTCAAAGACCAACTCGACCGATCCAAGGCAATGTGTTCCTTTAATATAAAAATGCATAACATTTACAATCCTATTAATATTGTAGTGCCTACACTCTACTCTACAGTCTACACTTAGTTACACTTTTTACACAGCAACCGTTATATTAATATTAAAATGCAAAATTGCACAAGTTATAATATATCGTAGGAGGTCCTGTTTTCAAGGTGTCCCTAAAATCGTGGCAAATCTTTTACCTCTCTTTTACCTGGTCTGTAAAAAGCGTTTGAAACCGTTTGTTATGAAATGTATAATATGGTTAGAAAGATGTTTTAAAAGTAGAATATAATGATCTACACAAGTATCTCTCAAAATTGCACGGTTTTCTTTTTACGTCGCGAATTATCACGGTCGGCCATTTATGGGAGTCAAAATTTTGACTCCCATAAATGGCCGACCGTGTTATTGGACGAGGTAAAAAGAAAACCACGCAATTTCGAGGCATATTTGTGTAGATCATTGTATTCTACTTTTACATCATCTTTCTAACCATATGCATTTTATAATAAACGGTCACAAAATGCTTTTCAAAGACCAACTCGACCGATCCAAGGCAATGTGTTCCTTTAATATAAAAATGCATAACATTTACAATCCTATTAATATTGTAGTGCCTACACTCTACTCTACAGTCTACACTTAGTTACACTTTTTACACAGCAACCGTTATATTAATATTAAAATGCAAAATTGCACAAGTTATAATATATCGTAGGAGGTCCTGTTTTCAAGGTGTCCCTAAAATCGTGGCAAATCTTTTACCTCTCTGTGCGCGATGTAAACAGTCCCTAGATAAAAATTGTGTGGTTTTATTTGCCAAGCAAAGAGTCTCCTCTCCCTTGACCAAAACTTAGAAACATGTAAGGCTCCACTAGTTATTTGCACTTGTAAATGCAAAAAGTTTGGTATTTTAGGCATTTCTACATACAAGGTACAAAAATATGTCGTAATGTTGAGGCCATATAAAAATATTTGCCCACCGAAAAAGTTTCATCAAACACTATTTCAATTCACAATTCATGATGATCAAGTGACTGAATATTTTGCTGAGCATTCTGGAAAAAAATACAGAGGCTTAAAGAAGCCATGTGCCTTATATCATTTTCTAATATTTTTGGAGATTTTTATTTTTTAACCCTCATATCAAAATTATTATTAATATTAAAATTTAAACATTGCAGCTTGTTGATTCAATTATCACTGTTTATTTATACGCTTTACTATAAATATTAAGAAAAAAAAAAGATAAATAAATAAATAAAAATCAGATTTGAAAGCCAGTAATTATTCACACTTTTTTTAATATTTTTTTATATTAATTTGTTGCAAGTTACTATCGTAATTTTTAAAATTTAATAAAAACATATTTTGAATAAAATGAAGACAACTGCTGGCTATAGAGTCATACACAGAGTCTCAAAGAACACTTGTAGTCACTGCAGATAGTTTCTTCCATGTATGGCTTCACCGGGAAACCATACTTTCTCGTTTGCCGTGAAAACAGGAAAAACTCAAAACAAAAGGGGCCATTTGAAGTCATCGAAGATCGGTGTGTGGTGTGAACATTTCAATGTGTGTACATCAAGTTTTAATATATGTTTGCATACTTCATATTAACAAATGAAGATAATGAGGGCATCGGTTGATATATGGCATCATTATTTTTTCCCAATTCAAAGAAAAAGGCATAATACTGTGAAAACTGAAAAACTTGAAAGAGTAGTGGACCCCCTCCCCCAAACTAAAAGAGGCCAAATTGCACAGGAGATGCCAGAACAAAAAATAAACAATTAGGCCTACAAGACAGTACATGGGGCTGGATGCATTGTAGTTATGCTGTACTAAAAGGTGGTCGCTGCGGTGCAGTGCCCTCTATTGGCAAGAATCCCAGCATCCCATGGTAGGTCTAAGGGATAACTTGGATAACTTTCTGTATGGTTTGTTTGGCCCATGCCATGGATGGAGTGGCCCTGGTCGAGCTTGGGACCTACACTTGTTTCCGTACGTTTCGCCATGTCATGACATGTGTTCTTCTCGATATCGAGAATTGATATTGTTTTAATGTTTTCTCAAAAAGTAAAGCATGTCATGGAATAATATTTCAAGAGAAGTCTTTCACCATTACCTTCTGTAAACCCTTAAAGTTAACTGTAAATCTGTAAGCTTTTATTTTTTTTTCTGTACTGAAAGTGTCCAATGGCTTTAAAAGCTGTTGTTGTGCTGTCTTTAAATTTATGCAAAACGTGTGTTTTGCATGAAGCTGTCAAAATGGTACAATCGTGATGGTTTTTGATATGCAATTATTAATGTCATGTATGATTTGATTCTGTCTAGGGTTCCTTGTTAACTCCCTAATTGTTCATGAGATGAGGCTGTACCATCTCTTTATTTTCCAAAAAGCATGTGTTGTTGAGTTACGCAAAAAAGTCCCTCAACAATTTATAAATCGTTGCATTTTGTTACGGTGCTAAGTAATAGAGTGAGTCTTTGTAATGACAATTTCTGTCCATCTGTATTCAGTGTGAATAGAATAGTAATACTAGGAAACTTCCACCTTAACTTAAGTGTTGAGTTGTTTTATGTAACCCAAGATCACAACAGGGATCAGTATACAGTGGTAGTAATGTTTTGTGGTTATCAATCTGTCTTAATCAGAAAGTAGGAGGGTTGACTGTGTACTGTGTGAATGCCATCACCATATCATATTGCAGGCAGGCTGGCATAGTTTACAATCATTCAAGAGGATGAATTTAATTGGTTAGACAGTAGGAGGTTGACTGTGTACTGTGTGCATGCATTCACCATATCATACTGCAGGATGGCATAGTTTATAATCGTTCGATAGGATGCTTTTAACTGGTTAGACAGTAGGAGGGTTGACTGTGTACTGTGTGCATGCAGTCACCATATCATGTTGCAGGCTGGCATAGTTTGTATATCATTCAAGAGGATGTTGTTAATTGGTTAGACAGAAGGAGGGTTGACTGTGTGCTGTGTGCATGCATTCACCATATCATATTGCAGGCTGGCATAATTTATATATCATTCAAGAGGATGCTATTAATTGGTCGGACAGTACGAGGGTTGACTGTGTACTGTGTGAATGCCATCACCATATCATATTGCAGGCTGTCATAGTTTATATATCATTCAAGAGGATGTTATTAATTGGTTAGCCAGTAGGAGGGTTGACTGTGTACTGTGTGAATGCCATCACCATATCATATTGCAGGCTGGCATAGTTAATATATCATTCAAGAGGATGCTATTAATTGGTTGGACAGTATACAGCCCGAGCCGCCATATCGCTCCAAAGGCTTTTTCATACACAATATCAACCTCTACTCTCACAGGTACCCATTTATACCCCTGGGTGAAGAAATGCAATTATTGTAGAGTATCTTGCTCAAGGACACAAGTCACGACCGGGATTCGAACCCACACTCCATGACCCTACAGTTTTAACCAAGCTAATAATTGGGTACAATCAGTAATAACGAATTGGAGCATCAGGGTAGTCTGATTTGCATTAAAAAAAACACATCTTGAATTAAGACTACTTGTGTAGAGGAGGCTTGTCAAGAACAGGGTGTGGTCCACATGGGTGGGGCATATGATCTTAGATGGATTCAACTAAAGAATCACTGACTGCCTGTCACATTCATGCTGGGAGACCAGAAAATGTTGTAAACGCACATAGGATCCTAAAGTAATTTGTCATGATATCGTAAGCATGATCATTTGTTTTAATTCTGAAACTTGTAGAATTTGATATCAAGAAACTACGAATGAAGTGTAATGGGTTCTTTCATAGATGGAAGACGAGCGCATCATAAGACCTAGAATTCCAGTGAATAGTTTCTTCTCTTCACCCTGGAGTGATTGATTTGATTTCTGTGTTTGATGCTCTACATAACTAGGTTGAACATGAAGTCAAAATGGTTTTCAAGGGAATGAAATGAATGACGCAGTGGTCATGTTTATAAATGTTCATGCATCATGGAGCATCCAAATTTGGACCAGTCGAGTTGATGTTACATTATGAATATATTGAAGTTTCGAAAAAGAAAAAAACATAAAATAAACGTTTTTAAATGATAGGACAAAGACTGTGTTTAAAGACACTGGACACTGTTGGTAATTGTCATAGACCAGCCTTTTCAGCTGGTATATCTCAACATATGCACAAAAAAACAAACCTGTGAAAATTTAAGCTCAATCGGTCGTCGAAATAGCGAGATATGAATGAAAGAAAAAAAACATCCCTGTCACATGTAGTTGTGTGCTTTCAGATGCTTGATTTTGAGACCTCGAATTCTAAATCTGAGGTCTCAAAATCAAATTCGTGGAAAATTACTTCTTTCTCAAAAACACCGTTAATTCAGAGGGAGCCGTTTCTCACAATGTTTTATACTATCAGCCTCTCCCCATTACTTGTTACCAATAAGGTTTTAAGCTAATAATTATTTTGAGTTTATTACCAATAGTGTCCACTGCCTTTAAATGTGAACTTGTGGTCTCATTTTAAAGGGTCTATGTACTTTTTGTGGAACGAAAAACACAATGTTTACAGATTACAGATTACAGTAAACTTACACAGTTTGAAGATAATGATAGTATAAAGCTTCCCTGAAAATATTAGTTGCTGAGAAGCTGTAGTTTTTGAGAAATGAGTAAAACAATGTCATGAAAATAATTTTCGTCTCACTGATCATGAGACGAAAATTATTAAGCTTGCAAAAAAGTATTTTCATGACATTCATTGTTCTACTAAGTTCTCAAAAATTACAGCACCTCAGCAACTAATATTTTAAGGGAAGCTTTGTATCATCATTATCTTCAAACTGTGACAGTTTAATGTAAATCTGTGGACATTGTGTTTCGTGTTAGAAAAAGTACCCAAATCCTTTAAAGGAACACGTTGCCTTGGATCGGACGAGTTGGTCTATAAAAAGCGGTTGAAACCGTTTGTTATGAAATGTATATGTTTAGAAAGATGTTTTAAAAGTAGAATATAATGATCCACACAAGTATCACTCAAAATTGCACGGTTTTCTTTTTACGTCGCGAACTATCACCGTCGGCCATTTATGGGAGTCAAAATTTTGACCCCATAAATGGCCGACCGTGTTATTGGACGAGGTAAAAAGAAAACCATGCAATTTCGAGGCATATTTGTGTAGATCATTGTATTCTACTTTTACATCATCTTTCTAACCATATGCATTCTATAAACAAACGGTCACAAAACGCTTTTCAAAGACCAACTCGACCGTTTTAAGGCAATGTGTTCCTTTAATTATGAGGCTAGTTCCAACTCCCTAAAGAAATACAAACTGTCCAGTTAGAACCAACGGTTCAGAACCACCCCAACTCATTCAGAGATAATCATTACATGGTGTTACCCCAGACCTAACTATATAAGTTATAATTATTTCAACCCAATGTTGATGAAAATGTCAATAGTATTTGTCAATGCTCAATGAAACCTGTTTGAGTACAAAATAGGCCTAGAAGATAACTTTGTCACTTTGTGGGTTAATATATACAAATACAAATAACGCTCAATACGTGTTCGTGAAATAATAAACCTGTGAATGTTTATCAGAGTCATGAGAAAATAGTGGCAAACCCCAATATATGTTTTCAAACATCAGATTGCAGGCCCAAGATCTAAACTAGTTGTTTTTATTCAGTTCTCAAAAAACTAAAACATTTCAGGCAATAATTATTCAGGGGAAATTTTCTACCAAAACAGCTTCATACCATGCACGTTATGTGTAAATCTGTAAACATTAATATTTCCAATCTTACCAATGTTATCGAACCCTTTGAACTGGTTTGGTAATGGGAGATATTGACAATTAGGATTTAATAAACTAACAATAAATGAATAATGTTTGAAGATTCACAAGCAACACTTGGTGAAAGGTTTAGATTGATAGTAAGATATTCCTGCAAACTTTGTTGTTAATCATTTTCAATATCTCGGTAAACTGCACATGTTTTATTCTCCTATTGTTAGCAAAGATGGGTATATCTCCTAATTGCAAAGAATTCCAACACTTAAAGCTTAGAAGATGGCCTTTCTGTCTTCGTATGAAGCTCAAAGATACATTGTTGTAACATATATTGGCCATTTTTGCAGACCCAGACCCATTAACAAAGTGGGTTCAATATTTATTTTCATAAATACACCCAAGTGACACTTTCCTTTTGTGTTTAAGATTGAAATTTCCATATTTTCTATGAGTGGAGCATCTTATTAATATAGAATGGCGCATCAGAAATACTTATTTTTAAATGTTATTATTATCAAACAATGTGACTGATATTATTTCCAATTTTAAGAGTTGATTTATGGATGGTAAATACATAAACACAGATTCAAAATCACACAAACAAAAATACTAATTAATTCATGTCAATATTCATTCCATTTACATAATGTGTAATATACATTGAAGAATGAAGAACTTTTGTCCATGAAAAAATCAAAAACAAAAACCACATTGTTTACAAAAAGAGTGCCCTTTTGCATTCCAGTGCATCTCCTGGCAGGCAAGATGGTTCACTGTTCATATAAGATATATGACATGTTTGATCATAATTGTATTGTATTGGTCTTATTTCTTCAGGGACTCCATCAGTGATTCCACTGTTCTCCCTGCTGGGACCCCAAGACATGCATTAAAAACTGTACCAGAGAAACTATACATGTCCAAGTTTCAAATTAAACATTACCATATTTAGTTATAGATAAATATTGCACTGATAGTAATATGAATTATCGTAAATGAGAAGAGCACAACTTGAGACGTACAGCCTATTCTCAATAGCAAAAGTTGGTAACAATTGTTACCTTCCAGTCTTCATCGAATTTAAGACTTGAAATTAACTTCCATAGTGAGCTAGCTATGTACAACATGTACAATTTGTGCCTACAGGAAGTCCAGGCTTTGTGGCACTTTTGTAAACTTGTGAAGTCATGAGCATTATTACAGCAAGGTTTGTTACACAGTATTATTTGTTTTATGAATTATACATGACCATTAAGACTGACCATAGATAATGATCCATATCCCATTGTGTCATAAAGCTTGTCCATACTTTGCTGCTATTTGGAAGTTGGATCAGCTCTTAATAAATACAAAAATATACTCCAATATTTCAGTGGTGTATTATACAAAACTATATACAAAATAAGCATGATGACCCTCATTCATGGTTTGACAAACAAACTAAAGGAACTGTAAATTGCTTGACATGAAGGTAGAAACATTGGACAGGTTTGTATGTACATTACATGATGGCATTGTCAAAAATAGGCGATAAGAACACTTCGGTAGCTCTATTAGACACATTTCTGTCACAGTGTCTTACTCATAGAAAATTAGACTTTGTTGTGTTCTTTGGAGGTTGCATGGAGTTTGTTGACTGTAAGTTTATCATGTGACTTGGCCCTTATAGACCCCCCCTTGCAATGATGTCATACATGACTTCTCTCTACCCAATGTCTTCATCAATTGGGTCAATTAAGGACCAATCACTAATACATAATCAAAGACACTGCGCCGCGATGTACTGGCATTACAATGATTTAGCTTAATAGTCAACTTCTCATAATGATTACAGACAATGAATACACTACAAAACAAACATTGTATTCTGTTTGAACTAATGAGATGACCTTAAGTGAACTTTGAAGAATAAATTCCTGTGTATAAAACCTGAAGTAATGAATTTGATGTCAGCTGAATTGGGTAAGGTACAATCACTGATACCTTGAATTACCCAAATACATTATGCTATGATGTACTGACGTTAGCATTGATTGGAATAAGTCAACTTCTTGGAATGGTTGACATTTAGACACAACTTGAAAACCCAAAGCAAACTGTGACTGCGATTCTGTAAAGACTTATTGCATTGTAGTCACTGAACTGTTCCTTTAGAACTAGAGGATGGGATAAAGTCTACTCTTCCTTAATCCAATGATGTCATTTCCTTTTTTAGCTTCAATTGCATTTAAGATGCTTGGGTCTGTTTTGTGGCTGATTTAACCTGAAGTTTAGGTTTACCGGTGTAATAGCTCATTTTATAGACTCCATAAATGTTATAACCTTTCATCAAATCCCTGAATGATAAATGATAGTTTACTTTAAAACTAGAGAGACTTTGTTGTTGGGATCCTCACATTAATTCATCTTACATGAATTTTGTTCATTGTCTGTGGCAGTAGGACCTAATGCAAATGGTTTTGTATGTTGTCTTGTTTTGTAACAGCATCAATCTGTCAAAGTTCATTCAGCGAGAGAGAAAATAAAAGTTGTATTCTTTTGGTGAAGTTTTGGCCGTGCAATTGTGTGTTTTGGGCTGTAACTGATAGTTGATACGTCAATATTTATATCAATTAATTAGTTTTATTGAACATAGATGCTGGAAAATGACACATCAAGGTGAAAAATAAACTTTGTATAAAAGCTTAGTTTCCAACTGAAACTCAATAAAGACAGTCTATATTTGATGATTAAGTGAAGAAAGAAAGAAGATGCATCATTTTTTCAGCTACTGAAACAAAAAAGGGGCAAAAGTGTACTGTCGAAAATGCTCCAAATGTAATGTCCGTAACGCCATGTTTTGTTCTCTAGTGACCAAAATTGCGAAAAATTCTGTCATATGTACCTGTACACCATATCTAATTGATTGGTACCAAAAATACATTGATGGGAACCCAAAAACCCACAGACTTTTGTACAAATATAAAGGGTAGTCAAATGTCATGCCCCAAAAATGTAAGGTCCGTAACAGCAGCATGAGTGATATCTAATACAAAAAATAAGACATACTGAAATTCACAGTGTTAGTCTCTATACGGACTACTATGTTGTGGTAAGGGAAGATTTTAGATAAACATTTGGCAGATGTGTTTGCTGAGCTCTTGAAAAGTGTCTGAAATGTAATGTCCGTAATGATGGAATTGCCCAAGTGACAACCAAAGACTTCAAGGCATAATACATCATTTATCCATCATTTAGTTTGGGAGTAATTTCATTTTCATCTAACAGTCTCATATAAACATGATCAGCTTCATTTGCCTCAAATAAAGGAAGTACACAGTTGTGCAGAGAAGTAACAGACTCAATGACATGACAGATTCACATCTGTGAGTAAATCAGAATGAGTTTCATTTACGACGATTGAGGAGTCTACAGTTCAAGGCTTTGTCTAAAATGTTGGAAGTGGACTTCAGTGGAGCCATGATGGGACTGTGAAATTCAATATGGTCAAATTCAAATCACTTGATGCATTAATGTACTCCTTATCCTCATCTGTCAACCCATACAGTTTGAGCTTCTTGAGATGTTTTGTCATCAGCTTCAAATGCTGAGCCCAGGATGATGCACGACCACCAAATGCATTATTACTTGAGAGATCTAGATGAATCAGGTTGGGCATGTCACTCACTGACTCAGCAATGGGCTTCATATCAACATCTTTCAGATTGCACATTGCCAATGTCAGTTCCTTAAGGTGGTTCATTCTCTTCAAATGCAGAGCCCAGGATGATGCACGACCACCAAATGCATTATTTCTTGAGAGATCTAGATGAATCAGGTTGGGCATGTCACTCACTGACTCAGCAATGGGCTTCATATCAACATCTTTCAGATTGCACATTGCCAATGTCAGTTCCTTAAGGTGGTTCATTCTCTTCAAATGCAGAGCCCAGGATGATGCACGACCACCAAATGCATTATTACTTGAGAGATCTAGATGAATC
This sequence comes from Asterias amurensis, assembly GCF_032118995.1. Lineage (NCBI taxonomy): Eukaryota > Metazoa > Echinodermata > Asteroidea > Forcipulatida > Asteriidae > Asterias > Asterias amurensis. The sequence goes on from NC_092649.1 coordinate 18,962,597, forward strand.
AGATTGGGCATGTCCCTCACTGACTCAGCAATGGGCTTCATATCAACATCTGTCAGATTGCACATTGCCAATGTCAGTTCCTTAAGGTGGTTCATTCTCTTCAAATGCAGAGCCCAGGATGATGCACGGCCACCCAATGCTTGATTTTCTGAGAGACCTAGACTAATCAGATTGGGCATGTCACTCACTGACTCAGCAATGGGCTTCATATCAACATATGTCAGACGGCACATTGCCAATGACAGTACCTTCAGGTGGTTCATTCCCTTCAAATGAAGAGCCCACATCTCTGCACAACCACCCAAGTTTGGATTAATCATCAGATAAAGATTAACCAGAGTAGACAAACCACTCAGTGCCACAGCAATGGGCTCAATATCTGTACATTGCAGTGAACAGTATCGCAAGTCAATATCTTGAAGGCATTCCATTTTCCCCAGTTCAGGACCCCAAATGGATGCACAGCCACCCAATGCTCTATTCCTTGATACACCTAGATCAACCAGAGTGTCACCCAATGACTCGGCAATGGGTGACACATCTTGAGCTACCAGTGAGCAACTGTCCAATTTCAGCTTCTTGAGGCACTTCAGTTTCATCAATTGAGGAGCCAACAATGACACAGAGCCACCCAAGGCTTTATTCTCTGAGAGGTCTAGGGTAGTCAATGTTGATGGCCTTGCCAATGATGATAGGATCTGATTAGTATTGGCAACAGTTAATGAGCTGCTTTGCAGGAAAAGAGATTGTAAATTAGTCATTAGCATAAGCGACTTTGCAAAATCTGTACCAAACCTCTGGAAGTTAAAACGCTCGATAACCAGACTCTTAACCTTTGAGAAGTAATCATTTCGTCTGCTGAGGGGTGCCACTTGCTTCAGAAAATGAAATAATGCGTTTGTACTATCATTATTGCACTCTGAAATGTCAATATCACCAGTCAGAAGTGAACTTATAACATTTTCTTGTGGAAGTTCCTTAGATTGACTCTCAAAATAACAAGTAACAATAAGTTGCGAATCTCTGCCTTGATGAATCTTCTTTAAAATACGATTTGTACATGCCTCATTGTCTCCACAACAAAATCTGAACAGATACTCATAGCGAAATAGTCGAGAATAATAAGGAACTCCTAATGTGGCTCCCTTAGTTGACTCTACTCCTGTCTGATCCAGGATTCTGTCAAATTCCTCAGTGTTTATCAAGCTTTGCCAGTACATCGCTGCGCAATACTCCAGAAACGTGTGGTGTATAAAAGACACTCTTTGATAGCTTTCAAGCCCATCGATGACCCTCTCACCAGTGAGGACACCTGCATTCATTGCTGCATCTAACGCACTCTTTTCAAAGTCCCCTTCTCTAAAGGCAAATGACTGATCTTTAGAAAGGAGACTACCTAGAGCAACCTTTCCAATAGAAGTCAAAATCTTAGATATTGCAGCATCTTTGATGTCTCTTGTTTTTCTTTTGAATATGTAATTCAGTGCTTTGTTATACAGTCGGGTCATTGTGTCTGGGAGGGTATTCTCTTTGCTCCCCATCAGCAAACACATCAGCAGCAGTAGCATGGGACTCTCTGCCAAATCAGACAAGGTATCTGAGAGTTCTATCTGCTCTATAAGCTTGCTAGCCTTGTCATGATCATCAGGGAAGAATTTGTTCACATATTCATTTATATCTGTTTTAGAAAAGCCCTCAACTCTGACATGAGTAAAGGGCTTCATAACCAATGATGAGTTGACTAACTTGTCAAGGGGAGGACGGGATGTAATAACTACCCAACATTCTGGGCCCAGCTTTCGCTTAATAACTTTGAGAATCGAACCAAATGAGGATGTGTCAGTTGTAGTGATTTTACATTCATCAAATCCATCCAAGAGAATCAATACTTTGTCTTGGTTCTTGTCAATAAACTCTTTCAAAGCAGATTCATCTACAGTGTCTTTTGCGAGAAGATTCTCAAAGATGGCATCTTCTAAGTTGCTACTTTGTTGCAATGAACCCATTTTTAAAGCAAAAACAAGTTTAAACTTATTGAGTGTCTTACTGTTACCCATTGCCCAATCATATGCAATTTTGTCAATTAGGGTTGTCTTGCCAATTCCTGCTGGTCCGCTTATAACGATACGTTTAATTGGAATTCCCTCATGGTGTGTCTGAAATTTAAAAATCTCTTCATATGATTTCATCTCACCTTTATTAGGATTACCTTCCCTAGTCTCAAGCTGCATCTTTCCATATGTTTTCCTCCACACCTTAAAGTCGAACCTTGAGTTCAACTCAAAGTCTGATTCCATATTAATACCCTTTATTCGAGGCTTCCCCCTTGTGTCAACTTGTTCAACTAAACATAGCTTAGTGTAGATGTTCATTATGTGCATCTGATGATCATCAACCCATGGGAGCATCTGTACATAGCTACCTATAGTTTTGTACACTTTCTTCACCGCCTCATTCACTTTTGATGCAACAGCTTGAACTTTGTCAGGGCCTGATGTTCCTGTGGGTAAATTGTAACAAACCTTAATTGCTTTGAGTATAATTATTCTAATCACAACAGTATCATTGTGAACCATACATTAACAAGTAGTTCTGTCAAATCGACAAATGTTTTTCAACACATCCACACTAGCTGGTTTTCACCTCTAAAGTTTAAGTGAACATGTTTGAGGAGGACCACAGAGCTGGATTTGTTTGTTTGGAAAATGGCCCACAGTATATTCTTTCCTTTTTTTGTCAAATTTCGTTTTGCAACCATATGATGCCAACCGTGTGACAATCATATGCAATGGATGTTGGGGCAACAGTGTCCCAAAGGTGATTTTGTTTTTGTAGTAAGATTTTTGTTGACCGAATGGTTTGCATTGGGGTATTTCAGCACATATCACTAAACAAGTTGACTTGGTGAGACAATTTTGAAGTACTATGGCACTCTCTGAGCACCATAGTTTCCACAACTTCTTTAATCTGATCCAAGCCCAAAATTCATAATTTTGACAAAGCAGAAAATGGTTTCCAGATGCATTGGATTGAGGGTTTCTTTTTGTACTGATAACCTCTTGGCTAAGAAGAATGTGTTACACTCTGGTTGCCTTATTGTTTGAGTCAGGGTATTTCCAGATTTTCTACAACACTTTAATATAATAATTTCCTATAAAGAAGAATCAAATATGATCAATATCCTGGAGCATTCTTGACTTCTAAAACTTACTGCTTTCAGTACAAATCATTATTGAAACCTAGTTTCATTTTTGAGTTTGCTTCAAGTCCAACATATCAACGTCAATTACTTTGCAGTAATACTTGACCCATACAAGTTGAAAATATAGCGTCAATTTTTACCAGTGAATTTATAGAAACATCAAAGTAAAGGGACACATTATTTCAGATAAAACACACAAGAAGAAATGAGAACTCGGAATAACCAGAACTTCCAATGCAATAATCATCATCATTTCAATTGAGAAAATTGCCATTAAACTGATCAATGGCTCTGTCATATTCCTCAGTATTTATCAAGCTTTGCCAGTATATCGCTGTGCAATACTCCAAAAATGAAAGGAGTATAAAATAGACACTTAGATACGTGTTATGCACAGCAATGATGACAGTCTCACCAGTGAGGACACCTGAACATAACAGTAGCTCAAACGCCTTCTTTTTCAAATTCTTTAAAGGAGTAGGTTGTGATTTATAGCGTACATAGCCAGCACAGAAATGTGGTGCTTGCCCTGCAGTGAGCTGTAGGCAGAGTTTTTTGTGGTATTAAAGCCATTATACACTTTCGGTAAACAGTATTGTCCAAGTCCCACACTTCGTGTATCACAACTTATATATAAAATAACAATCCTGTGGAAATTTAGGCTCAATCGGACATCGGAGTCGGGAGAAAATAACGGGAAAACCCACTCCTGTTTTCGCGCGTTTCGCCGTGTCATGACGTGTGTTTATAACAAATCCGTAATTCTCGTTAACGAGAATTTATATTGTTTTACCGTTTTCTCAAAAAGTAAACCATTTCATGGACTAATATTTCAAGAGAAGTCTTTCACTATTACCTTCTGTAAACCCTGTAAATTATTTGTAAATCTGTGAACTTTTTTTTTTTCTGTACCGAAAGGGTCCAATGGTTTTAAACAAACATCTTGTGAGGTTGTGTTTGGTTAAATCACAAATAAAGTACAACAGGCCCTTTTTCTCAAAGCAGAGGACTGTTTTTTGTTTTGTTTAATGTAGTCAACAAATGCTTGTGTAGTTTTCCACTAAAATTTGTCATATGGGTCATTCCATGTCAGACCAACACACTTTTTTACCTCATGTCTTCCGATTTTGATAAAAATTGCTGTGATTGTAGGTTCTTATGAGCAATGAATGCACACCAATTTTTAGCCCGATCGGACTTACCATGTGGTCAGGGCAGAAACCACTAAAATCTTACATTTTTAGGGTAAAATATAACCTTTTTGTTAAAAATATGTCATAACCATGTCAATTCTCATCACATATATGCACCCTGTTTCTGACCCCGTTTTTTTACATATACTTTGACCCCGTTTTTGAAATAATGTATCATTCCAAAAATCAATGAAATAAAAATCACTTGTTAGAGCATGTCTTCCTCTATCAGAATCCATTAAGTAACAGTTGGGCTCTTCAAAATTTACAATTTTATGACTATTTTTGTACAAGTCACTATGATCTTTAATATGTTGTCGTGACCTTTGACCCAATTTTTGAAATAATGCATAATTAAAAAAATTAACAAAATAAAAATCACTTGATAGAGCATGTCTTCCTCTATCACAATCAACCAAGAAACAAATGGGCTCTTCAAAATTTACAATTTTTAGACTATTTTTGTACAGTTGTTAGGTTACAAATTAGTCAATTTATATACTTTACATAATAAATCCACCAACAAAACTCACTCTTCTGTTTCTAAAGTAAAAGTGTTCATGGTTTGTTCATGGTTTGCAATTTTTTTCTTGTTGAGGGCTGATGTGGTTTAGCCAGAATCAGAATTTAAACTGTCAGCAGTGACGCACCCAGGATTTATTATTTTGAGGAGGGGGGGGGGGGGGGGTGGGCCATATTTTCCCCAAAAATTTCTTTTGAAGATTGTAAAACAAAAAATCAAAAGAAATCAAACAAACAAATTGAATACCTTTGAGGGACTGTGATCAATCCCCTAGACCCATTGCCCCCCCCCTTCGGGTGCACCACTGTGATTATTAGTGATCCCAGTTAGAGACTACATCAAAGTTGAGATGGAGAAGCTGTCTGCCTTTCTTCAGTAGATCACAAACTTATGCAGTCTTACTTTAACCCCCTGTGATGAATCTTGAACAACAAATTAATGCATAATAATTTTCTAAGAAATCCTCAAGAACAATTTGTTCACCATGCTGCAACTCTGACTTCAGGGACCATTTTAATAGAGCTGCTCAGCAACAGATTTTGTGCTAACTGTGCGATTTCCATTTAACCATATAGCACACGAAAAGGCATGCTAACCTTCTGTGTGTCAGAGTTGCAGCAATGTGACACTTTTTGTTTACCATCTTGGAAAGAATTTTGTTTCGGAAAAATGCCCCCCCCCCCCCCCCTCCACCCACAACCCAAATTAAATCCTGGGTGCGTCACTGCTGGTATTTTAAAGTATGATTCTGTCTAGACCACATCAGCCCTCAACATGAAAAAATCCCAAACCATTAACAATTTTAGTAACTTTGGAAAGTTTTTTATATTTGTTTGTTTATAAAGTAAAGTACATGTATATAAATTGACTAATTTGTAACCTACCAACTGTACAAAAATAGTCTTAAAGTTGTAAATTTTGAAGAGCCCAACTGTTTCTTAGTGGATTCTGATAGAGGATGACATGCTCTATCCAGTGATCTTCATTTCATTGATTTTTGGAATTATGCGTTATTTCAAAAATTGGGTCAAAGGTCAAGATAACATATTAAAGATCTGAGTGACTTGTACAAAAATAGTCATAAAGTTGTAAATTTTAAAGAGCCCAACTGTTTCTTAGTGGAGTCTGATAGAGGAAGACATGCTCTATCAAGTGATTTTTATTTCGTAGATTTTTGGAATGAAACATTATTTCAAAAACGGGGTCAAAGGTCACGATAACATATTTAAGATTACAGTGACCTACATTTCAGAAAATTTATTTTTGACAAAAGAATTGATTTAAGCATGCAATTCTCATAATTTTGATACCAAGTTTGCATATATGTGATAACAATTTACATGGTTATGACATATCTTACCAAAAAGGTGGTATTTTACCCTAAAAATGCCAGATTTTAGTGGTTTCTGCCCTGACCACATGGTAAAGTCCGATCGGGCAAAAAATTGGTGTGCATTCATTGCTCATCAGGACCTACAAGCACAGCAATTTTTATCAAAATCGGAAGACATGAGGTAAAAAAGTGTGTTGGTCTGACATGGACTGACCCACATACATGTATTCATTGTAATCGGGGTCAAAGTAATGTTCTGTAATTACCCTCTGTTGGTCGAGTTAACAATGGTAGATCTTCTTGCTGGCGATGGCTTTGATCCTCTTGAAGACGATGTCTTCGATCCTCTGTGAACATTAAAAGGACAAATAAAGGTATGGAATCTGCATTATGGAGACTCTGGGCTGTATTTCAATTGCTTGGGTCACAGGGTTAAACATGGGTTAAACTTCATATGATTGAGTACCCTTTGTATCTAATTTTTGTAAAGCATGACTAATTCTTTTACAGTCCTGAGCTACTCCAACAGTTACACCCAGAATATGTTAATTCAAATACTTTCAAGAGAGCAGTACTTTCGAAGCCTGTGCTGAACTTAAAAACTTGCCACCATTTAAGTAGAGTGCACCAAGGTTTTAACAACTTTTCCATGAATGGTGGAAGGTTTGACTGCGCAACATTTTCCTTGCAACTTTCAAGATGCAAAAGTGTAGGCCAACTATTTTTGTTTGTTTTGGGAATTTTTTTTTTTAAAGCAAGAGAAATCAGGTGCGTTTTTATAGAGGGTGTTTGAGGAGACTTCTCCATACATGGAATAACAATAGAAACATGTGAAAGAATTAAAATTGTGCTTCTTTATCCTTAAGGGTTTGGCAGCCTCCCACTTTATCCCATGGCTGGAGAGTTCCAATGTTTATATCCATTTCATCAAAGATATTTAATTATTTATAAATAATGACTTCTTTACATGCCTAGCTTTTGTCTAGGAGTATTTTAGCCCTTTTTCCTTAGATTTCTCCACTTATCAGGGAGGTAAATCTTGGCAGTTTTGTATTTGACTCGGGATGTTTGTGCTCGGTACATGAGTGGCAATAAATTTTCTATCCCTTGAAAAAAAAAACATCCCTGAGACTCGACCTCTGATATAAAGGAAAATGGCTGCCCCAGGTCATTACACTGGAGAAATTGGTTTTTAATTGTTGTGTCACTCACACAATAAATTAGAAAAGTTGGAGTTCCGTTTGTTTTTGCCATCGGTAAGCAGTAATATGAAATGGATAGTGCTGTAAGGGGCTGCATCACCAGCAGACAATTTCTGCTTACCATTTCATCATGAGTCATGTTTGCATGACTTCTTAACTCGAATTAGTGATAAATCTTGTTGAATGAAACGTCTCACAAAGAGCTTCCATCTATTGTTCTCAAGTGATAGTTCTTTAATAATTACCTCTGTTTTTCCTCCGATACTCTCTATAAGTCACTGTAAGTAATAATAATAATACCATTTAAAGGCAGTGGACACTATTGGTAATTACTCAAAATAATTATTAGCATAAAACCTCACTTGGTAACGAGTAATGGGGATAGGTTGATAGTATAAAACATTGTGAGAAACAGCTCCCTTTGAAGTGAAGTAGTTTTCGAGAAAGAAGTAATTTTCCACGAATTTGATTTCGAGACCTTAAGTTTAGAATTTGAGGTCTTGAAATCAAGCATCTGAAAGCACACAACTTCGTGTGACAAGGGTGTGTTTTTCTTTCATATAGTTATCTCGCAAACACAAGACAGTAGTCCAAAGGACTAACATTTTCATGTTTAGCTGCAACAATGTATGTACCCCCCTTTTTATCTTTTAAATGTCATAAAAAATCATTAGTTAGCAAAAACATGTAATTACATCAAAATAGTTTTTTTTTTTATATGTATCTTTTGTGTCAAATTGGTTGACTGACCCACAGGCTCAAAATACAGTAAAGCTACAGGAAACGTTGGTACTTAAAAGCTCTAGAAGTGTCAATTAACTAATTGGGATCCAGTACAGAAATGGCTACCAACACAATAATGACTTATTTGCCAACTGAGTGATAGATGTTGTTGAGATGGTGACATTCTCTGAAAGTGGGATGTCAACTTCGCAATATAATCATCTTATATAATACTAGCGGATATATTTGCCAGTGTATATTATTGTCATCTAAAGATAAATATGTTATTTCATAATAAAGTACTGTGCCATTTGTTGAGCTTTGTAGATATTTTTAAAGTTGACTTGCCCAGATAAGTTATAAAAACCAAAATTAATATTCTTTATCCCCGATGCAAATTTTAATCTCTTATGTTGTATTTGGTTTGCGTGAACACCACATGTATAGCTGCCTGGGAGATTGTGGCCTTTTGAGAATTTGTCTTCCTTTTGGAGTTCGGGAGACTTTGCTAGTAAGTACCACTGAGTAGATTTTTGGAAACTCAGAGACTTTTCAGTTGTGAAAAGAACTGTCCTGCTGTTTAACTACTACCTGGGCGGAAGGTAGGAAAGTAAATTTACTACCATTAATTGCACTTGGAAAAACTTTGGCAGAAAACTCCAGATTTTGTTTTAAAAAAAATTGTCTTACATATTGTAAAAGGTACACCAATCGCGGCTAAAACTACACCAATCGCAACAAAAATAACAGCAGTAATGGCTATCTTGTTCTCAGTCGTTAATCCAGATCCTCCTGCAATAGTTGTAGTCATCAAATCTGTTGAGTTAGCTGTGGCCATGATGGATCTAAAATTGAACAGAAAAATAAATAAATTGAAGAAATCTTCTAATACTACTTGGACCAAATGGCCACAACTACGAATGAAGTTTAAGACCTTATCAGAGTTAGATTTCGAGGTCTCAAAATCAAGCATCTGAAAGCACACAACTTCGTGTGACAATGGTGTTTTTTTCTTTCAAAGTAATCTCGCAATTTGAGCTCAATTTTTCATAGGTTTGTTACTCTATGCATATGTTGAGATACACCAAGTGAGAAGACTGGTATTTGACAATTACCAATAGTGTCCAGAGTCTTTAACTGCACTCATTTTTAATCAGAGATATAGTACAATATTTACTTACTACTTTGACTGGATGCAGTTAAACAGTCAGCTCTGAAAACACTGATATGGTTACTGTCACACACAGGTCATGCAGGAATAGCAGTACAAATAGACGCCCTGTAACAATGTACAGCAACATGAATATTTGTATCAAAAACCAACAATTATCACAGTCATGTCAACCATTAATAAACTACTAGAACTATTTTGTGAACAACTAAGTCTTAATGCCTGTAATTAAGCTTGACAGAACTCAGTAAACAGCACAGAATGATGGCCCCCTAAAAAAAACATTTGTAAAAACAAACAAAGGGTTTTGTATGTACATTTTAACCTGAGAAAATAATGGCTCTTTTCTGTAGGAATTACCGCTCAAATACAAAACCTATTATCACTATGTGACTACATATAACATAGATCAACTGTATAAAACTCACCAAACTTGTTAGCATAACATTAACAGAGGTAAATAGCCCCAAACTGTACTTTCAGCTCATTCCATTTCAACATGACATACACACGTCAGCAACACGCCATCTTGTTCTGACTAACAGAACCTGCATTTGGAATAGTCTGGTCCCCTGACCAAAGATTCCTTGACCAAAGATTCCTTGACATCTCTTGTTAAAAATCGACAGGGCCTAGTCAGAGATTTTTGGGTCTTGGAACCAGACTACATTTGGAAGCGTGCCCTCTATTGAACTTGAGAAAATTCCAGTTTGGCTCGAAACACGTACCATCCAATCTGTTTATTTTTGAATAGGATATTCAAGCAATGATCAGTTGGATCATACACTAACACTAAGGTTGGACTCTTATACACAGCGACCCACTCCCTTCATGTTACTGGTGTATGTCTGGTTGTGAACAATGAATGATTGCAGTATTATGCACAAGCAAGGTCAAGGTCTCACATTGCACTGGCTGGTTCTATGCTGATTGTGAATGATTGTGTAATTGTATGAAAGAAAAGTGTGTACTACACTAAATCAAAGATTTGAAAGTCATTGCTTTTATGGATTGTTGACAAAATGTTGTCTCCCTGGAGTTGTGTACTTTCAACCATGGAGCATATGGGCTTCACATATGACCCCTGGAAACTACAATGCCCCTTTTTTTGTAAAGGTTCACTTTTCCAAGATGATTTTCACCTGGCTAGGTTAGTCGTCCGTGTGTGTGTTTCTTAAAATTTTGGATTGCCATCAAGCTGAAAACTATGTAAAAAATGTAAGAAAGTTTATTTGTCAGCAATGATATTTTGTTTGTTTTCAAGTTATGACAGACATCCACATATTTGTTAACTTGTGAATAATTGAGGATCTTATAGTGTGGTGCACCCTATATGGCATGTATATAGAGGCCTACTGTTCTTAATGTGGCAACCCCCCCCCCCCCCCCCCCCCCCCCCCCCACTGGAAAGGCTTAGACAAGAACTAGCAGGATGCTGCAGTTCGCGCGGCACCCGCTAGATGAGGAGGATTCTAGTATATACAAATGTTGTGAGAGGTAATGTGGGGTAAGAGAAGTATTCTTAAAGGTAATAATCATTTCGTAGGATTGGATTACAAATTGTATTTATAATCGGTATGGAATATTGTCATTTGTTGTATTTTGATAAATTGTTGAGCGTGCAAAACATAGTTGTGAAACGTCGCCTTCCCCCTTAACCTTCTCTCTTGCATTCTCAAACTTAAGGAATCGGTGCTGGTTTCTGGAACTGAGCTTTAATATTGGGGAAGGGTGTACTTGGCAATGATGGTTCATGGCATGATGTGTACGGTTTTTCGTTATATTTTAGTGTTGATCGAGCAGGCCAACGCATTATGTGTGTAAATATGGATTATTTTTCGCCTCTTTTACGCATAGTTTTTATTCACTGCACCAAGTATTTCTCCGCTAAGATGACTGTAAGGGTAATTACTTAGACTAAAAATATAGCACGTACACTGCTATAATTACACACTTACTTTATTGTGTTGAGTACATTTGGTATAATTCAAATATTGCCGACAATAGGCGGTCTTTGTCAAAGAGCCAATCAGACAATTGTATATCACGATGAATTTGGAATCAGCAGTGGTATTTGGTTCCCTCCGCAACAAATCCGAAGTCACCGATAGCCACGGATTTACTCGACTAAAGGCTCGCAAGAGTCTGGTCCCCCCTCCCCTCAACAATAATCACCGCTGCTAATCAGAGGAGATACCCGACTAAAAAGGCTTGTATGAAAGTGGTACTCTCTTGCTATAATATGATTTGCTGCTTTGTTTCCAATAACATTCACACGATTTTAGAATCTTAGGCCCCCATCGTGATTTATCGAGCGTACGTCAAACGACGCATACAAAGTTGTCGGAGCACCAAATAAAGCGAGTTTTCGGAACACCCAATTTTATAAGTTATCATATCTCTGGAACCCTATACAAACGACCGATTGCTTAATACCGTAAAACGGATTTGGCAAATGCACATCTTGAGTCCTGACCAAACTGCTTTAAGTTCCAACAATTTTGTTGCTTCAGAACCTTGACCAATGTAATGTTCGTTTACAGCTTCAAAACAGCCGTTGATGTTTCACAAAGTTCGTAACTATGAAAGCATACTATTCTTAAACGGTAATTCCATGTACTCTTTTGAAGAACTGGCAAAGAATCAGTAATGTATTTTCCTTTCTTCTTGCAAATAAATTATTGCAGTTTCTGCGTGTATACGTTCTGTGTGTGGGGGATGACATAATGGACTGTACCCCATACCATTAATGGTACAGGGTTATATCGAACAAATAGTTATTAGCAACAGTGGGTTGCTGTTTGATGCATTTAAAAAATGCTGGAAAGTTGGGTACGCCTACATGAGTGACTTAATTATAATAAACACATCTGTAAAAGGCGCATGTATTTTTGTTTCTCATAAATATTTTTTATTTAACACGCAAAATTAAACCCGACGGCCGCTTGCTTAATACAAAACCGATTTGGAAAAATGTATTCACTTTCTTCTTGAAAATGTTGCAACTTTTGCGTGTATACGTTCTGTATGTGGGGGGATGACATATCGACTGTACCACCAATGGTACATGGTTATTTTTATATGGAACAAATAATCATTCAAGAGAATGCTATTAATTGGTCAGACAATACGAGGACTGTGTACTGTGTGCATGCCCTCACCATATCATATTGCAGGCTGGCATAGTTTATATATCATTCAAGAGGATGCTTTTAATTGGTGGGACAGTTAGGAGGGTTGACTGTGTACTGTGTGCATGCATTCACCATATCATATTGCAGGCTGGCATAGTTTATAGCATGTATATCATTCAAGAGGATGCTTTTAATTGGTCAGACAGTAGGAGGGTTGGCTGTGTACTGTGTGCATGCATTCACCATATCATATTGCAGGCTGGCATAGTTTATATATCATTCAAAAGGATGCTATTAGTTGGTCAGACAGTAGGAGGGTTGATTGTGTACAGCGTGCATGCCATCACCATATATTGCAGGCTGTAGCATAGTTTATATATCATTCATAAGGATGCTATAAGTTGGTTAGACAGTAGGAGGGTTGACTGTGTACTGTGTGCATGCCATCACCATATCATACTGCAGGCTGTGGCATAGTTTATATATCATTCAAAAGGATGCTATTCATTGGTCAGACAGTACGAGGACTGTGTACTGTGTGCATGCCCTCACCATATCATATTGCATGGCTGGCATAGTTTATATGTCATTCAAAAGGATGCTGTTAGTTGGTCAGATAGTAGGAGGGTTGACTGTGTACTGTTTTCTGGACTTTGTATTGCCAGTTCTGTAATTGTGTCTTCAATGTACCATTGAAAAAAAGATCATTTTTAACAATGACATCACTTTTACATCAGCCATAAAATGTACTTACCATGCGGGGAGGGGGGGGGGGGGGGGGGGGGGGGGGGGTCCTTTCTTTTGCAACGTCACTGCGTGAGTTTGGGGTTTGTAAAAGTTTAGCTGCTGATTTCATTGCAAAAGAGACATTATTTTGTACCTCAAATGCTATCAAAGTTAATATCCTTATCACTGATAACTGCTACCTAAGCAAAAAGGACACCCTCTTTTCTGTGGTTCTAACACACCAGTATGCCTGCCTTTAGTTTTAATAAAAACAAATTCTTATTAGTGCATTTCACAAACCGCATCATTGCGTTTTACACTAGTGCCCTGGTCATTGGGACAATACTCCTGGAGAGTAAACAGCCCCGAGCTGCCCTAGCGCTCCAAAGGCTTTTTCATACACAATATCATTCCTGCTCTCACAGGTACCCATTTATACCCCCGGGTGAAGAAAAGCAATTGTAGTAAAGTATCTTGCTCAAGGACACAAGTGCCACGACCAGGATTCGAACCCACACTCCGGTGGCTCAACCACCAGAACTTGAATTCAATGCTATTAATCACTCGGCCATGACCCTATAGTTTTAACCGCAATTGCTAATAATTGGGTACAATTAGTAATAATGCATTGGAGCATCAGTTGACATCACTGATGCTGGGGTAGTCTGTCTTGCATAAAAACCAACGTCTTAAAGGCAGTGGACACTATTGGTGATTACTCAAAATATTCATGAGCATAAAACCTTTCTTGGTGACGAGTAATGGGGAGAGGTAGAGGGTATAAAACATTGTGAAAACGGCTCCATCTGAAGTGCCATAGTTTTCGAGAAAGAAGTAGTTTTCCACGAATTTGATTTTGAGACCTCAGATTTAGAACTTGAGGTCTCGAAATCAACCATCTAAACGCACACAAATTCGTGTGACAAAGGTGTTTTCTTCTATCATTATTATCTCGCAACTTTGATGACCGATTGAGCTCAAATTTTCACAGGTTAGTTATTTTATGCGTATGTTGAAATACACCAACTGTGAAGGCTTGTCATTGACAATTACCAATAGTGTCCACTGCCATTAAGTTAAGACTACTTGTGAAGAGGAGGCAAAGTCTTGGGCTTATTTTGGTCAAGGAGAGGGCGTGGTCCACATGGATGGGTGTGACCTTCAAGTTCTGACAAGGGAGTTTCAAAAAAGAACTGAAACTGATGCATTTTGTGAAACTGATTAGACAACGTTCACGATAAATGTAAATGTATGGTTATGTTGTTCTCTTGAGGCTAGTTTCAAAAACCCTAAGAAATATAAACTGTTACACCAATTTAAAAGAAATCTTCCAAAGCACAAACCAAAATATATGTTTATTTGTATTTTTTTTTTTTTTTTTCTCTCTCGAAAAGTTGATTGAACCAACAAATATTTAAATTGGATAACTAATTTACTGGTGAAGTTAAACGTTTCAATTAAAGTTTGTCCATACTCAATGAAACATGATATGATACAAAAAAGGAGATAACTTTGGCGTTTTGTAGATGAATTAATTAGAAAAAACACGCTGAACATGCACATATATGTATGCATGAAATAACAAACCTGTGAATGATCATAGAGTAATGAGAAAACAGTGATAAATCCCATTAAATGTTTTCACCGTTTTCAAACATTAGATTTGGGGCTTGAGATCTAAACTATTTGTTTTATTCAGTTCTCAAAAACTAAAGCATTTCAAGAAAAAATTAATCAGGGGAAATTTTCTACCATAGGCCTAAGCATCATTATACGTTATGTGTAAGTCTGTGATATATTTCCAATCTTACCTAATGTTATGCACACCATTTGAACTGGTTTGGTTATAGGAAATATTAACACGAAGGATTTAATACAATATGAAGTTTTACAAGCGGCACTTGGTGACAGTCCGGCAAACTTAGTTAATCATGTTCAACGTCTTGGCAAACTTCATGTTTTTTCAATGGTTTGTAAAATCTTCACCTCAAGTCATTTTAAAGAAAATGGAAATTTGTTTTGTAATGTTCGGTATATTTCCAAAATGCAAAGAGTTCTTACATCCAACAAATAAAAGCTTAGAATATGGCCTTTCCATCTTCATATGAAACTCAAAGATTCACTGTTGTGAGATTTAAGGGCCATTTTTGCAGACCCAGACCCATTAACAAAGTTGGTTCAATATTTGTTTTCATAAATACACTCAAGTGACACTTTCCTATTGTGTTAAAGGCAGTGGACACTATTGGTAATTACTCCAAATAATTATTAGCATACAACCTTACCTGGTAACTAGTAATGAGGGGCTGTTGAAAGTATAAAACATTGTGAGAAACGGCTTCCTTTGAAGTAACATAGTTTTGGAGAAAGAACTACTTTTCTTCGAATTTGATTTCTAGACCTCAGATTTAGAATTTGAGGTCTCGAAATCAAGCATCTGAAAGCACACAACTTTGTGTGACATGTTTTTTTTTTCTTTTATTATCTCGTAACTTCGATGACAGATTGAGCTCAAACTTCCACAGGTTTGTTATTTTATGCATATGCTGAGATACAGCAAGTGAGAAGACTGGTCTTTTACAATTTACCAATAGAACCCAGTGCCTGTAAGGTTGAAATTTCCATATATATCTTGTTATGCCTTGAGCATCTTAAGATTGAATGGCGCATCAGAAATACTCATTTTTTGTTGTTAAATGTTATTTTTATCAAACAATGTTACTGATATCATTTCCCGTTTTAAGAGTTGATTTATGGCGATAAATACAAATAAACACAGATTCAAAATCACACGAACAAAATTACTAATTAATTCATGTAAATATTCATCCCATTTACATGATGTAAAGTATACATTGAAGAATGAAGAAAAGGTGTCCATGAAAAAAAAAACCCACTTTGTTTACAAAAACAGTGCCCTTTTGCATTCCAGTGCATCTCCTGGCAGGCAAGATGGTTCACTGTTCATATAAGATATATGACATGTTGATCATAATTGTATTGAATTGGTCTTGTTTATGCGGGGACTCCATCAATGATGGGACCCAAGACTATACAATAAAAACTATACTTGCCAAGGTTCAAGTTAAACATTACAATATTTAGTTATAGATAAATATTGCACTGAATGTAATATGAATTATCATAAATGAGAAGAGCACAACTTGAGACGTTTAGCCTTTTCTCAACAGCAAAAGTTGGTAACAATTGTTACCTTCCAATCTTCATCAAATTTAAGACTTGAAATTTACTTCCATAGTGAGCTAGCTATGTACAACATGTACAATTTGTGCCTACAGGAAGTCCATGCTTTGTGGCACTCTTGTAAACTTGTGAAGTCATGAGCACATATTACAGCAAGGTTTGTTACACAGTATTATTTGTTTTATGAACTATACATGACCATTAAGACTGACCATAGATAATGATCCATATCCCATTGTGTCATAAAGCTTGTCCATAGTTTGCTGCTCTTTGGAAGTTGGATCAGCTCTTGATAAATACAAAAATATACTCCAATATTTCAGTGGTGTATTATACAAAACTATATACAAAATAAGCATGATGACCCTCATTCATGGTTTGACAAACAAACTAAAGGAACTGTAAATTGCCTGACGTGAAGGTAGAAACATTGGACAGGTTTGTACATGATGGCATTGTCAAAAATAGGCGATAAGAACACTTCGGTAGCTCTATTAGACACATTTCTGTCACAGTGTCTTACTCATAGAAAATTAGACTTTGTTGTGTTCTTTGGAGTTTGCATAGAGTTGGTTGACTGTAAGTTTATCTCACATGACTTGGCTCTTATAGACCCCTTGCAATGATGTCATACATGAGTTCTCTCTACCCAATGTCTTCATCAATTGGGTCAATGAAGGTACAATCACTGATACATACTCAAAGACACTGCGCCGCGATGTACTGGCATTACAATGATTTAGCTTAACAGTCAATTTCTCATAATGATTACAGACAATGAATACACTACAAAATAGACATTGTATTCTGTTTGAACTAATGAGATGACCTTTAGTGCACTTTTAAGAATAAATTCCTGTGTATAAAACCTGAAGTAATAAATTTGATATCAGCTGAATTGGGTAAGGTACAATCACTAATACCTTGAATTACCCAAATACATTATGCTATGATGTACTGATGTTAGCATTGATTGTAATAAGTCAACTTCTTGGAATGGTTAACATTTAGACACAACTTGAAAACCCAAAGCAAACTGTGACTGCGATTCTGTAAAGACTTATTGCATTGTTGTCACTGAACTGTTCCTTTAGAACTAGAGGATGGGATAAAGTCTACTCTTCCTTAATCCAATGATGTAATTTCCTTTTTTAGCTTCAATTGCATTTAAGATGCTAGGGTCTGATTTGTGGCTGATTTAACCTGAAATTTAGGTTTACCGTTGTAATAGCTCATTTTATAGACTCCATAAATGTTATAACCTTTCATCTTTAGGTATTGTATGATCAAATCCCTGAATGATAAATGATAGTTTACTTTAAAACTAGAAAGAATTTGTTGTTGGGATCCTCACATTAATTCATCTTACATGAATTTTGTTCATTGTCTGTGGCAGTAGGACCTAATGCAAATGGTTTTGTATGTTGTCTTGTTTTGTAACAGCATCAATCTGTCAAAGTTCATTCAGCGAGAGAGAAAATAAAAGTTGTATTCTTTTGGTGAAGTTTTGGCCGTGCAATTGTGTGTTTTGGGCTGTAATTGATAGTTGATACGTCAATATTTATATCAATTAATTAGTTTTATTGATCATAGATGCTGGAAAATGACACATCAAGGTGAAAAATAAACTTTGTATAAAAGCTTAGTTTCCAACTGAAACTCAATGAAGACAGTCTATATTTGATGATTAAGTGAAGAAAGAAAGAAGATGAATCATTTCAACACTTTTTCAGCTACTGAAACAAAAAAGGGGCAAAAGTGTACTGTCAAAAATGCTCCAAATGTAATGTCCGTAACGCCATGTTTTGTTCTCTAGTGACCAAAATTGCGACAAATTCTGTCATATGTACCTGTACACCATATCTAATTGATTGGTACCAAAAATACATTGATGGGAACCCAAAACTCACAGACTTTTGTATAAAGGGTAGTCAAATGTCATGCCCAAAAAATGTAAGGTCCGTAACAGCAGCATGAGTGATATCTAATACAAAAAATAAGACATACTGAAATTCACAGTGTTAGTCTCTATACGGAGTACTATGTTGTGGTAAGGGAAGATTTTAGATAAACATTTGGCAGATGTGTTTACTGGGCTCTTGAACTTCTGAAAAGTGTCTGAAATGTAATGTCCGTAATGATGGAATTGCCCAAGAGACAACCAAAGACTTCATGGCATAATACATCATTTAGTTTGGGAGTAATTTCATTTCCATCTAACAGTCTCCAATAATGCTACTCTCACACTTGGGCGAATATTCTTGCGAATATGAATATTGAAATTCGCGATGAATTCGCCAAAAAGTTGTGAGTGATGGTGAATATGTTCTCGGTCGTTCCTAAACCTCTCCTTACCAATATATTACACACAATACGCACGCTTTACCAACAGTACAAATGGCTTACCAATGCACATGAAAATCAATGGCGAATTACCGTCTTCACAACATTCGCTGAAATCTAGGAAGCGCTTCGTCGCCCTCAAATGTTTTTGCGAAAATGAATATTTGAATTTCGCGTTGAATTCGTCCAAAATGGCGGTTGAATAGTGAATATTTTCATCTTGGTCTCAACTCTCAATCGTCCTCAGTTGGCCCTCTCTTTACCAATATCTTACGAGTATATTAAGAATGCTTACCAACGCTTGCCAATGCCTTTATGAATGTTGCCAACAATTACGCACGCTTTACCAACGTTAACCAATCTTTTGAAAATCGACGGCAAATGGCTGTCCTCGCAACATTCGCTGAAATTTACAAACCGGTTTGTAAATTGACCGATCTTCGTAAGGAGGTGGGGAATAATTTTTGAATGTTCTGAATTTGTTACCAATGCTTACGAAGACACGGCGAATGTCGCAAAGTTTGAGCGAGTGTCAAATATTTCCTTGCGTTAGCATATTCGCTAGCATATTTTCCGTGTGAGAGCAGCATAAATTGACCGATCTTCGTAAGGAGGTGGAGAATGACTTGTGAACATAGTGAATTTGTGGCGAATGTTGCGAAGTTTCAGCGATTGTTAAATATTTCCGTTCGTAAGCACATTCGCTTGCATATTCTCCCTAGTGTGAGATAGCATAAACATGATCAGCTTCATTTGCCTCAAATAAAGGAAGTACACAGTTGTGCAGGGAAATCACAGACTCAATGACATGACAGATTCACATCTGTGAGTAAATCAGAATGAGTTTCATTTACGACGAATGAGGAGTCTACAGTTCAAGGCTTGGTCTAAAATGTTGGAATGGTTTTCATCTGTTTGGTGTTTATGAGATTGGTTGGGATGTGAAATCCAATATGGTCAAATTCAAATCACTTGATGCATTAATGTACTCCTTATCCTCATCTGCCAACCCAAATAGTTTGAGCTTCTTGAGGTGTTTGGTCATTAGCTTCAAATGCTGAGCCCAAGATGATGCACGGCCAATCAAGAGAGGATTAAGTGAGAGATCAAGATGAATCAGGTTGGGCATGTCACTGACTGACTCAGCAATGGGCTCCATATCAGCATCTGTCAGATTGCACCTTGCTAATATCAGTTCCTTCAGGTGGTTCATTCTCTTCAAATACAGAGCCCACAATGATGCACAGCTACCCAATGCATCATTATCTGTCAGATCTAGATGAATCAGGTTGGGCATGTCACTGACTGACTCAGCAATGGGCTCCATATCAGCATCTGTCAGATTGCACCCTGCTAATATCAGTTCCTTCAGGTGGTTCATTCTCTTCAAATGCAGAGCCCACAATGATGCACAGCCACCCAATGCTTGATTACCCCCGAGGTTCAGATGAACCTGAGTTTGAATGTCACTCAGTGCCACAGCAATGGGTTGAACATCTTCATCTATCAACTTGCAATAATCCAAGTTCACCGCCTCAAGGTGTCTCATTCCCTTCAAATGAAGAGCCCACATCTCTGCACAACCACCCAAGTTAGGATTATTAAAATAAAATAATTGTATGAAGTTTCTTATTATTAATCTTTTTGTTCTTTACTAACACCTATATGAGTGTCTTTATTTTTTTTTATTATAAAATATTACCATAAAATAAAATTATAATAAAAAAACATTATTTTTTATTGAAAACGTTTTGTAGAGGATTTCTGCACGACCGCGGTCATCTGCCTCGTGGTACAACGTTGATACAACGTTATATCTGTACGTTGCCCACGTGCCCCGAGGATACACGTCGTGCGACACATGCCAGTGAACTGTCAAAACACTGTTCGGTAACTTTGTTAAAACAAGTTTCCACAACGTCCCATTATCAGACGATGAAAACTACGTCGTTGCAAAGTTAGTTGTACGTTGCCAAATAACCTGATGAAAGTACAACATTCAAGCAACGTTGCCAAACAAAGCTAAAGTGACTTTATTAAGACGTGAAAACACAAAGCCACAACTCTCAGATAACGTTTTGCACAGAACATTCACATAACGTTTGTATATGACGTTTAAAAAACGTTAGACAAAAGTTGTATCTAAGTTATGGAGTAACGTGACTAAACCAAAACCTTCTGACAACGTTGCATAACAATATTCACAGGACGTATTTATACGATGTTAAAACATAACGTTTTTATAACGTTGTATTTATGTCATTGTGTAACAAGACCAAGCTGCAACCTTTTGGCAACGTTGTAGGTTAGTTTTGTTTTAGTTGGGAAGCAACATTACCAAAATACAACTTCACAGTTACGTTACGATGGCGTTACGTGTTTGCTGGGAGTGTCCAGAGTCTTTAACTGCACTCATTTTTAATCAGAGATATAGTACAATATTTACTTACTACTTTGACTGGATGCAGTTAAACAGTCAGCTCTGAAAACACTGATGTGGTTACTGTCACACACAGGTCATGCAGGAATAGCAGTACAAATAGAGGCCCTGTAACAATGTACAGCAACATGAATATTTGTATAAAAAAACCAACAATTATCACAGTCATGTCAACCATTAATAAACTACTAGAACTATTTTGTGAACAACTAAGTCTTATTTCCTGTAATTAAGCTTGACAGAACTCAGTAAACAGCACAGAATGATGGCCCCCTAAAAAAAACATTTGTAAAAACAAACAAAGGGTTTTGTATGTACATTTTAACCTGAGAAAATAATGGCTCTTTTCTGTAGGAATTACCGCTCAAATACAAAACCTATTATCACTATGTGACTACATATAACATAGATCAACTGTATAAAACTCACCAAACTTGTTAGCATAACATTAACAGAGGTAAATATCCCCAAACTGTACTTTCAGCTCATTCCATTTCAACATGACATACACACGTCAGCAACACGCCATCTTGTTCTGACTAACAGAACCTGCATTTGGAAGAGTGCCCTCTATTGAACTTGAGAAAATTCCAGTTTGGCTCGAAACACGTACCATCCAATCTTTTTGAATAGGATATTCAAGCAATGATCGGTTGGATCATACACTAACACTAAGGTTGGACTCTTATACACAGCGACCCACTCCCTTCATGTTACTGGTGTATGTCTGGTTGTGAACAATGAATGATTGCAGTATTATGCACAAGCAAGGTCAAGGTCTCACATTGCACTGCCTGGTTCTATGCTGATTGTGAATGATTGTGTAATTGTATGAAAGAAAAGTGTGTACTACACTAAATCAAAGATTTGAAGGTCATTGCTTTTATGGATTGTTGACAAAATGTTGTCTCCCTGGAGTTGTGTACTTTCAACCATGGAGCATATGGGCTTCACATATGACCCCTGGAAACTACAATGCCCCTTTTTTTGTAAAGGTTCACTTTTCCAGATGATTTTCACCTGGCTAGGTTAGTCGTCCGTGTGTGTGTTTCTTAAAATTTTGGATTGCCATCAAGCTGAAAACTTTAAGTTATTATCTATGTAAAAAAGTAAGAAAGTTTATTTGTCAGCAATGATATTTTGTTTGTTTTCAAGTTAGAAGATGACAGACATCCACATATTTTTTAACTTTTGAATAATTGAGGATCTTATAGTGTGTGCACCCTATATGGCATGTATATAGAGGCCTACTGTTCTTAATGTGGCACCCCCTCCCCCCCCCCCCCCCCCACTGGAAAGGCTTTGACAAGAATTATCATCAGATAAATAGATACATGAGTATATGCCAAACTAAGGTAATAACCAAAAAGCAATAATGACCCTAATCTTATAAGCCTATCTATCCCTTGTACACAAACCCTAGCCCTAAACTTACAAACCTTAGATTTTCCAACCTTTATTTGTGCCCAAACCTTTTAAGCCTAACCCAAAACCTTAACCTTTATTTGAGCATTTAAATTAAGTAATAAAAAGCTAATAAATAGAGCAGTCAAGATAAATTGGTAACCCCTTCCAGAGTTTTAACTTTTTATAACTTTGGCTGTGGCTCATTGGCTCCATCCACTTCTGGAAGCCTGGCACCGAAGGTACACAATTTCAAAAGTA
This sequence comes from Asterias amurensis, assembly GCF_032118995.1. NCBI lineage: Eukaryota > Metazoa > Echinodermata > Asteroidea > Forcipulatida > Asteriidae > Asterias > Asterias amurensis. The sequence continues at coordinate 18,985,456 of NC_092649.1, forward strand.
ACTGGCAGAACCCAAGATCAAGTACCAGTCATCATCAGTCGGCTGCGCAGCAGGTGGACAGAAGCTTTCCCCATTCTCTCCTGCCCTTGTGGTATTCTCCGAATCTCAAGCAGGGAGAGCAAAAAATCTGGGGAGACTAACCTTAATATGTACTTAGTGTGTTTCCTTTTCCCCTTGTCCATTGAACTGAGTAGTCAACCCCAGATCTCAACCACCACACACCCTCCGTGCTACTGCATAGAGGGGCATAACTTAGTGTGTTTCCCTTTCCCCTTGTCCATTGAACTGAGTAGTCGACCCCAGATCTCAACCACCACACATCCACCATGCTACTGCGCAGAGGGGCATAACTTAGTGTGTTTCCCTTTCCCCTTGTCCACTGAGCTGAGTAGTCGACCCCAGATCTTAACCACCACACACCCTCCATGCTACTGCACAGAGGGGCATAACTTATAGTGTGTTTCCTTGTCCCCTTGTCCACTGAACTTAGTAGTCGACCCCAGATCTCAACCACCACACACCCTCCATGCTACTGCGCAGAGGGGCATAACTTAGTGTGTTTCCCTTTCCCCTTGTCCATTGAACATGTTGAACTGAGTAGTCGACCCCAGATCTTCACCACCACACACCCTCCATGCTACTGCACAGAGGGGCATAACTTAATAGTGTGTTTCCCTTTCCCCTTGTCCATTGAACTGAGTAGTCAACCCCAGATCTCAACCACCACACACCCTCCGTGCTACTGCACAGAGGGGCATAACTTAGTGTTTCCCTTTCCCCTTGTCCATTGAACTGAGTAGTCAACCCCAGATCTCAACCACCACACACCCTCCATGCTACTGCGCAGAGGGGCGTAACTTAGTGTGTTTCCTTTTCCCCTTGTCCATTGAACTGAGTAGTCAACCCAAGATCTCAACCACCACACACCCTCCATGCTACTGCGCAGAGGGGCATAACTTAGTGTGTTTCCCTTTCCCCTTGTCCACTGAGCTGAGTAGTCAACCCCAGATCTCAACCACCACACACCCTCCATGCTACTGCGCAGAGGGGCGTAACTTAGTGTGTTTCCTTTTCCCCTTGTCCATTGAACTGAGTAGTCAACCCAAGATCTCAACCACCACACACCCTCCATGCTACTGCGCAGAGGGGCATAACTTAGTGTGGTTTCCCTTTCCCCTTGTCCACTGAGCTGAGTAGTCGACCCCAGATCTCAACCGCCACACACCTTCCATGCTACTGCGCAGAGGGGCATAACTTAGTGTGTTTCCCTTTCCCCCTTGTACATTGAACTGAGTAGTCGACCCCAGATTTCAACCACCACACACCCTCCGTGCTACTGCATAGAAAGGCATAACTTAGTGTGTTTCCCTTTCCCCTTGTCCACTGAGCTGAGTAGTCAACCCCAGATTTCCACCGCCACACACCCTCCATGAGTAGTCAACCCCAGATCTCAACCACCACACACCCTCCATGCTACTGCACAGAGGGGCAAAACTTAGTGTGTTTCCCTTTCCCCTTGTCCATTGAACATGTTGAACTAAGTAGTCGACCCCAGATCTCCACCACCACACACCCTCCATGCTACTGCACAGAGGGGCATAACTTAATAGTGTGTTTCCCTTTCCCCTTGTCCATTGAACTGAGTAGTCAACCCCAGATCTCCACCACCACACACCCTCCATGCTACTGCACAGAGGGGCATAACTTAATAGTGTGTTTCCCTTTCCCCTTGTCCATTGAACTGAGTAGTCAACCCCAGATCTCAACCACCACACACCCTCCGTGCCACTGCACAGAGGGGCATAACTTAGTGTGTTTCCCTTTCCCCTTTGTACATTGAACTGAGTAGTCAACCCCAGATCTCAACCACCACACATCCTCCGTGCTACTGCACAGAGGGGCATAACTTAGTGTGTTTCTCTTTCCCCTTGTCCACTGAGCTGAGTAGTCAACCCCAGATTTCCACCGCCACACACCCTCCATGCTACTTCACAGAGGGGCATAACTTAGTGTGTTTCCCTTTCCCCTTGTCCACTGAGCTGAGTAGTCAACCCCAGATCTCAACCACCACACACCCTCCATGCTACTGCACAGAGGGGCATTACTTATAATGTGTTTCCCTCTCCCCTTGTCCACTGAGCTGAGTAGTCAACCCCTGATTTCCACCACCACACACCCTCCATGCTACTGCACAGAGGGGCATAGCTTATATTGTGTTTCCCTAATTCCCCTTGTCCACTGAGCTGAGTAGTCAACCCCAGATCTCAACCAACACACACCCTCCATGCTACTGCGCAGAGGGGCATATAACTTATAGTGTGTTTCCCTTTCCCCTTGTCCACTGAGCTGAGTAGTCAACCCCTAATTTCCACCACCACACACCCTCCATGCTACTGGACAGAGGGGCATAACTTATATTGTGTTTCCCTAGTTCCCCTTGTCCACTGAGCTGTGTAGTCAACCCCAGATCTCAACCACCACACACCCTCCATGCTACTGCGCAGAGGAGCATAACTTATAGTGTGTTTCCCTTTCCTCTTGTCCACTGAGCTGAGTAGTCAACCCCAGATCTCCACCACCACACACCCTCCATGCTACTGCTCAGAGGGGCATAACTTATAGTGTGTTTCCCTTTCCTCTTGTCCACTGAGCTGAGTAGTCAACCCCAGATCTCAACCACCCCACACCCTCCGTGCTACTGCTCAGAGGTGCATATCTTATAGTATGTTTCCCTTTCCCTTGTCCACTGAACTGAGTTGTCAGCCCCTGATCTCAACCACCACACACCCAACATTTTTGTTGATTTCGGTGCTATTATAATTCTTCTAATATTGATTGATTCTGTATCACATATTTTGTATGGTATTTTTTTAATGTTGACTGTACTTGCCTGTATGCCAATTGTATTTTTGTTTATCTATACTATAATGACGCTCAAATCGCGTGGACGCCGCCATTGTTTTCACGTCAAGTGGTGCTCGCACCCTGCCGACGTCAATTTCGGGGTACCCGTGGGTTGGGGGTTTGTGTTGTTTGTGACGTCGGGTTGTCAGGGGATCTCTGTTGTTTCACATACCCGTGTCATGTCAAAGTCATTCTAGCGCGAGCGTCCAGTGTAACTTCGCGCATACAGGGGAAGCAAATAACAATGCACGGGATCATTACGAGGAGCACCACAATGGAGGCACGACAGATGTGTGGGTTAAAAGCACGTGAAACAGTGAGAGGCTGACACTGACACACAGTAGTATGTCTTTGGAACGGGGGACGAGCGGCCAAAGTGACAGATAAACTGAACAGGGCTGGGGTAGGGAAATGAAAAACATGAAAAGGGACTATGGGATTTGACCCACGCAAAACTGGAAAACATCAGAACGGGTATAAACGAAACTGGAAAACATGAGTTATGGGCGAAAAGGGGCAAGCAACCCATGCCAACGCACGGGATTATGGGACGGGGAGAGGGAAGAGGCACCAGTGGAAACAGGGAGTGGTGTACGGCAAAATAAATTACGCCGAGCGTGGCATCCCGCTAGTATTAATAATAATAAGTAATAATTTATTCATTTATATTGCGCCCATTCCATAAAATGTACACAAGCGCATAACAAAATAATTATAAAAATACTAAAGGAAAATCTACAGCAATCCAAACGAATGAAAATACGTGGACCTTACAGAACAATCCGGAGTGTAAACAATTGCAAAACATTAAGACAGTTAACCGAAATAAGTTTACGGAACAATATATGCACAGGAAGGAACAATATGCAATCCATTTCAGCGAAAATTCATTTAACAATATATGCACAATCAATAAAAAGCTTCTTTAAAAAGATAAGTCTTAAGGACAGATTTAAAAACATCAAGGCTACCAGCGCGCCAAGTATTAAGAGGGAGATTATTCCAGAGGAGAGTTTATTCCTTTGTTTATTTTCAAAGGCCTGGTCCCCAAGAGCAGCCAATAGGGTGATTTAGAAAAATACCATTACCAGAACTGCGAAGGCCGTAAGCGAGACTTGGGTTTGATCGAAACAAGCTGAATTAAATACTGAGGGGCTAGATTATATGAAGAATCTTGTAAGTAATCATAAAAAAAAATTCAATTCAATTCTAAACCGAACAGGGAGCCAAAGTAAGTGTTTTCCACTCTCTGGAGTTGTTTAGTCTTAGTATTGGGTAAGCCATAAAAAAAAGATAGTCTACTAGAGATAAATGCATGAATGAGTATTCATAAATACCCCAGACAGTTTCTCTACTCCTATTGGTGAAGAGCGTGTCACGTGGGGGTTGATAATGACCAATGTTTATGACCGGCTGGCTTCGGGAGAAAATAACGGGAAAACCCACCCTTGTTTCCCCATGTTTCGCAGTGTCATGACATGTGTTGAAAATAAATCCGTATTTCTCGCTATCGAGAATTGATAATTGTTTTAATGTTTTCTCAAAAAGTAAAGCATTTCATAGAATAATATTTCAAGATAAGTCTTTCACCATTACCTTCTGTAAACCCTGTAAATTATTTGTAAATCTGTGAAAAGAAATTTAGTACCGAAAGTGTACATGGCTTTTACGGGAAGGTACATGTTTGGTAATTGTCAAAGACCAGTCTTCTTACTTGCTGTATCCCAACATAAGCATAAAATAACAAGCCTTTCATTATTTTTGTGAGAAACTACCTTTTTCTCAAAAACTATGCTATTTCAGAGGGAGTCGTTTCCCACAATGTTTCATACTATCAACAGCTCTCGGATGCTTGTTTAATACCCAGTCAGCCTGTTTAGTTATTATTTGTTATGAGTATTAACCGAATGTGTACCTTCCCTGTCTATAATATCCTTTATATCTATCTGTCGGGAAATAGATATTGCCCTCCTTTAATATGTTTAATAGAAGTTCTGTCTCTTTGATGTCTGGGCAGATGGTTTGTTTACAATGGGCACTGTGGAGTCACAGTGACTATGAACACAATTAAGGGCTTTTAGAAAACTGGTAATCATGGGTGATGATTGGAATAGTTACCAGAGCCCTTCACAAATACTATTGGTCTCATTGTTTCAAGGATCTCTTCCCACAGCCTTGACAGTTATTTTGGGAGTTGGGGTACATAGTTTGGTGTCATTGAGTAATGAAGCAATCAGTTTTTAAGGTTGAAATGGGGGTATGGAAAGTTTCTCCCAGTTGGTGAAATCTCGAATTGCACAACCCCAGAATGGGTGATTTTCTGGAAAATACTATGTGAATTGACCAATGGTATCATTTGAGGTATCATATATATTCAGTACTCTTCAGCTATAGACCAATCAGAGATTGGTCTGGCGTCGCTGACCAGCAGATTTTTAGGGTATATAACGTGTCGCACAGAGGACCAAAAAGTCATTCTGAATCAATGAGTCTTTTGCATCTATTACCAAAAGCTTTAGAGACAGTCTTCGTCACAGCCACATCTCGGTGTGAGTTTTGATCTTTGGTATTTAAGTTAATGTAAAATTGTAGTTGTGACCATTTCTTGTTTTAATCTGTTATGCTTGACTGAATCACAAAGTTTATTGGGTAAAGATCATTCTACAATACAGTGAAATATTTCATGGTATTGGTTTTACAGTCAGAGCACTTATCTTTTTGAGCATGTTTCAAAAGAACCTTTCTTTATAGTTAAATCCTGAAAATGTATTATGTTCTTGCGTCCGGAATAAGTTGATGTTTTGAGTTTCATTTCAGTGGAAATGCCAAATATTAATCTGTTTTGAAGTAAGTTGAATTAGATGTGTCAGTGTTGTGTTTCTAATAAGATGTTCCTTGTTTATTATAAACTATAGCTTGTAGCATATCAGCCCGGGCATGGTGCCGATAAGAGTTTACGTGATGTAGAAGGAGTTTAAAGTTGATGCTGAAAGTGTTCAGGTTAGCTTGTGGCTTGTTTTGTTTATGTATTTGATTATTCTTGTTTTGTATGCATTTTTCGGTAATCCAGAGTGTTTTCTAAATCATCTACAGTTAAATTCAAGAGACTTGTTTCTTTTAGTCTGTGGTCAGAATAGTGTTTATTATTATCACGACTGTGCTCCTAAAAGTGTCAACACACTACACTGTGCACCTCAGTTCCAAAAGTGTAGCCATGGCTACACATGCCCCAAGGCTGTGTGTGTTTATGTCTGCTAGTCCCAGTCAATGGACCACTGGAAAGACAAGGACAAATCCCTTAGTAGTAAAAACACTACTACGTGTATGTTATGTCTGAACTATAGTTTGACCTTTTTACTGGCTGCAGTGTGATGTATTGTGTACTAGTTCTTTTATATTATGTGTGTATTTTAAACCCTTGTTTTATACTTTAAATCTATTCAGGGGTCTGTCTTTTGCGGGTCTGTCTTTTGCGAGTCTGTCTTTTGCGGGTCTGTTGGTATCAGTTGCCACTGTGTTGAGGCGCTGTATGATCTTATGATAGTGAGTCGTCAATAAAGTCACCAAATACTGAATCTACCTGAACTTGTCTCGTGTGCTTCCGTAGTCATTTTAGTACACTAAATAAGAACCCCATGCTAAACAGCATTGAAACTGTACTTCAAGTTCTAACGTCTTACGACATATCTATATCTTAGGCCTACTCTATCTAACTCAACATTGCTATTCAACATTGCTACTTCTTACACCACCCCTAAAAATATACCCGTTTGTTGAATTGCCTTCATTGTTGCACTGAGACTTTTCTCTGATGTGCAATTTAACAGGAACTTTTATTTTATTTATTGTTAATGTTGTTTTTATTGTCAGGTGGTTTCAGCATGTGGATCCAACTGAAGCCGTTCAGATTTGTCTGGACATACAAGCCAAGCAATCACTGGGAATACACTGGATTGGAAGCGTTTGAATTAGGCGAAGAGGTAAGTTACATGTTCAATCAGTAGGAAGAAACTATATAAATAAACAGTAAACTTGTGGGTACATCCATGTTCAATATCTTTTTTTGGAGTGTTGGCTGTGAAAAGAGCCGGTGTGGTTTTGATGAGAAGAGTATACTGTTCACAACGTTGAGATTAAACCAGCTGTTTTCAGAGCCAACACTCCCACAAAAGAGATTTACACATGGCTGTACCCGCAAGTTTACAATAAGCCACTTCGGAATGTCAGTGGCGCATGTCTGTAACCCCCCTGACAACGGACTTTGTCTATCTCCCGTACCTTTTGAGATGGTATTGTCAAAAGGTCACGGGAGATAGACAAAGTCCGTTGTCAGCAGTAACAGACATGCGCAGCTGGAACTCCGAAGTGGCTTATTTATTTATAGTTTCTTCCTATTTATCCACACCATGCAAAGGTTTAAAAAAAAAAAATACTAATGCAGTCAAGGAAATGCTAAGCAGGGTCCAACTTCATGGCTCAGCTTACTGACAATACCCGCTGTGGAATTCTGCGCTTATGGTGCCCCCTATAAAGCACATAGTTCTATTGGAAGTAAGCACCAAATTCAGCGGCAAGCGAAGCCTTGAAATTGGACCAAGATCTTGGCCCAGTTTCTAAGCATTTCTTGTAAACCTGGGACTTGATGCAAGTGATGACTTGCAAGTTGGACGCACATTTAAACTTCTTGGACCAATTTGGTCCATACCATTTTGAGTTTTACCAGTTAATAAATTCTGTTTCTTCAGAAAACTTTTTAAAACTATATTAACACATAGTTTATGCTTTTGATAATTTTTTTTTATCAAGAATTTTGTATAAGTATAATTTCAAAGGAAGCTTTTATTTCTTTCAAAAACAGTGTCTCCGTTAAATTTGCCGATCTGTTTGCAAGCTCAAGCCAAATATTTCATTCATTTCAGTTTTATTTTATTTTTTATTTTGAGACCCCTTTAAAGGGTTAACATGGTGCTGGGGTGTGCTCAGCCACGATAAGTGTTACCATGGAGGTAGAAATGTCTACCTCCATTGTGTAACTGGATTCTTTCACCTGCATTAAACAACACACATGACCAACAGCTTTACCTCAATTAGTCTAGACCTGATTTCAAAAAACCCAACTTCGAGCGGCATTTTTGAGTAAAAGTTGATTTAACTAATATGGGGGTGCTGAATCCGAAAATGGTGGATACCAAGGCTAATTTGTAGTCCTTCACCCTGAAAAATCAAATTTAAAACAATACAGAAAACCTAGCAGACGACGGACTTCTCACGTGAAAAATAGTCAGGTTCTGCTGTGGTTCCATATTGATGTTGTCAGGATACCATACAGGGCAGGTACCCGGGTGCAGGTCAGGTATCCGTAACAAGCTTTTGGGTGTACTGGATAGATCTGCAATCAAATTGCACTTTCAGAGGGACCAACAGGTGCTTTTAATGTCATTTTGAAAGTATTTGAGTTGGTGTTTTTTCTAATAAAGAGTTATTTATTATTTGAACATAATTTCTCTGTTGTTTAAAGCACAAACCATTGATTATTATAATGTAGGCCTATATACACTACTTAAACAGGTAGGCCTACCAGGGGTAGTCTAGACTCAACAATGATACTTCATGGCTTGAAATTATCTTACCAGTAAAAAAAAAAAATTGGTTTTAAAGGATTTTAAAGTAACTAATTTTTCGATTACAATTCTCCCTCGTTTTAAAAAGTATTTTCCACAGTTTACGAACCAATCTAACTGTTGTAGGCTAACAATTGAAAAGAAATCCAGTTTGTTTGTTTGTTGGCAGTTTAACGCATTGTTAGTCGTGTTTGTACACACGGACAAAATTTCACACAAGAAGACGATAGTAAGATTCAGAAACAAAGGACAACAAAATATGTATCCCTCCATTGATAAAACAATCCACCCCTCTCTTTTCAGCTGGGTGTGAAGAAGAAGGAAAAAACAAATATCTCCTTATTCAATATTACCGCTCAATCCACAAGTATAGACTCCTACTCTATTTTTGTATGTCAGCTTTTTTTTTGTCAGAATAGTTCAAGATACTTAGAGTGGGAAAATCAAGCGATATTTTGAAGTGTTTCAGTTTGATGTCACTTAATATTATGTCCAATAAATAACCCATCGATATAAATTATAAACAAATGTTGTGTAGTATTTGGGCTCCCATCCCTGTCCTTACAGAGACATTTCTATAAAAGAAAATACAGAATTAATAGTACACAACACATTGCAATTCGATTGAATAATGACTTGCGAAAAAACACAAATCATCATGCAGATGGACTATCATCCAGGAAACTGATAAGCAAACATATAATTTTGTAAACATGCAAATTTCCTTTGGGAGATACAGTTACATGACATTACAAAAATGCCTCTATGGAATCGACGCATCAAAGCATTCCATTCAAGCTGATACTTCCCAAAATCCAATAATTTCCTAAAATTAACCTGATTTTATGTTATGTTATGATAGAAGTATACCGGAGAAGGTATCCTTGTTGTACTGAAACAACACTGAAACACATACAACAACTTGGTGCAAGGAGGCATCTTCTTTTCAGTGTATGTCATCCTTTCCAGCATCCACTTAAACCCTATACTATAACATGTACAGAGTCATCTAAATCAAAAATCATATATAGGTTTTCTCGGTCAATTTCGGAAAATGAGCAGCCAATTTAACCACCAAGCTATTCTATTTCGCGCGAAATCGAATGCTACTGAAAAGGGTCATTCGATTTCGTTTTATGATTAGTCAAATGTAATGTTGCGTCATTCGATTTTAAAAAATTACCATTCAATTTAACAACTCATCAAAACAGCATTCAAATTCACAGACGCTTCCTGAGGCGTATGTGTCACGAAAAAGAATGATGAACGCTAAATTGAACAGAGTGCTAAGGGAATTTGACTCGACTCAAAACGAAATTGAACGGCCGAATTCTGAACTTGAAAACGCAGTAACAACTGGAGAGGCAAAACAGTTTTAATTCGAATGCATGGAAATGTAATTATTGACCGAGAAAACCTATACTATCACATTACAAAGAAGTCCACTGGGTATTAAACATTTTTACGATTAGGTTCATTTTTAACTTACTATTTTCATTTTTGGGGGGTTTAAGACTTTTCTTGAAGTTGGTTTTAAAAGTTTAAACTCCTGTTGTTTTTTCCAAATAAAATATTGCTGGAAAAGCAACGTAAGAGTCTTGTGTACTTAGCTAAAATTAAAACAGTCTTTTGTCTTAAGCTCTTTTGTTTAGCAAAACAATTTGCCACAGTTTGTACTCCAAACTATGATTGCTAATATCGAAGATACGCACACCTTTCATGAATGATTCATTGCTGGCAACCGTCCTAGCTGACATACAAAAATAAAGAAGGAGTCTATACTTGTGGCTTGAGTGGTAATAATAAATAAATAGATATTTGTTTTTTCCTTGTTCTTCACACCCAGCTGAAAAGAGAGGGGTGGATTGTTTCAGGGGATACATATTTTGTTGTCCTTTGTTTCGGAATCTTACTATCGTCTTCTTGTGTGAAATTTGTCCGTGTGTGTACAAACACGACTAACTATGCTTTTAACTGCCAACAAACAAACAAACAAACAAACAAACAAACTGAAATTTATTGTTTCAATTGTTAGCCTACAACAGTTAGATTGGTTCGTCAACTGTGGAGAATACTTTCTAAAATGGGGGAGAATTGTAATCCAAAAATGAGTTACTTTAAAATCCTCTAAAATCAAATTTTTTGACTGGTAAGATAATTTCAAGCCATGAGTGTGCACACCAAAAGCTAACCTGTTCAAAAACATGGAGCACTGAAAAGTTGATATACAATACAATTTTCTGTATCATTGTTGAGTCTGGACTACACCTGGTAGGCCTACCTGTTTAAGTAGTGTAGGCCTACATTATAAGAGAAAATAATCAACGGTTTGTGCTTTTAACAACAGAGAAATTACGTTCAAATAATAAATAACTCTTTATTAGACAAAATCACAAACTAAAATACTTTCAAATTGACATTGAAAGCACATGTTGGTCCCTCTGAAAGTGCAATTTGGTTGTAGATCTGTCCAGTACAATCAAAAGTTTGTTACGGATACCTGACCTGCACCCGGGTACCTGCCCTGTATGGTATCCTGACAACATCAAACCACAGCAGAACCTGACTATTTTTCACGTGAGAAGTCCGTCGTCTGCCAGGTTTTCTGTATTGTTTTAAAATTTGATTTTTCAGGGTGAAGGACTAAAAAAGTAGCCTTGGTATCCACCATTTTTGGATTCAGCACCCCCAACTTAGTTAAATCAGGTATGTTACCAACTTTTACTCAAAAATGTGGCTCACCTCATTAACTAGAGCCCTTTTTGGAAATCTGGTCTAGACTATAAAATCGATCCCATCCAAAGGAATAATGGTTTTAGTGTCTTGGTTGAGTGTCAAGGAAGTGTCATGACCGGAACTCGAACCCACACTCAGCTGATCAGAGACCCCAGAGTATTAGTCTGGTGCCCTTAACCACTCGCCCACGATTAAAGAGTTGTATAATAGATGTTAAATTTGCATCGGGGATAAAGAATATTTATTTTGGTTTTTACCCATATACACCGATGTGTGCACTGTATACTCAGTACTTTCTCGAGTCCTGTGAAAAAATATCACAGGCATGTTACTCTAAAGAGTTATAGATATGAAAAAGAAGGCGCACTGATGATGCTGCGTGCACAAATGCAACTGGACTGCAAGGAGACACGCGGGCCATTTTGCAATATGAACATTGTACGCGCATTGATTATGAAGTATTGGCCCACGTCACAGTGGCGTGTATTATAAAAACACCATATGCGATGTTGTTTTTTCAACCTACAAAATGGCCGCATGCGCGCAGATCGGGCCTCGTATAGTGCTCCCTCTAGTTCTTATATATAACTATATGCCCATATACGTTACGCCATATCAAATGATAGATTAAATTGTGGGTGATCTACTGAGGAAATGACACTGCATCTGTTTAAAATTTAACCTTCCTTACATCTGTCGCTGATCACCTATTTATAATTTCCATTCTGTCTGTCATTACTATTCTAGTTAGCACTACCTGGTCCCAAAGGAAGGTCTCAAGATAGCCTTATATAACTTACAAGGCAGAACTGACTGATGAGGATTTCTTTACCTTAAAGAATGGAGAGACAAGACTTCAGCCGAGGAGGTACCTTCCACAGCCTGAGTGCACTCTTAGAGACTCCGACATCCGCTAGCGTGAGCTTGTCTGTCATGGTTGGTAAGAAATTATGGTTAACCCATACCTCGCCTTCCACGTCTGGGACCACGGTTTGAATCCCACCGTGGCACCATGTAGACTGGGCCCAATTTCACTAGCGTTGCTTAACGGTCAGCACATTTTCGTGCTTATACTGTAGCAGAAAAAGTAGCTAAGGTGCAAGCGTATTTCACAGGTTAGCAGAAAAATTTGGTGGCCTTATTGCGCATTTACCATGGATTTGCATTGTGAAGTCATAATATTTATGTGTGGTAAGCACCGGAAGAATAGCATGCCTTTTTGTGTGCTTAGGGTTAGCATCCCTATGAAATGGAGTAGCACAGTAAGCACAAAATCGGCCGCTAAGCAGCACTATGAAATTGGGCACTGATTGCGTGGGTTTTCCCTCAAATAATTCCCCAGCAGCCGTTTTTAGGAAACTTGAGGATTAATCCTATTCAGAGTTAGGACGAGCAGGTCGTCCTAACTTAGGATGGGTTCAATGCGTCCTAATACGTCTATTGTTAAGTTCTAAGACTAATCCTAAGTAAGGAAGAGTTTGGTGAAATCGCCGATAGGGTATTTCTCCCACACCTTAAACTTCCTTCCTTGTCTCCTCCTCCATTGGGTTATTGGCTAGTAAAGTGAATGTAAGTTCACTTTTCTGAGAGTTCTTGGCTTCACAACCAGAATCAGTAAACCAAATGAAATGAAAATAAAATACCTGCCTATTTTACAGGATTTCTTGTCGATGATAACAACGCTGTAAACACCTGACGGGAAAATTGGTCCGATTTCCCGACACCCATAAGCAAACTTGCTAAGCACAGAAGAATTGATCTGGCTTAGCAGAAACAGGTTACCAGTCAACATTTCACAAAGTTTGAAACGTTGCAAGTGCATGGTGACACACTCAACTTGTACTTAGCAATGAGATTTGCTAAGCAGTAATTTACAGACTTCCGACCTTTTTAAAATGGACAGTGGCAGATATTTTTCCTACATATCGTCACCATTGTCACCAATAAATACTAACATTATAAATCAAAGAAATTGTTTTGATGTTCTATGGTCTTAGCTCAGGCCGATCCAACTTATTTTTGTTGACGCAAGGTCTACCTGGGGCAAGCTTTAGGCCCATGCCACACGAGGCAATTTACAGGCAAACAGTTGCAGGCAATCCCCAAGAAGAAAAGGCATTCACATTTGAATGTTCACAAAGTTTTCTCGGGGATCGTAAGAAACTGCTTGGAAAGTTCCTCACGTACTACCAAAGTAATCCCGCTGCAGTTGGTTGCCTCCAAGTTGCACGTAAAAATTGCCCCTGTAAAAGTTGCCCACATCCCACCAAAACACATACATGTACACACGATAGTGTTACTATTAAAACAACTAGTAAGCCATTTTTAACGGAAATGTAATTTATTTTGTAAAAGGAACCCACTGTTTGTTTTAATCTTTTATATTCCAGTACGCACTAATCCACCAATCAGATGCTCAAACTGGAGGGTGGTATAAAAACCTACTACTTGCTCTGTTCATAGAATATAATACCTAGATTAGTCGCGTGTACATACGCGCCGTAAGCCGTACAAAAACTTTTTTTCTTCCATGGACGCGCTAAAAAGTCACGTTCTGATGGCAACGCACTAAAAATGAACATGGGAGATAGCATAGATATGGAATTAAATAACTAGATCGGCCGCGCGTACATACGCGGGTTCTGGCATTGGGGCAGCCATTAGCCTATCTCCAACGTGTATCTCCTACCAGCACGTGACTTTTAGCACGTCCACAATCTGGTTAAAGGCCTATCTCCCATGTTCATTTTCAGCGCGTTGCCACCAGCACGTGACGTTTTAGCGCGTCCATGAAAAAATAGAAATGTTTGTGTACGGCTTATGGCGCGTATGTATGCGCGGCCAATCTAGGTATTATATTCTATATCTATGGGGAGAGGCCTTAAACCACACTATGGACGCGCTACGTGCTGGTAGAAGATGATTGCCAGAACCCGTGTATGTACGCGCGGCCGAGCTAGTTATTTAATTCTTTATCTATGCCTCTGTTTTGTTGCACAGTGCGTATTGTGAGTGTCAATGCGTCACGCTCCGTATACGGACAGTGCAAAAATTTCATTATAAACTTTGTGCGTGTTCATGCTGTTTGTCTTGAAATTTTAAACTTTGCGCGTTGCACGTGCGACTGCTGGAAGATAAAATAAGTTATCACCATAGAGTTATACATAAGAACTAGAGGGCGCACGAGTGATGCTTGGTGCCCAAACGCCACGGGACTGCAAGATGACAAGCGCGTCATTTTGCACGCGCGTTGAATATGAAAAACACGTTTGAGGTTTTTTTATTGAACGCTCACGCGATGCTGTTTGTTCAACTTACAAAATGGCCGCACAAACATACGCTGTGAGATAGCTGTTTTGTCAACTTAGAAAATGGCCGCCTGCTCTTATACCGGGGCGCGTATATAGGCCAGTGCGCGCTCTAGTTCTTATATATAACTCTATGGTTATCACACTCACGCTCACTCGTGAAATATGAAAAAATATCCACTTGCGCTTAAGTGATAACTTTATCTTCCAGCCATAGAGTTATATATAAGAACTAGAGGGCGCACTGGCCTTTATACGAGCTCCAGCATGCGCGCAGGCGGCCATTTTCTAAGTTGACAAAACAGCCATCTCACAGCGTGTGTTTGTGCGGCCATTTTGTAAGTTGAAAAAACAGCATCGCGTGAGCGTTAAATTAAAAAAAACCTAAAACGTGTATTTCATATTCAACGCACGTACAGAATGGCGCGCTTGTCATCTTGCGGTCCCGTCGCATTTTTGCAAGCAGCATATCCAGTGCGCCCTCTAGTTCTTATATAACTCTATGCTTCCAGCACGCTTATTCACCAATCAGATGCTCGAATTTCTAGGGGGATAAAAACACATACTACTTCCTCTGTTTTATATCCTACTTCCTCTGTTTTTATACACAGTGCGTATTGTGCGTGTCAATGCTTCAGGTTCCGTATACGGAGAGTGCAAAAATTACATTCTAAACTTTGTGTGGTGCATGCTGTTCAACACCAATAAACGTTCCTAAATTTGAAACTTTGCGCGTTGCACGTGAGACTGGAAGATCAATTCGTTATAATGGCCTCGTTGGATATGGGATGCAGAAGCGCTATATTTTTTCGTATTCCACTCGCGCTTGTGTGATTACTTATAATATAGTTGTAGATATATAATACAAAACTAATCTGGGCCCAATGTCATAAAGCCTGTAAGCACGAAAATTTGCTTAGCATGAATTTTTTTCCTTGATAAAAACAAGATTATTACCAACCAAATTTTAATTAGTTGCATACTGCTTGTTACTGGTACTCAGCTGTTGTTTGCTTATCCTAAAACTTACGTTGAAATTTGGTTGGTAAGCCTGTTTTTAACAAGGAAGAAATGTCATGCTAAGCAAATTTTCGTACAGGCTTTATGAAATTGGGCCCTGTTTGAAAATTTGATTTCAAATGGTTGTAGCGTTTGTTTGAGATATATTGCCAAAAATCTGGAGCGGTTATGTCCACGTAGGAAGAAAAATCTGATTTTGGAGAAGCGTTACTGCAGTAATGCTTCTCATTGGGGGATAACATAGCTTTTTTGTGACCCTTGGTTGTTCTTACATTATAAATGATAATGCATATCTAGGCAAACAGTATATTTAGATTTGATATTCAAACAAATATTAAATTAAAAGGTTTGCTTTTAAAGGCAGAAAACAAGTGGCGCACGGTTCCCGCCAATAGCTTGCTAGCGGCCGCCATCTTGAAATACGTGACTTTCCATGTTAAAGACATCGTAAATCCAATTAAACAAAATGGCCAGACGTTAAAATAATCACGCCTGCGTTTACTATAAACTTGAACATTATTTACAATGAGATTAAACTGAATTTGGTTGCTTTTCCTGCATATCTCATAATCTCAATAAAAAACATCTCACAAACAATATTGTCTACAAACTAACGATAAATCCCAGTAATATATACAATGAAACTCTGTGATACATTTGCTCCCGTCATTTTGCATAAACAAACGAAGTATAAGTAGGAGCATTATATATGAAAATAGGAAACTTTTACCTGGTTTTGAAGACGAAGGAAAATATTACATGTTGACTCGTCTTCTACCAGAATTTGAATGACGGCAAATATAGTGCGCCGCCAACGGTGTGTTAGCCGATTTGAATTTAGACTGGGCCCCTGTCTTTATCCATCCGCAAGACAGGTCCCAGGCTTCTCAGATCCAGTGATTCCATTGGATACAATGATATGGATAAACGTGCACAGTGACACGAGCTTTCCAATCTGTCACCGTCTGCAACAGAATTTGACTCGTGCGTATCTCTATGTGAAATGTATGGGGTCCAAGGTCAAAACACGCCGGTTTTTTTATGCCGGTCTCTGGCGTTATTCACGAGCCTCTAAGTGTGACGTCAGATGTTCAGGCTAATTTGACTTGAGCTTGATGTGCTTATGAATATTTATACAGACAGTGATGTAATGCTACATGGACGAACTCGGTTTTAGAGGGGGGTATTTATTCATACCTGTTACAATCGCAGTACTGCGAAGTGAAAAGTTTCTCAAATGCATTGTATCCAAAGATGTTTCACTTTTTACAGAGTCAGTTTTTATTGCAATGATTTTCAGAGCCATTACCAAATGTATAATACATACCCTTTAAAATTATTCAGGTAAAATACGAATGTTGGTATCGCGAGTCCTGTTTTTCATGTGAGGAAAAGCATTACCACCAGAGAGCTATAATATTATTGATAGAATTTATACCTGCCGTACATAGAGTCACATTTACGGCATAAAGTAGCCTGGAATACCTTTTTATTAATGGATGTACACCAGAGAGCTATATTATTATTGATAGAAGTTTTATCTGCTACACACAGTGTCACATGTAAGGCATAAAGTAGCCTGGAATACCCATTTATTAATGGATGTACTCCAGAGAGCTATGATTATCATTGATAGAAGTTATTTCTGCTATACACGGTGTCACATGTACGGCATAAAGGAGACTGGAAGACCCAATTTTGTACACAAGAGAGTTATATTATTATTGATAGAAGTTATATCTGCTATACATAGTGTCACATGTACGGCATAAAGTAGCCTGTGTATAAGACCCTTCTATTAATTGATATACACAAGAGAGTTATATTATTATTGATAGAAGTTATATCTGCCATACACAAAGTCACATGTACGGCATAAAGTAGCCTGTGTAAGACCCTTCTATTAATGGATGTACACCAGAGAGCTATATTATTATTGACAGAAGTCATATCTGCTATACACAGTGTCACATGTAAGGCATAAAGGAGACTGGTAGACCCTTTTATTAATGGATGTACACCAGAGAGCTATATTATTATTGATGGAAGTCATATCTGCTATACATAGTGTCACATTTACGGCAAAAAGGAGACTGGAAGACCCAATTTTGTACACAGGAGAGTTATATTATTATTGATAGAAGTTATAACTGTTTCAGCCGTTGCTCTCGACCAATAGGAATGAACAAACTGTCTTACAAGAACAGGTGCAAGCTCGCGTGTCACGCCCATGTTTCAACACTTTTGACTGGTAATAAACAAAGGGGTATACACACCCACGTGACGCGCTCTCCACCAATAGGAATAGCGAAACTGTCTGAGGTATTTATGAATACCTGATTAAATAACACGAAAATGCACATTAGAAACACTTGAGAGAAGGGAGACAAAAGTGAACCGTATCAATCAAAAATGAAAACGACTTTAAATGCAAAACGAGATACAGGACTATTACAAGCATTCCGATGACTGATAGGGTGAAACGAACATTAAAGGGAATGTACATGTTTAGTAATTACTCAAAATAAATATTAACTTAAAAACGAGCATTGGAGAGCTTTTGATAGTATAAAACACTGTGGGAAACGACTCCCTCTGAAGTATTGTAGTTTTTGAGAAAGGGGTAATTTCTCACTGAAATATGAAAGGCCTTCTAGCCAGAATTCTTTTATTCCTATCTAAAAGCACACAAATTCGTCCAAGGGTGGGACGAATTTGTCATCGTTTTCTCGCATCTTCGATGACCGATTGAGCCCAAATTCTCACAGGCTTGTTATGTTATTTTTATATGTTGGGATACACCAAGTGGGAACAATAGTGTTTGACAATTACCAAACGTGTACAGTGCCCTTAAACAATTTAAGACCAATCCGGCGTTTAAATCACAACAGCGTAACTACCAATATAATTACCTTGCATCATTGCCGAGAGAAACTCATAACTTTGTCCTTTCACATTAGAAATGTTCTGTGGTTAACGGCGGCGTTCTGGGGCACTGTATAAACATTAGACAAACCAATTATAAATATAATGAGGTAGGGTATAGATGGCCTTAGCTTTCGATCCAAACCGGACCTTCTTCAGAGGCATGTTAAATATACCAATAATAAATATAATATAGTATGCGAAGTAACGGGGGATAGATATTACATAAACCAACAGTGAATACACAGGAAACAACCGGGGATAATTGATACACTAACAAACAATTCCAAGCAATATAATAAATACTGAATATAATGAAATAGCAGGAAAAGTAATTATATGTGAAAAATTAACTCCAGAGGCTATGAGCCGTATAAGGGGACCAAGTGAGGAAGTTGGCCCAAAACGGCAATACAACTATAAGGAAAACATGAACATGGCATCTTGCCTCGGAATTTACCATTTACATAGACATTTTTACATAAGGAAATGTTTTGCTTAAAACTAACACAGTTGTAAACAAGATAAGGTTACTTAAGGGAGATGACTTACGAAAATTTCAGGAGCAGAACTGAAATAAAACTCGAACTGAACTCAACGGAAACAGAAATGACCCTACGGTCTTCGCTACATGAAACTGCTATTGCAAGAAGCCAACGCCCATAACGTTGGCACCCACTACGTTGGCATTGTTAAGCGCGGTGCGGTTACGGGGACGGTACACACACCCTCGATCCCTCGATGAGCTGCCCCGCGCTACCTACGACCTCTGCATGTGTATAATCGCACTGTGACTGTTGCATGAACGGCAGAATGTGTGTTAGTAACAAATAGGCAGCGCCTAACGACTTGTCAGCAAGTCTAGTG
Organism: Asterias amurensis; assembly: GCF_032118995.1. NCBI lineage: Eukaryota > Metazoa > Echinodermata > Asteroidea > Forcipulatida > Asteriidae > Asterias > Asterias amurensis. Next base: position 19,004,837 of record NC_092649.1, read on the forward strand.
CATACCGGGCATTCCGAGAGCGCTTAATACAAAGTAAATACCAGAAATGCAGTGATTATAATAAAAACAAAAAGGGAAGGGGTGGGGGTGGGGCGACATTAAGAATACCTTAGAATAATACAATACAACAAAAAACACAAGTTATCGAAGTAGATAACACACAAGAAGACATGACTGGGCTTGTTTTTAGGGGGATTAGCCATGAATGGTCATTCTGGATTTTTCATGCCTGAATAAACATGATGTAATGTCGGAAACCCGATAATTTGTTTTTAGTTTCTTAATTCATTGCAAAGGAGCTTGTTTGAAACCCACCTACATATTTCTGTATTGTTTTATGTTTCTGTCTTGAAGCTTTTTATCAATGTTTTGACATGTAAATTTTCCGTTGTTATCTTTTTAATTGACAAATAAATTATTGAATTGAATTGTAACTTAAGAAAAATAACCTACTTCAAAATAGTTGACTTAATTTTCGAGTCAGATTTCTAAATATTGGACATGTCTGTAACATTCTTTAAAAAACCCAATTAAAACAAATTAGGGTAAAATTTAATTAAAAAATTATTACATCATCAATGTAACCTACAATTGTTTTACAAGCATTCATATAACTTCTAATGTGTAAGTAAAGTGTTCTTTGCATCATGCGTTTCACAAGATAACCATTCACCAGGCCTGTATGCTTCATTTTTAAAAGGGCAAGGGCACCAAGGCATTTCCTCTTTGGTAATCGGCACCCTATGAGGAAATTGTAATTTTGTACTAGAGCATTTGAAGGACACCGAGGCAATAATGACCAGGGGGCACCGAGGCAATCGCCTTCGTTGCCTCCGTGAAATATCAGGCCTGATTCAATTGGCGTCAAATTTGCAGAAGCTTTTCGCAGAAACATTATGTTGCGCCTATTTTCAAAGTGAGAATGAATTACACTTTCAACCGAAGGGGCAAATTTGACCACCAGTCTCAATAACATTCCAGGTCACAACAACCATATTTAAATACGTTAAGGAGAATGGACGAGAAAGTGTACATTCGTGAGAAAGTGTAGATCATAGAATGTACGAGCCGAGGCGCACCGGTGGAAGGCGAGTACATTGTATTTACGAATCCACACTTAAAGAGTCTATTCTCTGACTTTCCCCCATTGGTTATGTTACACAGTTTCAATGAATTGGATTTCTCAATAGTAACAACACTAGTTAGTCTATCTTATTTCGTATACGACGGTTGGTCACATTGTGATTGTTTTACAAAAGTGCTTGCAACATTATCGAGTACCTCAGTTTGCTCAGCTAACAATAAGTTGTGATACTTAAAAGTGATTTTTCTTAGCTGGAAAATGTTACAATTTCGAAAAAATTGAGCAGCCAATTTAATTTTCATGCGTTCGAATTAAAGCTATTTTGTCTTTTCGGTTTTTACTGCGTTTCCAATTCAGTATTCGTTCATTCAATTTTTATTTTGAGGCATTTAAGTTCCTATAGCACACTCGTTCTTTTTCACGACACACAATCATCACTCAATTTAGCAAAGCTGGTTCAACTAGAAATTTTGCTGCTTTGATCATTTTCAATTTCGGAAAGAGGCAATCAATTTCGCTCAACGAGGATTCAAATAAGTACGAATGTCGAATAAAGAAATACGAACAAACAGATAAACTGTAAAAAAAACAAAACTGTTTTGTACCTGCACTTCTTTTCTCTATTTTATTTGGGAGACCTGAATGGTAAACTGACCAAGACCTGATTATTTAAATGTGTTTGAATGTTTTTTTATTATGTTTTAACAGATTTTTGTGTGTGATATATTCACCAACCATCAATCTGTTGGTGAGCCAGACATCTTGGCATATTTTGGTCAAAGAGTGCCAACAAATTAACCGCATGCCTTTAAACACCTACCTGAGCGGAATGTTTTCAACGGAAATGGTATTTTAACTTGTTTATAATGCACTTGTTCACCATTTTAATGTAATTTTGAAATGTGTACACTTCTGATTTTTCGTAATTATCGATTAAAAGCTCAGGCCCCAACCTAAAGGTTTTGAAAACTAAAAACACTTCTGCTGTTGAGAGCGGGCGTCAAAGGACAATCCGCTGACGTCATTTGTGGGAGTTTGCGTTTTTAAGATTGCACAAATTCCAGAATTGACTGCCCCAAAATGAAATTGAATGACTAAACACACGCCTCAAAAAAACTCCAGCGAATTTAAATGCAGCTTCGATGAATTGTTAAATTGAATGATTATTTTGTTAAATCGAATGACGTAAAAAAATATTTGACTAGTCTTAAAAAGAAATCGAATGACCCTTTTCAGTAGTATTCGATTTCGTGCCTTAGGCTGGTGGTTAAATTGGCTGCTCATTTTCCGATTGACCGAGAAAACCTATAAATTGAAAGATAATATATTTTCAGCTGTGTTTTGTTGCACTTTCAGTTTGGAAAGAAAGTAATTTTCAAGTTGAACTATTTACTTCAGTGTGTAAAGAATCTATTATACTTAACAGTAGATTATGTTAAGAATCTACGCTTCGTGTAGATTCGTAAAAATAATCTACACTTTCAACAATAGAGTGACGACACAGAAATAGTTTAAATGACATTTAATCAACGGGCATTTTAAAGGAAAGTGCAGCATGGAAAACTGGAAATCAGTCAAGAAATGTTGGAAGAAAAAAATGTTTCCTAGCATCTAGTTTTCAATGACACATAACCAACCCATAAACATTTGTCACTTTCGTTTGGAATGTGTTATTGAGATATTTGGTTTGCGGTAACACCATGTGGGTATCTACTTGCCAGGTAGAGTTGTTCTTAGGGAACTGTCTTTCTTTATTCTACTACCGCGGAGTAGATTTATCGGACATTCGGGAGACTTCTCAGTTCTGAAAAGAATTGTCCTGCTTTTGAACTATATTACCCGGGAGAAAGGTATAGAAAACTGGCTGGGACTTCTACATAGGATCGTAATTAACTGTAGTACCGTAGTCAGACTTGGTCTCAATGTTTCGACTAGCTTGCTCTAGTCATCGTCAGGAAACTGTTTTATTGCTTACACGTGTAATCCGACACTCAGGAAGTATTTTACTTAACCCATGACCCTTATAACCCCTTTCGGTTCAGAAAAAAGTTCACAGATTTACAAATAACTTACAGGGTTTACAGAAGGTAGTGGTGAAAGACTTCTCTTGAAATATTATTCCATGAAATGCTTTACTTTTTGAGAAAACAGTAAAACAACATCAATTCTCGGTATCGAGCGGATTTATTTTAAACACGATGTCATGACACGGCGAAACGTGCGGATACAAGGGTGGGTTTCCCGTTAATTTCTCCCGACTCCGATGACCGACTGAGCCTAAATTTGAAGTTGTGATACACGAAGTTTCGGCCTTGGACGATACTGTTTACCGAAAGGGTCCAATGGTTTTATCTCCAACCCTCGTTCTTATCCTATACCTCCAACCCCAGTGTAACAGAACAAGATTGTTGGCCCATCGGGACCGTATAGTCTATGCACATTCTTATCAATTCGAGGCAACCAGTTTTCGTTTTGCACTAATTTCAGACGTCACCCTACTCTCTTATTGTAAAAGAGTGAAAAAGCACTCTTTCAAGAGCCATATGAAGGACAACCATTTTTCGAGTGGTCTTCCACTCTTTTAGATTGAAGGTTGCATCTTTTTGAGTGATTTTTCACTCTCTCCTGGACTGAAACCCCTCTAAAAGAGTGAAATAACCACCAATCTTTTTGAAGAGCCATATGAGGGACAGCTCGAATGTAAAGAGTGGTGTTTTTCACTCTTTTACATTTAGAGAGCATTGATGAAAGTGTAGATTATTTTTACGAATCTCTATTCAATTCAATTCTGTATTCATCACAGGTGACAAACTTCTTATTTAAAAATCCTCTGAACTTACGATGAACCATAATGCACATTCATATCAATTCGAGGTAGTGAGTTTTCGTTTTTGACTGATACCAGAACGTCACTCTATTGATTATTTTAACGAATCCAAATCCAATTCAATTATTTATTCATCACATGCAGGTGACAAACTTCTGCTAAGTTAAAAATCCTCTGAACTTACGATGGACCTTAATTCGATGTAACCAGTTTTCGTTTTTGACTAATACCAGACATCACTCTATTGATAAAGTGTAGATTATTTTTACGAATCTACGAATTTCACTCAACTGTAGATTTACGAAGCGACCAATATTTGCACTAGTCAATATTCCAACCACTCCTAGGCATGCAATACATCCTGGGTACCAGGCAAAGTCACTTTAGTCCCTCGCTCTACCTTGACCAATATTGTTGTCGATAAAGATACAGTTAGCGCTGTGTGAGTTATTGTGGCGGATACACACATTATCCACTGCAACCATGCAGTTAATAAAATAATTGTCACTGTTATTATAGGTTTTATTTCCACATGTGACCTTTTCCCACCGATTTTAAATCCTTAAAAAGACACTGGACACTATTTGTAATTGTTACAGACCAGTCTGCTCACTTGGTGTATCTCAACATATGCATAAAATAACAAGCCTGTGGAAATTTGAGCTCAATTGGTCATCGAAGTTGCGAAATAATAGTGAAAGAAAAAACACCCTTGTCACACGAAGTTGTATGGTTTCAGGTGCTTGATTTCGAGACCTTAAATTTTAAACCTGAGGTCTCGAAATCAAATTCAGAGAAAATTACTTTTTTTCTCGAAAATTACGTTACTTCAGAGAGAGCCGTTTCTCACAATGTTTTATACTATCAACAGCTCTCTTTATTACTGTGTTACCAAAGTAAGGTTTTATGCTAATAATTATTTTGAGTAATTACCAATAGTGTCCACTGGGCAGCCTTTAAAGTTTTAAGGGGTTTGTGCGGTGTTTGCTGAAAGTACATTGGACAAGAACATTCCTATCCTGTGTATGGGAGTTTTTTTTAGTATAACAATTTACATATTGTATACCCAGCTATTGCTGTTGAATAAATATGTGTGTATTATTATTCACCGTTATGTTTGTTGTATAAGCAGCAGTTACAGCATTTAAACTATACAAAATATTCTTGTTAGAGGCACTGGACACATTTCGGGAATTGTCAAGTTCTCACTTGGTGTATCCCAACATAGTAAATAAACAACTTTGGCTCAATTGGTCATCAAAGTTGCAAGAAAATAGTGAAAGAAAAAACACCCTTGTTGCACAACTTTGTGTGGTTCAGATGCGTAATAAAAGACTTCAGCTAAAGTATTTTATTAATTTAATAATGAGAAATAACCTCTTTCACTAAAACTATGTTTCTTCAGAGGGAGCCGTTTCTCACAATGTTTTATACAGTCAACAGCTCTCCTCTGCTCGCTACCAACTAGGTTGTTATTCTTTAACAATTGTGCTTAGTAATTAGTTTTCAGTGCCTTTAAGTGTGTCAGCTGCATACGTAGTAAGCAAGTTTAACCTCAAGTTCAATTATGATTGTCAAAACTTATGAACAGCCGTCGATTTCACCAAACTCCCTCCTAACTTGGGATTAATCTTAGGACTTTTATTTAGGACGAGTTAAGTTCCGTATCCATAGCTAGACGACGCATTGAACACATCCTAAGGTAGGACAGGTTACTCGTTTTAACTCGAGAAAGGATTAATCCTAGCGTTTCGTGAAATCTTAGCAAAGTGTTCCCCAAAATACTTGTGCTTAAAAATATTGTCATACAAAAACAAGCATAGTGTTGTCCCTCCCTACTTTAATATGAGTTCAGATTTTTAGTTTTTTGCTCTCTGGAAACTTTTGAAAAGTTTGTACAAATATATATGGGTCAGCCCTGTGTTGGTCAGACCTATGCAGGTCTAAGAACTATCCTGCTTTCAAGCCTGCTCATTTACATGGATAGTTGTATGGCTATAACTAACAATCATTTATTCTTGATAGCGTCTTACAAAAATCTCTGTACATTGTTTTTTTACATGTTTTAAACATTAAGCTACAAAGAGATAAGCAAAATACCAAAAAACATTGCACAATGAGAACGATAAACAAAACATTAAGATACACCAATATGAGACAATCAATCATATAACACCACAGAAAAGGCAAAAAAAAAACATGATAGGCCTACAAAAAAAAAGATTCAGAGATAATGTATTTAAAAAAGAGATCAAAGTTGGTCATAGTCCTAAAATGAATGGGTAATTGATTCCAAAGAGTTGGAGCACAACTAGAAAAAGCCATGTTCTTCTTCAGACAATCAGAAGTACTACTAGGTACAGAAATTATTAAAGGATCAAAAAGGCAATTTAGGAGAGAACATTTCATTTTGTTTGAATGTCAAATTGTATAAGATCACCATAGAGTCACCCCCTCATGCCAGATAGACTGTATTTTCTTAATTTATCTCGTCAGATTGTTGTTGCTCAGACACTTTAAGTTTGTTTGAATGATCTACCCATCAAGGTAACTCGGCAAACTCGCACAAGGGGTTATAAACACCAAGCTGGCAACAGCCAATCTCTCTAACAAACATTGGTTTGACCGCTGTGATTATGAATAACACAAATCATAGTCATTGTGAAATCAGCGGTTAGCTGGGGGATTCGAACCCATAACCTTGTGATTGCAAGTCCTGCAGTCTAACCACTTGACCACGGTTGGGAGGGAGATGTCACAGGTATTCTTTTTGGTCAACCCCAAATCATTTACATTTTAACTATAACCTTGTCCAAGGCTCTTTACGCAAGCACCGGCCCGCTCTGAATTCACGCACTGCATAATATAGACTAGCGGGATGCCGCGCTTCGCGCGGCACCCCGCTAGGATATAAAAATCATTTACACAAATATTTCGAAATGTGGGTGAGGGTGTTATACGCCTCTCTCAATATTTATGCATGGCGTCATAATTCTAACCCAAAATGAAGCTATTTCGCACGTCCACCACTACTTGCAGTGGCTGTACCCACCTCGTTTTGGGTTAGACAACGTACCTTATGCATCTAGAAACTATAAGGCTCCCCCGTGATCCTTATAGGGGTCTAATATGTTGGGCCTCCCTAACGTTACACGTTTTTCAAATCAGCGTTGATAGGTGAAACTGACCGTTAGCCAGCAATAACTAAAGTTTCTTTTGTACTACACTACCAAAACTTTCTCCACACACTCAATATACATTCATAATGCTTCCATTTCCTTTTTAAAAAACATCGTCAAAAATGACATTTTTACGTCCCACGTAACATAGCGTTGCTACAGCACTATAAGTAAAGCGAGTTTTTGCTGTGTGCCACAAATCTAAATTATCTACTGTTTTTTTTCGGGGGGGGGGGGGGGGCGGGGGCGGTAAGAGCGTAGGCCTCTTTTTAGTTTATTCTCATCTGAATTGGTCTTGTAAACTTTCTGGTCAATAGGCTGCATGTATAACGGGAGCACTTAACGTGAACGTCAAAAAAGTGTTTTGCAGGCAGAGATGCCAAGTCCAGAGGCTAGCTATGTGTGAGATTTTTCAAAGCTCAACCCCCATCCCCCCGGAAAAAAAAATTGCCAGTTTAAGAAGGCCTTTTTAAATCACCGCCCAACCTTTTTTTTTTTTTTTTTTTTTTTTAAATAAATAAAACAATGTGAAATTTAATTGTGGACAAAAAGTGTTTCAAAATGCATCAAAAGCCTCCTCAGAATAATTAAAACTCACTTGAGGTACACAAGAGATGTTGATGGTTAATGTGGAGGTTCGATTGTGTCAGATTATATCCCTCCAAACTTGAAAAAAATAGACTAAAAATGATGTCCAAAATCAATCGCTCACTTCTTCTGCCTGTTGTGTCTTCGCTAGTGGAGCGCATTTCAACGAATTTGCTAAAAGAATCGGAACAAACTTGTGCGCAATAAGCGTTTTGCGCTCTGCCGAATTAGAGCTGAACCTACTGGATGGGCAAAAGCGTGAGCAATCTGCAAATTTGCGCTCTGTTTGTACAAATTTTGTACAAAAAATTTCGTTAATTTTTTTTTTCCCGATCTGGCCCCAAAAATGGTTGATGTGCGTGTGAGCGTGAGACAGAGCCCAAATGCGTGAGTCTCACGCCTAATGCGTGAGACTTGGCAGGTCTGGTTTTGTTTTATTGTCATTTTGGGCTTATTGCATCTCGCGAAATTTGAACGACAAACGACACAATTTCTGACCGCGTTCATGTTCACGCTGCTCTAGGAACAAACCTCCATACATCCCATATCTCTGGAACCCTATATCGTACAAACTAAATAAAAACGATAAACTCGTCCCCACTCCTTAATTTTCTCTAACTTATTTCACTTTTAGAAAGCATGTCAAGTCATGTTTAGGGTTTGTTACGTCCAGTTTGGGTCAATAGACAAACTCCTAAAAATGTACCCCATTCAGCCGCACGAGGTCTCTTTTGTTAATATTATCTCCATCAGTAACCAACCCGACGGGCCGATGGCTAAATTAGGCTTCAAAATGGATTTGGCAAAATGTACATTCTGAGACCTGACCGACACACTGCTCTAACCAATTTTGTGAATGGACTTATTCAAAAGGAAACTTAATGTCGTTTTGCTTAACAACTTTGACCAAATGCAAAGCAAAGTTCTTTTTTTTACAGCTTCAAAACAGCCATTGACGTGTGTGTATAAGTTTCACCATAGAGTAAGGAATGGTTTCACAATTCTACCTCCATGGTTAAACTCTGAAACTGTAACATTATACCTCCATGAACAGACCGTATTCTAAAACGGTATTCATGTACCCATTTGAGTTTACTGGCAAAAGGTCCAAGGTCGCCACCCACTGTCAACCTAAAGTGGTCCCACGGCGACCTTCTTCACCAAGCAACAGGTGGCCTGTCTCAAACCAGACAACACACCACTCACAATACACTGACCAGAATGGCTCTTTGTGTAAGGCCCCCCCACCCCAAAATGTTATTAATTGTAAAGTTCCCTTAGACACCTTCTAACCTATAGCCGGCCCTACCCATTGTTTCCAAATTATTAAGCTTCCGTTTGATCCCATCCTTGTTCATCATGATAATTCTCATGCCGTTTGGAAGTGAATATTTTTTTATAAATATTCTCCATTTAATCTTTTCAACAAATGAGTCACCCGCAGAAGGATTTCTAGGAAGTCTGATAACAACGTCGACCAGTGGTTGACACATGGTCACCTGCGAAACATCAATCTAGGGTACTTCATCCATTCAATGCAAATTCGGTCAAATTCGTGAGATTGGTTTCGGTTTTATCCTGGCACCCTGGCAGCCTCTTCGACCCTTTCGACCCTGCGCGGCAATGAATGAACCAATCCGGAGAACCATGCTTAGTACAACACGAAAGTAATCTGACCAAAAAGGGCGGATCGAATGGCGGGTGGGCGGGCAAGGGGCAATGAATGAACCAATCCGGAGCACCATCTGCGAAACACTGTCCAATGAGTCGCCTGTCAGAAAGATTTCTAGGAAGTCTGGTAACAACATCGACCAGTGGTTGACGCACGGTCGCCGCCCAAACTTCCTCCAATCACATGACTTGTAAGTGCGAGTTTGGATCCGGGTTTTGCAGACTTGCAACCCGACGTCTGAAACCACACAAACGTATTGAATTCCACAAAAACAACCGTGTTGGATTCCACAAGGATGCCATACCACTGGACCTTCTAACTTTCAATCCAAGATGGCGCAGGTTACGCTTTTAATAGTATAGATACCATACCGATACCATACCGCACGGTACATACAGTACGGTACAACCTCGAAAAACCTTGCTTCGACCCCACAATATCATGTACCGTGCAGTCTACAGTATCTATGCAGTTCAGTTCGTTAGCGGGCCGCGCGGGCCAGTGCTTGCTTAAAAGAGCCTCGGACAACGTTACGTTTGACCCTGTCAGTTAATTAGCCTTGTGGTATATTGCTGTATAAGTATTGGTAACCCGTGACACAGTGCATATATTACACAGAATTAAAACTAAATGTGTGTTCTTCAAAGACCATGGACACTTGGTGTATCTAAACTAATACATACAATAACAAACCTGTGAAAGTTCGAGCTCCGAATTTGTCGTCGAAGTTGCGAGATAATAATGAAAGAAAGAAAAAAACCTTGCCACAAAACGTTGTGTGCTTTCAGATGCTTGATTTCGAGACCTCAAAATCTAAATTTGGGGTATCGAAATCAAACTCAAAATGTTTTATACTATCAACAGCTCCCAATTACTCGTTACCAAGTAAGGTTTTTATGCTAATTATTTATAGTAATTACCGATAATGTCCACTGTCTTTATATTAGTAGAATAAACGCGCAAGCATAAATAATGTCACTATTATCCATGACTAAAAAGAACAACACACACACACACACACCCACACATTATTTTATGTCATAACAAACTGTGGCCGAATGTGATTTCTGTGCAAAAGTATAAACAGGTTTCTTTTTTAAATCATGTATTGTTGATATAGTGTGATAATACACATAGTTTTGTGCAAGGGCCAATGCGAATAATATTTGTACAAATAGATTTGTGTTATTTCCTCACACGTTCTTCTGTTCTCGTCTTCTATTCGCATTAAGTAGCATGATTTTCCTCAACAATTAAAACATGGTTAATTTATACTTGGTTTGCGGTAACACCATATGTGTGTATCTACTTGCCAGGTAGAGTTTGTTCTTAGAGAACTGTCTTGCTTAATTTTACTACCGTGGAATAGATTGTTCGGGTGTTCGGGATACATCTCAGTTCTGAAGAAAATAACTGCCCTGCTTGTTAAACCTTTTACCCGGGCGGATGGTATAGAAAACGGACTACTACTTTAGCTTATATGATCATGATAACTTTGTGTTTGTATTTCCCCCCAAACTACAATCAAACTTTACACATCGTGAATAAACACAAACCATAGGCAAGAGTATTATATATATGCAAGTTGAGGGCGGTGTTTACCAATGACTTGTATCCGACATGGAGCAGCCATCTTGTTAGTCTTGGTTGAACCAAGACTCTCCTGGATTTGTCACAACAGGGCGCGCTATCACCCCCAACGCGCTATCAACCACGAACCGCTATCACCCGAGAACCGCTATCTCATGTGATAGCGGTTCGGTTCGTGTTTGATAGCGCGTTGGGGGTGATAGCGAGCTCTCTTGTGACAAATCCAGGATAGTCTTGAACCAAGACTACCATCTTGTTTGTTCTTCCGTTCAAACCAATGAAACCAAACCGAGGCTAGAAGGGGAAATAGTCTGGCGCCTTTTTACAACTTGAAAATTCAAACAGGGATTATTACAGGTTTATGGTGCTCTCATCGTGTGTGCACTAACTCGAAAAGGTAGTCGATTTAGGCTTCTTGTTATCAATTCAATTCAAAATGGTTTATTAAAGCATTGGACACTATTAGTAATTGTCAAACACCAGTCTTCTCATTTGGTGTGTCTCAACATATGCATAAAATAGCAAACATGTGAAAATTTGAGCTCAACTGGTCGTCGAAGTTGCGAGATAATAATGAAAGAAAAAACACCCTTGTCAAAGTTGTGTGCGTTCAGATGCTTGATTTCAAGACCTCAAATTCTAAATCTGAGGTCTCGATATCAAATTCGTGGAAAATTACTTCTTTCTCGAAAACTACATCACTTCAGAGGGAGCCGTTTCGCACATTGTTTTTGACTACTAACCTCTCTCCATGGCTCGTTACCAAGTAAGGTTTTATGCTAATAAATATTTTGAGTTTTACCAATAGTGTCCCCTGCCTTTAGAACATGTCTCGCAGTTAAAAAAATTAATTGCACATGACAAAATCAAATATGTTAAATAAATACATAAAAATAGAAATTAACAATGAGGATATTAAACAAGAAATTAATATTATAAATACATTGTCAAAAATACATTTGGTAAAAACCAAGTAGGCACAATTATTGTATATAGGCCTACACACATATATTAAACTGCATTTACTAGACTGACGATTTGAAATCCAAGATGAATAAGGATGTATTGGAAGTGGGTACACAAAGAAAATTAAATTCATCCTTCCTTGTTCAAGTCAGTTTCTACTTATTCCTGGTATTTGTTTAGGATTGTTCGACTGTACAGTTCACTCTTAAGCACCAATCTTGTTACTGTGTGTTTTAAGTATCAGCTTGTGGGAAGGCACTGATGGACTCTTTTGGCAATTGTCAAAGACCAGTCTCATCGTGTCACTTGGTGTATCCCAACATATGCATAAAATAACAAGCCTGTGAAAATTTGGGCTCAACTATTGGTCCTTGAAGTGAAAAGAAAATAATGAAAGAAAAACAACCTAGTTGTACAAATTTGTGTGCTTTAATTCAGGTAGATAATGCAAAGCTTCAGCTGGAGTATTTTTTTAATTTGATTATATTATATACCTCCTTCTTAAAAACTGTGTTACTTTAGAGGGAGCCGTTCCTCACAATAAGTTAAACCAACAACAGCTTTCCGGCGTTGCTCGTTACCAAGTGAGTTTGTATGCTTAAACACTATTGGTAATTGTCAAAAAGACTATAGTCACGTGTATCTCAACTATGCATAAAATAACAAACCTGTGAAAATTTGAGCTCAAGCGGTCGTCGAATTTGCGAGATAATAATGACAGAGAAAAACACCCTTGTCACTTGAAGTTGTGTGCTTTCTGATGCTTGATTTCGAGACCTCAAATTCTAAACTTGAGGTCTCGAAATCAAAATCGTGGAAAATTACTTCTTTCTCAAAAACTATGCCACTTCAGAGGGAGCTGTTTCTCACACTTTTTATACTATCAACCTCTCCCCATTACTCGTAATCAAGAAAGGTTTTATGATGATAATTATTTTGAGTAATTACCAATAGTGTCCACTGCCTTTAAAATATAATATTTAGAGTAATTAGTACCAAACGTGTATAGTGCATTTAACGGTGTACAGTCACTGTATGAGTTGCATTGAATTGAACTGAATTGAATTGATTCCCCTTCAGGTTCAATCCGAGATTGATGACGTCATTGGAGGATGACGTCGGTCCGTTAGGGTTGCCTCGGCGGTCCGCTAGGGGTGCCTCGGCATACCCTTAGGGGTGCCTCGGCATACCATTTGGGGTGCCTCGGCATACCCTTCGGGGTGCCTCGGCACGTTGGATGGACACACAAAACGTACTAGTAAGTACATCTATACAAGATTACCAAAGAACAAACTTTAAGAACAAACTCTACCTGGCAAGTAGATACACACATGGTGTTACCACAAACCAAATATATTGATACATCACCATGCAATGCCTCAAATCCTATATAAGATTATCAAAGTTTTAGTGAACTTCAATTTTACGGAGTGTGGGAAGGGGCAGTCCGGAATAGCCTGGACGGGTTCTCACCTGCCGTTCTGATAGCCTTTAGTCAAGGCGCACACAACCCCAAGATGTCACACGACCTCAACAGTGGGTCGTATGAATAAAAAGTAGTAATGACTGACAAGTACTAGCAAAAAGTAAAAGTATAAACTTCCAAGTGGAAGCATTCAGAAAAAGCATCTTCTAAATTCCGTATAAATAAACTTATTATTTTACTGCGAGGTATTCACTTAATGCTTTGGATACAGTTTGATATATAGTCCAGTCAATCTAAGCCAAAATATTGCTTGACCTAGACAAAATTGCAACAGAAATTATGTTTTTACAAGTGTCTCTTGAAACCCTTTAAGACAACATATAAAAAAAAGTAGAAAAAGGTAAGCAGGGGAAATATGCAGAATTTGCATAAATTAAAAATTACAGTTGCCATGTTGTCGAGGTCAAACCATAGATTGACTAGACTAAATAAAGGAGTCTCATTTGGACCCCCAGAATCAAAGCAAACCGTTTTGTTAAGCTTTTGAAACGTCAAAGTGACCAGGGCACAATAATAATCAAAAGTTAAAGTGGAGCAGGAGCGTGCTTAAAAGAAAAGATGGGAGCTGAATATGAGCATAGATATTTAATTTTAACTTAAAAGTTTTAATAATAATATGCACAACATTCTATTGAAATGCATTTAGTTTGTTTGAAATATGACTTCGTCTGATTTGATGAACAATATTAAGCCTTTATGATCGAGGCATACATTTCTGAGAAAAAAAAGAAGCTTTTTATCTTTAAATAAAGTTTGCTTTATACTGATAGGAAACGGTTTAATTTTATCCCCAGTATAAATATAAACAAATTTGTGTATTGTTTCTGTTGTGAAACACTGTCATGGGTCTATTTAGTAATTCAGTGGTAGTTTCCTTGGGACTTTTATCCTGTGAGGAACATGTCATTTCTTCAGATAAGCCTTTTACTTCTGTGTCGCAAGGAAGCTGTGGAGCTACCTTGACAAATGACCAGCACTTGCTTGCATTTTGTAGTATTTACTCTTTTTATTCATATGGAAGCAAGTGCTAAACAGAAAAGACTTTAATTCAATTGAAAGTAGATGCAATTAGCAATTAAGTAAATACTTTCAAGTAAAAGCTTTTACTTCCTTTTATTCATAATGGATGGTAGGCCTAGATAAACAATTGAAATTTTCAAGTAAAAGAATATCTAGTTTTTATTCATACGACCCAATGTCACGCACTGTCATGTTCCGTGCGTGACATCTTGGGGTGCAGCGGTCGCGTGCGCCTCGTCTAAAGGCTACCTGTCTGAGGATCTGGTTCCTAGACTGCAGCTTTGCAATATGGATTGGTTTGTCAGTACCTCTTTCGGGTCCATAAGAAGGTTTGAAATCTAGACAATCTTAAAATGCCGCGGTGGAATTCTGCTTCCTGTGTACTTAAAGACACTGGAAACGTTTAGTAATTGTCAAGGACCAGTCTTCTCACTCGGTGTATCTCATATATGCATAAAATAACAAACCTGTGAAAATTTGAGCTTTGATCGTCGAAGTTGCGAGATAATAATGAAAGAAAAACCACCATTGTCACACGAGGTTGTGTGCTTTCATATTATGCTTGATTTCGAGACCTCAAATTTTAAATCTGAGGTCTCGAAATCAAATTCATGGAAAATTACTTCTTTCTCGAAAACCACATTACTTCAGAGGGAGCCGTTTCTCACAAAGTTATATATTATAACACCCCTTGCAAGTATTCTGCCTGCTCATTGGTTTAGAGCGCGTCACATGACATGTCTTAGTTTTGCTAGACGACGGCCGTGTGATAGTGCGTCGGTTTGCCATGCGCTAGTCCGAAGACTAGCACACGGCGCGCATTACCCAGACGTCCGTTGCGTGTACGAGGATGATAAATTAATAGTCTGTAACCATTTCGGATTGCACGACACTCCATGCAGCACAGTAAAAGTGTTTGCAATCTGTATTCGCGTCGTCCGTGGATTGTAGCATTCAAGTCTGTAACTTAATAATAATAGTACAGTATTTAGAAATGTTTGGGGTGTTATAAAACAAATATTGACTGCTTTTACTCGTGCAATGGTTAAAAACTATGACTACCTCGGTGATCCCCGTAGCGTTCTATTTTCCCTCGGCTTCGCCTCGGGAAAATAGAACGCTCCGGGGATCACATCGGGAGTCATAGTTTTAACCATAGCACTCGAAGCAGTCAATATTTGTATACTGTCAACCTCTCCCCATTACTCGTCACCGAGTAAGTTTTTATTTAAAAAAATATTTTGATTAATTACCAATAGTGTCCACTGTCTTTAACATCTGCAAACGATTTCGTATGCAATTTTCCTATGGAGCGTTACACTCTATAAATTATAAGAATGCTTGTTCTTTAGTTCGTCTTCGATTTCCAGTGTAAGCACACCATGCTAAACCGTGTGTTTCTCCAACCAGGAGTAAATAGGTACCTGTGAGGGCAGAGATGATTCTTGTGATTGGTTTAGCAGAGTAGCGCATATTAATGTTGCACAGGCTGCATACTCCCCACCAGGGAGCTGAGATGGTTTAAGGAGTGATTTAAGGCCCATTGACCAGGGGTAACAATGGGTGCGTTCGTTTAGCTTCCCTGGGTCGACCCCGGTGTGTGACAGGTTTTTTTTTCCAGGACGAACGTGGGTAATTATCTGCACACGTTCTTCCTGGAAAAAAAAAACCGCCACACACCGGGGTCGACCCGGGGAAGGTAAACGAACGCACCCGTTGTGAAGCGCTATGGGACGCCCTCAGGGTGTGAAAAGCGCTATATAAAAACGGGTTACTATTTTTTGTTATACCATTTAAAATGTAGGCGTGTTGATCAACGCTTGGGCAGTGCATCATGATCCTGCTACGTGGAGCCTGAGAAATACAACCCAAATCGATTCCTTTCTGTTGATGGTAATAGTGTCATCCTTCATGATTAATTTATCCCATTTCGTACAGGTAAGATTACCTTTGGATTTTATTTATTTATTTATTTATTTATTTATTTCCTCAAAACCTTCAAAAATGAAGATAAAAAGATTTACAAAAGTTACGTCAATATTGTATAGTACAGGGGACATAAACACGACAATAAATAAACAGGAAACCCTGACACTCTCGGAAGACCCCAGACCAAATTAAAAAAAGTATGAGACAAAAGGATTGTCAGAACAATCCGAGTAGCCGACCGAGAGTATCAAGATTATCATATTCAAGAAACTGATTACGAAACAAAACTGTTAAGACACTACCGCAAATATCATGGTTGACGTAGTTTACATACTTAATGTCAGAGTTTTGTCATTTTAGAGATATAAATACAAGTTTGTGATTACATGATTTGGTATCAATGAAGTTCATATTATCTCAGTATACATTTTGTATCAATCGCAATGGAAAAATTATGGCGGGAAACAAAGTTCATATCGCAGTATACATTTTGTATCAATCGCAATGGAAAAATTATGGCGGGAAACGAAATTGGTTTGGTTATTAAACGCATGGATCAATCTATAGAGATAATCTGAACAATTGCCTTGAACTTCCTGCAGGGCCCAATTTCATAGAGCTGCTAAACACAAAAAGTTTGCTTAGCATAAAATTTCTTCCTAGATAAAAAACATGATTACCAACAAAATTTCCTTTTGTTATACATATTACTTGTTATTGTTTTTTTAGCTGATTCTTGCTCATCCTGAAAATCATGTGGAAATTTGGTTGGTAATACTGTTTTTATCAAGGCAGAACTACATGCTAAACACCTTTTTTGTGCTTAGCAGCTCCATAAAATTGGGCCTAGGTCGCCGCTCTTTCTCGGGTGCGAACCTCGCTAAAGTGGAAATGTTCATCATGC
Source organism: Asterias amurensis (assembly GCF_032118995.1). Lineage (NCBI taxonomy): Eukaryota > Metazoa > Echinodermata > Asteroidea > Forcipulatida > Asteriidae > Asterias > Asterias amurensis. The sequence goes on from NC_092649.1 coordinate 19,022,082, forward strand.
ACATAAGTGGTGTTCGAAACGTCAAAGCCATAACGAATACGCGGCAAGTTTGCTTGTTGTATTGGTGGGCCTATACCTGATAATGCTAATGCTCATATTTTAAAGAACCTGGACACTGTCAAAGACCAGTCTTCTCACTTGGTGTATCTCAACATATGCATAAAATTAAAAACCTGTGAAAATTCGAGCTCAACCGGTCGTCGAAGTTGCGAGATAATAATGAAAGAAAAAACACCCTTGTCACACGAAGTTGTGTGTGCTTTCACGATCAGATGCTTGATTTCGAGACCTCAAATTCTAATTTTGAGGTCTCGAAATCAAATTCGGGGAAAATTACTTCTTTCTCGAAAACTATGTTTATTTAGAGGGAGTCGTTTCTCACAATGTTTTATACTATCATTAGCAACCTCTCCCCTTTACTCGTTACCAAGAAAGGTTTTATGATAATAATTATTTTGAGTAATTACCAATAGTGTCCACTGCCTTTAACTTACAGTGTGAATTAATTTGTCATAACGCTAACTCTCATTCCAACAGTAATTACTTCATTTAAAAACCAAAATAAACAAATAATTAATTGTTGTGTTAAGTATAAGATACCTGTAGACCTATTGTACTTTTATGACGAATTTCATGATTTTATTGTTTAGTTCCGACGACAGGTATAATCATCTCTGTGTCAAAGTTTCCGTATAGCGCCACCACTTTTTTTATTCGACATGAAATAATATAGTATCTAATTTACCTCAATGAAATATCCCTTTTTGTAAAAATGAATGAAAAAGTGGTGGCGCCATACGGAAATGTATCCATCCCGGTCTCTTTCAGTCCATGGTCATGTCGGAGGTCTGATTTTATTGTCAAAGTCAAAGAAACTGGACAGTGTTTGGTAATTGTCAAAGAACAGATCTCTAACTTGGTGTATTCCAACGTATGCATAAAATAACAAACCTGTGAAAGTTTGGACTCAATTGGTCATTGAAGTTGCAAAAAAATGTTTAAACATAAAACACCCTTGTTGTAAAAAATACTGTGCTTTCAGATATTAATATAAAAGGCTACTGGCCAGAAGTCTTTTATTATTTTAGCGAGCAATTACCTTTTCTCAAAAACTGCGCTGCTGATCAGAGGGGGTCGTTTCTCACAATGTTATATACTATCAACAACTCTCCGTTGCTCGTAAGTAAGGTTTTATGCTAGTATATATTTTGTGTTATTACCAAACGTGTACAGTGCCTTTAAATGTTTTGTGTTTGTATTAAGAGTTCATTAATTTGATAAACGGGCGTTACCAACAATTTGATTAAGATTGGCCGGCAATTGCCCAGACGAAAAATGCCTGCAAGTGCCTATGCGAATAAGTAAATATCTATTACTTACAACTGTAACCAATGAACAGGTTCTTCCCTGTAAGGGGCAAACACCACCAAGCAAAGTCCAACCTTGCTACATTTGCCAAAGAAAATAGTAGCGAAGAAAACTGTTACAGATAAGCGAACCTGCTCTGAAGAGCTGACGGTGAAGTGGACGAGCTTTTGCTATGCGCCCCTCGTTGTCGCTACACCTCAGTGGTTTTCAAAAGAAAAAGGAAACAAAAAGGTGCGTCTTCCGGGCACCAAGTAGACTTGATTTCAAGTCTTAAATTGCGGTTATGTTTCTGCATCTCAGCCACGAATAACGCCCCACATTATTAGCTATCACGCACCCTAACTCACAATCTAATCGTAGGCTAAAATGGCGGATGTTGATTATAAGAGGGCGCTGGACCCAACTTCATAGAGCTGCTAAGCACACAAATTTGCTAAGCATGAAATTTCTTCCTTGTTTTAAACAGAATTACCAACCAAATTTCCACTTTTTGCATTTTGCTCGTTACTTGTTTTCAACTTTTGTTTGCTAAACCTGAAAATCACGTGGAAATCTGCTTGGTTATCCTGCTTTAATCAAAACACAAGTTTCATGCTAAGCAAATCTGTGTTCTAAGCACCTCTATGAAGTTGGGCGCTGTTTGTAGCGGATATCAGGACGACTAAAAAGCCACGGTCAAAAGACTTGGAACCAAGTCTAGACACAAAGAAAGCTTTATTTATTCTTAAAGGAATTCACTGCGTCTTCTGGGCACCAAGAAAGCTTTATTTATTCTTAAAGACACTGGACACTATTGGTAATTGTCAAAGACCAGTCTTCTCACTTGCTGAAGACCAGTCTTCTCACTTGCTGAATCTAAACATATGCATGAAATAATCGAAGTTGCGAAATAATAGTGAACGAAAAAACACCCTTGTCACACGAAGTTGTGTGCTTTCAGATGCTTAATTTCGATACCTCCAGTTCTAAATCTAAGGTATCGAAATCCAACTCGTTGAAAATTACTTCTTTCTCGAAAACTACGAAACTTCAGAGGGAGCCGTTTCTCACAAAGTGTTATACTATCAACCTCTTTCCATTACTCGTTACCAAGTAAGGTTTTGTGCTAGTCTAATAAATATATTGAGTAATACCAATAGTCTCCACTGCCTTTAAAGGAATTCACTGCGTGTTGTGGCTGGGCACCAAGAAAGCTTTATTTTTTCTTAAAGGAATTCACTGCAAATTCCGTCCACCATACACATAAAAACCTATAGGGGTTTGAGATCGATCGGCCGTCCCATGGCTCACGAGAAAAGAGTGAACAACTGATTACACATTGTGCATGACATCGATTTTTGTTAAAATGAAAAAAACGCCCACTAAATGATCAACTCCAAACGGGAAATTAGTTTTAATTATTTATCATTAAATATGACATTTCAGACAGAAATATTTCAAGGGATGTTACACCAGTAATTATCATCATTATTTAGATCGCGTAAGTTTTACGTAAATCTGTGATCTTAGACGATTTTGTTTCCTTATGTTCCTTTGTAGTGATTTAAATGAAAAGTAATTCAATTAATATATCTGTTGCAATATAATCATACAGGTAACGCATAGAGAAAATATTTGTTCGAACTTGCAGGATGGTAACATTTTTTGTAAATATTTCATTTTATACAGTACATGGGAAGACTCGTCCCGATGGACCATAATCGGCTGTTTTTTTGATAAGTAACACTTTAAACTGAAAACGGAGCCCCCCCCCCTTTTTTTTACATTTGTTTTAAAAATAAAGTTGAATGTTGTCACATTGATTTAAATCACATTTGCTGTTTGATACTTCCAGTATTATACTACAAAAAAGGTTTCTTTTGAGAGTATGCTTAGACTACGTAAATTACTGAGGTTTAAGCGAGCTCACGCGGCTTGGATTTTGCGTTGTGCCCGGCGTGAAGAGGGCTGTGATAAGGGAGATCGCGAAGTTGTCCTACTCATAGCTGACAGCTGCCCCTCCTAATAAAACAATTTGAGGGTGAGAATGAAGGGATTTGCAGCATCTTAATTAAATTTTTATTGAAAATTTTAGCTGCGGAATCATTAGAATGAGGGCAATGTAAAACCACCTTTCCGTGCACAAACACATGACATCGTGTGAACATTCTCGTGGAATTTTCTATGTGGAACTGTGTAATGGCATTGTTCAGCCACCGGTAAAGGCCTCATGTTACAAACTCCGCAACATTCAATCAGTGACTCTCAACAATTGAGTCTTTATTGAGCCAAAATTGCAACAGTAATTATGTACACTGTTCTCGTTGTACAACGTAATGTACATGTACGTTGTTCGTGTATGCACTGCATGTAAGTTGTCGGTAGCCTTGATTCAAGGTGTTGGCGTAGTGTCTTATTATTATTAAGTTGTTGCCGAATCGTGCCGCACCGGGCCGGGGCACACTACGCCAACCCCTTGAATCAAGGCTACCGACAGCATGCTCTTTTGAATCACCCTCCTCCAGCACATGGTCGGGCTACAGGAAAATAAACGTGCGTGATTGGCTTATGGGCACGTCGGGCTTGAAAGATGAACTAGGCGGGGTGTAATTAAGGGGGACATAAATCAATGATTCAACGCAACGCGATTCGTAACCATTCGTAACCATCTGGTGACGTCAGTGCACCTCGGGTCAGCCCCAAGTGCCCCGCTTGTGGATAGGGTCACTTGGGGCTGACCCGAGGTGCACTGACGTCACGACGAAGGCTCACGTGATGATGCGTCTGTTTTTTCCCATGTGGAGCGTGGGTAAACATCTGCACACGTTCGTTCTGGAAAACAAAATAGGCGACTTTTCCAGGACGAACTTGGGGTATTATCTGTCCACGTTCGTCCTGGATTTTTTTTTTAAATACGCCACTTGAATGAGCACATCGGGGTCGACCCTATGATTATTACCGCGATCGGATATAACGAGGGTCGGATAATACGATGGAAACGGGCCTCTAGACTTATGGACAAGTCGTTAATGGTCCCACGCGGTGAGATAGTCGAGTTGTTGCGGTGCTTCACTACTCTCGCGCGAACTGTAGAAGTCGACAACCAGCAGTTCGCACGAGTGCAGTGACATGGGCCCAATTTCATAAAGCCTTTAAGCACAAAAAAATGCTTGGCATGAAATTTCTTCCTTTATGAAAACAGGATTACCAACCAAATTTCAATTTGTTGCATTGCTTGATAATCTTGAAAATCACGTGGCAATTTGGTTGGTAATCCTGTTTTTATCCAGGAAGAAATTTCATGCTAAGCTACTTTTTGTGCTTACAGGCTTTATGAAATTGGCCCCTGGCAACTCGACTATCTCACCGCGTGGGACCATTAACGACTTGTCCACAAGTCTAGTAAATCTTGCAAGATTCGACTGTAATAATTATATTAGGAGGTGTCCGTTGAGGAATGATTCCGAAGTCTGGGTGTATATCTTAAACACTAACTTGTATTGTTGGCAGGGTATACCCCTTTTCTGTCCAGTGCGTTTTTACAATAGAACACTGTGGGTTTGTGTGACAGAGGTTACTGAGTATGAATGAGTCCTTAATAGTTGTTGTGCCGTATTATCTTTTCTTTGTTGTGTCTGTTGACGGTCGTTTGAACCATGTGACAAGGAGTCCCGCGAAACGGTTTCAAACCCTTGTGCCCACCGCAGATTGTGCAGCCCGTCCTGGTTAGATTTTGGTAGAGATTTTGATGTAAAAAAGTGAAATTTGACCGAGCTGGGGACATCCAACAGGCAGACCACCCCATCTTAGTGATTGTAAGTACACACATCTTTAATGTCCATGTTTTCTAACTCCTGTTTTTTTAGCCTAACATACTGCTTGGTTGGACCACTTTCCGTATCTTGCCACCATTTTTCCATTCGCTATGAAACTTACTCTAATACTTATTAAGGTTTGAGGGAACTTTTGTTTGTTTTACCTATATGCCTTTTAAAAACACCATACCCTTGTTCAATCAGGAATCTGTCAAAGATGTTTTAAAAACTGATTGGTCGTCATTTTAAGTATTGGTTGTCCCTAAATGAGATATTCCTCTAAGTTCCTTTTGGTGAAAATTATTACTTACGATTGATGGGAGAAATTGTTTAGGCTAATGCCTTTTGGGCCCCATAACCCCATATCTTATCATTCATTCCTTGTAGGCATCGAGCTCTCTCTTAAATGTTGGCACTGTTTTGATATTTACTACTTATTTGTGTGGGAGACTGTTCCAATCATTAATGATTCGCTGTGAAAAGAAGTTCCTTCTGCACCCAATGTTTTTGTTGAGAGTAGGCTTGTACAATTTCAGAGAGAGGCCCCTCATACTGGTGTTTCTGACTTGCTTGAATCTTCAAGACTTGAGGTACCTGTGAATGAAAAGTATACTTTCAAGCTGCATGTATTTTAATTTGTTTACAACTTTGTGGATTTATAATTAGGTCTTAAAGATATGTAAACAAGACTGAATTTTTACCTTTAAAGATTCACTTTGAAAATGAACACCGAAATCATTTATGTCATACTATGTCTGATATGCTCTTGAAATCGGGAGCAGTTTCCACGCCCTTTTATTCAGTAAGAAATTGACATGCTCAAAACGTCCCTCTGCCATATTTAAACGGGCATAACTTGCCCATTCTATGAGCTATTGAAATGAAATAAACACCATTGGATTGCTTTTGCTATCTTCTTTCCAATGGTATAAAACTTGTTGGGGTTTTGTGAAAAAAGGGTAAATTTGGCCGGACTCCCTACTAGCTATATTAAAGAAGTTCTTGCTGTCGACTTTTTTCCAATCCCTTGAGCAGCCCATTAGGTCACCTCTTATAATAGTCGTCTTTGTTCTAGTGTGTAGAAAGTAATGCACGATACGGAAACTCCCTCCATGTATTAATGATAGAAAACGTACTTGGCAAAGAGCACTCGATGGCTTTTCATATTGTTATGAAGTAAAACGTGCTTTAAAGGCAGTGGACACTATTGGTAATCACTCAAAATAATTGTTAGCATAAAACCTTACTTGTTTCAAACAAGTATATGGGGAGAAGTTGGTAGTACAAAACATTGTGAGAAACGGCTCCCTCTGAAGTAGAGTAGTTTTCCACGAACTTAGAATTGAAAATTTGAGGTCTCGAAATCAAGCATCTTTGTTTCATTATTATCTCGCAACTTCAACGACCGTTTGTTATTTTATGGATATGTTGAGATACACCAAGTGAGAAGAATTACCAATAGTGTCCACTGCCTTTAATAGAAAGAGGTAACTTTTGAATAATGAAGCCTTTATTAGGAATCTAAAATGCACACCATTTTATGCATTTTTAGGCTGTTACTTGCTATGTCGAAAATTATTGAGCTCAAATTTTTACAGATTTGTTATTTTATGCATGTTGGGGATACACCTATACTGGTCTTTGACAAGGTCGTATGAATAAAAAGTAGTAAGACTATATTAAGTCCTAGCAAAAAGTAAAAGCATAAACTTCCAAGTATAAGCATTCAGTAAAAGCATCTTCTAATTTCCGTATGAATAAAATTATTCTTTTACTGCAAAATATTCACTTGAAAGCAGTGGACACTATTGGTAATTACTCAAAATAATGAGTTATGGGGAGTGGTTGATGGTATAAAACACTGTGAGAAACGGCTCCCTCTGAAGTGCCATAGTTTTCGAGAAAGAAATAATTTTCCACGAATTTGATTTCGAGACCTCAAGTTTAGAATTTGAGGTCTCGAAATCAACCATCTAAAAGCACACAACTTCGTGTGACAAGGGTGTTTTTTCTTTCATTGTTATCTCGCAACTTCGACAACCGATTGAGCTCAAACTTTCACAGGTTTATTATTTTATGTATATGTTGTGATACACCAAGTGAGGAACACTGGTCTTTGACAATTACCAATAGTGTCCACTGTTTTTAATGCTTTGGAGTAAATACTTCTGATATCAAGCTGTCTGTCATGGCTGAATGGCTCATAACAAAAGGTTTCTTTTGTATTACAACTTTGTATTACAACTCCCATTCACGTCTACGTTGTACGCGCACACACAGCCCACAGAAACAGAGAAATCTTCTTCAAGTCGGCCATGAGATTTTTATTCTGACAACATGTTGATGAAGACGACTCATTTGCACTTAAAATCATAACGTTTTGGTGAAGCTTCTGAAACTTCAGAGTGACCAAAGCACAATAATAATCAATAGAGAAGATGAGAGGTGGATACTTGCATAGCATATCATTGAAATGCATTAAATTAAATTGTTTTTTACTTCCTCCGATTTCTTTAACAAAGCCTTTATCATGATCGAGGCATTCATTTCTGAGAAATTATGCTTTATATCTTGATATCTTTAAAGTAGCTTGCTTTACTGACACAAAACTGTTTTATACAAACAGTTTTAATTTTATCCTCAGCATAAATATAAACAAGTTTTCTAAAAGCCAAGTGTGAGTTTTTGGCGAGCTGCTTTTATAGCAGAATGCGGGCCTATGTAATACCGATTTTGAGTTGAGTTGTTTTTGGTATGTACAAGCCCAAGTGAGATTGTTACTTGCCAGTAATTTTTGGTAATTTTCAGCTATGTTTTCTATATAGTTGAAGTTTTTGGAATACAAAAATGTTAAAGTTTGTTGTATGTTCCCAGGCATCCCTACATAAGCCTCGGCTTCCAGATGATGCCTCCATACTCTATTTTGTTTTCAGCCTCAATAAATAAATTGGTTATTCCTTAAAAAAAAACATTGTCTGTACTCTTTGTCATGAAGATGGAAATAAATAAATAAAAAAAAGTTTGAATATGAATGATTGAAAGAAAAAAAGAAGAAAAACAAGTTCAGGGACATCTGGATTTTAAAGAACCAAACTCAAACTTAAATCTTAAAGTTTAGAATTAACAAAAATCCATTTTCTCTGTCACTGGTTTCAGTTGAATGAGCTGAAACAATGAAAACCCTAAATGGGCATAACTCCTTTTTGCAATGACGTACTGACTTGAAACTTAAATCAAATATTGCTTAGTACATGTAAATTCACATGAAAAGATAAAACTCGGAAGAGTTTATAACTGATTCCACTTGAATGAGCTAAAACAATGAAAACCTTACAATTTAAGGTTCTTAACTCCTTTATTGCAACAATGTTCTGACTTGAAACTTCAATCAAATATAAATTATTACTTCTTGCATGTATAGCTTCATACGAAAAGATAAAATTTAAACAGCCAATAAAGGATGATCTCAAATATATAGATATTACAGTTTTCTAACAGCTGCAGATCATCCAGGAAACATACAAAATATAACGAGTCTCTTACCTCACGTTAAAACATGGTAAAAATGAGTTTTTCTCCAGAACGCTCCAACCCAAATTTCTGAAAAACGTGGGGTCAAACAAACCCGTGCGACAAAGGAATCGTGACGTCAGTGGCGGCTATTTGGTGTGGAAATGCCAAAGCTGGAGAACTGTGTTCAAAACCAATAGGGGAAATTCGTCACTGGCGTCCAGGGTCATTATAATAGATAAGCCTTTTTTGACTCTCGGCTGAAAAAGCCGCGCGGCCGGGTGCATTTTTTACTCGAGATATTTATTACTAAATGCAAATTTTTAGAGTAAAACGGCTATTAACCGGTATCTGCGATGTCTGATTGGCCATAAAAAGGTAATAGTTGACGTATTGAGATCATCCTTTATTGGCTCTTTAAAGAGTTTATCACTGGTTCAAGTTGTATGAGCTAAAACAATGGAAACCTTAAATGGTCATCACTCCTTATTGCAATGATGTACAGATTTAAAACTTAAATCAAATATTGCTGCTCACATGTAGATAACATGAAAGATGACACTCAAAGAGTTTAACACTGGTTCCAGTTGAATGAGCTAATCAATGAAAGCTTTAAATGGTCATTACTCAATACTAAGTCTCCACCCCTTTGACCATCAGTTGATAAAATGATTGGTTATTCTGTCATTCATTGGTTCTATCTGGCGATCGACAGCTCGCCATGGCAGCTTCACTGTCTAGTTTTAATGTTTAAAATGACTATTTAGTTAGTAAATTCTTCCATTATGTTTTAGTCATCTTTGAGCCTATGTAAGCCTATAACGTATAACGGGGTCGCGTGAATCGAACCCACAAACTGAATTCGATTTGCTTCTGAACTAACTTTATCAAGGAACTTATTAATTAATTAATTAATTTATTTATTTATTTATCTATCTAATTATTTTAAATAATTATTCCACTCTACTACACACCTGGCTTACACCAACACAAATTTATTTGCATGAAAACTAAATTAAAATACCATATTAAAGATGCTGATTTTTGCTGATGTGTTCTGTCTGGCACGAACATACATAATAATTTCTTTTTTAACCTGAATATTTAATGGGTTTTTTTTTCTGGAGGGTTTCCTTAATTAAGTTCATTTGTATACAAACAAAATATTTTACAAGTGGTGGCCTTTTTTTTAGACACGGCTTAAAAAGTGTGAAAAAAGCGCGATGTAAATTCACTCCTCCGCCCACTGTTTGAGAAAGTACAACATTACAGTTTAGCGCCCCCTACCGTCCGTCTACAGGTTCTTTATATCTGGGCTGTGGGCGCACCCACACCCGCGTCATGGGGGGATACATTTTCATAAAATCGGGGGGTGAATTTTTGTTACCTTGTTTTGCGTGCGTTACGCGTTACCCCATCTCGGCATAGTGTAAAAAACTACCTTTCCGTAGTGTGGTATCGCCCAAAAGTTTTTAAACCAGTGAGAGTGCAGAAAATTCCCGCAAGTTTCTATAATGATGGAGTCACGCTTCGGGTGATTTAGCTGCGGTTGCTTTGTGTTTTTGTTTACTATTTACATTGTTCAATAATAGAATGCTTTGTCGAGATCTTTTGTACTTTGTATGGAATGTTGGGTTTGGAAGGTGGTGCTAGTCCTTTCTCTATGGGTGAGTGCGAGAGAAATATATGAACAGAACTCAACAACCTCTTGACGGAGAAAGACGTGTTGAAAATCTTGGTCATGTTGGTGTTTGTGAGACAGTGATGAAGCAAAGATCGGTGCCTGGGTTCAGGCAATTGCAGCTACGTACAACAAGTTAGTGTGAACACTTTCAAGGGACATGTGGACAACATCAAAGAACGTCGGGGGTATCTACATCAAGCTTGTCTAAACTGTCTGCCCCAGGCATGCAGTAACCAGAATCACCGTCTCCTCCCCATGATGTGTGATGGCGTCGGTGGATTCCAGTATGGCCCGTACTACTACGGGTAAGTTTTTTAAGCATGGAGGTGCAACAGTGCGCCGTGGTGTGTGCCGTCTCGCCCCGTCCCCTCGTACACATTGTTGTGTGGGTGGGTGGGTGTGCGTCTATGTATTATGTGGCTCTGATCGTAAAACCGTATGGAAGTTTTGACACCATGTAAAAAGTGCCAGTGCATAGTTGTGAATTCCCACTCGGTGAGCATATTGAAGACATTTTGACACGACGAGTAGCCCCCTATATCCTACCATAGAGCAAGGTGATCCTACCATCATGACCATGGACTCGGAGGAAGAACTTCCTCCATGATCCTACCTAGCTCACTAGAATCCCGTCTTGTAACTTTTGTTTGTTGATATGGCAGCTAGGGCTGCTCATTTTAGAAGACAACAAGGGACTTGAAAAAGATGAAGGTAAACATGCATAAGTTGGGAGTGTCATTGTATGCAGGCTTTGAAGTTAAGGAAGAACATACTCTACTATAAATTAATTTAGTTATTAAACAGCATTTAGACTAATTTGATTTAGGACTAAAATTGATTTTCAGAATGGATGATACAAACTATAAAAAAAATAGAAATAAAACTTTTTTTGGTGTAGACCCAATTACAGTCATGACTGTGTCACTGTAGGCCCTACTCCTTTTTTCTTATATTTGTCATTATCCGTCGTATGGCTAGTACGACCAATAATGACTAAATTTCAGCTAAGACTTCAGTATACCATGGCCACGGCACTGGGGTGAATGACAAATTTCAGCTTAAAAAACTTACATCACATTAGACCCCGTCAATGGGGTACTCTTTTTTTTTCTGAAATTTGTCATTAACGGTCGCGTTAACACATCTAGGCCCAATTTTATTGCTTTGCTTACCGTCGAACTCTGCGCTTTTTGATCACATTTCTCCGCCGGGGCTAACTGTGCAACCGCCTAGTACTTAGTAACATGAGTTAAGTGGAGTGCACACGCACAAGCAAAACTTCACTGCACACCCGTATAATACACTAGAAGTCAGTGCAAACTTCCTGCTAAAAGACACTGGGCTCTATTATTGCTAATTATCAAACAGTCTTCTCACTTGGTGTATCTCAACATATGCATTAAATAACCAACCTGTGAAAATTTGAGCTCAATTGGTCGTCAAAGTTGCGAGATAATAACGAAAGAAAAAACACTCTTGTCACATGAAGTTGTGTGCTTTCAAACGCGTGATTTCGAGACCTCAAATTCTAATTCCGAGGTCTCGTAACAAATTCCTGGAAAATTACTTCTTTCTTGATAACTACGCTACTTCAGAGGGAGCCGTTTCTCACAATGTTTTTATACTATATCAACCTCTCCTCATTGCTTTAAGCAATGGGGAGAGGTTGATATAGTAACCTTGGCCATGAAATTGGTCTTTGCTCCAAAATGGAAAGTCTTGGGTAAATGCAGATATTTTGAACGCCTAATCAACAGGTCCAGTCTTGACCAATGGATCGTCACACATGCCACTGATTCCATAATACCAAGGTGTTCACATTAATAGCTTCGCAGCTGATGACGGTGAGGAGACGACAGAAAGACCAGATGAAGAAAATGATAATAACGATGAGAGTCTGGATTACAGTGATGGGGATGATGGAAACACCGAGGGAAACTATGATGTCAACAGTGATAAAAAAACAGTGGCAGAGAAAGCTTGAGTGAATCTGGAAGCTACCACCAAACGCTGACCAGGGCCCAAAATCATAGAGATGCTAAGCACAAAAATTGGCTGAGCATGAAATTTTTGCCTTGATAAAAACAAGATTACCAACCAAGTTTCTGTGTGATTTTCAGGATAATCAAACAACAGCTGAATGCCAGTAACAACCAATATGCAATAAATGGAAATTTGGTTGGCAATCCTGTTTTTAGAAATATCTTGCTAAGCAAATTGTTGTGCTTAGTAGGTCTATGAAATTAGGCTCAGCTTGATGAAGAAGATGTTTCCCTTCTAGAGCAAGGTACGTACAGAACGCGCCCCGTTGTAGATGAACCTGATGTCATAGAGGTGGGTCAGATCGATGAGGGGAATCTTGAGGACGATGACCTTGACCCAGTCCAGTGTGACCCCAATGAAGTTATTGACTACCTGATTGCCCACACAGTGCACGACCTTATTGACCACACCGTGCACAACATGATAGAGTGATTTAGGAAGCTACCATAATATGTGAAGGGCTCTACAAAAATGAGTCGCTCGTCGCACAACTCACTTTCCAGTTGATTGATGGGAGGGTGATAAAAAATACTAATATTAAATAAAAAAAATGGTTTTATGCTTTTTTAGGGTCTTTATTTTCACATTTTCTTAATTAGGAATTCTCTTAGACATCAATAGTTGATGTTTTTATCAAACAGGCTATTTCTTTAGTATGTTTTTTTTCTTCAGATTATGACAATCTTTTTTCAAAAGGTCATAACTTTTGAACCAAATATCATACAAGTGTGTAAGATATGTAAAAATATATGTAAAAATAAAGCTTGACGTATGCTCTTTTCAGCCATGTCTAAAGCCCAATAAATTAATTTCCCCCTTGTGACTCATTTTTGCAGAGCCCATCACATATCAACTCTGACAATGATCAGGTCGATGGGGACGCTGATAGTGAACTCATTGATGCCGAGTATGACATGAGTAGTGGTGTGGACTCGGGTGAGGCTGATAATACTGTGGAGCTATTGAGAGTTTAAAGTATAACACCAGGCAAGAAACCCGGAGACACTGAGCGTGCTGGAAGTACAGGGTGGTGGCAAGGTGTATTTAGTCGACACGGCACACTTCAGCGAGAAAAGCCGACAACATGTTGCTGAGGTAATGCCATGGTGCCTGGTCCATACTTCCTGTGAATGCAAAGCAAATGTTGGCATTACAAAATGTTTACCTCACAGCAAATGTTTCACAGGAGTTGAGCACAAATCACCTGATGCGAATTATTCCTTGCGAGTTTGTGATATCAAAGTTTGTATCGCATGCGCAGGGAGTATAATGGACACTTTAAGTCATTGGACATCTTTTTTGGTAATTGTCAAAGACCAGGTGTATCTCAACATACGCATAAAATAACCAACTTGTGAAAATTTGAGCACAAGCGGTCGTCGAAGTTGCGAAATAACAATGAAAGAAAAAACAACCTTGCCACAAGAAGTTGTGTGCTTTCAGATGCTTGATTTCGATACCTCAAATTCTAAATCTGAGGTCTCAGAATCAAATTTGTGGAAATTTACTTCATTTCTCGAAAAATACGTTACTTCATCCAGAGGGAGCCGTTTCTCACAATGTTTTATACTACCAACCTCTCCCCATTACTCATTACCAAATGAGGTTTTATGCTGATAAATATTTTGAGTAACTACCAGTAGTGTAATGTAAATCTGTGGACATTGTGTTTTTTTGTCCTACAAAAAGTACACAGATCCTTTACTTAATGTCTTGTCTATAATACATCTAAATGTCCTTTTTGAAAATGTAGATAATACAAGCTGCCCAACCTGATGTTGTCATGGTGGAGCTGTGTAAAGGTCATCTTAGTATTTTACAACTGGATGCGGAAACTTTACTTGAAGAAGCTAAAGATCTGAACGTAGAGAAACTGTGGATTTCTATCAAGCAGGTATTAATAAGAAGCCTTGTTGAGACTTGTGTCTGCATAGTGGAAATCTTATGTTGTTGTCTTATGAACACTTCAAGACACAGGACACTATTGGTAATTACTCAACATAATTATTATCATAAAACCTTTCTTGATTACAAGCAATGGGGAGATGTTGGTAGTATAAAACATTGTGAGAAACACCGTAGTTTTTGAGAAAAGTAATTGTCCACGAATTTGATCTTGAGACTTAAGTTTAGAATTTGAGGTCTTGAAATCAAGCATCTGAAAGCACACAACTTCGTGTGACAAGAATGTTTTTTCTTTCATTATTATCTCGCAACTTTGATGACAAACTGAGCTCATCTTTTCACAGGTTTGTTATTTTATGCATAAAAATGTTGAGATACACCAAGTGAGAAGACTTTGACAATTACCAATAGTGTCCAGTGTCTTTAAGTAATGTTTGGGGTCTAGCCCCATGTTTTGTATGATCAAAGGTCAGTAGAGGCAACAGCCCCTGGGCCCAATTTCATAGAGCTGCTAAGCACAAAAATTTGCTTAGCATGAAGTTTTTCCTTGATAAAAACAGGATTACAAACCAAATTTCCACAAAATTTCACTTATTGCTTTTAAGTCTCAGATCGGCTTAACTCTGTCTTACATTGCAAATCTTCTTGTACCTTACGCCCCTCTCGCACTCTTCGTTCTTCTGCTAAGTCCCTTTTAACTATTCCTAGAACTTCCTCATCGTATGGCGATCGTGCCTTTTCCGCTTGTGCTCATAAACTTTAGACTGCTTTACCTAATAACATCAGATGCTGTAGTTCTCTTTCATTGTTTAAAAAATTGCACATAGCTCATTACATGTCTTGACTTAGATTATTCATTGTAATTTTTTTTATTAATCTATATTTCTTTTTTGTTGTATTTGTTTTGTTTTTTTGTTCTGCGCCTCGGTTAGGGTCTTGTACACTACATAGATGGTGCATTATAAATGCATTATTATTATTATTATTCTTGTGATTCTTAGGTCATCTATAACTGATTGTTTTTCTTGTCTATATTAACATGGGATCATCGGTGGTGTGATGCAGGTTTTATTGCTACACATGTCAGCTCATCACACTAAGGAGCTAGGTGTGGCACCTGGGGGAGAGTTCAGAAGGGCTTTCAAAGAGGTAGGAAACAAGATGCATAAACTGCAAAGATCTTAGGCCAAATAAAAAGATTTGCTGGTAGGCATTCACTAATTTTGTTTTATGAAACAGATGGTTATTCGTGTACGAGAGCATCGAAAAGCCCCATAGTCGGTCCTTTTGAAAGAATGGATTAAAAATTAAAAAGAAAATTGAAAAAAAGAGTGCGGCCCCATCTGACGATCAACTGGTAATTTTTTTTTATTTGGCCTTAATTTGCTTTAGCCTGGATTTTGAAAAAATGTGGCTGTGGAGACTTGCTATTTCCATTGGTGTATCATGGCCGTGGAGTCAAGTGACTCGCTCAAGCTTTGGCTCAAATTTCATAACGCTGCTTAAGGGTAAGCATATTTTTGTGCTTACTGTTGCAGACAATTTTGCTCGAAGACACTGGATGTATCTCAACATTTGCACAAAATAAAAAACCTGTGAAAAATAAACTCAATTGGACACCCTTGTGTGTGTTTAGATAGATGATTTTGAGACCTCAAATTCTAAATCTGAGGTCTCAAAATCAAATTCGTGGAAAATAACTTCTTTCTCGAAAAACTTCATCACTTCAAAGGAAGCTGTTTCTCACAATGTTTAATACTATCAACCTCTCCCCAATACTCGTTATCAAGAAAGGTTTTAAGATAATAATTATTTTGAGTACTTACCAATAGTGTCCACTGTCTTTAAGTAACTTTTGGGGTTGAACAAAGAATTGACTAGAGTGGGATTCGAATCAATGACCTCCGGATTAATGTGCCGGCGCTCTACCAACTGAGCTATCTAGTCCTATGTGGGCGGTGCCAGTCCGAAGCCATAAAACCGTTAGCCAGGTTGTATCGTAAGTTGACTGGCACTCCCAAACGGAGATATTGACAAAATAGCTAGATAACTCAATTGGTAGAGCGCCAGCACGTAAGTCCGGAGGTGGTTGGTTCGAATCCTACTCTAGTCAATCTTTTGTTCAACATCAAAAATCAGTTACAAATTTACCCAGTCAGTTTCTCTGGTGGTTTTTATTGAACACTTTTACGACGATTATTCCAACAGAAATGTACAATATCAACAGAGAGGTGCCCTTGACCAAGGATGAAAGGCCTTGGTGCTCATGCCCTTAAAAAACGAAACAACAGGCCTGTGTTATTGATCTGGGCACAGTTGTTTATTAATCATGTATGCATAACAACTTGCTAAGCGCAGACAAATCTTGCTTAATCTTGCAAGTCTTGCTTTTGAAAAAATTTGGCCGCGGAGACTTGCTATTTTCATTGGTGTATCATGGCCGAGGAGTCAAGTGACTGGGCTCAAGCTTTGGCTGAAATTTCATAACGCTGCTTATAAGGGTCAGCATATTTTCAGGCTTACTGTTGCAGAAAAATTTGCTTAAGCATAAGCATAAGTCACAAGTTAGCAAGAAAAACGGGTAGCCATCTTGCATGTTCACCATTGAATTGTATTACTGTCTTTCATTTTCATACAGTAAGCACCAGGAGGTTAGCATGCATCTTCGTGTGGGTACTTTTAGAAGCTGTTTGAAATGGAAATTGCACAGTAAGCACAAAATCGGAAACCAAATAATGTAGTGTAGTCACTTCTGTATATTCCTCTCCTTGACACAATGAGCTATTCTAAAAAAAAAAAAACTTTATATGCTTTTGGAAATTGAGTTAAATTATTGAATATTGACCAACTCAGACACAGAAAGTTAAATTCAGACAAAAAAGGGACATACTTTACAAGAATATTAAAGGCAGTGGACACTATTGGTAATTACTCAAAATAATTATTACCATAAAACCTTCCTTGATTACGACCGATTGAGCTCAAATTTTCACAGGTTTGTTATTTTATGTTTGAGATATACCAAGTGAAAAGAATGTTTGGTCTTTGACAGTTACCAATAGTGTCCAGTGTCTTTAAGTTGCTTTAGCCTGGATTTTGAAAAAATGTGGCCGTATGGACTTACGAAGTTAGATTACTTATTTCTCATCAAATAGGACAGAAATGTTTTGAGGGACGTTTTCAACAATTTTTGGTTTCTTACTAATTCTGTAACATTCCTTTAATTATTGGATGTTGACCAACTCAGGCACAGAAAGTTACATTCCAACAAAAAAAAGGACATTATTTTACAAGAATAATAATGCTGATTTGAAAATGAATATTTAATTATTGGATATTGACCAACTCATCAGGCACAAGAAGTTTCATTCCAACAAAAAAAGGACATTATTTTACAAGAATAATAATGCTGATTTGAAAATGAATAATTTCTTTTTGAAAATTGACCAACTCAGGCACAGAACGTTCCAGGCTGTAAAGTTCATGTTGGTAGTAAACCCATTCAGAATACTCTAAACAGAGCCATGGGTGCGTTCCAGAAGCTACGCTTAGCTTAGTGTCTTCTCACCAGTAAAAACCCAATCACGTAAGTAGAGTACACTTCATCATGGAGCTGCTATCTTGTTTGTATTTCTTTTCAAACCAATGACGACCCATCATATCACTCAATTAAGCAAGCAGCACAACCCGAGTAAGATCTCAGTTTTGTTGCGATCAATGAAGAAGATTTCCAGTACCTTGTGTCACTCTTTGTATGGCTGAAACTAAGCACAACATTGGAGGTACATGCATGCTACACAGAAGAATGTCTAGGGCCCAATTTCATAGAGCTGCTTAAGCACAAAAAAAGTAGCTTAGCACAACAACATTATGCTTACCAAAATACAGTTACCAGCCAAACTGCCATGCCACATGTGACTGGTATCCAGGGGCCAATTTCAAACTCGGGTGTTTCTGATCAGCAGAGTGTGGGTTGGAATCCCTAGCCGTGATACTTGTGTCCTTAAGCAAGACACTTAACCATTGCTTCGTCCTTCGGATGGGACGCAAAGCCGTTGGACCCATGTGTTGTGTAACGCATGTAAAATAACCCAGTGCACTTGGCGAAAAGAGAAGGGGTCTGCCCCGGTGTTCCTGGCTGCTGTACCTTATTTGGTAGATGCGTGTGCTATATAAGACTTCGATATTATTGTTATTATTAATACAGCAGAAAACACTGCTTAACAAAACATTTGTGTAAATCTCAAGTATTTACTTCCTGACAGTCCTGAAGATGTGGAACGCTTCAAGCAGAAAGATCTCTTGATGGAACTACTGAAGTAGATGATTGGGGAGTTCCCTGCCTTGAGTCGGGTCTTTGTGTCGGAGAGAGACGTCTTCTTGACCAACTCACTCAGGGTTTTTTCTCACTAAAATATTAAAAGACCTCAAGCTAGAAGTCTTTTTTTGCTAGCCTAAAGCACACAAATTCGTCCAGCAAGGGTATTTATTTTTATTTGGCCTTAACTGTCTTGCTTAAGGACACAAGTGTCAAGACTGGGGGATATGTGAGATGTCACTCACTCAGTCGACCCAAGTTGTCGCATTGCCGCATGTTTGAGTCGGGCTCAATGTCTGACACACCTTGGTTTAACCATGTGTCAATTGATCAACCAAACAACTATTTTTGTGCATTTTGTTCTGCTGTAAACTTTAAAGGTTAACATGGTGTATTTTATCGTGGTTGTATTTTCAGGTTTGGTGAATCCAGTTGTAGTTGGTGTCGTAGGAATTGGTCATATGCCAGGCAATACAGAGCAGTGGAATAAAGCTGCAACGTTAGAAGAAATCAAAGAACTTATGCGGTAAGATGGTAAATGAAGATGTACGTAATATAATTTACCTGTAGAAGTTTCAGCTACATTAGTCATCAAATTATTATAAAAAAAAGTTGTATTACTTTTTTTATGCAAGTCGCCAGACACACAAGGCCTGAAGGCCACTTCAAGGTGTAGGCTACGATTATTTTTTTTCCAGGGGCCGTTGCCACCTACTCCTAGGGCTGAAACAGGGTTACCCATTTTACAGTTATGGATGAAAACAAAGTGAAAATCACAGAGCAATGTTTTCAGGAGAGTTCTGTAAATCTGTTAAAAATATTTCTGGTGAAATTGTTTCACTAAATTCTCAAATCTGCAGCAGCTCATCAAGTAATATTTTAAGGGTAGCTTGATTATCTTTAAACCGTGTAAGGTCAAATAAAAAGAAGTACCAGTTGATCGTCCAGATTTTTCCAAAAAGAGGAGGATGAGGGCCTTTTTATTTTATTTATTTATTTTTTTTTTTCCAAGATGGCCGCTAAGTATTTCAAATCAACCAGGTCACCAATTCTTCAGTTTGAACCCACAGCAAACTTATTTTATATCTATTTGTTGCATGAGGACCCGGGTTAAAAGGGTTGGATTATTACACTAAAAAGATTCGCTGGTAGGCATTAAAGGAACACGTTGCCTTGAATCGGACGAGTTGGTCAAAACAAAAGCGTTTGTAACCGTTTTTTATAAAATGCATATGGTTGGAAAGATGTTTTAAAAGTAGAATACAATGATCCACACAAGTTTGCCTCGAAATTGCGTGGTTTTCCTTCTACTGTGCGAACTAACATGGTCGGCCATTTATGGGAATCAAAATTTTGACCCCCATAAATGGCCGACGTGTTAGTTGACGAGGTAAAAGGAAAACCACGCAATTTCGAGGCATGTTTGTGTGGATCATTGTATTCTACTTTTACAACATCTTTCTACCCATATGCATTTTATAAAAAACGGTTACAAACGCTTTTCAAAGACCAACTCGACCGATCCAAGGCAACGTGTTCCTTTAACTATTTTGTTTTGAAACAGACGGTTACACGTGTTCGAGACCAGTCCTTTTGAAAGGGTTGTTCTAAAACCCCCTCGACCCCCACGACCCTCCGACGTCCGCCCCGTGTTCGAAGAATGTCCCAATTCCGAATTCATAAAATGTGGCTTTACGGCCGAGTAAGAATTAAGTCCCCGATTTACAGTGTGTGATCGATCCGCGACGCAACTTCCTTCACGACTAGGCTTGACTTCAAGTCTGAGACTGCGGTTATATTTATCTGCATCAGCCACACAGAATTGGGAGTATTTACTCTCCGCTTCCGCACGACGAGTGCACACCAATTGTGGGGACCCCAAACACGTCCCTGTGGCCATTTGGTCGGTCGGGTCTACAACATTGAGCATAGTAGTACCATAGTACACAGGACGGGAGCGATCGGCCGGAAATGGGTCCGCCTGATCATCATGTAATGAGTTGGCCGTAATCGTACTCGGGCAGTAAACGCAGGTTTCCAGTTGGGATAATAATCTCGGATCGGCCAAGAGATACATGTGGAAATGCCGCGGTTTTTTATCTGTACATCGTAATTGCCACAGGCCCGATCTCGGCAGCCAATCACGCGAAGTTTGCTTCGTGCATACTACGTGTCTCGTACGCTGTGTTGTGATGTGCGAGGCATGGTAGTCGATGTCAGCATACAAAATTGTGTGCGTGATTGGCAGAGGTTGTGAACTGTGGCAATTTCGGTGTACAGAAAAAAGATCGCACAAAAGTCGATGGTCGAGGGGGTCGTGGGGGTCGAGGGGGTTTTAGAACAACCCCTTTTGAAAGGATGAATTTAAAAATAAAAATAAAATTTGTTTTTTTATTTTGCAAAAAATTTAACATAAAAAATAGTTTAAAAAAAAGGATGCAGCCCCAAAAAAGGATGCGGGCGGGGACGATCAAATGGTAGTTTTTTTATTTGGCCTAAGTTCAATTTGAATGTGTGGACGTGTCTGGTTTGTGTCATACAAAAAGTAGCCAAACTTTTTCATCCTTCTATCGAAGAAGAACCCTTCTACTGAAGACCTATCAGCAGATGATCTTATTGATGAACTCCAAAGTGCATAACGTGACCATTGTATTCCTTATTCCCCCACAGTGTTCCTCCATGCTATGTCAGGGCATGTGCTTCACTGGAGTTTGAGAGCTTCATTGATTGGGGTTCTGGCTTGGGGATGCTGCATCAAACAGAGTGGTGTTACAGACACTCTGTTGTAGTCAAGAATGCCATCGAGGTAACCACTTAGTAATATCTGTCTTAAACCAGGGACCAACTCCATAAAGCCTGGGGCCAATGCCATGGCTCTGCTTACCGCCGAATTCTGCACTTACGATCATGATTGCCCGCTATACATACAAGCGCTGAATTTCTGCGCTAGCCTTGTAAGCGTAGAATGCCTAGAAATGCAGAAAACGCATGCGCAGAAGCCAAATTTCGCCGCTAACCCGTGAAATACGCTTGCCTTACGCACAAAATGTCCTGTTACTGTAAGGGCCAACTTTGTGCTTACAGTGAGCCATGAAATTGGACCCTGTAAGTATAAAAAGCTTGCTTAGCCTGAACAAAATGTTACCGAGCAATAATGGGTTACCAGCCAGAGTACCATTCAGTCACCATTACTGTGACTTGTAACCTGGTAATTTTTTGCTAAGCTAAGAAATTTGCTAAGCAGAATTTTCTGCTTACAGCTTTATGAAATTGGGCCCTAGTGTGTCCAGAATGTATGAAATTAAACTAAAGAAAATGTTATCAGGTAAGAAATCCATCAAGATAACTTTTTAAAGATGCAAGGTTCTTTTTTTGCTGGTTAGGCCCAAAAATTGTGAATTTTCAATAGCTATTTTTCTCAACTCTTACAAACTCTTAATGAATTCTTCCAATTTTTTTCATCAACTCCTCCAAATTTTTATCTCAACTCTTCAACGTTTTTTGCTCAGTGTTTTGCTCAACTCTTCCAAGTTTTTTTAGTTACCACTTCCAATTTTTTTTCCAACTCTTCCAAGTTCTTAATCGACTCTTCCAAGTTTTACTATTTAACTCCTCCAAATTTTGTCCCCAGCAATACACCAGTCTCCCCTCAGACCTAGGGTCTGCTATACCCGAAGTCAATTTGATTAGGAACCTAGTCTCTTCATCACCAGTCGCCCCTTGGACCTAGGGTCTGCTATACCCGAAGTCAATTTATTTAGAACCATAGACTCCTCACCATGCCCTTCCTGCTCCAATACGCATCTTCAGCTACCACTCTCCAGTATGGGCAAGAGTTGGAGTCCAGCAGTCGCCCGACGAACAGTGTATACTGTCTGAAACATTGAGCCCACTAGTCCTTCTCAAGACCAGAAATCAATCAATGGAGATTTGGGTAAATGATGTTGTACATGTGAGGGCTCAACAAAAATGAGTAGCTTGTCGCACAACCCACTTTTCAGTACAGGGCTGTTGAGTGATGGGAGGGTGAACAAAAATTTGTACTTTTTATATTTTTTTCATGGTTTTATGCTTCTTTAGGATTTATATTTTCACATTTTCAGAAATAGAAACGTGTTCTTTTTGTTCATCCCGTAGACATCAATAGTTGATGTTTTTATTTAACGGGCTGTTTCCCCAGTATGGTTTTTTTTTTCAGATTGTGACATTGATCTGTTTTTCAAAAGGACCTAACTTTTTAGCCAAGCACCACACAAGTGTGTAAGAAATGTCAAACTAAAGCTTGTTGTATGCTCTTTTCAGCTATGTATGAAACCCAACAAGTTAGTTTTCAGCATTGTGACTCATTTTCACAGAGCCCATCACATATATTGGTCTCATGTTTCAACAACTTAGGATAACTGTCTTAAACATTATGGTTCTCAGTTACTAAATGGATGACCCTTTTTAAATGCTTGATTTTATTATTTTTCAACTACTTCAGATCATGGAGTCTCTTGAAGAGGGTCAGAAGACTCGAGCGGACCACCTTGCTTTCAAGACGGTAGAGATTGAACAAATACTGTCTACTGATAACGGCAGTGATGAGCATGAAGTCTAGAGTCCCCATCAAGACAATTACCTCTAACCATCATGAGAACACTGGTTGGATGCTTCGTACTGCCTTAAACAACATCGATAAGTATACTTTTTGTATGGAACCTTCAATTTTTCAAAAGCACTTTCTGTCCGGTCCCTAAAAACTTTCCATCATACTGATTTTCAAACATCAAACTGTTCATGAGCTGCTAATTATCTCAAATCAAATGTAAAAGTTGGGCTTGACTTTTTTTGGATTGTTTACTAAGTCAATTGTTACATAGAAATATCCATGCTCATTTTGTGTTGCTAAGATGTTTGGCTGTCTTTAAACTCAGCGAAAATCATTGGTCAAGTATGTGTCATTCTTGTATGTTTATCATGGGATTTATATTGTCGTGTATACTTTGATTTTATCTAGATTGCCATGCTGGCTGTCCTTAGACAGGGTTGGCTGCTGCTAGCACAGATGTTGAAAGCATGTCAACCTCGAACAAAAGAACATCAGTGAAGGTTTTACAAGATAGATTGCTGTGACATCATTGAAGGTATATGCACATTTTTAACCTTGTGATTTTATTACACTCTTATTGAAGTTGTACTATTGTTAAGCCACAACTGTGTCATCTCTGATAAGCAGAATGTTGAATCCCTCAAAAACTTGCTGAGCTGAATATATTTTACAAGTCCACGACCCAATGCTGTGCGATTTCTTGAAATTATCAATGTGTTATTCAGCCATTTTAAAAACTTACCAACCAAATGACTTTTGTTACTCTTCAAAATGTATTTTGCTTGATGTTGTGGTGCCTTTGATATTTTGTCAAAACTCCTGTTGTCCAGTTTTGTGGCATCTCTTGACACCATACCTAGTTCATGTTGAACTGCTCAAGTTATTTTCAAAGCAACCTTTTACAATCTCTCGATACCACTTCATAAGTCGTTCCATAGCCACGCACCACACCAACAATGTCTGCGCAGAGCACTTAGTTAGCGCTCTAGTCAATATATATAGTTCTATGATACAACCAAATTCACCTTCGAAATTTCATTTCAAAAGATGGTAAAATCTTTCAAGATATCACTGCAACTGGGAATGAATATTTCCACGCAGGAAACTGAATCACTATAGGAATACACACTCCAAGATGGTTTTACTGCGGTAATGCTTCTGTTATGCAAATTTTGAAGGATATAAAGATATCTTTTTACACAACTGGAGTATTTGTAAGTTTAAAGCTTCTCAAATAACATTATTCTTGTGATTTTATTGAAGTTTTATTATTCTTAAGCCCCAACTGTGTCATATCCGAAGTCAATTTAATTAGAAACCTAGTCTCTTCATCACCAGTCCCCCCTCAGACCTAGGGTCTTCTATACCCAAAGTCAATTTAATTTGGAACCTAGTCTCTATATCACCAGTCCCCCCTCGGACCTAGGGTCTTCTATACCCGAAGTCAATTTAATTAGGAACCTAGTCTCTATATCACCAGTCCCCCCTCAGACCTAGGGTCTTCTGTACCCGAAGTCAATTTGATTAGGAACCTAGTCTCTATATCACCAGTCCCCCCTCAGACCTAGGGTCTTCTGTACCCGAAGTCAATTTGATTAGGAACCTAGTCTCTATATCACCAGTCCCCCCTCAGACCTAGGGTCTTCTGTACCCGAAGTCAATTTAATTAGGAACCTAGTCTCTTCATCACCAGTCCTCCCTTGGACCTAGGGTCATTTATACTTGAAGTCAATTTAATTTGGAACCTAGTCTCTTCATCACCAGTCCCCCCTCGGACCTAGGGTCTTCTGTACCCGAAGTCAATTTGATTTAAGGAACCTAATCTCTTCATCACCAGTCCCCCCTCAGACCTAGGGTCTTCTGTACCCGAATTCAATTTAATTAGGAACCTAGTCTCTTCATCACCAGTCCCCCCTCAGACCTAGGGTCTTCTGTACCCGAAGTCAATTTGATTTAAGGAACCTAATCTCTTCATCACCAGTCCCCCCTCTGACCTAGGGTCTTCTGTACCCGAAGTCAATTTAATTAGGAACCTAGTCTCTTCATCACCAGTCCCCCCTCAGACCTAGGGTCTTCTGTACCCGAAGTCAATTTGATTTAAGGAACCTAATCTCTTCATCACCAGTCCCCCCTCTGACCTAGGGTCTTCTATACCCAAAGTCAATTCATTTAGGACCATAGACTCCTCACCACACCCTTCCTGCTCCAATACGCATCTTTAGCTACCACTCGCCCATATAAGCAAGAGTTGGAGTCCAGCCGTCTCCTGACGGACAGAGTATACTGTCTAAAACATTGAGCCCACCGGTTCTTCTCGGAACCAAATTCACTCATCAGAGATCTACCTAAATCATTATGTTGCAAAGTTTATAAGGGTAGGGATGTTTTTGAGCCATCTCAAAGTCGTTATGTTATGGTGTTTTTAGCATGTTTGGCAAATGATGTTGTTACATATGGGTCTTGTATTTCAACAACTGAGCTTAACTGTTTTAAACATTATGGCTCTCGGTAACTAAATGGGTGACACTTTATAATTGTTTGATTTTATTATTGTCCAACTACTTCAGAAATAGAGATTGAACAAATACTGTTTTCTGATAACAGCAGTGATGAACACAACGTCTAGAGTCCCCTTCAAGATGGACTACCTCTAACCATCATGAGAACACTGGTTGGATGCATCAAACTGCCCTCAAAGAAATCGTTAAGTATACTTTTTGTATCTATCCTTCAGTTTTCCTTAAGCACATTCTGTCTAGTGCCTTAAAACTTTTCAGCCTACTGATTTTTCAACATCAAACTGTTCATGAGCTGCTTAAATGTTCTCAAACCAAATGTATACAGACCCTTTAACATCAGGCTTGACTTTGTTTGGATTGGTCACCCAGTTGGTTGTGAAGTGGAAAGCTCCAAGCTTTGCTCCTCAAATACTAAGATGTTGGGCTGTTATTCAATGTTTGGATTTACATTGTCATGTTCACTTTGACTACAACTCTGAAAAGAAAAATTATAGTTTTTGAATCAACTGTTAAAAACATGATGGCTCTCAGTAAATAAATGGATGACTCTTTTTAAATGCTTGATTTTTTTTTTTTTTTTTCAACAACTTCAGATCAAGGAGGATCTTGGAGAGGGTCATCAAGACAACTGCCTCAAACCATCATGAGAACACTTTGATGCTTCGTACTGCCCTCAAAGAATTCATTAAGTATACTTTTTGTATCAATTTATTACCACATAAGACAAGTATAGACACATGGTGTGTGTACTGTGTGGCTTAATGAGCCACCCTTTTATTCTGGTTGGTTACGGATTGATAACATGATCTTCAAACCAGGAATTTATTTTTTAAATTGCAACCAATTAACCAAACTGCACATACTCTTAGTGTTATTGTAAATACAAGCACATTCTGTCCAGTCCCTCAAACTGATTTTCAAACATCTTTTACGCTATGTCTTAAACTTTCTCAAACCAAATGTATACAGACCAACGTTGGGCTTGACTTTGTTTGGATTGGTCCTGTTTTTGGAACAGTTCAATTGGTTTAATCCTTTATAGTTGTGACCCTCTCAATACTTAAGAGAGTCGTATAAGGATAAAGGCTAACGGCAAGTTGTTTTCTTTACACTCGGTGCACCAGTTTATTTCCTAAAACAGACGAAGACAAAATACGTGTTGTCAGGTCTTCGCTGGAATCATTATCTTAATTAACTTATAAAACAAATAATCACAGAACAGTATTTATGTACAAACAGTATTAAATGAAATCGTAAACGGCTTTAAGTAAACAGGTATGTCTCAAGATCATGACATGTGATTTTCACATCATGCGCCATCTTGATTACCGATGGAAAACAACAACTTAAATGCAAATAAAACTTGGCCGATGCTCCTGATCGGAAATGTTTTAAAGAACAAATACTTATAAATAGCAACTCTTGTCAAATAAACTACAAGGGTATAGTTCAACAAATAAATAATTAACTTGTATTCAGAAAACTAAACCGGGACAAATCTTTAGTCCGGCAATCAATCAATTCCATTAAATCTCTAATAATCTCGAAATGAATAAAAATAGAATCAATAGTGGTTGAAGATAAACACCAGTTTACAATAATGTACATGAATGATGAATTTAGAGGGAAAATGTATGAAAATAAACCAAAAGATTATTACCTGAAACAGACGAAGACAAAATACGTGTTGTCAGGTCTTCGCTGGAATCATTATGAGGGTGGCGGAAGCGCGCGAAGTTGGAATGCTGTCCAAGAGAGGGCGCTTCTCTTGAATAATTAAATGTTACATAATAAGTAAGTGCAATAAAAATAACAGTGGGGGGTACCATTTCTATGACCGTCACATAGTATTAATGTAGTTGTATACAAACGAATTAATCTTTGAAATTTCATTTAAAAAAAATTGTAAAACTTTTAAAATATCTCTGAAACTGGCAATGAATATGTCCAGGCAGGAAATTTAATCACTATAGGAATACACACTCCAAGTACTGCAGTAATGCTTCTGATATTCAAATTTTTGATGAAGTAGAGAGGGAAAACTTTTTTTACATAACTGGCGTACTTTTAAGTTTAGTGTTTCACAAAATGCATTATACTATCCAACGCTGTTGTACTTCTTAGTTTTAAGAGACAAGGGTTTGCCCTGGTGTTTCTAGTATGTTTGGCAAACGATGTTTAAGACAGTTATGCTAAGTTTTTGTATCAAAATACCCCAAAACATGGGTCTTGTATTTCAACAACTTAGCATAACTTGTATAAACATTATGGCTCTTAGTTAATGAATGGATGGCTTTTTATAAATGCTTGATTTTATTATTTTTCAACAACTTCAGATCAAGGAGGCTTTTGAATTGGGTCAGAACACTCGAGCGGACCACCTTGCTTCCAAGACAGTGATGAACACGACGACTAGAGTCCCCATCAAGACAACTACCTCTAACCATCATGAGAACACTGGTTGAACGCTTTGTACTCTCTTCAATAAAATCGTTAAGTAAACTTTTTGTATGGACCCTTCAATTTTCCAAAAGCACATTCTGTCCAGTCCCTCAAAAATTGTCATCCTACTGATTTCCAACATCAAACTGTTCATGAGCTGCTTTTGCTCTATGTCTTAAATTTTCTCAAACCAAATGTATACAGACCCTTTAACATTAAGCTTGACTTTGTTTGGATTGGTCCACAAGTTGGTAGTGAAACAGAAAGGTCCAAGCTCATGTTGTGTTCCTCAAAAACTTAAGATGCTAAGCTGTCTTTAAATTGACCTAAAATCGTTGGTCAAATGTTTTTCAAAATGTGGCATTAGTGCTTTTTATTATTAATAACCTCTTCCAAGTTCTTAACCAACTCTTTTTTTTTAACTTTTTTAATTTTGTTTTTAAATTGTTTTGTTTTATCGATTCTGTCAAGTTCTTAACATTTTTCTTTCAAGTTGTTATCTCAAGTCTTCCAAGTTTTTATCTCAACTCTTCCAAGTTTTTTTCTCAACTCTTTAAAGTGTGTTTTATCAACTATTCCAATTTCTTAATCAACTCAAGTTCATGTTGAAAGTGCTCAAGTCATTTTCAAAGCAAACTTGTTTAATCTCTCAATACCATTTCATGTGGACATTGTATGGCTTGAATTATTTTTAATTACAGTAACACAATGTCTTGCTAGATAACTTTGATGAAATGATTAATGCAGTGTGTCTTATTTTCTTTTCTTCAGATTGTTCATCGATTGATGAGTCAACCCAATGTCCCAAGCAATACACCAGTCCCCCCTCGGACCTAGGGTTTTCTATATCTGAAGTCAATCTGATTAGGAACCTAGTCTCTTCATCACCATTCCCCCCCCCCCCTCAGACCTAGGGTCTTCTTTACCCGATGTCCATTTGATTAGGAACCTAGTCTCTTCATCACCAGTCCCCCCTCAGACCTAGGGTCTCCTATACCCAAAGTCAATTTGATTAGGAACCTAGTCTCTTCATCACCAGTCCCCCCTCAGACCTAGGGTCTCCTATACCCAAAGTCAATTTGATTAGGAACCTAGTCTCTTCATCACCAGTCTGCCCCAGACTTGGGGTCTTCTATACCCGAAGGCAGCTACCACTCTCCAGTATATGCAAGAGTTGGAGTTCAGCCGTCTCCTGACGGACAGAGTAAACTGTCTGAAATATTGAGCCCACCGGTTCTTCTCAGAACCAAAAACCACTCAACAGAGATCTACCTACTGAGTTTAGAAATCATTACACCAAGCTTTCGGAGTAGGCATTTTGTGAGCCATCACAAATTTGTTATGTTATTTCTAAAATTCATATTTGTGTCCTCTCTGGAAGGTTAGCCAACTTTAAAGCGTACCTGTGCCAATAATTTCCGGGGCAATCGGTCTCCATTAATCTTGACAATTCGTTGTACTTGTCAAATCATTTTTAAAGTGATTTTGTGCAACTTCTCAAAACCATTCCAAGATTATGTTGTATCGCTAAAGTGGTACTAAATTAATGTTTTCCAGACTCTTTAAAGACATTGGACACTATTGGTAATTGTCAAAGACTAGTCTTCACAGTTGGTGTGTCTCAACATATGCATAAAAAACAAACCTGTGAAAATTTGAGCTCAATCAGTTGTCGAATTTGACTATATTAATGAAAGG
Source organism: Asterias amurensis (assembly GCF_032118995.1). Classification (NCBI taxonomy): domain Eukaryota; kingdom Metazoa; phylum Echinodermata; class Asteroidea; order Forcipulatida; family Asteriidae; genus Asterias; species Asterias amurensis. The sequence continues at coordinate 19,051,954 of NC_092649.1, forward strand.
AAAAAACACCCTTGTCGTTCCATGGTGACTTGAAGTTGTGATTTCAAGACCTCAAATTCAAAATTTCAGGTCTCGAAATCAAATTCGTTGAAAATTACTTCTTTCTCGAAAATTACGTTACTTCAGAGGGAGACGTTTCTCACAATGTTAAAGATTAAAAGATAAAAAGATTAAAAAGATTTTATTGTCATGATAAAAAAACATGAAATTTGTCTTCCCTGTGTAAAGGAGACTATACAGTATATACAAGAAAGGCATAGCAAAAATAGACAACAAGAATAGAATTACAAATTATGGATAAATATACAAATATAGAGATAAAAATATGGATATTTAACAATAGCTCTCCATTACTTGTAACCAAGTAAGTTTTTATGCTAAATATTATTTTGAGTAATTATCGATAGTGTCCACTGCCTTTAATATAAAATGCATTGTTCTATCCAACACTGTTGTACTTCTTAGTTTATTTATCATGGAGACAAGGGTTTGCCCTGGTGTTTCTGGTATGCTTGGCAAACAATGTTTAAGACAGTTATGCTAAGTTTCTGATTCAAAAACTAAGCATTATTGTCTTAAACATGATGGGTCTCAGTATGTAAAGAGAAGACACTTTCTAAATGCTTGATTTTATTATTTTTCAACTACTTCAGATCAAGAAGGCTCTTAAAGAGGGGTCAGGATTCTCAAGCGGACCACCTTGCTTTCAAGACAGTAGGGATTGAACAGAAACAGTCAAATGAGAACAGCAGTGATGAACATGACGTCTAGAGTCCCCATCAAGACAACTACCTCAAACTACCATGAGAACACTGGTTGGATGCTGCGTACTGCCCTCAAATAATTCATTAAGTATACTCTTTGGACTGTGTGGCTTAAAGACACTATTGGTAATTGTCAAAGACCAGTCTTCTCACTTGGTGTATCTCAACACATGCAAAAATGGTAAACGTGCGAAAATTTGGTCATCAAAGTTGAGAGATGATAATGAAAGAAAAAACACCCTTCTCAAGTTGTGTGCTTTCAGGTGCTTGATTTCCAGACCTCGATATCTAAATCTGAGGTCACGAAATTAAACTACTTTTTTCTCGAAAGCTATGTCACTTCAGAAGGAGCCATTTCTCACAATGATTTATACTTTCAACCTCTCCCCATTACTCGTTACCAAGTAAAGTTTTATGAAAATAATTATTTTGAGTAATTACCTATATTGTCCAATGCCTTTAATGAGCAACCCTTTTTATTTTGACTGATTACGGACATAATAACATGATCTTAAAACCAGGAACTTTTTGTAAAAAGTGCAACCAGTTAACCAAACTCTTTGTTTTTGAAACAGTTCAATTATTTTAATCCTTTATAGTATTAAAGGGGAGGTACACGTTTGGTAATGACGCAAAATAAATATTCACTTAAAAATTAACTTGGGAACGAGCATTGGAGAGCTGTTGATAGTATAAAACATTGTGAGAAACAGCTCCCTCTGAAATAGCATAGATTTTGACAAAGAGGTGATTTCTCACTAAAATAATGAAAGACTTCTAGCCAGAAGTCTTTTATTCTTATCTGAAAGCACACAAACTCGTCCAACAGGGGTGTTTTTTTTTTCTCATCATTTTCTTGCAACTTCATGGACCAATTTAGCTAGAATTTTCACAGGCTTGTTCTTTAATGCTTATGTTGGGATACACCAAGTGAGAAGACTGGTCTTTGACAATTACCAAACGTGTACCTTCCCTTTAATGTAAAAGTATACAACTAAATTCACCTTTGAAATTTCATTTAAAAAAGAAGATGGTAACATTTTTGAGACATTGCTGAACCTGGGAATGAGTATCACCATACAGTCAATTTAATCACTATAAAGAATACACACTCCAATTAAAATTTAATCCAAATTCAAATCTTTATTCATCATGCCCAGCATGAAAATCTCTTTCTCGGTTTGCACATTAAAACACAGTAATTAAAAATAGCAGAACATCACACATGTACTGTACAAATTAAAACAGCAACAATAACATATTAAATATCACATGGCACAGATAAATAGTTTTTAAAATACACCGGTAATTAAAATATCCATCAAAACAGAAAAGATGTGTTACTGCAGTAAAGCTTCTGATATCCAAACTTTGGAGACATATTTTGCAAAACAGGAGCACTTACAAGTTCAATAAAAATTCATAAAATGCATTGTTCTATCCAACGCTGTTGTACTTCTTAGTTTTTGTTTGCCTTGGTGTTTCTGGTATGCTTGGCAAATGATGTTTAAGACAGTTATGCTAAGTTTCCGATGACACGGATCTCGTGATTCCAAAACTTAGCATTAATGTCTTAAACACTTTGGCTCTCAGTATCTAAAGAGATGACACTTATTTTTTTAACTACTTCAGATCAGGGAGGCTCTTGAAGACGGTCAGAACACTCAAGCGGACTACCTTGCTTTCAAGGTGGTAGAGATTGAACAGAAACAGCAGGGATGAACACGGCGACTAGAGTCCTCCCCTTCCCGCCCCCCCCCCCAATCAAGACATCTGCCGAAAACTATCATCATCATCATCATAACACAGGTTAGATGCTTCGTACTGCCCTCAAGGAATTCATTCAAGACACTGGACACTATTGGTAACTGTCAAAGACTAGTTCTCACTTGGTGTATCTCAACATATGCACAAAATAACAAACCTGTAAAATTTTTAGCTTAATTGGTCGTCGAAGTTGCGAGATAATAATGAAAGAAAAAAACACCCTTGTCACACAAAGTTGGGTGCTTTCTGATGCTTGATTTCGAGACCTCAATTTCTAAATCCGAGTTCTCAAAGTCAAATTTGCGGAAAATTACTTCTTTCTCGAAAACTACATCACTTCAGAGGTAGCCGTTTCTCACAATGTTTTGTACTATCAACCTCTCCCCATTCCTCATTACCAAGTAAGGTTTTATGCTAATAATTATTTTGAGTCATTACCAAAAGTGTCCACTTCCTTTAAGTATACCTTTTGGATCAACCCTCTAATTTTCCCAAAGCACATTCTGTCCATCCTCGAAACTTTTCATTCCACTGATTTTCAACTCTCAAACTGTTCATGAACTGATGTGTTTTTATCTGTTAAGTGTTCTCAAACCTCAAAAACTTGACAACCAATTGATATTACAACTGTCCCATAGTAGATCAGCTGATGATGTGCAGTATATTTAATTTAAAGACACTGGACACTATTGGTAATTGTCAAAGACCTGTCTTCTCACTTGGTGTATCTCAACATATCCATAAATAAATATTGATCATCAAAGTTGTGAGATAATAATGAAAGAAAAAAACACCCTTGTCACAAGAAGTTAGGTGCTTTCAGATGCTTGATTTCGAGACCTCAAAATCTAATTATGAGGTTTCAAAATCAAATTCGTGGAAAATTACTTCTTTCTCGAAAACCACGTCACTTCAGAAGGAGCCAGTTCTCACAATGTTTTACACCATCAACCTCTCCCATTACTCATTACGAAGTTAGGTTTTATGCTAACAATTATTTTGAGTAATTACCAATAGTGTCCACTGCCTTTGTCCAGCATTCAACATTCTCAAAACAAAATCAATTAAAGGTGTGCCATGTTATTTCTTGACGTAAAAAAACAAAAACAATCCAAATGCGAGACAAATTTATGTTGATCCTTATATTCTACTTTAAAACCATCTTTCTAACCATATGCATTTCATAACAAACGGTTTCCAACTTGCCCAATCCAAGGCATTGTGTCCCTTTATAGTATCATGATTAGTTGTGTTTGTTGTTTGGTTCACTAACTGGAACTTATATCATCTGAGGACACTTCAGACAGAACTTCAGTCGAAACTACATTTTGAAGTTGTGAGTATTAACAAATTTATTTACTAACTTCACCACATCATTGAACAACGCCACTTCAGATTGAACATCAGCTACATTTGGACGTGTGAGTATGAAACAAATTTCCTGAAAATCACGCCACACGCACAACATGGAACGGAGCATATGCGGCCCCAGCCAACGGTCCTGAGTGCAAACCTTTATCATATCTATCATTTTCTATCTGTTTCTATCTTAAATTCATTTATCTTTTGTTGTTATAGACTAACTCTTTTCTCTACTCTCTACTATTTTTGTACTCTTTTATTTTGTACTGTTATTCTTTTATACCCTTTTCTTGTCTACTCTTTTTTTTTTCTACTCTTATAGACGATGTGACCTGTGACATCACATGTTTACAAAAAAAGCCACAGAGCCTGCAGGCATGATTTTTACACAGCTCAATGGAAGAAAACATAAAATCTTATATTTTATGGAGATTGCACTGTCTAACTCCTATCCACTTTTGATATGATGAAAGGGGGCACATCTCAAAACTTGACCAGCTTCTGGAAATTATGACACAAGATGTCAACTTTCCCATAGGACTTGTGTAGTATTGTGCCTGCATGAAAACTGAAAGAATGTACAAGGTCACACTTATTGTAAACAAGGTTCACATGGTCTATATTTTCTACTCCCCTCTTTTCTTCTCAACTCCTACATTCGTAGTTTTCTACTCTATAATAGAGATGTTTCGCAAGCGTACGGATGCAGATACAGATACGGATATGATAACTGACTCGTTCACGTCAGCCGCGTGTTGGATTTTGTTCGCAAGATATAGGTATGTGTCACTTGAGTGAGCTCGCATGCATCATGAGTGTTTTTCCCAACAAGCATGATCTAAAGGGGACATGTATTTTATACACTGCATTTTCTCATCGTTTTTATTGCAAAAGACTAACCACTTTTTATCTATATCAAGTACGATACCAGCGTAAGCAATTTCGTCGGAAACGTTGTTGATCTTGGACAAAAAGACATTTATGTGTGTGCAAAATACAATAGATGCGGATACGAGTCACGTGAACACACAAAGTGTCGACGATCGGTATGTGGATCCGTAGACTTGCAAAACCTCTCTATTTTCAAACTGTTTTTCTTTCTATTTAACTTGTTTCTTTTCTACTCCTGTATTTTCAACTCATTTCTTTTCTACTCTATATTTTCAATATCTTTATCTTTCTATTTGACTCTTTGCTGCTCTATTCCTGTTGTTTCTACCCGTTTCTTTTCTACTCTATATTTTCTAACTCTTTCTCTTTCTATTTGACTCTTTTCTTCATTACTCCTGTATTTTTTCCTCTTTTTTCTACTCTATATTTGTTTACTTTTTTCTTTCTGTTTGACTCGTTTCTTTTTCTACTATATATTTTCCCACTCTTTTCTTTGTATTTGACTCTTTTCTTTTCTATTCCTGATGTTTCTACCTGTTTCTTTTCTACTCTATATTTTCTAACTCTTTCTCTTTCTATTTGACTCTTTTCTTCATTACTCCTGTATTTTTCCTCTTTTTTTCTACTCTATATTTTCTAACTCTTTCTCTTTCTATTTGACTCGTTTCTTTTCTATTCCTGTTTTTTCTACCTGTTTCTTTTCTACTCTATATCTTCTAACTCTTTCTCTTTCTATTTGACTATTTTGTTCTCTACTCCTGTATTTTATACTCGTTTCTATTCTAAACTATGTTTTCCTACTCTTTCTCTTTCTATTCGACTCTTTTTTCATTACTCCTGTATTTTTTACTTGTTTCTTTTCTACTCTATATTTTTTAACTTTTTCCTGTTCGATTTGACTCGTTTCTTTTCAACTCTATATCTTCTAACTCTTTCTCTTTGACTCGTTTCTTTTTTACTCCTGTATTTTATACTCGTTTATTTTCGACTGTATTATTTTCTAACATTTCCTTGTCTGTTTGACTCGTTTCTTTTTCTATTCCTGTATTTTTTACTTGTTTCTTTTCTACTCTATATTTTTTAACTTTTTCCTTTTCGATTTGACTCGTTTCTTTTCTACTGTATATTTTCCCACTCTTTTCTTTGTATTTGACTCTTTTCTTTTCTATTCCTGTTGTTTCTACCCGTTTCTTTTCTACTCTATATTTTCTAACTTTCTCTTTCTATTTGACTCTTTTCTTCATTACTCCTGTATTTTCTAACTCTTTCTCTTTCTATGTGACTCGTTTCTTTTCTACTCTATATTTTCAAACTCTTTCTCATACTATTTTACTCGTTTCTTTTCTAATCCTGTACTTTATACTTGTTTCTGTTCTACTCAATATTTTTCTAACTCTTTCTGTTTCTGTTTGACTCTTTTCTTCATTACTCCTGTATTTTTTACTTGTTTCTTTTCTACTCTATATTTTTTAACTTTTTCCTTTTCGATTTGACTCGTTTCTTTTCTACTCCTTTGGTTTCTACTCGTTTCTTTTCAACTCTATATTTTCTAACTCTTTCTCTTTCTATTTAACTCTTTTCTTTATTACTCCTGTATTTTTTACTCTTTTTTTCTACTCTATATTTTTTTACTTTTTACTTTTCTATTTGACTCGTTTCCTTTCTACTCCTGTGTTTTCTACTCGTTTCTTTTCTACTCTATATTTTCTAACCCTTTCTCTTTCTTTTTGACTCGTTTCTTTTTCTATTTCTGTTGTTTCTACCTGTTTCTTTTCTACTCTATATCTTCTAACTCTTTCTCTTCCTATTTGACTATTTTGTTCTCTACATCTGTATTTTATACTCCCTTTCTATGCGACTCTTTTTTCATTACTCCTTTTTTTTTTACTTGTTTCTTTTCTACTCTATATTTTTTAACTTTTTCCTTTTCGATTTGACTCGTTTCTTTTCTACTCCTTTGTTTTCTACTCGTTTCTTTTCAACTCTATATTTTCCAACTCTTTCTCTTTCTATTTGACTCGTTTCTTTTCTACTCCTGTATTTTATACTCGTTTTTTTTTCGACTGTATTATTTTCTAACTCTTTCCTTTTCTGTTTGACTCGTTTCTTTTCTACTCTATATTTTCCCACTCTTTTCTTTGTATTTGACTCTTTTCTTTTCCTCATACTATTTTACTCGTTTCTTTTCTAATCCTGTATTTTATACTTGTTTCTGTTCTACTCAATATTTTTCTAACTCTTTCTCTTTCTGTTTGACTCTTTTCTTCATTACTCCTGTATTTTTTACTTGTTTCTTTTCTACTCTATATTTTTTAACTTTTTCCTTTTTGATTTGACTCGTTTCTTTTCTACTCCTTTGGTTTCTACTCGTTTCTTTTCAACTCTATATTTTCCAACTCTTTCTCTTTCTATTTAACTCTTTTCTTTATTACTCCTGTATTTTTTCCTCTTTTTTTTCTACTCTATATTTTTTTACTTTTTACTTTTCTATTTGACTCGTTTCCTTTCTACTCCTGTGTTTTCTACTCGTATCTTCTGTATTTTATACTCGTTTCTATTCTACTCTATGTTTTCCTACTCTTTCTCTTTCTATGCGACTCTTTTTTCATTACTCCTGTATTTTTTACTTGTTTCTTTTCTACTCTATATTTTTTAACTTTTTCCTGTTCGATTTGACTCGTTTCTTTTCAACTCTATATCTTCTAACTCTTTCTCTTTCTATTTGACTCGTTTCTTTTCTACTCCTGTGTTTTCTAATCGTTTCTTTTCTACTCTATATCTTCTAACTCTTTCTCTTGCTATTTGACTATTTTGTTCTCTACACCTGTATTTTATACTCCCTTTCTATGCGACTCTTTTTTCATTACTCCTGTATTTTTTACTTGTTTCTTTAACTTGTTTAACTTTTTCCTTTTCGATTTGACTCGTTTCTTTTCTACTCCTTTGTTTTCTACTCGTTTCTTTTCAACTCTATATTTTCTAACTCTTTCCTTTTCTGTTTGACTCGTTTCTTTTCTACTCCTTTGTTTTCTACTCGTTTCTTTTCAACTCTATATTTTCTAACTCTTTCTCTTTCTATTTGACTCGTTTCTTTTCTACTCCTGTATTTTATACTCGTTTTTTTTTCGACTGTATTATTTTCTAACTCTTTCCTTTTCTGTTTGACTCGTTTCTTTTCTACTCTATATTTTCCCACTCTTTTCTTTGTATTTGACTATTTTCTTTTCTATTCCTGTTGTTTCTACCCGTTTCTTTTTTACTCTATATTTTCTAACTCTTTCCTTTTCTGTTTGACTCGTTTCTTTTTCTATTCCTGTATTTTTTACTTGTTTCTTTTCTACTCTATATTTTCCCACTCTTTTCTTTCTATTTGACTCTTTTCTTCATTACTCCTGTATTTTCTAACTCTTTCTCTTTCTATGTGACTCGTTTCTTTTCTACTCTATATTTTCAAACTCTTTCTCATACTTCCCGTCGCTTTTCTACTCTCTGTTTTTTTAACTGTTTCGCTTCGACTCATTTCTTTGTTTCTCCTGTGATTGATCCTGGTTTAATATTTTATAGCGTTGTCGTTTCTGTTACGGGATTTTTCCCTTAGAAAATGAAAGAGTTAGAAAATAGAGTAGACAAGAAATACGAAGGAGTAGAGAATAGAAAAAGTTTAACAATATAGAAAAGAATAGAAATAATTCCCACTGTTAGCAGAATAAGAAAAGACAAAAAAAAAGAGTAACGGGAAACCGAAAAAAAATAAATAAAATAAAGAAAAAGGGAAAAGAAAAAAAAATGGGGAAAAAAAATGGGAAAAAAATCGAAAAAAAAAAAAACGGTAAAAAAATTAGGAAAAAAAAATCGAAAAAAAAATATCGAAAAAAAAAAAATTGGAAAAAAAAAAAAAAAAAAACAATCGGTAAAAAAATTAGGAAAAAAAAAATTAGGAAAAAAATGGGAAAAAAAAAACAAAAAAAAAAAAAAATGAAAAAAAAAAAAAAAAAAAAAGGTAAAAAAATTAGGAAAAAAAATCGAAAAAAAAAAATAGAAAAAAAAAAAATTGGAAAAAAAAAAAAAAATCTTTTGTCTTTTCTAATTTGCATATTAATTTCTTTTGTCTTTTCTAATTTGCATACTAATTTCTTTTGTCTTTTCTAATTTGCATATTAATTTCTTTTGTCTTTTCTAATTTGCATATAAAAGTCTTTTGTCTTTTTTTATTCTTTTGTATTTTCTAATTTGCATATTAATTTCTTTTGTCTTTTCTAATTTGCATATAAAAGTCTTTTGTCTTTTTTTATTCTTTTGTATTTTCTAATTTGCATATTAATTTCTTTTGTCTTTCCTAATTTGCATACTTATTTCTTTTGTCTTTTCTAATTTGCATATTAATTTCTTTTGTCTTTTCTAATTTGCATATAAAAGTCTTTTGTCTTTGCTTATTCTTTTGTCTTTTCTAATTTGCATACTAATTTCTTTTGTCTTTTCTAATTTGCATATTAATTTCTTTTGTCTTTTCTAATTTGCAAATAAAAGTCTTTTGTCTTTTTTTATTCTTTTGTATTTTCTAATTTGCATATTAATTTCTTTTGTCTTTCCTAATTTGCATACTTATTTCTTTTGTCTTTTCTAATTTGCATATTAATTTCTTTTGTCTTTTCTAATTTGCATATAAAAGTCTTTTGTCTTTTTTTATTCTTTTGTATTTTCTAATTTGCATATTAATTTCTTTTGTCTTTCCTAATTTGCATATTAATTTCTTTTGTCTTTTCTAATTTGCATACTAATTTCTTTTGTCTTTTCTAATTTGCATATTAATTTCTTTTGTCTTTTCTAATTTGCATATAAAAGTCTTTTGTCTTTTTTTATTCTTTTGTATTTTCTAATTTGCATATTAATTTCTTTTGTCTTTCCTAATTTGCATACTTATTTCTTTTGTCTTTTCTAATTTGCATATTAATTTCTTTTGTCTTTTCTAATTTGCATATAAAAGTCTTTTGTCTTTTTTTATTCTTTTGTATTTTCTAATTTGCATATTAATTTCTTTTGTCTTTCCTAATTTGCATACTAATTTCTTTTGTCTTTTCTAATTTGCATACTAATTTCTTTTGTCTTTTCTAATTTGAATATTAATTTCTTTTGTCTTTTCTTATTCTTTTGTATTTTCTAATTTGCATATTAATTTCTTTTGTCTTTTCTAATTTGCATATAAAAGTCTTTTGTCTTTTTTAATATGCAAATTAGGTTCTATTGTTTGTATGCAAATCAGCTTCTTTTGTCTTTTCAAATATGCAAATCAGCTTCTTTTGTCTTTTTAAATATGCAAATTAGGTTCTATTGTTTATATGCAAATTAGGTTCTATTGTTTATATGCAAATCAGCTTCTTTTGTCTTTTTAAATATGCAAATTAGGTTCTATTGTTTGTATGCAAATCAGCTTCTTTTGTCTTTTTAAATATGCAAATTAGGTTCTATTGTTTGTATGCAAATCAGCTTCTTTTGTCTTTTTAAATATGCAAATTAGGTTCTATTGTTTGTATGCAAATCAGCTTCTTTTGTCTTTTCAAATATGCAAATTAGGTTCTATTGTTTGTATGCAAATCAGCTTCTTTTGTCTTTTTAAATATGCAAATTAGGTTCTATTGTTTGTATGCAAATCAGCTTCTTTTGTCTTTTTAAATATGCAAATTAGGTTCTATTGTTTGTATGCAAATCAGCTTCTTTTGTCTTTTCAAATATGCAAATTAGGTTCTATTGTTTGTATGCAAATCAGCTTCTTTTGTCTTTTCAAAAATGCAAATTAGGTTCTATTGTTAGTATGCAAATCAGCTTCTTTTGTCTTTTTCAATATGCAAATTAGGTTCTATTGTTTGTATGCAAATCAGCTTCTTTTGTCTTTTTAAATATGCAAATTAGGTTCTATTGTTTGTATGCAAATCAGCTTCTTTTGTCTTTTCAAATATGCAAATTAGGTTCTATTGTTTGTATGCAAATCAGCTTCTTTTGTCTTTTTAAATATGCAAATTAGGTTCTATTGTTTGTATGCAAATCAGCTTCTTTTGTCTTTTCAAATATGCAAATTAGGTTCTATTGTTTATATGCAAATCAGCTTCTTTTGTCTTTTTAAATATGCAAATTAGGTTCTATTGTTAGTATGCAAATCAGCTTCTTTTGTCTTTTTAAATATGCAAATTAGGTTCTATTGTTTGTATGCAAATCAGCTTCTTTTGTCTTTTTAAATATGCAAATTAGGTTCTATTGTTTGTATGCAAATCAGCTTCTTTTGTCTTTTCAAATATGCAAATTAGGTTCTATTGTTTGTATGCAAATCAGCTTCTTTTGTCTTTTTAAATATGCAAATTAGGTTCTATTGTTTGTATGCAAATCAGCTTGTTTTGTCTTTTCAAATATGCAAATTAGGTTCTATTGTTTATATGCAAATCAGCTTCTTTTGTCTTTTTAAATATGCAAATTAGGTTCTATTGTTTGTATGCAAATCAGCTTCTTTTGTCTTTTTAAATATGCAAATTAGGTTCTATTGTTTGTATGCAAATCAGCTTCTTTTGTCTTTTTCAATATGCAAATTAGGTTCTATTGTTTGTATGCAAATCAGCTTCTTTTGTCTTTTTCAATATGCAAATTAGGTTCTATTGTTTGTATGCAAATCATCTTCTTTTGTCTTTTTCAATATGCAAATTAGGTTCTATTGTCTGTATGCAAATCAGCTTCTTTTGTCTTTTTTAATATGCAAATTAGGTTCTATTGTTTGTATGCAAATCAGCTTCTTTTGTCTTTTTTAATATGCAAATTAGGTTCTATTGTTTGTATGCAAATCAGCTTCTTTTGTCTTTTTAAATATGCAAATTAGCTTCTATTGTTTGTATGCAAATCAGCTTCTTTTGTCTTTTTAAATATGCAAATTAGGTTCTATTGTTTGTATGCAAATCAGCTTCTTTTGTCTTTTCAAATATGCAAATTAGGTTCTATTGTTTGTATGCAAATCAGCTTCTTTTGTCTTTTCAAATATGCAAATTAGGTTCTATTGTTTGTATGCAAATCAGCTTCTTTTGTCTTTTCAAATATGCAAATTAGGTTCTATTGTTTGTATGCAAATCAGCTTCTTTTGTCTTTTTAAATATGCAAATTAGGTTCTATTGTTTGTATGCAAATCAGCTTCTTTTGTCTTTTCAAATATGCAAATTAGGTTCTATTGTTTGTGTGCAAATCAGCTTCTTTTGTCTTTTTCAATATGCAAATTAGGTTCTATTGTTTGTATGCAAATCAGCTTCTTTTGTCTTTTTAAATATGCAAATTAGGTTCTATTGTTTGTATGCAAATCAGCTTCTTTTGTCTTTTCAAATATGCAAATTAGGTTCTATTGTTTGTATGCAAATCAGCTTCTTTTGTCTTTTTCAATATGCAAATTAGGTTCTATTGTTTATATGCAAATCAGCTTCTTTTGTCTTTTTAAATATGCAAATTAGGTTCTATTGTTTGTATGCAAATCAGCTTGTTTTGTCTTTTTCAATATGCAAATTAGGTTCTATTGTTTGTATGCAAATCAGCTTGTTTTGTCTTTTTCAATATGCAAATTAGGTTCTATTGTTTGTATGCAAATCAGCTTCTTTTGTCTTTTTTAATATGCAAATTAGGTTCTATTGTTTGTATGCAAATCAGCTTCTTTTGTCTTTTTCAATATGCAAATTAGGTTATATTGTTTATATGCAAATTAGGTTCTATTGTTTATATGCAAATCAGCTTCTTTTGTCTTTTTAAATATGCAAATTAGGTTCTATTGTTTATATGCAAATCAGCTTCTTTTGTCTTTTTAAATATGCAAATTAGGTTCTATTGTTTGTATGCAAATCAGCTTCTTTTGTCTTTTTCAATATGCAAATTAGGTTCTATTGTTTATATGCAAATCAGCTTCTATTGTTTGTATGCAAATCAGCTTCTTTTGTCTTTTTCAAAATGTAAATTAGGTTCTATTGTTTTAATGCAAATCAGCTTCTATTGTCTTTTTAAATATGTAAATTAGGTTCTATTGTTTATATGCAAATCAGCTTCTATTGTCTTTTTAATATGCAAATTAGGTTCTATTGTTTATATGCAAATCAGCTTCTTGTCTTTTTAAATATGCAAATTAGCTTCTATTGTTTGTATGCAAATCAGCTTCTTTTGTCTTTTTCAATATGCAAATTAGGTTCTATTGTTTGAATGCAAATCAGCTTCTTTTGTCTTTTTAAATATGCAAATTAGGTTCTATTGTTTATATGCAAATCAGCTTCTTTTGTCTTTTTCAATATGCAAATCAGCTTCTTTTGTCTTTTTCAATATGCAAATCAGCTTCTTTTGTTTGTATGCAAATTAGCTTTTTGTTTGTATGCAAATCAGCTTCTTTTGTTTTTTTAAATATGCAAATTAGGTGCTATTGTTTATATGCAAATCATCTTCCTTTTTCTTTTTTAAATATGCAAATTACCTTTTTTTAATTAGTTAGATAAGTTATTATTATTGTTATATTTTCATTGTTACCATCACTTGAAAGTTGACATTATTGGAGAAAACTTGTAGATACTTTCGAAACAATTTTTGGGGAGACTTTGTCAGGTGTTTTTTTGGCGAGAAATTGTATATTTAAAGGATAGATATGATAAAGGTTTGCACTCAGGACCGTTGGCCTGGGGCCGCATATTCTCCGTTCCATGTTGTGCGTGTGGCGTGATTTTTCAAGAAAGTTTTTTCATACTCACATGTCCAAATGCACCTGAAGTCCAATCTTGTTCACTGATGTGGCGAGGTTAGTAAAGAAATTTGTTCATACTCACAGGTCCAAATGTAGCTACGAATGAGGTTCAGCCGATTTAAGTTCCAATTAGTAAACCCAACACCAGCTTAACTAATCATCTTGCATGGACTTGGTGACCAACCCAAACAAAGTTTTTAAGCCAAAAGTTAAAGGGTCTGTATACATTTGGTTTGAGAAAATTTAAGCAGCTCATGAACAGTTTCATGTTTGAAAATCAGTAGGATATTGACAAAATTTGAGGGACAGGACAGAAAGTGCTTTTGGAAACTTGAAAGGTTGATACAAAATGTAAACTTAATGAATTTCTTGTGGGCAATACAAAGCATCCAAACAGTTTTCTGATGATGGTTTGAAGCAGTTGTCTTGATGGGGACTCTAGACGTCGTGTTCATCACTGTTGTTCTCACTTGACAGTTACTGTTCAAGCTGTACTGTCTTGGAAGCAAGGTGGTCCGCTTGAGCATCCTGACTCTCTGCAAGAGCCTCCTTGAGATGAAGTAGTTGAAAAGTAATCAAATCAAATATTTACTTATAGAGGGCCATAATGTTTAACACAGTTATGCTAAGTTGTTGAAATACATGACACATAAATACAACATCGTTTGCCAAACATGGCAGAAAAACAGGGAAAACCCTTCTTACCAAGTCTGATACAATTGGATTACGCCCCACTCAAAGGACGAAGCAAAAATGATGAAGTGTCTTTGGAATAAAACTTAAGCGATACAACACCAACTTGGAATGGTTTTGACAAATTGCACAAAATTGCTTTTGAAATGATTTGAGACGTAAAACATAACCTTGGAATTGTTATGATTACCTCAGGAGTTATTGGCACAGTAGAATATAAAGTGGCTTGGCATGAAAAGAGAACACCCATTGGGTTGTAAAAGTAACAGCATAAATATGCTTGGCTCATAAAAAACATACCCTCCTCCGAAGCTTGGCAACATAATGATTTACAAACTCGGTAGGTAGATCTCTAGTGAGTGATATCTGGTTCTGAGAAGAACCGGTGGGCTCAATGTTTCAGACAGTATACTCTGTCCGTCAGGAGACTGCTGGATTCCAACTCCTTGCTTATATGGGCGCGTGGTAGCTGAAGATGCGTATTGGAGCAGAAAGAGCGTGGTGAGGAGTCTATGGTCCTAAATGAACTGACTTATGGGGGAGACTGGTGATGAAGAGACTAGGTTCCTAATCACATGGACTTTGGGTATAGAAGACCCTTGGTCCGAGTGGGGACTGGTGATGAACAGACTAGGTTCCTAATCCAATGGACTTTGGGTATAGAAGACCCTAGGTCCGAGGGGAGACTGGTGCATTGCTTTGGACAATGAGTTGGTTCTTCAATCTGTGAATACTCTTGAAAGAAAGACACAGCATTAAGCATTTCATCAAAGTCATCTAGCAAGGCAATGCATGGCTGTAATTAAACACAAATTACAGCCATACAATATCAACATAAAATGTTTTGAGAGATTGTGCAAAGTTGCCAGGAAAATGTTTTCAGCAGTTCAATATGAACTAGGTATGGTTTTGAAGATGTCACAAAACTGGACAACAACGTTTTGACAAAATATCAAAGGAACCACAACCGCAAGTAATATAAAACAAATTTCAGAGTACCAGAATTCTTTTTTATGGGTAAGTTTTTGAAGGGCTAGACAACGCATTGTTAGTTTCAAGGGATTGCACAATCCTAAGGTTGTTAACTTGTAGCAGGTTGAAAATTTATTCAGCTCAGCAGGTTTTGAAGGAATCATAATTCTGCGTATCAGAGATGGTACAGTTGTGGCTAAGGAATAATGAGTGTAATAAAATCACAAGATTAAAAAAAGTGTGCATATACCTTCAATGCTGTCATGGCAATCTATGTGGTAGAACCTTCAGCAATGTTCTTTTGTTCCTGGTTGACATGCTTTTATCATCTGTGCTAGCATCAGCCAACCCTGCCTAAGGACAGCCAGCATGGCAAATCTAGATGAAATCAAAGTAAAAATGACAATATAAATCCCATAATAAAAATAACCAGAATGACACATTTTGAAAAACATTTGATAAACGGTTCTTCAGTAAATTTAAAGAGAGCTCAACTTCTTAGTTTTTAAGTAACAACAAAACATGAGCTTGGGGCTTTCTATGTTACAATCAACAGGGTTACCAATCCAAACTAAGTCAAGCCAAATGTTAAAGGTCTGCATACGTTTGGTTTGAGAAAATTTACGTTATAAAAGACCCTAGGTCTGTGGGGGACAGGTGTATTGCATGGAACAATGAGTTGGCTCTTTAATCGGTGAATAATCTGAAGAAAAAAGACCCAACATTAATCATTTTCATCAAAGTCATCTAGAAAATCTGAATTAGAAAAGAAAGATACAACATTAAGCATTTCATCTAAGTCATCTAGCAAGGCATTGCATGGCTGTAATTAAACATTTACTACAGTCATACA
The DNA here is from genome assembly GCF_032118995.1 of Asterias amurensis. Classification (NCBI taxonomy): domain Eukaryota; kingdom Metazoa; phylum Echinodermata; class Asteroidea; order Forcipulatida; family Asteriidae; genus Asterias; species Asterias amurensis. The sequence continues at coordinate 19,067,993 of NC_092649.1, forward strand.
ATGTCAACATGAAATGGTATTGAAAGATTGAACAATGTTGCTTTGAAAATGACTTGAGCAGTTCAACATGAACTAGGTGTGGTTTATAGATGGGTTTCAATGCATTCAATGTCATTGAGCGCCACCTTTGATGTATTTTACGTGTGTACGCGCTGCTCGTGACTTTCGTGCACTTTTCACGTGTAAAATACATCAAAGATGGCGGTCACGGAGGCATATTGCAACCCATCTATAGAGATGTCACAAAACTAGACAACAAGAGTTTTGAAGGGCTGGACAACAGAGATAATTTCAAGAGATCGCACAGTCATAAGGTCATGTAGCAAGTTGAACATTTATTCAGCTTAGCAAGTGTGAGGGACTCAACATTCTGCTTATCAGAGATGCCATAGTCAGGGTTCGTAATTAGCGGTCGCCCGGTCGCCAAATGCAAGTGAAAATGGCCCGCCGGGCGAGTCAAATAATTATTCCTTATCACATATAAATGAGGGTTCAGTGGCAAAATCCCACAGAAAACTTTTACTAAAGCTTTAAAACTATAAGTTTGACAATTCTAGATACTTGCTAGATTTAGTTTTGCCGTGATCGGGACGGGAATAGCTCTTTATCGTTTCAGAAAACACATACAATCAAATGAAAACACGATGCACAAACCACATGGTGCCAAGTATCCTTACAGCATACGGTCGCCCACTGGGTACGTCCATGCAGTATGCACAGCACACGTTCACGAACGTAGTAAGTAAGTGCCGCCATTTGTGCATAATGCCTGCAGACTGTACACAATGTACAGCCTTGAATTCCAATAACATGGACAACTTTTGCCAACTGAGAGCGTTGTGGGGCAAAGTTCATTGAATTACTTTTCGATGTGCGTTGTTGACTGTTGATTAATGACAATTTTGTTGCAAACGGAGTTCAAACATGTTCAAACCAACCGACCCCCCAACCATGAAGTCATTAAAGTTGTTGTTGATGGAAAAGGGATAGTTTAAGGTAAAAATTCAGATGTAACATCCACCAAAAGAAGCAATTTTAAGGGCTATCATTTTCGTGTTTTTTTGTTTTGATTTGTTTCATTTATTTATTTTTTTTCGTTTTGTCAATTTTGTGTATAAATACATGCGGGCTAGTGAAAGAGTGAAAAATGATCGAGAAATGTGGTTGACTTGCCCAGCGGGCGATTGTAAAAAGAATTTAAGGGAAACCCCTGACAGTTGTGGCTTGGGAATAATACAAGTTTAATAAAAGTGAAATAAATCACAAGGTTAACAAAATGTGCACATACCTTAAATGAGGTCACGACAATCAATCTTGTAGAACCTTCACCGAGGTTTTGTTCCAGGTTGACATGCTTTCATCATCTGTGCTTGCAGCAGCCAACCCTGTCTAAGGACAGCCAGCATGGCAATCTAGATAAAATCAAACATACATGACAATGTAAATCCCATGCAGTGTTCTCCACAGATTGTTTTTTTAGGAGGGCAGCATGACGCAATCAAAATGGCGCCCATTTTGATATGACGTCATCGGACGTGAAACAAATGCTTGAGACAACCATTTTATTAAAACAATGTATCAACCCCTGGGCCAGAGGACGCTACCTACATACCTATTGATTAACATCAATTTCGGTTGGAACAACCTTATTTTAAAAACTAAATCAAAAGTATTTAGAAAGCGGGTAATCGGACCATGCTCGGACGGTCTTCGCGTGCAATTTTCAAAACGGCAAAAAAAAATAAAAAGATTATGGCCCTAAATAATACTTTTCCATCCAAATCTATTTTCATGAATTAGTGATTAGAGGTTCCGTCTTTAAGAGCTTTGTTTGTAATAAAATAATCTAGATTCAACGATCGGTAAATGCACCAACAAATTTATTTATCAATGAACTTTGCCCCGCATCGCCCACGCCCCCAATGAGCGAAAGTCGACACGTCTGAATATGCTTCAAGGCTGTACCTTACACCATTCCGTACATACATGCGCCACGGCACTGCGTTATTTTGACAATAGAGGGCTTTCTCGCATTCAATTTTAATGCCTTTGCTATAGAATGCTAAGTGCTACGAGCCTTTATTGGAGACTATGTGACTGCGGAGTGGTAGGTCTGTGTTTTGCGGGACTTTCTCGTGATTTTTTTGGATGGTTATCTCAACCATTTTCAACCGTAAAGGTAGTGTAACATACCAGCGGACATTTATTATGTATCTAACAATATTGCCGTGAATTGTCGTTATTTTGAAGGGCATTAGACTCTCAAAAAGTTTAGTAATTAATTCATTTAGTGTTGACAAAGTTTGAAGCGCCGCGCTCCCCTAACACACTTCACTCTCCACAACAGCGGGCCTGTCGCACCAATTTTTTTTTCCACATCCTACTGAAGATCTCAACTCAAAGCCGCCCGCCCGCGTGCCCGTCGGACAACTTGATTGACACTTCTACGTCAATGCATAGGCAACTGACACCTTAATGTCGGCGGGTCAAGCAACTCACAAAGGCTCTGTGTCATTTTGAGACGGTCAATCATGGCCAATCACGAATCGAGAATTGTGGTGAGCGTTCACCGATTGGCCAAGCCAGCGGTAGCGGCGATCATAGTTTGTTGTAAAACCAGAAAAAATCGGGGCGCGGGACTACGCAATTTAAGATTTTTCAACTACAAACATGAGTATACCAAGTGCTGTTTTTAGGGTTCATCTTGCGCGCGGGAAATACTCGATATATCGAGTATACTCGATATTTAATTTTCGATATATCGGTTATCGGTTACTTTAAAGGCAGTGGACACTATTGGTAATTGTCAAACACTAGCCTTCACAGTTGGTGTATCTCAACATATGCATAAAATAACAAATCTGTTAAAGTTTGAGGTCAATCAGTCATCGCACATGTGAGATAATAATGAAAGAAATAAACACCCTTGTCACACGAAGTTGTGTGCGTTTAGATGGTTGATTTCGAGACCTCAAGTTCTAAACCTGAGGTCTCAAAATCAAATTTGTGGAAAATTTCTTCTTTCTCGATAACTATGGCACTTCAGAGGGAGCCGTTTCTCACAATGTTTTATACCATCAACCTCTCCCCATTACTTGTCACCAAGAAATGTTTTATGGTAATAAATATTTTGAGTAATAGTGTCCACTGCCTCCACTCACAGTGCAAAAATGGTAAAGTGTCTTTGAAAAAAATCACAATTTATTAGAACTTCAGCGACTTAAAACACCAACTTGAAATGGTTTTGAGAAATTGCAGAGTTACTTTGGAAATGATTTGAGAAGTAGAACATAGCCTTGTTATTGTTATGATAGATGGAAAATGATTACCTTATAAATTATTGGCAGAGTAGAATATAAAGTTAGCTTGGCTTGAATAGAGTACACAACATTGAGGTGTAAAAATAAGGTGAGCAATTTGCAATGGCTCAAAAGACACCTACTCTCTGAAGCTTGGCAACATTAAGATTTACAAACCCAGTAGGTTGAATTCTGGATCTAAGAAGAACCGGTAGGCTCAATGTATCAGACAGTATACTCTGTTCGTCAGGAAATTGCTCGACTCCAAATCTTGCTTATACATGAGTGTGGTAGCTGCAGATTTGTGTTGGAGCAGGAAGAAGGAAATCTGAATTAGAAAAGAAAGATTCAACATTAAGCGTTTCATCAAAGTCATCTGATACTTTGAAAAGCACTTCAAGGAACACGTTGCCTTGTATCGTACCAGTTGGTCTTTGAAGAGCGTTTGTAAGCATTTGTTATAAAATGCATACGACAAAAGTAGATATTTTTAAAAGTAGAATATAATGATCCACACAAGTATCACTCGAAATTGCATGGTTTTCCCATTACCTCAACGACTACTACAATCTGCCATTTATGGCAGTCAAATGTTTGACTCCCATAGAGGACGGACCGTGTTAGCTAGCAAAGTAAAAGGAAAACAAATAAATTTTGAGGCAAATTTGTGTGAATCATTGTATTCTACTTTTATAACTATCTTTCTAGCATACGCATTTTATTACAAATGGTTACTAACGCCATTCAAAGACAAACTCGACCGATCCAAGGCTAAGTGTTCCTTTAAGCAGTTCAACATGAACTAGGTATGGTTTATAGGTGGGTTGCAATGCGGAGCGAGGCAGCCGAAACGCCACAGGACACGAAACCCACTAAAATGGTTCCCTAGAAAATGTTGAGGTCTATTATATTCTTAGGTGCATATTTTACATTTTTGTAGTTGTACATTGTTCTTACCTGGCATATATAAGCCTTTAAAATAAAAAAAATAATTAAATAAATATTACTATTGTTATTATTATTAGTTTTTTTTTAGCACTTTCAACAAACTTTTTTTCGCGGAAATTCCACGGAAACGCGGAAGAGATGCAAGTGTCCAAGAATTGTATCAGGTTGAAAAAACAACAGAGAGATATGACCTCTAGTGCTGGGCGAATAGTGAAATTTTGTTATTCGGATACCGCTGGCCAACTATCCGAAATTAACCGGATATTCGAATAGTTTTTTCGCCGCAAGAGGGCGCTATTTTAAAAAATAAAAATTTAAAAAAATTTAAAATATTTTTTTTTTGCCGCTAGAGGGCGCTGTTCGTTTGTGAATGAGATCTTATGGGCGGATTGATATTAGTTTTAGACAGTGTCACTCGGTTCATTCATAAAAATGACCGGATCTAATTTAAAGATGGCGATTTGCTTTTTCTTTTGATCGTGATTGACTCTACGTGAAGGAAAACTTTTGTAATCTTTGAACAAATTACGTCAGAAATGTCATTGTTTTAACTCTTCACGGAGGTGAGCATAGTTAAATACTTAATATATGCTGTTTTATGCTGTCTTAATAGAAGTTTCATAAGGATTCAGACAAAACATTCATATCAGTTGTCGCCCGACATCCGCGGATATTCGGATATTAAAGAATATCCGGTTACTCGGTTGTAATTACAGAATTATCCGGTTTGTAAATAGATATTCGCGCCCTATGCGGATATCCGGTTAAGAAAAAAAAGGCATTCGCGGTTACGGATAGGAAAACCTATTCGCCATTAACCGGATATTCGAATAATTCGCCCAGGCCTAATGACCTCAGCACATGGGACAAAACTTCTTTGACGAGACAACGTAAATCAAGTTAAGAAGATATGGGATAGACTTACCCATTGCAGATAATAGTTGCTGTCACATGGTTGGCCTACAGTGGTTGGAGTGAAGCATTCCGTTTCTAGATAGCATAAGACATAACAAAACCTACTTTATTGATCTCCAAAAGAAGAAATTGCATTGCTCACACAAGTTATCAATAAACACCCCGAAAAACTAGTCAAAAACTAGTCTTCACAGTTGGTGTACATGTATCTCAACATATGTTTAAAATAATAAACCAGTGAAAATTTGAGCTCAATCAGTCATCGAAGTTGCGTGATATTAATGACAGAAAAAAACACCCTTGTCGCACCATGGCCACACAAAGTTGTGTGCTTTCAGATGCCTGATTACGAGACCTCAAATTCTAAACTTGAGGTCTCGGAATCAAATTTGTTGACAATTACTTCTTTCTCGAAAACTATGGCACTTCAGAGGGAGCTGTTTATCACAATGTTTTATACCATCAACCTCTACCCATTACTCGTAATCAAGAAATCTTTTATGATAAAAATTATTTTGAGCAATTACAAATAGTGTCCACTGCCTTTAAGAATAGTAAACATATATACCCAAACGGCCCATAGCATATAAAACACAGCACAAGTACATCAACTGCACAAAGTCCACGTATGAAAGACACAATAACAGCAAAGAAGGTCAAATACGTCAAAAAGCACATGACACCAAACAACAGAAACAAATAAAACAATAAACTGTGCGAGCTGACGTCACCGCAGAAGCAGCGTCGTAAAACTCGTCTGAACACATTGACTGTCTGAATGCAATGACACAAAATCAGCTTGGGAACAATTTAAAATGGAAAACCAATTATTTCAGTTGCAAATGTCTAAAGACTGGATCAGGTTAAAAAACAACTAAGAGATATGACCTCAATGCATGTGACAAGTTTTGTTTGATGAGACAAATTAAAGTTTGAATTAAGATATGGGACCAAACTTCAAGACTTACGCATTGAAGATAATATTTGCTTTCACAGGATGAACTACAATGGTTGGAGTGAAGCATTCAGTTTCTAGAGAGCACAACCTGTACAATCACATCGATAGCCTGCAGTGAATTTGTAGACATGTTCCAAGTTGTTAGGCTTTCTCCATCTGTGCAGGCAGCAGCCAACTCTGTCAAAGAAACAACCATGAAACAATCAAGACATACATTACATTAAAACCACATTGTTAAGAATCACCAGAATGATAAGTTTTTGAAAGACAGTCAACAGAACAGTACACAAATTTGAAGATACAAAAAAAAATACACTTTTTGGAAAATTCAGTGGATGGTGTAAATTTATGAGAGTTGGGTCGGCACTGGGAGACAGTTTGCGAGTTATAGAAAAATCATTACAGGTTTTCTTTTAGGAATGGGCCAACCTGCATGGTGAAAATTAAAGTCCACAACATCAGCTTATAAATTTGCATGTTTAGAGGAATAAACATCTTCAAGAAATATTAACTAAATAAAGCACAAGAACAACTAAAAACAATCCAACGTTTTTTTTTATAGAGTAGCAGGTTTACGAGTGCAAAACAAAATCACAATTTGCACAAAATCAACTCTGGGAAAAAAAGAAAGGAAAAACAAATCAATGAATTTTAAAATGTGCTTACTCTCTTTACAGATGTCATAACACTGACTTCCTGGAACACTTTATAATTAATTTTTGACAACGATGTTTCAAACTAACTCTTTCGACCGAACGACGTGCACTTTGCATCGCAGGCAGAAAAAAAGACATCTCAGAATGTTTGCCCTCACACGTGATGCAACCAATTTCTACAAAGCAACTGTAGAATGTATGCGGTATAAGGTGCCTTGCGACGGTGATGTCACAATAGGCCAATGACCGTAGAGACGAGATTGGTACCTAACGAAAACGCGTGTCAATTTGCCGTCACCACGGGCATTGAGTTCGCTGCATGCTGGGTGACGGTCGTTTTTGACTACACGTTGTTTTGACGCTGTTTGCGCGAAAATGTTTTTGATTGACAAAAAATACAAAATTAAATTAATTAAAGAAAAAAACACAGTAGGTTCTTGTTCCAACTTTAACAAAGAAACACAATCATGATTTTTTTAAAGTGTATCGATAGTAATGCAGAATTGAAAGAGTGCTGGAATTTTTTGATAGAGGGTCGACCTATCCCTATTTAATAACCTGGGCCCCAATTTCATAGAGCTGCTAAGCACAAAAATTTGCTTAGCATGAAATTTTTGCCGTTATAAAAACAAGAGTTACCAATCAAATTTTCATGTGCTTTTCAGGATAAGCAAACAAAAACTGAATAGCTTCACACAAGCAATATGCAACAAGTTGAAATTTGGCTGGGAAGAAATTTCATGCTAAGCAAATATTTGTGCAAAGCAGCCCTAATAAATTGGGCCCTGGCTAGCACAACAGGCACTCTGAACAACTTGCAGTGTGAAATTTTAGAAAATACAACATTTGCTTGGGAACAATATTTAGTGTCTGCCCGATAGTCCGAATGTCTGTTCGTCCGAAGGTTCAATAGTCCAAAGGTTCGATAGTCAGAACGCACAAATTTCCCATAACAGGGTTAAGGTCCGGTCCCACTACAGCGATAACGAGAACCATAACAAAAACGACGCAAAGTGAACACATTATACTGGTTGAATGAGCATGTTTGTATTCTGCGTGGAGCAAATCAACCAATATAATGCGTTCTCTTTGCGTCGTGATCGTTATCATTTCTGTTATCGCTGCAGTCTGACTCGGCCTTTAGTCCGAAAATGAAATAGGGTTCGTTAATCCGAACATTTGAGGCGATAGTCCGAAGGTTCAATAGTGCGAAGGTTCACTGGTCCAAAGATTCGGTAGTCTGAGTTGACGATAAGGTCCCATAGTCCGAATCGACGATCGAAGGATTGTCAATTCAGACTATCGGACACTATTGTCAATTCGGACTATCGAACCTTCGGCCAAACAAACCTTCGGATTAACGAACCTTTAGACCATCGAACCTTCAGACTATCGAGCTGTAATCCAACATTTAGGGCTTAAGGGTTAACAAACGTTTGGTATAAAAAGGCACTGGACACTATTGTAATTACTCAAAATAACTTGGCATAAAACCTTACTTTGAAATGAGTAGTGGGGAGAGGTTGATAGTATAAAACAGCTCCCTCAGAAGTCACATAGTTTTTGAGAACAAAGTTATTTTCCAAGAATTTGATTTAGAGACCTCAGATTTAAAATTTGAGGTCTCGAAATCAAGCATCTTAAAGCACACAACTTATTGTGACAAGGGTGTTTTTGCTTTTGTTATTATTTCACAACCAGGACGACCGACGATTGAGCTCAAATTTTCACAGGTTTGTTATTTTGTGCATATGGTTGAGATACACAATTACCTATAGTGTCCAGTGTCTTTGGACACTTTTGGTAATTGTCAAAGACTAGTCTTCACAGTTGGTGTATCTCAACATAATGCATAAAACAACAAACTTGTGAAAATATGAGCTCAATCGGTCGTCAAAGTTGCGAGATAATAATGAAAGACAAAAACACTTGAACTTGACACTTGAAGTTCTAAAATTCTAAATTCTAAATCTGAGGTCTCAAAATCAAAATTGTGGAAAATTACTTCTTTCTCAAATTCTCAAAAACTACTTTATTTCAGAGGGAGCCAATTCTCACAATATGTTTTATACTACAATCAACCTCTCTCCTTTACTGGTAATCAAGTAAGGTTTCATGATAATGATTATTTTGAGTAATTACCAATAAGTGTCCACTGCCTTTAATTTCACCCGGTATAGGATGGTATGGTGCTTCTGGACGGGCTGGCCCTGCTGCGTGTGAGGGTGGTTGGTGCAAACATTTGGCCCAGATAACCTGTTTTTGGAAGGTGGCCTTCATGTCTCGAAATGCATCTCAAAAACATAAAGGACCAACATAGATTTCAATGAAAAAATCATATGGGAAAAGACCGTACTGCGCCACCACTTTTTAATATGAAATAATATAGTATCAGATTTACCTCAATGAGATATCCTTTTTTGTAACATTGAGTGAAAAAGTGGTGGCGCCATACGGAAAGTTATCCATAATATGCTCTGTTCAAACATATGCTATTCACAATTTTAAGATATGAATTTGATCAACTAAACTAACGTAACTTACAGTTGTTGTGTTCGGGTGTCTCTCTTAAAGCCATTGGACCCTTTCGGTACAGAAAAAAAAAAAAAGTTCACAGATTTACAAATAATTTACAGGGTTTACAGAAGGTAATGGTGAAAGACTTCTCTTGAAATATTAGTCCATGAAATGCTTTACTTTTTGAGAAAACGGTAAAACAATATAAATTCTCGTTAACGAGAATTACGGATTTGTTATAAACACATGTCATGACACGGCGAAACGCACGAAAACAGGAGTAAGTTTTCCCGTTATTTTCTCCCGACTCCGATGTCCGATTGAGCCTAGATTTCCACAGGTTTGTTATTTGATATAGAAGTTGTGATACACGAAGTGTGGGCCTTGGACAATACTGTTTACCGAAAGGGTCCAATGGCTTTAACTGTGCAGCGACCCGTATGCAGCAACACTGGCACTGAAGATCATAATATACTACTACTCTATTGCTAACTCCAACAACACTAGTAAAAAAAAAGAGAAAAAGAAAACAAAAAAAAATAGGTGTCCAAAAAAAAACCATTGCCTTAAGAAAACACTGCCAAAATACAATTATTTGATGACGATATTACAGAGGCACGATGCTACTAAGAAATACCTGGTAAAACTATTCCTTCACGGTAAAAAAAACAATCACACCACCGCTGAAAATGTCGTCTCACACAAACTCCCCCGCACGGACTCAGATCGAGATCCGTCCACACACCTCGCTCCCTCACCGAGCTTAGGCTAGCCGTGTTTCTGGCCCAATCGTTTCGAGCCCAATTTATTTTGACCGTCACCAACCGAGGATCCGGATATTAGGAAAATTAGTTTCCATGCAGTTAAAGGCGGTGAAATTATGTCCTCCAATCCTTTGTAATTTTAGCGAATTTTTCTAAATGTGTGTAATTAATAGTAATTTGATGTTCACAATTCTGAAAAAACATATCAGTGAGCAGACTTAGAGGTACAATTTGATTAATTGGTTGCATAATTAACCAGTAATTAACCGCCGAGCGAGAATAAGACCTCATAATCCAGACCATAAAAAAAAACAAAAAAAAAACTTCTTGCACTCACCCCAAAGTAAATCATGGTAAAAGTACCTTTTGAGTTGCATAACTGATGAAAATTTATCACATACTCTGATCGACCATACCTCGAAGCAGACTTCATTTTGGTGGAAGCTCAATCGGTCGACTATTAACACTGAAACAGCCGCTAGAATACACGCCGTGTTGACACACGTCACATTGGAAGTACAGCCTGTAGAAAATGGCTGAGGTGGTGCCGGTCGAATGGCCAGGCAGTAGGCCTATGCAGCATAGGACCCTTCCCTCTGTGCTGTGTACAGTGGTGTATAGCACAGCGGTGTACAGGTGTACACATAGGGCTATAGAGTGTAAGGCCAGCCGCCAGGGCCGGGCATGCCATGGGACTGCACTGTGGACATGCTGCCGTGTGGTCAATGGGTGGATAGGCCCAGTGCTAGCTGGATAGGCATACTGTACAGCACAGCTTTGTACAACCATGGAGGACAGGAAATTTATAGTCCTATACATGTACAGGGCTGATGAAGTGTCAGGCCGCTAGGGCTACACACAAACGTGTATTTGTATGTGTCAATGGGACTGCACTGTGGGCATGCTGCCACGCAGGCGGTAGGCCCATACATACTATCTGGCATTTCCCCTCAACATACACATAAAAATGTTTAAAAAAAATAAAAACTTTGTTTTCACCCTCTCATCACTCAACAGCCCTGTGCCCAATTTCATGGCTCTGCTTACCGTAAGCACAGAATCGGCGCTTACAGAAGCACGGAATTCTGTGCTTACACGGCAAGCATATTTCATGGGTAAGCAGCAAATTCTGGCTTGAGCGCGTACGTACTCAACAATACTAGGCATTCTGCGCATTTCCCCTCAACATACACATAAAAAGAATTTTAAAAAAATAAAAACATTGTTTTCACACTGTTGTGAGAAAATTGTTGTGGTGCGTGAGAGCGTGAGACAGACCCCTAATGCGTGAGTCTCACGCCTAATGAGACTTGGTAGCTCGGGGGGGGGGGGGGGGGGGGGTGCCAATCAACAACCTTGATGACATACTCATACGTACCGAGGTTAAAATGAATACAACAAGGCCTACCATAAATTCACCACACCTCTGGGCAGAGACTTAATTTTGAAGGAATCTAAATCAGTCCACTAATTAATACACCTAATATTAACCGCTACCCCTAGAATATACGCCATTTTCTACCATACATTAACGGTACAAAAATAATTACTCGTATTGCACCTATCGTAAAGTAAATTTACCCGTCATGATGAAATTTTATTCCATAATCTGATAGACCGAACCAACCGGGCAGACTTTTTTTGGAGGAAGCTCAATCGGTCCACTAATTAGTAACTGATTAGCAATCTGATTACATGCCAATTTCTACCATACAGTAAACGTGTAAGCACTTGTACTAAGTAATCTTAATCTTTTAAGACATTTAATTCCACTATCTGATAGACCATACCACTGGGCACACTTTAGCCTACACACTCTAGCCCAATTTCATAAAGCCTGTAAGCACAAAAATTTGCTTAGCATGAAATTTCTTCCTTGATAAAAATAAGATCACCAGCCAAATTTTAATTTGTTGCATATTGCTTGATAGGGGAATTCAGCTATTGTTTGCTTATCCTGAAACTCACGTGGAAATTGGGTTGGTAATCCTGTTTTTATTGAGGAAGAAATTTCATGCTCAGCAAATTTGTGTGCTTACAGATTTTATGAAATCGGGCCCTGACATCACTTTTTGAGGCTCGTGAATAACGCCAGAGACTGCATCCAAACCGGCGTGTACTTTCACCTTTGACCCCAATTCGTTTTACATAGAGATACGCAGTCAATTTATATTGCGGACGTGACAGCAGTGTACCGTTTGGGCATGGAAAGCTCATTGCACGCATCCAATGATATCATTGAATCCATTGGAATCACTGATCTGAGTAGCAGGGACCTGCGGATAAAGACAGGAGCCCAATCTAGGCGCACTTAATTTTGAAGGAAGCTTAATTGGTTGACTAAAACATGAGTAATCGCTTGAATACACGTCATTTTCTACCATACGTTATCCGTATAGCACTTGCACAGTAATCTAAATAGATGTGCACTTAAAAAAAGCTCATACCCCTCATGTTGCATAATCTGATAGACCATTTTGGCTTTCTTCATGCATCTTTGTACATAGAGTTAAATCAATATGAAAAGGCATACCAAAAAGTTACATTGGCTATGAGGGATGGAAATTTGCAACCCTCATCACGATACTATTATAACACCCCTTACAAATATACTGCCTTTTCATTGGTTTAGAGCGCGTCACATGATATGTCTTAGTTTTACTAGACGTCGGCCGTGTGATAGTGCGGCATCGTTTGGCGTGTGATAGTGCATCGTTTGCCGTGTGAAAGTCCAACGACTATCACATGGCGTGCAGTACCCAGACGTCTTTTTACCCACCATAAACCCAATCAGAATTGTGCGTCTGTGTATCTAACACGCGTACGAACAAATGTTAAGTGTACGAAGATGATAAATAGTCTGTTGGGGGGTGTTATAAAACAAATATTGACTGCTTTAACTCGTGCTCTGGTTAAAACTATGACTCCCTCGACCGTTCCATTTTCCCTAGGCTGCGCCTCAGGAAAATAGAACGCTCCGGGGATCACCTCGAGAGTCACAGTTTTAACCATAGCACCCCAGGCAGTCAATATTTGTATACAATTATATGGAATAGAGTAGATGAATAACAAAATTATAATAATTATTTATAATAGTCAGAATCCATAAAGTACTTTATACACCCGAGGCTCAAAGCACTTTAAGACACTGGACACTATTGGTAATTGTCAAAGACCAGTCTTCACAGTTGGTGTACCTCAACATATGCATACAATAACAAACCTGTGAAAATTTGAGCTCAATTGGTCGTCGAAGTTGCGAGATATTAATGAAAGAAAAAAACACCCTTGTCATACGAAATTGTGTGCTTTCAGATGCTTATGATTATGAGACCTCAATTTCTAAATCTTAGGTGTAGAAATCAAAGTCGTGGAAAATTACTTCTTTCTCGAAAACAAGGTCACTCAGAGGGAGCTGTTTTTCACAATGTTTTATACTATCAACCTCTCCCCAATACTCGTGATCAAGAAATGTTTTATGACAATAATTATTTTGAGTAATCATGTACCAATAGTTGAATAGTGTCCATTGCCTTTAAACATAGTATTTCCTAAAAGGTATAGAACTACTTTGAATGATGAGAACTACTCCTTTTACACAGAACAATGTAATGGTTTACAAGGTGCTGTGGTGCAATATAATGCCAATCCAGCCAGGAACACCGAGGCGAACCCCTTCTCTTTTCTAAATGTGCACTGGGCTCTTTTAAATGCATTACAAAACACATGGGACCAACAGATTTACATCCAAACTGAGGACGAAGCTAAGTGTCTTGCTTATGAGGACAGAGTGTCACGACTGGGACTCGAACCTGGGACTTGAACCCACACTCTGCTGATCAGAAACACCAGAGTTTGAATTTGATGCTTTTAACCACTCGGCCATGACACTTCCTTAATAGGCATACAATGAAGTCATTTTGGCTTTGAGGGGTGCCAACTGGTTACACTCCTATGTACACATGTATAGAGACTAAAATGAAACACAAAAGGCATTAAACCACAAAGTTACATGAGGGGTTGTTCCATTGATAGCTGCTCTAGAATTACAAAGGTCGTGGGTTCGAATCCCAACCAAGCAATATGCATGTGATATTTTTTCACAGGACTCGGGAAAGTACTGAGTATACAGTGCTAACACATATCGGTGTATGGGTAAAAACCAAAATGAATATTCTGTTATCCCCGATGCAAATTTAACATCTTATATCATTGCGGTACCCGCTGCCAAAACATAAACTGCCTCTAGCTACTGGAAAATCTCAAGTCTAAATGGTAAGACACTGCTCTAGAATTGCAAGGGTCGTGGGTTCAAATCCCACCCGAGTAACTATGCCTGTGATTTTATTTTCACAGGACTCTGGAAAGTACTGAGTATACAGTGCTAACACACATTGGTGTATGGGGAAAAATCAAAATTAGTATTCTTAATTATCCCCAATGCAAATTTAACATCTATTGGATCGATACATTACCCGCTGCCAAAACATCATTTTGGACTGCCTCTAGCTACCGGACAATCTCAGTAGTCTAGTTGGTAAGACACTGCTCTAGAATTGCAAGGGTCTTGGGTTCGAATCCGACCCAAGAAACATGCCTGTGATATTTTTTCACAGGACTCGGGAAAATACTGAGTATACAGTGCTAACACACTTCGGTGTATCGGTAAAAAAAAAAATTAATATTCTTTATACCCATGCAAATCTATTATATCGTTGTGCTACTGGCTGCCAAAACATAAAATTTCATCTGCCTCTAGCTACTGGACAATCTTGGTAGTCTAAATGGTAAGACACTGCTCTAGAATTGCAAGGGTCGTGGGTTTGAATCCCACCCGAGTAATTATGCATGTGATATTTTTTCACAGGACTCAGGAAAGTACTGAGTATACAGTGCTAACACACATTGGTGTATGGGTAAAAACCAAAACTTATATTCTTTATCCCTGATGCAAATTTAACATCTATTATATCGTTGCGTTACTAGCTGCCAAAACATAAAATTTCAAACTGCCTCTAGCTACTGGACAATCTCGGTAGTCTAAATGGTAAGACACTGCTCTAGAATTGCAAGGGTCGTAGGTTTGAATCCCACTCGAGTAATTATGCATGTGATATTTTTTCACAGGACTCAGGAAAGTACTGAGTATACAGTGCTAACACACATCGGTGTATGGGTAAAAACCAAAACTTATATTCTTTATCCCTGATGCAAATTTAACATCTATTATATCGTTGCGTTACTAGCTGCCAAAACATAGAATTCAAACTGCCTCTAGCTACTAGACAATCTCGATAGTCTAAATGGTAAGACACTACTCTAGAACTGCAAGGGTTGTGGGTTTGAATCCCACCCGAGTAATTATGCATGTGATATTTTTTCACAGGACTCAGGAAAGTACTAAGTATACAGTGCTAACACACATCGGTGTATGGGTAAAAACCAAAACTTATATTCTTTATCCCTGATGCAAATTTAACATCTATTATATCGTTGCGTTACTATAGCTGCCAAAACATAGAATTCAAATTGCCTCTAGCTACTAGACAATCTCGGTAGTCTAAATGGTAAGACACTACTCTAGAATTGCAAGGGTCGTGGGTTTGAATCCCACCCAGGTAATTATGCATGTGATATTTTTTCACAGGACTCGGGAAAGTACTGAGTATACATACAGCGCTAACACACATTGGTGTATGGGTAAAAACCAAAATATTATTCTTAATTATCCCCGATGCAAGTTTAACATCTATTGGATCGTTGCATTACCCGCTGCCAAAACATCATTTCAGACTGCCTCTAGCTACCGGACAATCTCGGTAGTCTAGTTGGTAAGACACTGATCTAGAATTGCAAGGGTCGTGGGTTTAAATCCCACCCGAGTCATATGCCTGTGATACTTTTTTCACAGGACTGGGGAAAGTACTGAGTATACAGTGCTAACACAAATCGGTGTATGGGTAAAACAAAATTATATCTGATCTGGGCTGGGTCTAGTCATGTTTGATTTGGGCAAGGTCTAGCCACACTAGGTTAGATGATGTCTGATATAGGCCAGGTCTGGCCGTACTAGGTTAGATGATGTTTGATCTGGGCCTGGTGTGACCACACTAGGTAAGATGATGTCTGATTTTGGCAAGGTCTGGCAACATAGGTTAGATGATGCTTGATCTGGGCCAAGTCTGACCTCAAGTTCTAAATCTGAGGTCTCGAAATCAAATTCATGGAAAATTACTTCTGTCACTTTAGAGGGAGCTGTTGCTCACAATGTTTTATATCAACCTCTCCCTGTTACTCTGATTATCAAGAAAGTTTTTTTTTTAATAATTTTTTTGAGTAATTACCAATAGTGTCACTGCCTTTAACAAAGAGAAATCCAGTGCAAGACATATCTCATGAACAGTAACCGTAGATGATCCAAATTGGATCCCCCTAACTACAGCCTTCTGGGATCACTACAGAGCTAAACACTTGAAGTGGGACGTCACATATTATGGGTGTCGTGGCCAAGTGGATATGAGCACCGAACTCAAGCTCTGGTGCTTCTGTTTAGCAGAAAGTGGGTTCGAATCCCGTGCATGACACTTGTGTCCCTGAGCAAGACACTTTTAAACTAAAATTGCATCTCTCCACCCAGGGGGTAAATGGGTACTTGTGAGGGCAGGGAGGGTTCTTAGGATTGGTTTAGCAGAGTAGCGCATATTAATATTGCACAGGCTGCATACTCCCCACACCAGGGGAGCTGAGATGGTTTAAGGAGTGATTTAAGGCCCAGTGACCAGGGGTAATAATGTTGGAAACGTTTTCAGAACCCCTCCGGGTGTGAAAAGCGCTATATAAAAACTGGTTGTTATTATTAATTATATTATTATTAGCTGTTCCGACGTAGTGGTCGGAAGAGCTATTGAAATCGTCAAGATTTTTATTTGTTATTATTATTATTATTTAGATCTGTCAAAAGCCCACAGGCCAAAAGTCATACTTGGCCTAGTATAAAAAAGTCAAAGCCTATAACATATTAAAGCATGTTTTGAAGTTACATATAAATGTAATTGGCATAAATTAATTAAATAATTAACTAATTTATAACGACATGAATAATTAATTAGTTAATCTTTAGACCGCCATATCTCAAAAACTATACGTCCGATCGTAACTTTTTATTCAATTTTATACTTTTTTGGTACTGTATAACTATTCGATGGCCTTAAAATCCGGACGACGTCACCATGACGTCATGTAATGCACGTTTTGTGTCTGTGCACAAACACAATGGCTCTTGAAGTGTAAAC
The DNA here is from genome assembly GCF_032118995.1 of Asterias amurensis. Lineage (NCBI taxonomy): Eukaryota > Metazoa > Echinodermata > Asteroidea > Forcipulatida > Asteriidae > Asterias > Asterias amurensis. The sequence continues at coordinate 19,085,342 of NC_092649.1, forward strand.
AAACCCAGCTTTTGGAAACATGATTTATTCAATTACAATTAAATTACATGTTGCATATTTTTAGATCGAGATATATTTCACTGACGGTCATTTTAAAAGCATTAAAACTTATTGAAACAGTGTAATTAAAGGCAGTGGACACTATTGGTAATAACTCAAAATAATTATTGGCATAAAACCTTTCTTGGTGACGAGTAAGGGGAGAGGTTGATGGTATAAAACATTGTGAGAAACGGCTCCCTCTGAAGTGCCAGAGTTTTTGAGAAAGAAGTAATTTTCCACGAATTTGATTTTGAATCCTCAGATTTAGAACATGAGGTCTCGAAATCAACCATCTAAACGTACACAACTTCGTGTGACAAGGGTTATTTTTCTTTAATTATTATCTCGCAACTTCGACGAACAAATGAGCTCAAATTTTCACAGGTATGTTATTTTATGCATATGTTGAGATACACCAAGTGAGAAGGCTAGTCTTTACAATTACCAATAGTGTCCACTGCCTTTAAAAGAAAAAACCTGTATTCCCAGGGCCAATTTTTGGCAGATGATAACTTGACTTGTAATTTTATATTGTCAAAATTGTAACATTGTTACTTGACAAAGTCCGTATCCCATTTACGACCGGTGTTATTGCGTTTTTTTGTTAAATTTACTTAGATTTCTTACGGTCACCGACTAGCACAAGTCTAAACTTATTCCCAAAATTTGGCAAGCCCCAAGCGTGGTGTGTCATGGACCGGGTTCTTTTCAGGCGATGAGCTCGGACGACAAAAATAGACCGCCTGGGATTTGGAATGATTTACGGGTAGTCACCTTGTTTGCGCCGGGACCATTTGCCTAAACTAATTCCAGTATTTCCCTTTACTTTCGGAAATTAGACCATGACAAACAAAAACTCTTTGACAGGAATAGGCCTACAACAGCAGAGATTTTATTATGCTGACGATTCTCTGGTGGTTGAGTGGCTCAATTTTACAGAGCTGCTTATAATAAATATAGGCAACACAGTTTGCTTTACACAATTGCAGAAATTGAGTAGAATACCTGGGTTCACAACTTTTACATGAGGCATGGTTAAAGCTGCTTTTTGTGTTTAAAAAGCTATGTAGTTTGGTCCTGGGCCAATGGCTTTTAAAGGAAAGAATTGCAGCGCTTACGTAATCAGGGAATTGTACTTACGCTAAGCATATTTAACAGCGTAGAGGGGAACCTTTAAAAAATTGCAGAAATTGAACAGAAAACCCTGATAATTCACAACTTGTACATGAGGCATGGTATTGTGTCTAGTTACTTTAGTCATCATTTGCTGTATTACTGCTTTTTGTGTTTAAGAAGCTATAGTGTAGTTTCGTCCTGGGCCAATGGCTTTTAAAGGAAAGAATCACAGCGCTTACATACATGTAATCAGGGAATTGTGCTTACGCTAAGCGTATCTAACAGCTTAGAGGGGAATGTGTTCTTGAGCGTAACAATTCGCAACAAATAATTTGCAACAAATAATTTGCTACAGTTGACTAATTGTGCTCAACTCCTGCGAAACTTTCACTGCGAAAACAGCGACTTCAAAATTTGATTTGCATTCGCAGGATAACCCGAACCATGCCATACTTGACTCCCTGCACCGGGCGACTAGTGTGCTTTATATTAAAGTCGCGACTACTAATTATTATTCGAGTTGCGACTACTGTTTTTCTCTTATAAATGTGACCACACGTTGAGTACAAAAATTGTCCCAACTACCTGTTTGGTGAACCAGCTGTGTTGCTTCGCAACATAATTAATATTGCGCTTGCGGCACATTGCGGCACAAACCTTGAGAATCCGTAATTTATCTCAACAACGTAGTTGGGTTTGAGGTGCGACTAGTCGAGTAGAAAATTTCACTAGTCACCCAGGCCTATCATTAAGGGAACTTGCAAGCTTGGGTCCAATGTCATGCTCTGCTCTGGAAGCAAAGATTCAGTGCTTAGCAGAAGCAGTGAATTCTGTGCTTACATCAAGTGAAATAGACTGCTTAGCAGGTATTTCTTTTGTTTGTGTGCTTCCAAGTTCGCACATTATATTCTGCGCTTGCACAGTAAGCAGAAAATGGTGATCGTAAGCGCAGATTTAGGTGGTTAAGAGTTCAGTGAAATCCACTCGTACTAGATCAAACATCAAACCACCGACCAAATACAAGGATTTTATCCGTTAGTGTACTCTAAAATTACTGCCATGAAAAAATAAAGGATATGTTGATTAGACCACTTATCTTATATACCGCCTTCTATTGGCAGGTTACAATGTGTAATGAAACTCATGTACAAAGCATTGGACCACTGAACATGACCCAAAGAGTTCTTAATTCCTATCATAAAACTTATTAAAATTCTTTATTAATTAACCACGTGACCCTCATTTGCATATTTAATTAGGAAATCTTTGCAACATCATATCTCAAGAACTAAACGGCCAAGTTTTAAACTGTTTGTAGATATAGACTCCTTGGGGGTTGGAGGTTAATTTTGAAAAACCGTGACCTCAAGCTGACCTCTACTTCCGGGTCAACCGGAAGTGGGACCATATCTCATAAACTATACATTTTTCAATTTTTGTCCAGTTATAGACGATCCTTGGTCATTTTAGCACATAATCCAAGCAAAAGAACAAGGAACAGCTCTGTGTTTGTTGACAAACACTTTTAGCTCTAGCTAGTTATTATAATTATTATTATTATTATTATTATTATTATTATTATTATTATTATTATTATTATTATTATTATTATTATTATTATTATTATTATTATTATTATTATTATTATTATTATTATTATTATTATTATTATTATTATTATTATTATTATTATTATTATTATTATTATTATTATTATTATTATTATTATTATTATTATTATTATTATTATTATTATTATTATTATTATTATTATTATTATTATTATTATGCTCTGGCCTTACCTTCCACTTGATACTGAGCCAGGCATTTTACATAACAGTGTTAATCTCATAATTATGTGCAAGTGCAATGACGTCGCCAGGTAAAATGGATCACTACCAAGTATATTGACAGGTAAAATGGATCATTACCAAGTTATTTGTATGCAGAGTTTACAGGTACGCTATCCTTGTATGATCGCATCTAGAATTACGACTCCTGTTCACCAGTTAAAACTTTCCATAGCCATTCGACATTTTTATGGAAAGTACTAAGGTGTAAACTTAATAACTTCAAAAGCACTGGCGAAAGGGGCCGCCTTCGGTGGGTCGGCGGCTTTTCTTGAGGCCAGGCCCGTAACCAGGTTGTTGTTTTTTAGGGAGGGGGGGGGGGGGGGGTGGGATGGAGGCTTTTGCATATGAAAAAAGGTACATGTGTGCGTTAGGGTTAGAATTGGGCGTGTGATGGGCTAAAGTAGCAGCTTGGCCACCTGTTTTTCTTTTCCGAAACTCCCATGTCAGGATTGGAAATCGGGCTTTTACTCAACACCAATTAAATCATAATAATGATTAATATTTATATGGCGCTACTGCAAATTTGGATGCTTATAATGCATGAATATTTACAAACATGACCACTGCCTCATTTGTTTTATTCTCTTGAAAACCAATTTGACTCATTAACGACCAAGTTGTACAGCATCAAGATAATTCAACCACAAAAATCAAACCAATTTATTCCTAGATAAAGAGAAGAAGTTATGGATAGTGCTGGGCGAATAGTAAAATTTTGATATTCGGATACCGCTGGCCAACTATCCGAAATTAACCGGATATTCGAATAGTTTTTTCGCCGCTAGAGGGCGCTGTTCGTTTGTGAATGAGATCGTATGGGCGGATTGATATTAGTTTTAGACAGTGTCACTCGGTTCATTCATAAAATAACCGGATCTAATTTAAAGATGCCGATTTGCTTTTTCTTTTGATTGTGATTGACTCTACGTTAAGGAAAACTTTCGTAGTCTTTGAACAAAATACGTCAGAAATGTCATTGTTTTAACTCTTCACGGAGGTGAGCATAGTTAAATACTTAATTTATGCTGTTTTATGCTGTCTTAATAGAAGTTTCATAAGGATTCAGACAAAACATTCATATCAGTTGTCGCCCGACATCCGCGGATATTCGGATATTAAAAGAATATCCGGTTACTTGGTTGTAATTACAGAACTATCCGGATATCCGGTTAAGAAAAACAAGGCATTCGCGGTTACGGATAGGAAAACCTATTCGCCATTAACCGGATATTCGAATAATTCGCCCAGGCCTAGTTATGGACAAGTGTTTTGCTCAAGATTTCAGGTCTTATGATGTGCTCTGTTTGTCTTCCATCCATGAAAGAAGTCATTACACTTCATTCACAGTTTCTTGATATCCATATTCTACAAGTTAAAGAATTAAAGACACTGGACACTATTGGTAATTGTCAAAGAACAGTCTTCTCATTTGGCGTATCACAACATATGCATAGACTAACAAACCTGTGAAAATTTGGAGCTCAATTGGTCATCGAAGTTGCGAGATAATAACGAAAGAAAAAAAACACCCTTGTCACACGGAGTTGTGTGCTTTCAGGTTCGAGACCTCAAATTCTTAATCTGAGATCTCAAAATCAAATTCACGGAAAAATACTTCTTTCTCGAAAACTACTCCACATCAAAGGAAGCCGTTTCTCACAGTGTTTTATACTATCAACAGCTCTCCATTACTCGTTACCAAGTAAGGTTTTATGCTAATAATTATTTTGAGTTATTACCAATAGTTTCCACTGCCTTTAACATAACATTTACATAATTAGGTTCTGCTCATGACAAGATCTACGTTTGAAACCAAGGCGCTCCACAGTCTTTCCGACCAATTGCAACAGTCGATCTTTCAACTACGAGAGAGCGTCCAGTCGCTCCCAACTGTTTCAGACGCCAAACTTTTCATGTACTTCACTCAGAATTTGGTTCGGCGCGACTCTGGAGCGCCTCTCTGAAACGGGTGTAAACTGCTTACCTCTTCCTGTTTCTTGAACATTTCAACTCTCCCTGTACCCTGTAAGTGGTTTCAAAGCTTCCTTGGTAAAGTCTTCAGCATCTGCTATGGGAGACCTCAAATTCTGAGTCTGAGACTGACTTTGGATCGTGTGGATGTCTTTAATGATAACGGGTCACGCCATCTTCCAAGGAACACACACTGTTAAACATTACAAAAGGTTTCCATGTAAATTAGCTATACATTGGTTTGCTCAAGTATTCACTGGAATTGTAGGTCTTATGAAGTGCTCTGTTTGACTTCCATCCATGAATTTGATATCAAATTCTACAAGTTACAAAATTAAAACAATTAATCATAACCCAAACTTTACAATCTTGCTTATGATATTATGACAAATTACTCAAGTATCTTTTGTGCTCGTACAACATTTTCTGGTCTTCCAGTATGAATGTGACAGGCAGTCAGTGATTCTTTAGTTGAATCCATCTCAGATCACGCCACACTTATGTGGACCATGCGCTCTTCTTGACCAAAATAAGCCCAAGACTTGGCCTCCTCTAAACAAGTAATCTTTTCGTAAAAACGAAGCATACAGGCCTGTGTTCATGAAATAAATGATCACAATAAGACTAGAGTGCTTACCTGTTCCTGTTTATTGTACATGTCCAACTCTCCCTGTACCATGTAGTGGTTTCAAAGCTTCCTTGGTAGAGTCTTCAGCATCTGCCATGGGAGTCTGAGACTGACTTTGGATCTTGTGGCTGTCTTTACTGATAATGGGTCACACCATCTTCTAAGGGACACACACACTGTTTAAAATTACAAAAGTTTCCATGTAGCTGTACATTTATTTTGAACAATACGAATAAGGAGGCCCATTCATAAATGTCAATGTTTAAAAAAAATCAGTTTTTTAACAAAAGTAAAAAAGTTGAAATGATTGTTGTCTATTTTTGAATGCAATTTCAGACCGGTACTTCTGACACTGTGAAGTGTACGTCCGACACCAATATATTAAATGCCATTTCTTAAAATTCAAACTTAGAAAAAAAATGTCTTATCTTTAAGTGCATTCACAGAGGTCTGATGAATCCATAAACTGTGAAACATGTATGTACCGGTAGTCAATGTCGTAAAATTGGCTTTCGAAACGCATGTGTGCAAAAGTTGTCGTTTTGAATTTGACTGGTACGTGTGTAAAATATTTCTGAAAACAACTTTTGTTGGTTTGTACAGCAAGTACACAGAATGAAGATTTATGTGAAACAGTTACTTTGCTCAATACGAGTTTCTTTTGGAAGGTTTGGTTTCATACAAAGTACTAGTTGCGAAAACGTAACCCTCCTCCCGAGGGGCCGGAGGGTTACGAGATTCTTTCAAGCGGCAAATGACAATCTGGTCCAACACGTACATGTACAATTACGACAGCTAGTCACCAGATTTGCCCCATTTTTACCACAGTTCAAAAATCATGACACAAAATCTAAGGGCACGAACTTAATCCGCAATGTCTGATGAACACTCAAAACACCATTGAGAAAAAACAAATTGAAGAAAAAGGACAAAAACTTACCAAATCCCGCAGCGAATTCCCAGGTTTATATTTTGAACCTGTCGCAACGCTTTGCAAACGCTTTATTTTAGTTGGACATTCTGTGAAATGGGGTGTTACACCGTGCAGTGCTGCAGTGTGTGCGCGCCACACTTCGACTGAGTGAACGGCGGGCAATGTAAACAGACAGCAAACACGCACTGCCTTTCACAGAATGGTTTAGTCCAACCAAAAAATAAAACGTTTGCAAAGCAATGGCGGCAGGTTCAAAATATAACCCTGGGAATTCGCTCCGGGATCTGATAAGTTTTTGTCCTTTACTTCAAAAATTATTGTCTCAATGGTGTTTTGAGTGTTCATTAGACATTGAGGATTTCGTGCACTTAGAATTTGTGCCATGATTTTTGAAAGTGGGTAAAAATGAGGCAAATCTGGTGACTAGCTGTCGAAATTATACGTGTTGGACCAGATTGTCATTTGCCGCTCGAAAGAATATTGTAACCCTCCGGCCTACCTTGGCGGCCGTCGGGAGGAGAATAACGTTATAGCAACTATTCAAAGACCAACTCAACCGATCCAACACCAGGGTTCCTTTAAAGGCAGTGGACACTATTGGTAATTACTCAAAATAATTATCAGCAAAAAACCTCACTTGGTAATGAGTAATTGGGAGAGGTTGATAGTATACAAATATTGACTGCTTCGAGTGCTATGGTTAAAACTATGACTCCCGAGGTGATCTAGTCTGTCGGACTAGCGCACGGCGCCATGTGCTAGTCTTCGGACTAGCGCATGGCAAACCGGCGCTCTATCACACGGCCGTCGTCTCGCAAAACTAAGACATGTCATGTGACGCGCTCTAAACCAATGAGCAGGCACAATACTTGCAAGGGGTGTTATAATATAAAACATTGTGAGAAACGGCTCCCTCTGATTCCTGAAGTAGGAATGTGTTTTCAGTAGGATAACAGGAAAATTGTTCACAATCAAAAACTTTAAAAAAAAAAAATTAATGGTGTGTTGAAATTTTTAAAATTTTGGTTTTACGTTGCGAGAGACAGTCCGCCATTAACAGTGCTTATGCATGCACGACATTGGAGCAACGTCATATTTTTTCACACCTTTCATTGGTTGGTATTTTATTGAATATTCCGAAGCTAGTATGGCGTACAAAATAAATCAAAAATATTATTCAATTACTACTTAACAAATTTAATTACATTTTTGTCACACGGCATTATGGCTACTATGAATCCAGAGATATCATAAGGCATGGTAGAAAAACACCACACACCCCCTTAAAACACACACACTTCATAACAATTCGTTTTCCCCCATTTCAGACCAGTAATGTTTTGTTTCAGGAGATAAGAAACCAATCTATGACATATTCTCTTTAATATAGACGTAATATTTTTGACGCTTATCGGAATTTATTACAGTATGCAGTTAATCAAAAAAATTTTTTATTCTCAGCATGATTAAGCCTGATGAAAATACAGACCGTGAGTAAACTGCATAGCTTCTGTCACCAGTACAGCTTGCACAATCTAGCTGTAAACGGGAATCAAAGTTGGGGACCGAAAACATATGAGGGTCGATAATGTGTGACGCTACGATTTAACGTAGTTTTCGAGAAAAAAAGTAATTTTCCACGAATTTGATTTCAAGACCTCAAGTTTACAATTTGAGGTCTCGAAATCAAGCATCCACAAGCACACAACTTCGTGTGTCGCAACTCTGACGACCAATCGAGCTCAAATTTTCACAGGTTTGTTATTTTATGCAAATGTTGAGATATCCTGGTGTCATGTGTTTTCAGTAGGATAACAGGACAAATTTTCACAATCAAAAACTAAATATTTTTTTTTCAAATCATTTATCCAATTTTTTAACAATAACACTTACACTTCATGGTGTGTTGAAATTTTTCAAGTTTTGGTTTTACGTTGTGAGAGACATGCCGCCATTAACAGTGCTTGTGCATGCACGACATTGGAGCAACGTCACATGTTTTCACACCTTTCATTGGTTGGTATTTTATTGGATATTCAGAAGCTAGTATGGCGTGCAAAATAAATCAAAAATATTATTCAATTACTACTTAACAAATTTAAATACATTTTTGTCCTAAGGCATTTTGGCTACTATATTAGAATCCAGAGATATCATAAGGCATGAAAGTAAAACACCCCACCCCCCCTTGATGCACTCACACTTCATAACAATCCGTTTTCCCCCATTTCACACCAGTAATGTTTGGTTTCAGGAGATAAGATACCAATCTATGATATTTTCCCTTTAATGTAGACTTAATATTTATTACGCTTATCGGAATTTATTACAGTATTCAGTAAATCAAAAAAAAAAAATTGTGGTCATTTTCACTTAAAATATTTTAATATTTTCCCCATATTGGCACACCATAGAATCCCAAATAGTAACCACCTCACGTGATCCATCTAGTGACTAAAGCAGAATGAAACTCAATCTAGCAGATAGCAATGTTGTTTTGAACTTTTGAGGTTGGATGATGTTTCTTTGACTCATTTGAATGTTGGCATAATAATGCACTAGTGATTAGTACCAAAAATCAATCATTTTATAAATGTTTGAGCATAACCAACGACAGGAAACTTTTTTCTCAGCATGATTAAGCCTGATGAAAATACAGACCGTGAGTAAACTGCATAGCTTCTGTCACCGGTGCAGCTTGCACAATCTCGCGGTAAACGGGAATCAAAGTTGGGGACCGAAAACATATGAGGGTCGATAACGTATGACGCTACGATACACCAAGTGAGAAGACTGGTCTTTGACATTATTTTACCAATAGTGTCCATTGTCTTTATTAACCAACAAGTTCACTCACTGTTCACGGCCAGTCTTCAGTCAAGAACAACACAAATACACCAGTTTATATATTATCAACAGCATGCATGAACATTTCCGGTTAATATACTGTACTTTCTAAAGTTTAATGTTCGCTTACCTTGGTTTTTCCTGACATTTTTGAGTTCCCTTCTCCTCGGACCGTCTCGGCGTCGTCACTTTTGCAAAATTCCAATCACCCGGTCTATGTTTGTTCTCGACAACAGAGGGCGCTAAACCTCCAGTTGTTTGTTTCGTTTTCCCCCGCGCGCGTGGTAAGAACTCAATTAATTAAATACTTTATGATCGGTTGTTTTGTTTGGATGTTTTGTAACGTTGTAATAACAACAAATCTGGTTTTGATTTGCACTTACGGTTATCTATCCATGGGGGGGGGGGGGGCACACATCATTGGTTGGGGGGGGGGTGTTAGAGATAGTCATTACATGGCGTTACTGCAAACCTTTCCAATTTATAATAATTATCATAATTTAACGCTACACAATGCATCTACTGGGCCTAGATCGACTGTATCGGGATCGGGATTGCTTTAAATAAGGGAATCAATGTGTGGTGAAGAGGTTTCCAACTAGTGGTTTAATCCCAACGAGGCCTGGTTGAGGTAAATTATCAAGAACCAGGCCTCGGCGGGTTTAAACCACATAGTTGAAAACCGATTCAACACACTTTGATTCCCATTCATAAATACCTTTTCGGTCAAAAAACATCAACACTTTTGGTCAAAAAGTAAAATAAATGAAAAAATTACAATTGTTCAATGATTTCAATCAACACAACACCCCTCCAGCTATGAAATGGGAAGGCCCTCCGCCGCCCTCGGGTAAACAACTCCTTATAAGGGAATGCTGTGCGCGTCGCGCGTATCGCGTGATGTGGCGCAACTGTCTCGGCCGTTGCTCTCGACCAATAGGAATGAAGAAACTGTCTTATAAGCACAGCTGCAAGCTCGCGTGTCACGCCCATGGTTCAACACTTTTTATTGGTCATAAACAACGGTTTATACACACCCACGTGACGCGCTCTCCACCAATAGGAATAGCGAAACTGTCTGATGTATTTATGAATGTAAAAAGAAAAGTTACAGAATTGTAAGAAACAAAAATCGTGAAGATCACAAAATTACATAAAACTAACATGGTCTCTATGATCATGATAGTAGAAAAAACATCAATTGAAATATTAATTCTGTCTGAAATGTCATATAAATATTTGATGAGAAATAGTTTTTTTTAATTCAATGTTTTATTTTGGCATTGATGCAATGCAAAAAATTTGTAATCGTTTTTTACTGTTCTCTCGTGACCCAGCTGACCGATCAATCTCAAACTTCTACAGGTTTAGGGTTAGTTTGTCAGTTTATATGGTGGATGTTTACATAAAGTGGGTACACTGTACTGACAGCAACTGTTTTGTTAGCAAAAAACAAACTCTGCAATGTTCCTTTAATAATTAATTAACAATGGAATAGCGGGCAGAACATGCGGAAAGTGCCAGCTACGGCTGATTCATTTCCGAATCAGAGGTAGTTTGCAGCGCAGAAGATAATTATTAGCATAAAACCTTACTTGGTAACGAGTAATGGGGATCGAGAGGGCCTGTTCTTTGCTCTATGGTATAATACATCGTGAGAAACGAAATTTAAATCCTCCATGGTGTGACATGGAAGTTTCTTAAATTATTAGCTCAAATTTTCACAGGTGTGTGTTTATTTTATGCATGGCTAATTTATCCCTCCATGTTTTATGTACAATGTTGAGAAGACTGGTCTTTGACAATTACCATTAGTGTCCAGGCCTTTAAAAGAGTTTTGTGTAGTGAATTCCTTTAAGAATGAATACAGCTTTCTTAGCGCACAGAAGACGCACGCTTTTGTTTCCTTCTTTTGAAAATCACTGAGGTGCGTAGCGACAATGAGGGGCGCTTAGACTTGATTCAAGTTTTAGATTGCGGTTATTCTTCTACATCTCAGCCACGAAAAACGCCTCCACATTGTTAGCTATCACGCGCCTACGAAAGTTCACAAGAGGGCGCTGTTTGTAGCGGCTATCAGCAGCAGGACGACTTGGAACCAAGTCTAAGGGGCGCATAGCAAAATCTCGTCCACTTCACCGTCAGCTCTTGTCAGAGAAGGTTCTTGCGAAGACAGTTTTCTTCACTGCTATTTTCTTTCTTTCTTGGTGGTGTTTGCCCCTGACAGGGAATAACCTGTTCATTGGTTACAGTTGTAAGTAACAAGTATTAATTATTACGCCTAGGCAGTTGCAGGCATTTTTTTTCATTAATGTTAGGCCTGGGCATTTGCAGGCCGACCAAATCTAAATAAAATTGTTGGAAACGTTATAAATTTATCTAACTCTTACCGACATTTAACATTAACAGTGTTATGATAAGATATGTGTGTGTTGTTGATTCTAGAGGCAGTTTTCCAAATATTATTCTAAGCCTAAATATAGAGGCATTTCATTTCATGAAAGCCATTTGGTACTCAAGTGTGTTTTTATGTGATGCTGAGACAGCACATGCCTTCATTGCATCCTATATTTATACCTTAAATTATTTCACATTATAAAACTTAATATCATAATTTAACGCAAAACGAGGCATCTACTGGGATTGTATCGGGATCGGGATTGCTTGAAATGTTTTTAGAACTAAATTTAATGGAGGAGCGGGCTGAACGCGGAAAGTGCCAGCTAGGGTGATTTGCAGCTTTGAAATAAGGATACCCTGATACACTGGACATTATTGGTAAATTGTCACAGGTCTTCTCACTTGACGTTTCCCAACATAATGCATAAAATAATAAACCTGTTATGGGGGGGGGGGGCGTACACATCATTGGTTGGGCCCAGCACGGAGGTAGATCCATCAATAGAGTCAGGACAGATTTATAATAGAGGGCAGAGGGGCAGGGGGTGGGAGGGTGGTGCAGGGAAAGGAAAACCCCCAATTACAGCCATTTGGTACAAAAACTTTGTTTTTAATATTTAATGCATAAGACAGCACACGCCTCCATTGCATCTTCTATGTATATCTTTGTAAAATATTTCACCTTATAAATATCATAATTTCCACATGATTTCCAGGATAAGCAAACAACAGCTGGATACCACTAACAAGCAATATGCAACAAATGGTAAATTGGTTGGTAATCCTGTTTTTATCAAGGAAGAAATTTCATGCTAAACAAAATGTTGTGTGCTTACAGGTTTTATGTAAATTTTGTAATAGTGTTGTATAACAGGCTGAAATGGATTTCCCATCGTGGATAATAAAGTGAATTGAAATGGAAATTGAAATTGAAATTGCATTGCTCACATTTTGTGTTGTTACACAACATTCCCGGGACGTCCAACGCCCTACGGCCAGCTGCCCCTGCCGTGTTTCGGTAAGTTTGCTTTCTTATTATTCAATCAATCAATGTACATTTATTTTCCATGTCGACAATAAAAATTTAAGCATACTTAGAAAAGAAATATCGATGAGTATTGAAGGACGGATGCCAGATAATTTAACAGTCATACAATGTGTAGAAATTTAAAGATAACGACTACAGACGTTAACGTGCTAGTCAACATGCAAAGGTTTAAGCATAATGCTTTTGTATATTTCCCTGAGACAGACAAGGACTTGGACGACAAGGAAAAAAAAAAACAACCAAAAACAGAACAAAAAAACAGAAAAACAGTGACACGGACCAGACTAATCAATAAAAATAACTATTGACAAAACAGTCTTTGTACAATTAGTGTATAATATTATACTACAGTTATATTCAAGAGGTGCTGTTTCAATTTCTTTGAGAATGAATTAAGTGAACGAGACTTTTTATTTATATTTGTAGGCCTAATTAATGGCTTCCTTTTTGTATTCATGTGTTTAGAGTTCTCGAATTATAAAAGACCTTGTGTCTCCTGTGTCTATTTCCTATAAGGAAATCAATGTGTGGTGAAGAGGTTTTCAACTAGTGGTTTAATCCCAACGAGGCCTGGTTCTTGATAATTTTACCGAGACGAAGTCGAGGTAAATTATAAAGAACCAGGGCTCGGCGGGTTTAAACGACTAGTTGAAAACCGATTCAACACACTTTGATTCCCATTCATAAATACCTTTTCGGTCAAAAACATCATCACTTTTTGGTTAAAAAGTAAAATAAATGCAAAAATTAGATGATTTCTTTCAACACAACACCCCTCCAGCTACGAAATGGTAAAGCCCTCTGCCGCCCTCGGGTAAACAACTCCTTAAGGGAATGCTGTGCGCGTCGCGCGTATAGCGTGATGTGGGACAACTGTTCCAGCCATTGCTCTCGACCAATAGGAATGAAGAAACTGTCTTATAAGAACAGGTGCAAGTGTCACGCCCATGAATTAATATGGAAATATTGACTGCTATGAGGGACACAGTTGAAATTATAGGCCCAAGGTGATGTCAAAACCATGACTATGCCCGAAGCGAAGCTGAGGGCATAGTCATGGTTTTGACATTACCGAGGGCCTGTAATTTCAACTGTGCCCCGAATATTAAGCAGTCAATATTACTTTTATATACCAAATAATATAGATTCTTCTAATCTGATTGGTTAAAAGATTTCATGCACTAGGCCTTGATTTTGAAATGTATAAAGGTGTAATAACTTACCAAAATCATGTCTTCGTGTTCGCATACACGGGTAAAATATACCATTCCGACACTGAACAAATCTAAGTACGAGAGATAATAGATGCCGCCGACAGCAAAAGCACAAAGCAGCTGATAAAATACGCCGTCAAAGTCTTTGAAGACTATCTAAAGCTCATTAACAACCACATGAAATCAACCCGATTTTTCTGTTGACGTAGATGAAATCTTGCTTCATCCATTTTACGTTGCGAGTTTGACATGAACACAAACAATTAAATTTCCCACACAAACAACTACGTTGAAAGGTCGTCTGCGAATAAAGGTCACAGCTATAGTTCATGTAGTTCGCGCCGTGACACGACGAACGTATACAACGCATCAAACACTTGCGCGACCTACATGTAGGAATACAGTGTATTGAGACGGATCCATTATTTTCCAGGCTGGCATAGTCGATTGACTATGCCCCGGGCATAGTCAATATGACGTCATCTTGAAAGAAAAAGCGGGCATAGCTATTTACATGACTCCTGTTTTAACCAATCAGATTAGAGGATTCTATACATGAGGTATATAAAACTTTTTACCGGTCATAAACAAAGGTTTATACACACCCACGTGACGAGCTCTGATCTCCGCCAATAGGAATAGCAAAACTGTCTTAGGTATTATTTTATGAATAGCCTGTAAAACCGGGTTTATGCTCAGTGTCTAAATTATAATGTTGTGTTTAAGACAATGGACACTATATTGGCAACGTTCAAAGACCAGTCTTCTCACTTGGTGTATCTCAACATATGCACAAAATATCCAACCTGTGAACATTTCAGCTCAATTGGTCGTCGAAGTTGCAAGATAATAATGAAGAAAAAAAAACACCCTTGTCACACGATGTTGTGTGCTTTCAAATGCTTATTTCGAGACCTAAAATTCTAAATCTGAGGTCTCGAAATCAAGTTCGTGGAAAATTCTTCTTTCTCGAAAACTACGTCATTTCAGAGGAAGCCATCTCTCACACCATATTACTATCGACCTCTCCCCTTATCACGTAAGGTTTATGCAAATAATTATTTTGACTAATTACCAATAGTGTCCAGTGTCTTTAATGGAGTAATAGCTAAATACCACTTATCATTTTCAGGTCTGAAATATTCAAGCCAACCAGAGGAAAATATTGATGAGTTTGTTGCTGTCACAGAGTGAAATAAAATTAGCAAAACTACTCCAGATCTTATGGTAACATAGTAACATAATATAATTTGTGTATGGCCAGAGTGCCTGTGTATAGTTCTTTAAATTTTTAATAGATGTTAAATTTGCATCCGGGACAAAGAATATTATTTTTATTTGTTTACCCATACACCGATGTGTGCTAGTACTGTTACTTTCCCGAGTCCTGTGAAAAAAATCACAGGCATGTTACTCGGGTGGGATTCGAACCCACGACCCTCTAAAGTTGTTCTTGTAAGATAATAGATAACACGTTTTTTTATGTTGAGTGGCCAAACCGCGCCCCCAAATTCCTTAAACTTGGTGAGCCATCTTATAGTATTCAAAGAAGTAATGTGATTTCAACATACTTTTTTATATGGTTTTGATTGGTTAAGGTATGTGATATTTTGAACAATGGATATTCATGAGCAGGCTTGAGCGAGCAGGCATAACAAGTTAAGGGGGAATACAAACAAAACTCATAAGATTCTTTTCTGGTTTGGGAGGGTGTGTTGGCCGTATGGGAGTATAATATTTTTCATTCTACATTAGAGTTTCATGAGGAGAGGGTGTGAAGCCAGCCTCAAAGATTGAATTGCGAGCCATAGGAGGGAGGGCGTAGCCAGCCTTTGGCAGTGAGAACTTATGAGAGTTCAACCAACAATATTTTGATTGGAGTGTCGCTTGCTGATAAATAATTTATTGAGCAGAACTTCAGCACAGCCAGGATTCGCCAGTATTCATGTAAGTTAAACGTTGTATTAAATATTGTTAAATTTAAAGTGGAATATTGCGATTATTATACATTTTTAGAGAATTTATTTTATCTGTTGTTGTCACAAAGAGTATGTGGTTCAAGACGGGCGAGTTAGCCAACCGAAGTTATAATTAAACCACTCGCTCTTTGCACCATTAAAGGTGTAACAACTTGGGCAATTCCATGGTCAGTCGCATTCTACTTTTCTGTGTCATTTCTTGATCTTGGTGCTAGAAGTTCTATGTGATATATCCTTTCCACCAAGTCTCAAGACTGATTTGTACCCAAGGCTTTGAATTGGTGATATTAGGAATGTTGTGGGCTTTGTGATATCGATGCTATAACGTTGTAAAAAGTGATCAGTCGCATTTATACAAAAAAGGACACGGTAAAAAATACACTTGTCACAATTCAAAAAATGTCCTCTAACCAAAAAACTTGTGCAAGTGTTACTGGATGTAGGCCTATCACACAACTCTTAAACATCAGTACATGTATTCAAAAGGATACTTATAAATTGTCAGCAACTTGAACTTTTAGGTATAAATGGCAAAACCATGGCCAGTCGCATTACGGGCAGTTGCATTACAGTTTTCCAGTCAACTTAGCCAATCCTATATGGAGCCCAAGCTGAGTTCTTATTTGGCAAAATTGGCTTCATTCCTTGTCAACAACTAAAAGAAATTGGGTTTCATGTTAGCTATTACTTTTAAGTGGCGAAGGCTATGACAAAAACTTGATTTGTTGGTGTCGTGTCCATTGCTTGGAATTGTACACTTTCATCCAGTGATAATAGATAAAATAAATTCTCTAAAGATGTACAATAATCGCCATGTTCCCCTTTAAATGTAAAAATATTGAAAGACATGCACCGGACACTAATGGTAATCGTCAAAGACCAGTCTTCTCACTTGGTGTATCTCAACATATGCATAAACTAACAAACCTGTGAAAATTTTAACTCAAAATTGGTCGTCGGAGTTGCGAGATAACTATGAAAGAAAAAACACCCTTGTCACACGAAGTTGTGTGCTTTCAGATGCTTGATTTCGAGACCTCAAATTCTAAACTTGAGGTCTCTAAATCAAATTCGTAGCAAATTACTTCTTCCTCGAAACCTACGTCACTTCAGAGGGAACCGTTTCTCACAATGTTTTATACTATCAACCTCTCCCCATTACTCCTTACCAAGTGAGGTTTTATGCTGATAATTATTTTGAGTAATTACCAGTAGTGTCCACAAAGTTTATAATTATGTTTAATAGAAAGTTTATAACAATGTTTCTCTATTCCTGGGTATTTAACCATTGAGCTCGAGTGGAACAAAGGCTCTAAGAAATCAATTTAAAACTCCTGTGTGATATTATGAGATGACTTGTTGTAAATATACCGAGTAGTTAGAATGGTGTTCATTGTGTATTTATGTACAGGGCTTGTGTCTTGGGAGAAGCACCGCACAATGGTAGTACTTGAGAAGTTGAAGGTGGACTGGGATCTCACCGCGAGTGAGCGTACTACTGTTAGATGAGAAGGACGGAACACGCCCCTACCAAGACAGAGGCAGGCAGAACAACAGTAACGTTAATGAGAGAGCTTATAAATATTGTAGAAATTAAAATGTAAATAAATTTGTAAATATAAATGAGAAGCGTCAACATTGTTTTCTTGTGTGTGTGTCGAGGGGGTTGGGTGTACACTGAAGATCTATAGGTGGAGTCCTGGGTATGTGACAATATTGGTGACCACGAAGGGATTAGACACGTCTTATTTTGTCTATTGAAATTGGACCAGTAGTCACTCACTCCAACACACAGCATGAAAATCTATGTTTGGTTGAGTAAATGTGATTACTTGAATGAAGGTTCCTTAGGAAAGTTGCGCCTTAAGCTATTACAACTGTATAACTAGTAGTCCTCTTAAAGCCATTACACTTTCTGAACAAAACAAAAATTAAAAGTTCACAGATTTACAAATAACTTACAGGGTTTACAGAAGGTAATGGTGAAAGACTTCCCTTGGAATATTATTCCATGAAATTCTTTACTTTTTGAGAAAACATTAAAACAATTATCAATTCTCGATATCGAGAATAACGGATTTTAAACACATGTCGTGACACGGCGAAACGTGCGGAAACAAGGGGGGATTTTCCCGTTATCTTCTCCCGACTCCGATGACCGATTGAGCTTATATTTTCACAGGTTTGTTATTTTATATATAAGTTGTGATGCACGAAGTGTGGACCTTTGGACAATACTGTTTACCGATGTTGTGCGATTGCTTTAACAGTTTACAATGTGGAATTTGAGAAGTATGTAAACATGGGAAAGTCCATGCTGGGACTAGCGGGGGACTTACTTCAATTTGTTCAAAGTAGAAAAGCAAAAGATGAAGAACGTGAGGAACGAGCAAAAGAAAGGGAACATGTGAAAGAAATGAAAGTTAGAGAACTCCAGAAGAGACTAAGAAACAAGCCAAGGCTTAAAACATGAGGACAAACAGAAAATGAAGCAGCCCAAGTTACCTAATTTTAATGACAGTAGAGATGACATGGGTTTATTCCTGCGTCGTTTTGAGCGCTTTGCTACTGCCGCAGAGTGGCCAAAGAAAGACTAGGCATGTTCATTAAAGACCCTGGACACATTGTCAAAGACCTGTCTCCTCACTTGGTGTATCTCAACATATGCATAAAATAACAGACATGTGAAAACTTGAGCTCAATTGGTCGTCAAAATTGCGAGTTAAATAATGAAAGAAAAAAACACCCTTTGTCACACGAAGTTGTGTGCTTTCAGATGCTTGATTTCGAGACCTCAAATTCTAAACTTGAGGTCTCGAAATCAAATTCGTGGAAAATTACTTCTTTCTCGAAAACTACCTGACTTCAGAGGGAGCCGTTTCTCACAATGTTTTATACTATCAACCTCTCCCCGTTACTCGTTACCAAGTAAGGTTTTATGCTAATAAATATTTTGAGTAATTAGCAATAGTGTCCACTGCCAAGGCATCGATATCGGCTCACTGAAGAAGGTTTCAGGCTAAAACTCTGAACTTCTACACTCAGAAAAAGAATGGTAAAAAAAAGTTATGTTAAATGTGTTAAGTAAAAAAATACTTAACATAAGTAAAAATTAATGAAAAATTTAAACAAAATGTTTGTGTAAATAAAAAACTACTCAAAAAGTTAGTAAAACTAATAGTTTACATAACTTAGCAACTTTAAACACATATTATGTAAATTTTACTGAACTGGTTGTAAAAGTTTACATGGTGTTTAGTAAACCACAATGTTTTACTCAAGTGTTGTGCAAAATACGCAGCGTGTGACTTGTCTGCTGGGGTCGCGCTCTGCAGTACCACAGTGTAACCACACACACATTCAAATGGATCTCATGAAGGAAAAACTTCTTGAGTGGAACTTCCCTCATTTAGTTGAGACGTTTGAAGGTAAGTACTATAACAGATTTCTGTATTGATGTTATTATCTGTAGTGATAGACTATACACGACTCGTTAGCACAGATAAAGGGACAGTTGAACGTCATATTTAGACTGACAAAACTTTTGAACAGTGACTTGAATATCACAAATACATACGTAGGTCTGATCAATGGTCCCCGTATTGTGCACACATGCATCGTTGGAGACCATTGTACACATGTACATCGCCACTGTGTTAAAGCACCACCACTGCATACAGCCACGGTGCATCAGGCCAATGATTGGGCCAACTTTTTGTTCAGAAGTACAATCAAATAACTTTTCAACATTTTGTCTTTACAAGATACTGACAAATGATACAATTGACTTAAAATGCAAATTCTGGGAGAGGGGAATCGCACAAACACATCTACCCTTTGTTTATTTTAACCTTTTAAAGGAATTATTCAAGAAATCTCTCACCCCCCCCCCCACACACACACACAAAAAGAAAGAAAGAAAAAGAACAAAAAGAAAAATCAGATAAAGATCAAGAAAAATCAAAGTTTTCAGGTAGTCTACTGTTATGTGGGATTGAATATTCAGCACCAAAATTATCTCTCCTCCTTGGATCCTATCACCTTATTCCAGAACTGCAAGTATCCATCCTTGAACACTTTGTTAATTTGTTTAATTTTAGGCCCCTATGTGTTTGTTTATTTATTTTATTTTATTTCAATTTTTATTTGTACTTTTTTAAATTTATGTGCATGTACATCATGTACAACTTGTATTGCACATACATTGCAGTACTGGAACATTGTCTCTATTGATCTCAAAGTGTTGTAATATGATAATTAAACCACTATTTATATCAAATAATGATTTAATGTGACATTGTGTGTACCCCATCCTTAAGACAATCAGATTAAATCATTATTTTACAGCAAAATTGGTTTAATTGTACAACACTTTGAGTTCGATCGATCATTACACACAATATACACGTGTAATACAATTTGTACTGCACCCCCATTGAAATTTAACCTATTGTGTTTAATATTATTCCCCTTTATGCAGGAAAACACAAGTTTGGACCAGTATTTGAAAGACATCAACAGGGACACCAGATCGCAACCATATATGCTGATACTAGGTGGGTCTGCACTGGCTCCACAGCAAGTGTTCGTAATTTTTGAGCACAGTATGCATTTGAACAGTCATCTCTTGTGAAAGCACTGGATGTGTGTTTCAAAACACACTTTGTCTTCGACTTGAGCTACCAGGAGAAGTGTTCTGGCGTTTGGGAGTTCATTGAGTTGGTTGTGTTTGAACTCAAAGGCAGTGTGAAAGCAGCACTATTCGAGAGTTCAGGGCTTACTGTTCATCTCATGATTCATCTGCACAAAATGTTTGCAAATACGTATCAAAATCATAAGAGATGTGATAGTTGTGATAGTTTGGATTTATGGACCAACCTTACAGTTTAAAGAGGAACTCAAAGGTCAAATTTAAATTTGTATTCAATACCCTTCCAGTTTTGTCAAATTTGTGAAAATGTCAAATTCAACGCCGTTTTAATTGCTTAACGACAATTAGGCTAAACCAACAATTCCCCATACAAATTGTTCAAACCCAAAATTGAATTTGACCTTGGAGTTCTTCTTTAAGCTGTGTTAGCCTGGAAGTATTTATTCTGACCTTGCCAATTAATGTTGACCATTCCAGAAGCATTGTAGTTAAAGAAGTTTTTGCACGTATTGTTTGCAAATAAGTATCAAAATCATAAGAGATGTGATAGTTGTAACAGTGTTGATTTATGGAACAACCTTACAGTAGCTGTTTTAGCCTGGAAGTATTTATTCCGAACTTGCCAATTAGGTACATTTTTTTTTTTTTTTTTAAATTCACTGAAATTGTTGATTGATTATGAAACATACAGAACACCCCATTTTGCACATGTGATGTTTTGGATTGTTAATGTTGTTACCATTAAATTTTTATTAAAAAGTTGTTATCTTGAAATTCATGTTGTGGTCGCCAAGTCTCAGTATTTATGATGTGTCCATTTATTACAGCCCTAAACTCCATGAAAGAACACTTTGCTAGTATTCAACCCAAGCATTGTGTATATTATTACCAGTTTTAAAGGCAAACAGTTTACATTAAAAATCGGTAAATATTTTACTTCAAAATTAAGTAATTATTTTACATGAGTGGGTTTATACCCAGCAATTCAGTAAAGAAAACTACCCAATATTTATGTAAACTTTTACACAGCTAGCAAGCAAGATATTACCCAACGCCTGTTGGGTAAAGTTTTACCTAATAGTTATGGTGTTCGCCCACTACATCTAAAACAGGTAATATTTTTACTACCCAATATTGATGTAAAGTTTTACACAACTATTTACATTGTAAAGCGGTAAAGTCTTTACTTCAAAATTAAGTAATATTTTACATGAGTGGGTTTACCCAACAATTCAGTAAAGAAAACTACCCAATATTTATGTAAACTTTTACACAGCTATTAAGCAAGATATTACCCAACGCCTGTTGGGTAAAGTTTTACCTAATAGTTATGGTGTTCGCCCACTACATCTAAAACAGGTAATATTTTACACAAGTTGTGTAATCTTTTCTCTGTGTGTATAAGCCAGAAACAGGTGAAACATTTACAGAGTTTTCCACTCGATTACTGAGTTATCTATACCGATGAATTGAATTGGGTGAGGGAACTAAATCATATGATGGACTTTGTGATTTTATTCTTGGAGAGCAAATTCTGTCTGCTTGTGATAAAGATTTGGCTGTGTACTTGAAGGAACGAAAACCAAGTTATAGGATTTTAGGCGTTGCATGGTGAGGTATCTGAGACGATGGTGAGGTATCTGGCGATGACTAGAGCAAGCTAGTCGAAACGTTTAGCCCAATTTAAGAACTGACTCCGCGGTAGTACAGTTAATCACGATCCTATAAGCTAAAGTAGTTGTCCCACCCTATTTTCTATTCATCCGCCCGGGTAATTGTTAAAAAGCAGGACAGTTCTTTTCAGAACTGAGAAGTCTCCCGAACCCTCGAACATCTAATTACGCGGTATAAAGCAAGACAGTTCTCTATAGCATCTATAATAAGAACAAACTCTACATGGTAAGTATAGATACACACATGTGCAAACCAAATAAAAACCAAGTTGTTGTAAAGATATGACAGAGCTAGCAGATAGGTATATGGAAGCTCACAGAAGGCTTGGATCTGAAACCACAATAAGGTATCCTAAGATAGCTTATGACCATCCTAGAGTATAAACTAGTGACACTAAGGCTAGTAAGACTAGAGACTATGAACCTAGGACTCCTAGTAAACCTGGGTTTGTTGATAAAGATAGGGAATGTTTTGTATGTGGTAACAAAGGGCACATTGCTCGAAACTGTAAAATAATATAGAAATCAAAGTAAATACCGACCTAACAAATTTCAGAGTTCAAGTTTACAGGTTCTTGTTGATGATGAAGAAGGAAAAACACAGACTACTAAAGGTGTTGACATGGTTGAGGGTGAAGTTGAAGTTGCTGGGTGCATCACAAAGAAATCTGCTCTGACTACAACTATAAGGACAGGTGATAATATAGGGGTTTGCGGCAAACTCAAGGGAGATATTGACACCCCACTAATCAGCGCAGCTTGCACAGTTGGTAATTAGGAAATGCCTGTAAGGAATTGTTATGATTGGAGATGGTTAGCGTGCTCAGAGAGTGGCTGCAGTACCGTGGCAGTGAAAAGCGGCTTAGTGTGCGATAATCAGTTGCTATAAATCACTCAATCATGCGTCCTAGTTCGCTATTAGTGCTGTCTTGAGTTTTTACTTCTTTATCATATTTTAGGCACTGGACACTATTGGTAATTACTCCAAATAATTGTTATCATAAAATTTGATTTCGAGACCTCAGATTTAAATTGTAAGGTCTCGAAATCAAGCATCAGTTCTGAAGCACACAACTTCGTGTGGCAATGGTGTTTTTTCTTTCATTATTATCCCGCAAGTTTGACGAGTAAATGTTATTTTATGCATAATATGCTGAGATACACCGTGAGGATAATGTCCAGTGTCTTTAAATTTGTGGAACCATTTGCCGCTACCGTCGCGTAGGTTTATGGCACATACAAAAATAAAAAAAATAAAAATTAACTCAGTGGAGCCCTTGCAAAGGGCTTTCCATAAGAGTTTATAAGTCAAATTTAAACGCATTTCAAGGCAGTGGACACTATTGGTAATTGTCAAAGACTAGCATTCACAGTTGGTGTATTTCAACATATGCATTAAATAACAAACCTGTGAAAATTTGAGCTCAATCGGTCATCAAAGTTGCGAGATAATAATAAAAGAAGAAAACACCCTTGTCACATGAAGTTGTGTGCGTTTATAGATGGTTGATTTCGAGACCTCAAGTTCTAAGTCTCGAAATCAATTTCGTAGAAAATTACTTCTTTCTCCAAAACTATGGCACTTCAGAGGGAGCTGTTTCTCACAATGTTTTATACCACCAACCTCTCCCCATTACTTGTCACCAAGAAAGGTTTTATGCTAATAATTATTTTGAGTAATTACCAATAGTGTCCACTGCCTTTAAGGTAGGAGCCTACTTATTAAGAGGTGTCAAGGGCAAACAAGGTGTCAGCAACAACAACCAACATCATCAACAGCAACAGTTACTGTCATTATATAAGGAAAAGATTTTCCTGTGAAGTTGGCTTTACGAATAACATTAATTGTCGATTTTTTGGTAGGAATTGTGCATGCCAAGTGAATATTTAGGTGGCTTTGAAAATGTGCCACCACGAACAATGGCAAAATCAACCATGACGTTATATTGTGAATGAAATGCGTGGGAAGCATTCAAACCGCTCTCTCCTGTGCACAGTATGCTCAGCTTGTTATTGCAAGTGTAGAATGAAAATACTAAAAGCAAATGCATTTTCAGCTTGATTAACATTGACCTTGATGACGTGGTTCAGTGTGTGGGTTCGATTGGTTATTTGCTTTCACATGACATAAATAGCTAAGATAAGTTCCATACGTGGTGGGTGTAGCCATGTTCAATACAATACTAGTGGACATAATTAAGTGAGCATGAAAGATTATAGCTGTAATATTGTAGTGTTTGACCAATTGTAACTGTTCGGAAAGCAGTCTATTTTATGCTACACAAAAGGTTCGATATCTACATGCCGTATAGAGCAACACCAGTGAGAATGTAAGCTAAAATCGGGACTAAAAACATTATACAAACAGCCGTTTATTGGTGCCATCATGGCCGCGCTGCCTTTAACCGAAGGAAATGTGGCGGACATTCTCCAGCACCATGGACGATTTGCTGTAAAGGTAAGTACCAGAGTGTACTGGCACCAAACAAATTATAAATTAAAACAAAACTCCCAGCGCATGTCATTTTTTGTTTATCAAGCCAGGTCCACGAATCTCATTTATGATGTTATATCAAGAAATCGAGGTCAATAATGTTCATCAGTTTTGCGAAGTCTTTTATATTGGTATTTGTAAAAGACCAGTCTTCTCACTTGGTGTATCTCAACATGTGCATGTAATAACAAACCTGTGAAAATTTGAGCTCACTTGGTCGTTGAAGTTGCGAGATAATAATGAAAGAAAAAACACCCTTGTCACACGAAGTTGTGTGCTGTTAGACGCTTGATTTTGAGACCTCAAAATATATTTCTGAGGTCTCGAAATAAAATTCGTGGAAAATTGTTTCTTTTTCGAAAACTGCATTACTTCAGAGGGAGCCGTTTCTCACAATGTTTTATTATACCATCAACCTCTCCCCATTACTCATCGTCACCAAGTTAGGTTTTATGCTAATAACTATTTTCAGTAATTACCAATAGTGTCCACAGCCTTTATGTATTAGTAACTAAGATCAAGAAATTGTGGTCAGTAATGTTCAGTTTTGCGAAGTCTGTTCGCCACAGAACCCCCCCCCCCCCTCACCTTTCCTTTTATAGTATAACATAACTTACTGTACGAAGGTCACTGCAATGTATGTATGCATGTATGAACATACACATTGGTCCTGCCTTTTTGTACTACTGATTTTACGGTTCCGAAACTGGCATTTTAATGCTGAATTATTTTTTGCTGAATTCACAAAGGTCTTGAAAATCAGCGTATGTCAGTTTTATGATTTCAATAACTGAATAAAATATCATGGTGACGTTATTAACAAACATGCTTTCTTTAGCAGGTCATGGAAAAACAAAAGTAACTCTTAGCCGGGAGCAGTGATGCTCCTCAGTGATGTATACAAGGCCATGGTGATATGAAAATGGTAATTGTTCACCTACATTACTTTCACATTGTAATGTCACACTCAGTCGAATCCTACATACCAACATTTACAATCAAGTTCATGTACACTATGTGGACACTGCATGCAGACGACTGAAAATGAGCTTTCCATTATTATGTGTTTTGATTGGTCCGAGGCATAGAGCTAATAGCTCTATGGTCCGAGGTGATGTTTTTCAGCTGCACCCAAATCACCCCCAGACCAATCAAAACACAGATATGTAAAGCAATTTTTCACTGTACGTTTATCCAATGACATCATTGTATCCAATGAAATCACTGGTTTTGAAAACCAAGGAACTGTCTTTATCCTAGTCTTGAAATCAAGTCTGCAATATTGTTAAGCGCGGTGCTGCTACGGGGACGGTACACTCATCCTCGATCCCAGCATGTGGTACCCTGCCACGCGCCTACCTACGACCGTTGCATGAATGCAATGACCGTCTGTGACTGTTGCATAAGCGGCAGAATGTGTGTTTGTAACACATAGGTAGCGCCTAACGACGTGTCATTAAGACTATTATCATCCTTGCGGATAAGGACAGGGGCACAGTTTAGACTATTAAACATGAAACCATCATCAAAAACGTTTATTTCATTATCTCTCTCTCGTAAAAGGAATTCCTTAGACCTCTGCTGACCCTCAAGGATTTCAAAGATGC
This sequence comes from Asterias amurensis, assembly GCF_032118995.1. Classification (NCBI taxonomy): domain Eukaryota; kingdom Metazoa; phylum Echinodermata; class Asteroidea; order Forcipulatida; family Asteriidae; genus Asterias; species Asterias amurensis. Next base: position 19,111,799 of record NC_092649.1, read on the forward strand.
TAAGAGGGCTGCAAGAGTCAACTATGACCACTCTCTATCGAAGGCGGTCCCGAGGAAAAGAAGCATCCGGAAATCGAAGAGAAACGCATTTCTGTCTGCATTTACAACGAGGAAAACTGAAGGAAGGGCATCAACAAATCTTGACAAGAGGGAGGAACTCCCAGCGTCTGACCACGCCCTGCTTGAAGTCACACAGGAAGGCCCAAGCAGGAGGTAATCCGTGGACAAAGTACTTTAACACCAAAATGATTTCCTTGACTCTATAAACAAAAACCGATTGGGGTTTTTTTTACTAAAAAATTATGGCTTGTGTATTCTGTAGCCTCTTTTTGCAACTTAAAAACGTTTTATTTTTAACTTTTGTTTCAGTTTGTTTCAAGTCAAGGAACGGCAGATCCAGATATTCATTTCGAATTCAGTGAAGGAGACCCTCTGCCTACAACTTCATCCTTCAACTTCCATCTTAGGCTTAAAAGAAATAATCCAAGAAAAACTAGGCATCCCACAAAAGAAACAGCATCTTGTCACTAGGAAAGGCTTAGAGGTACGAACATAAATCATGTAAACGGCTGTTTAGACAGTATTATTTTTTAGGCCCTTGTATCTGTTCAGAGAGTGTAAAACGAGTTGTGCATACTCAAACAGCCGTTGTATTGGGCTGCTTGTCTCCCTTGTCAAAACACTGCTGTACATTTTATTCAAATAAAGCCATCAAGAGGTTGCCTAGGTAACATTTTGTTTTATATTTGTGATAATGCCTTTATGAAATTTCAGCCTCTGGCTCATGGGATTATTTGTGGGGACCATTGTCTACAGCCTTTCTTCGTAATGGTCGATCCCCTCCGCGGAATTCGTCGAAAATTACTTCTTTCTCGGAAACTACATTACTATAAAGGGAGCCGTTTCTCACAATGTTTTATACTATCAACAGCTTTCCATTGCTTGTTACCAAGTAAGTTTTTATGGTAACAATTATGTTAAGTAATTACCAAACCTTCATTTAACATTCTCTGCTTTGCGTTCTGTGGGTACTACTATGGATTAATTCAACCTGAAGTCTGAACCTACAATCTAGATATCATCCTGAAATAAAACAACTACAATTTCTTCTTCTAGTCCTGCCTGTTATAATGCTGTGAATCTTCCCCCCCCCCCTCCTAAACAGCTTTGTGACAGAGTCTCCCTTCGGGACTACGGTATTCAGCAAGACACCAACCTAGACTTGCAGCTTGTTGCTGGCTTAATGGGTGGCACTAAAAAGAAACATTCAGGTAAACCAATTACTAAAGCCACTGGACATAATAATAATATTGTCAAAAGACCAACGCACTTGTTGTATCCCAACATGTGTATAAAATAACAAATTTTGACTGAATTCGTCATCGAAGTTGCAAGAGAGAATGATGAAAGAAAAACACCCCTGTTGCACAAATACAAATTTGTGTGCTTTCAGATGCCTCAACAAAAAGGTCCTAAAGTATTTTATTGTTTAAGTGAGAAATTACCTCTTTCTAAAAAACTATGTTACTTCAGAGGGAGCTATTTCTCACATTGTTTTATACTATCAACAGCTCTCCATTGCCCGTTACCAAGGAAGGTTTATTGCTAAAAATTATTCTGAGTAATATTACCAATAGTGTCCACTGCCTTTAGCCACTGGCGCATGAATTGATCACCCTTTTTCAAGTAGACATTATCGTTTGTACATCGCACTTCAGACAGTTCAAAGAGTATTTTGTTTATAAACAGGTCACAAGAAAAACAACGAGACATCGCCAACGCCAAGGGAAATGATCGAAGCAATGTACACCACTGTCAAAGAAAATGTTAATCTTCATACAGTACCACAAGCTATACACAAGCCAACTTCTCGTAAGAAGGCCACCCGCAGGAGCAGGAAGCGAGACGGCTCGAAACTTTCACTCAGTCCTCCTTCCCCTAACGAAACAGGAGACAGCGGTGAGGAAAAAAGAAGGAAGACAAATGAACCGGGGAGGACATCCTTTCAAGACGTCGAACCCAGAGCACACAGTGACTCTCATGAGAGGCAAGAAGAAACTATGAAATCAAGGAGTGCTTCCCCTGCCTCATCGAACAACTCCAAAAAATCCAAAGGCAGGAAAGGAACGAGTAGATCATCCCAACACCATAATGAATCCACAAGACCTGCCGAGCAGAAAGATAACTTAGAGCAATCTATTCGATTTCCCGGGAAAGGTTTTCAGAAAAGTACTGAAATTGAGCCGTGCGTGACTTCTGCATCAGAAAATATCTCCAAGAAACCGAGAGGAAGGAAGAGAAGACGTAAAACAACTCCATCTCAAGACGAACTCAAAAGCCAGCGTGTTTCTGCAGAGAGAGCCAATGCACCTGCTTTGACTTCGGCTTCAGGAGCCATCCCTAAGAAAAGTAGAAAGGAAATCGAATGTCACGAGCCGCAAGATGCATCCAGAAAACAAGACCTTTATTCCTCCAGCTCTTCATCAACCGCAGACCCCTTCTTAAGGAAGTGTAGAAGAAAGAGCAAGTGTGGTAAAGAGGCAACCAAGATGCAAGCTGCACAAGTCGACAGACAGATCGACTCAGAGAAGTCCTTGGATATTACTACATGCAGAGCAGGAGACAGCAAGAAGACTCGTAAAAGAACAAGAAAGAGACGTCATAAAAAATCCCCTCTTCAGGAAAATCAGAGTGAATCGATTGAAAGTCGAACCGACCCGACTCAACCCCCTCGTGTTTTACTTGGAGAAGATCGACAGTCTGAGACTAAAGATATCAGGCAACATGCAACGCGTCACCTCTTAACTAGTCGTTGTAACCGTGGGAAGCAGACATGTAATGAGGAACCGAATAGGACATCTAATGTGGAAGCAAAGAAGACATCTTATAAGAAACCGAAGAAGACATCTAATAAGGAACCGAAGAAGGCATCTAATGAGGAATTAAAGAAGACATCTAACGCGGAACGGAAGAAGACATCTAATGAGGAACCGAAGAAGACATCTAATGAAGAACCGAAGAAGACATCTAATGAAGAACCGAAGAAGACTTTTAATAAGGAACCGAAGAAGTCATCTAGTAAGGAACTGAAGAATGATTCAAACAAGACATCGAATGCAGAACCGATGAAGACACCTATAAATGATGAACCAAAGAACACATCTAGTGAGAAGACATCTAATGAGGAACCTAAGAAGACATCTAATGAGAAATCGAAGAAGACATCGAATGCAGAACCGATGAAGACACCTATAAATGATGAACTAAAGAAGGCATCTAGTAACGAACCAAAGAGTAATGAGGGACCGAAGAAGACATCTAAAAAGGAATCTAATAAGACATCTAATGAAGAACCAAAGAAGACATCTAATGAAGACCCAAAGACGACATCTTATGAGAAAATGAAGAAGACATCTAAAGAGAAACCGAAGAAGACATCGAAGGAGGAACCGAAGAAGACATCTAATCAGGAACCAAACAAGACATCTTATATGAAACCGAAGATGAGCCGGCAACAATTTGGAAACAGTATCAATAAAATTCAAACTCTTCAAATCCACGGAGCCAACAAGAGCCCTATCTTTGTTGGGCCATGCACTGGGAGCTCAATACATTACGGTACAGGTATGTACTGTTGATAACTTTCTTTAGAGAATGTACAATATAATATCGAAGTCTTATTAGTGCACATATCTACCAAACAAGGTACTCAATGCGCTGAGTATAATACAAAGATAGCTAACTGCAGTGATTAATTTTGAGACCCAATTATTTAGCACCTTATAATAGTTTACAAGGTGCTACGGCGCATACAGCAGCCACCGCCAAGAACACCGGGGCGAACCCCTTCTCTTTTCGAAAAGTGCACTGGGTTATTTTACATGCGTTACACAACACATGGGACCAACGGCTTTACGTCCCATCCGAAGGACGAAGCATTGGTTAAGTGTCTTGCTTAAGGCACGTGTCACGGCTGGGGATTCGAACCCACACTCTGCTGATCAGAAACACCAGAGTTTGAATTTTTTAGAGAGTGCACAATAAAATAAGACATCATTTTAAGTTTTGATTTACCTATTATATCCAATCAATTAGCCAACCAATGATGATGGTGTATCTCAACATATGCAAAAATAACAAACCTGTGACAATTTGAACTCAATTGGTTGTCGAAGTTGCGAGATAATAATGGAATAAAAAACACCATTGTCACACGAAGTTGTGTGCTTTCAGACGCTTGATTTCGGGACCTCAAAATCTAATTTTGAGGTCTCAAAATCAAATTCGTGGTAAATTACTTCTTTCTCATAAACTACGTTACTTCACATTACTCACAATGTTTTATACTATCAACAGCTCTCCATTGCTCATTACTAAGTAAGTTTTTATGCTGATAATTAGTTTGAGTAATTATCCAATAGACACTAGACACTAGACACGGTTGGTAATTGTCAACGCACAACGCACAGTGTGTGTATCTCAACATATGCATAAAATAACCAACCTGTGAAAATTTGAGCTCAATTGCTGTCGAATTTACCAAGTAAGTTTTTATGCTAATAATTATTTTGAGTAATTACCAATAGTGTCCGGTGTCTTCAAAGACACTGGACACGGTTGGTAATTGTCAACGACTAGCCTTTACAGTTGGTGTATCTCAACATATGCAAAAAATAACCAACCTGTGAAAATTTTATCTCAATTCGTCGTCGAAGTTACCAAGTAAGTTTTTATGCTAATAATTATTTTGAGTAATTACCAATAGTGTCCGGTGTCTTTAAAGATTTAAAGAAAGCTGACCTTGAGAGACGTGACATTGAAGGTAAGACCAACTATACATCTGTGTGTTTGATTGTTTGTTTGTCTGTTGTATTCATTAGGTAGAGCCACAGGAGAAGCACACGATCGCAGAGTTGCTGATATGGCAGAGAAGGCTCTAAAGACGGCTTACATAAGCAGAGGGGGTTTCGTTCAGCTCATTCCATGGGTGAGTGACGATAAAATGCACATCATGGACATCTACACGGAACTTGAGTTAAACAAAACAGACAAGCGCGACGAGGGCAAGATAAAATCCTACGAGGAGATTTTCCGCAAGTCAAGAGAGGGCTTTCTAATTAAACGTATGGTTCTGACTGGCACGGCTGGTTTGGGAAAGTCCACCCTGGTTGACAAAATGGCGTACGATTGGGCGATGGGTTCATGCAAGAAACTTGGAGAGTACAAACTTGTCTTTGTCCTGAAAATGCACGCACTTGAGCAAACCTCTCATTTTCTCGATGCTGTTTTTGATCAGATCCTAGACGAAACTTGCATCGAGAAGGCTGCGTTGAGCTCCTACATCAATACGAATCCAGACCAGGTTCTGATTCTTCTTGATGGTTTCGATGAGCTGATAACCACCTCGCTCAATGAGTGCGAATTTGGTTCCATTTTGAAAATCCTAAACAGAAGGGAAGGCGCAGAATTTAGCGTCATCGTAACAACGCGGCCCTCGCATAATGACAAACTAGTGAGTAGAATCCTGATTGAAGAACCCGTTACGCGGGTAACGGTTCTTGGATTCAGTAAAGAATGCATTATGCAATATGTGTTCAAATTTTACTCGGCAGATCCTGAAAAGGCCCGGGGGCTTTTGGAGATTATTTTTTCCTCCACTGCTCTCTTTGATTTGGCAAATAGCCCTATGCTCTTGCTCTTAATGTGTATTCTATGGCGAGAGGAAAGCAGGCTCCCCGAAACCATGTCATCACTCTACAGAGAAGCGATGAGGTACATATTCATGCGAAAGGCAGACAGTACACCAGAAGATATGTCAAACCTGATTTTAGAAATCGGAAAGGTAGCATTAGATGGTTTGCTCGCACCGAAGCAGATTCTTTCCTTTCCGGAGAATCTTTTTAAAAGTGGTGTTCTTTCTCTTGCCATCAGTGCAGGTATACTTAGCAGCCAGCGGGTCATGAAGCAGCTCGATACCCATAACAGTCTCATGTTCATTCACAAAACTTTTCAGGAGTACTGCGCGGCAATTTTCTTCCAACATCTTCAGCGAACTGGTGATGAAGAGTTGCAAAGAGTGGTTGATAAGATAGACCAAAAAAAGGGCAACATTACAGATCTGGACTATTTGCTACGATTTTGTTGTGGAGACAATGAGGCATGCACAGTTATAATTTTGCGGATCGTACATAAGTATTTGTACTATTTTTGTACAGACTTGAGGTGGTTGCTTTTTTCTTGTTATTTTGAGTGTCAATCAAATTTCATTCCATCTGAGAAATTGATCTGGTCAGTAATTGGCGATGACCGATTACAATTTAATTGGTGTGGCAAAGACTTCGTTAACGCATTTATATACTTTCTGGAGCATGTACGTGTTGACTCAGACGGCAATGGAAACCATTACCTTCCCGAAGTCGAGGAAATTAGGTTACATCAATGTGACTTAAAAAGCTTTGACGAACGTTTCGGACATGTGTTGGAAAGAATGACAAATATCAAATCATTGAAACTATACAGCTGCTCGTTAACGGCGAGCAACTTTAAATATATTGTATCGTCGCTTGAGAACGCAGACGAATTGGTCCAACTTGAGGTTAAAGGGAACGAAATGCTGAGTGGTTCCGCAAATACATTGCCGTCCAAATCAAAATGCCTAAAACGTCTTGAGATATTAGACATGTGTGAATGTCTGATGAGAGGTAATGACATGGACTTGCTGCTGCGTGAGATGACCAACTTGGTAACGCTGTTGTTGTCTGGAAACGAATTCGGCAACTCTGCATTATTATTTGGCCCTCACTTGCAACAAATGCAACAACTGCAGCAGCTTGACTTGAGTGACTGTCGTTTAAGAGGTGTCGACGCCGGACATATTGTTGTAGCAGTGAGCAGCACCATCATTGATCTGAACCTCTCCAAGAATAAAGGGTTGTGCGAAACAGCAAGACTGTGGGCTCCTTATCTTAACCGATTGAAACGTCTGCAGAAGCTGGGCTTGGGTTACTGTGCGTTGACAGGTACAGATGTGAAGTACGTGGATGCAAGCAGCTTGTTGGAACTGAACTTGACAGGTAACAATGAACTAGGGGGCTCTGCAGAGTTATGGTCCCCCACTTTAAAATGTATGACAAAACTGAATAGTTTGGCATTAGGTGGTTGTAACATACAAAGAAGTGACTTACCACATCTGAGAGATTTAGTGTGTTGTCTTCCTTCTATCGAAGAGTGTGTATCAAGGATGTTCAGTATTATTCAACTTTGTCACAATCACATTAGGCTTGATTTAAAGAAACCTCTGACTGGTGAAGATACATCCATTGCTTTGAAAGCACTGGAAAACACAAAATGTGCTTATGTCGAAGTGTCTGGTTCCGGATATGCCCCAGGGATCCTACAGACAAAGATGTGGTCTTCTTCTTTGCCGCTTGTGAAAAACCTCAGCAAGTTGAGTCTCAAAGGATGCTCTTTGAAGAGCAGGAACATCAAACACATTGCGAAGTCGATTTGTGACGCAACAAAACTGGTGCAACTGGATCTGTCAGAGAACCAAACGTTGGGTGGTGATGCGGTGGTATGGTGTCGTCAACTGAAGAAGTTGAAACGCCTCCAGAAGGTATTCTTTAAAAAGTGCTGCTTGAAGGGCCAAGACATGGAGCACTTGCTGGTGTCACTTGGGAAGCTTGATCAGTTGGTTGAGGTAGACCTCTCCGAAAACGATCAACTGAGTTGTTCGGCAACATTGTGGTCCTATCATCTCAAACACCTGACCAACCTCCAAACGCTCAAACTGACAGGTTGTAAGTTTCAGCCGCAAGATTTAAAAAGTCTTGTCCCATCAGTTCTTGATATGGTGAGTCTTGAGACATGTCACACTGGCATGCTAGACGTTAAGAAGACAACAAGTGGCACGACCGTGCACGTGAATGGGTGTTCTTCATTAACTGGGAGAGACCTGGCAGATCTGTTGAAGGCAATGGGTAAAAGGAGTGACCTGGTTGAGTTGAAACTCACAGATGTGAGCAATGTCATGGGGGAGACTCAAGCTGCCATATGGGCCCCTTATCTGAAAGAACTTACACACTTAAATCGGTTGAGTCTGAACAAGAATTCCAACCGAGGCAAGTATATCAGACACGTTGCAAAGTGCTTAAGTAGCATGCCGTCTGTTGTCGAGTTGGACCTCTCAGATAACCACGTTCTCGGCGGCTCGGCAAGCTTATGGTACAGATATTTGAAGCAAATGAAGCACCTCCGAAACCTCAATATGAGCTCTTGTAGACTGACAGGTGAAGACGTAAAGAACATGGCTCCTTCGCTGTGTGATAACATAACACAGTTAGACCTTTCAATGAATTCCACTCTGAGTGGTTCAACCAGATCATGGGCATTATCCTTGAGAAAACTGAGCAACCTTAAATGGCTTACGGTAGACAATTGTTCTTTAACCGGTGAAGATGTTACCGAAGCGGCTATATCCAGCAGCGGTATGGAACAACGCGAATGTTTTTTTTCTTTTGACAATGAAGTGGATCCCTTAAGGGGCCGTTATCACTACAGAGAAGAATGTTGCAGAAGGTTTTGTTTTAGGCAAACAGGGCATGGTTTTACTGGCATGGTCTTGGACTTAAGGCAATGCTTTCTATCTCCGAGGCAAATTGCTCGTATTTTGGAGGCGATGGGAAAAAGAAATGACGTCGTAAAATTGCATCTGAATAAAAACAGAAATCTTCGAGGCTCGGCCGCAGATTGGTGCCCGTCTTTGGAACACTTGCAGCATCTCCAGAAGTTTGACTTTAGCGCCAACACACTGACTGCAGAAGATCTCAAACAAGTTTTGTTGTCATGTAGTTCTATCCCCAACTTGACTAAAGTGAATTTCTCATACAGTGAGGGCCTTGGTGGATCTGGTCATATCTGGGCCAAACACATCCACAAATTGAAGAAACTTCAGAAACTTAAACTAGTTAGATTGTCACTGCAAAGCTGCGATGTGAAACCCGTGGCAAAATCGTTAAGCCGCATGCCCGAGTTGGTCGAGCTGGTTCTTTCAGAAAACTGGTCACTTGGTGGCTGTGCTTCTACGTGGGCACGATACTTAAGCAGAATGGTACACATTAAAGAGTTGATTCTACACGATTGTTCCTTAATTGGAGAAGATGTAGAATACATTGCTGATGCAGTAGCCACCATGCCTAACTTGATTAAGTTGGATCTCTCACTCAACTCAACCCTTGGTGATTCAGACGCCTGTTGGTTAGACTTACGCAACATGGAACATCTCCAGAGTCTTAAGTTGGAATCTTGTAAATTGGTGGGAGGCGACATTGAAAACATCATCGAGTCTGTAAGTGCTATGCCCGCACTGCAAGATCTGTGTCTGTCTTGGACAGCGGAAAACATACGCATCAATGTTTGGTCTAATCTCCATTTAATGGTCCACTTAAACATGCTTGCCTTACGGGTCAACTCACGTGAAGAATTGAAGAAGGTTGCTAAATCCATCGGTAAAATGCCAAACTTGAAAGAACTTTCTCTTGGCTGTGACGGTTCAAAAATTGAGGGTTCTCAGGCGTGGAGACATCTCAGAAAGATGATGCATCTGAAGAAACTAAGCTTGTGTTGTTCCTCACTGAGAGATGCAGATATGGTTTATGTTGCTGCCATGCCGAGCTTGGTCGAGTTGGACCTGTCCAACAACCGTAATCTAACCGGCTCATCCATGGTTCATTTGAAGAGTATGACACAACTTGGGAAGTTGAGCTTACGTGAAAGCGGTCTGAATGGTGACGATTTGACTGCTATCTTCAAATCAGTAAATGAAATGACCACATTAAGGGACTTGGATCTTTCTATGAATTACCAGCACGGTCAACCTGATGCTGTTGATTTGTATAATTTGAAGTACCTGGATAAGCTTTGTTTGAAACAGTGTTATCAATGCGAAGGTAGAGAAAGCATTACTACAATCAAAGAAAACTTAGCCGAATCAATCGAAGTGGAACTCTAATTATGCAACTTTTTGGGACGCTGCAGCGCGCTGTTGCCTGCAGACTTGCCAGATGAATGTATTGTTCTTGCTGTGCGCATGCTCAGAACTACATAAATAATGGAACTGCTGCCACCTAGCATTACAAAGTACTCCATTCTGAATTTAATTTTGTTAGTCATTCATCAGAAACTTTCACTAAAACGGTGTCTATGAAAAGCAACGTAAAATTTAAATAATGTGAAAAAATGTTGTCCTTTGCCCCGAGCGCCTGCATGCTTCCCTTCTTCAAGACAAAAATAGTCGAGAATTTACAAGAGAAAAACAATTCAAGCTCTAAATGCCATTGCCTCATAAAAAGTTGACCCGGAAATTGATTCAGAAAGCATCAGAGAGCATCTTCATCATGCATATTTATCCAGCTATGGGGATGGGCATTCAGTAACCCTTCACCCCGCCTCTGGAAATCACTGCCTCAACATTTCAAGGACACACATCTTACGAATCCAACATCCTCTCAAACCCATCTCTTCAGATTAGCCTATATAAAGCTATTGGGTGAAATTTTCTTCTTGTTCTTGACCAGCGCCTTTGAACGTTTTACAGATAAAGTGCGCTTTAAAAATGCTGTGTTTTATTGTTAGTATCATTATTATAAAGTAAATGATTGTTTTTTCATTGTTCGGCATATGAGTGACTGGGTGAAGCTGGTTCAATCCAATACCAACCATCCTTCAGGTCACCTGAGAGTTTTACTCCTGGGCGAAGGTTCGCATAAAGTGCTCCACCTCTAAAGTGGGTTGGGTGTTCTTGTCCAGGAGTGTTGAGAGAGGAGTGTCATGGGACTGATTTCACAAAGAACTTAGACTTGATTCAAGTCCTATTCTCGTGTCAGAGGTCCCTAAGCTATCGCCCCAACTTACTATGAAACAACCCGTAGCATAGTACAGTGCGCGCTAGTCATCGCCGTCAAAATGTGGTCCCGAGAATGCGGAACATGTTGGGGAATGCAGAGCATCACAAAACAGTAGTTTCCTGGGGATGGCACGGGATTGGGACTTGAGTCAAGTCTACAAAGAACTTGGCACTAGTCGGGAGATATTTAAAAATTAAGGCTATAGTCCTGTGTTAGGACGAGTAACTTGTCCTGACTCGAGATAAGACTACATGTATTCTTAAATCCACACAAGTGTATTGCGAGAGGAGTGCCTAGTTGACACATTTAGTGGTCCACTGATTTCTGAGACACCTTGGTTCAGTTTTCAAAAAGAGCTAATAATCCTAAGATGTTTGTTAAAGACACTGGACACTATTGGTAATTGTCAAAGACCAGTCTTCTCACTTGATGTATCTTAACATATGCACAAAATAACAAACCTGTGAAAATTAGAACTCAATTGGTCGTCGAAGTTGCGAGATAATAATGGAAGAAAAACGCCCTTGTCACTGACTTGTGTGCATTCATGTGCTTGATTTCGGGACCTTAAAATCTAGATCTGAGGTCCCGAAATCAAGTTCGTGGAAAATTACTTTATTCTCGAAAACTATACTTTACTTCAGAGGGAGCCGTTTCTCACAATGTGTTATGCTATCAACAGCTCTCCGTTACTCGTTACCAAGTAAAGTTATATTCTAACAATCAATTTGAGTAATTACCAATAGTGTCCACTGCCTTTAATCGTAATTGCCAATGGAGCGAAATGTGGTGTCACAATATAAAGGCACTGGACACCTTATGAATGGTCCATGACCATTCTCACTTGGTGTATCCCACCATATTTTCATAAAAAACTAATCTGTGAAAGTTGGACTCAATTGGTCGAAATTGGAAGAGAATAATGAAAGGAAAAACACCCCTGTTGCATAATTTTTGTGCGCTTTCGGTTGCATAATCAAAGGCTTCTTGAGTAAGAAATTACCTCTTTCTCAAAAAACACGTTAATTCTCAGAGGGAGCTGTTTTTCACAATGTTTTATACTATCATAACAGCTCTCCATTGCTTGTCACCTAGTGAGATTTTTGGCTTTTGGCTAACTGGGTCATAAACAATAGTGTATAATGTCTTTAAGATGAATTTTTGTGCTTTGTAAAATCATGCAAGGGTGCGAAAAGTTGCATGTTCGAGTAACCCGTATTAATTTATGCAAGCTTTATTAGGGACGGGTTAAACATTTTAAACATTTTTCTTTCCACTTAGAAATTATAGATAACATATGAAATAAATTAATTTTTTTAGTTGTTGACAAGGAATGAACCAAATTTTGCCAAATAAGAACTCAGCTTGAGCTCCATGTAGGTTGTCTAAGTTGACTGTAAAACTGCAATGCGACTGACCGTAATGCGACTTACCATGGTTTTGCCATCTATACCTAAAAGTTCAAGTTGCCTACCATTTACAAGTATCCTGTTGGATACTCATGTATAAGAGTTGTGTGTTGCATGTAGTCAATTAAGTTTTTTAGTTAAAAAGGAAACTTTTGATTTGTGACTAGTGCATTTTGTCCATGTGATTTTTGTGTGAAGCGACTGACCGCTTTTTACAACGCTATAACATCCAGAGCTCAAAGCCCACATTTCTAATATCATCAACTCAAAGCCTTGGGTGTCAAGTACAAATCAGTTTATAAACTTAGTGGAAAGAATTAATATCACACATGAAACTACAAGCACCAAGATCAAGACATGACACAGAAAAGTGTCATGCGACTGACAGAATGGACCGTTCCGGCTTTCCACTAAGCTCCACCCACCGCGCACGTGAGCAAGACACGTGTGTACGAGCACTCCCAATGACATTCTGCATGATTCTGCCGCGCGTGCCAAATATACGCGCACGCATGACCGAGTTTGTCCGACCACAATCATTGCTGTGATTGGTCAAATGGGTGAACGTGCACAGTTTGATTGACAGGCCGGATCGGTTCATTGCCCATAAGAAAATTGTACATGCAGTACATGATTAATACTGTTTTCTACTGAGTACCAAATAAATGTATAAGTACACAATCATGTGTTTTTAGTCCATGAAAATTAGTTTTGAACTTACAATGTGTGTGAAACACAGTGCCTAATGCGTCTACCACTTTCACAATTATTTTGGAGTCAATAGACCGATTGCGCCCCGTGCGTCACGTGATCTATAGTGGGTATTGGATGTAAACAAACAAGGCGTGTGTTCAAAAGACATGATTACTGTTGCAATTTTTGGCAAAAAAAGGGACTAAATTCTCGAAATCACTGAAGAATATTCCAGAGTATGTAACATGCCGGTGGCTGCTGAACAATGCCAGTAATGGGTAAACACAGTTCCACCAAATAGGAAATTCCAAGAGAGTTTTCACAAGATGTCATGTGTTTGTGCACGGAAAGTGTGGTTTTACAGTGCCCTCATTGAAATGATTTTGATGCCAATATTTTCAATAAAAATCTCATTAAGAAGCTGCAAATCCCTTTGATTTCACCCTCAAAATGTTTCATTAGAAGGGGTAGCTGTCAGCTACGAGTCGGACATTCGCGATCTCCTTCATCACAGCCCAACTTCACGCCGTGCACAACGCAAAATCCACGCGTGAGCTCCCTCAAACCTCAGTAATTTACGTAGTCTAACCATACTCTCAAAAGAAACCTCTTTTGTAGTAGAATACTGGGCCGGGTACATCAAACAGCAAATGTGATTTAAATCAATGTCACAATATTCAACTTTATATAAAAAAGGCTCCGTTTTTCGTTATAATTGTTATTTATTGAAAACACAACCAATTATGGTCAATCGGTACGAGTCTTCCCATGTCTTTACTGTGTACATGTAGCTGGGTTTTTCTATATACCCACTATAGATCACATGATCACATGTAAACATTGGTTGGTAGTGCAATCGGTCTGTTCCTGTGTGTACAGTTTTCTCCTGAAGACGACTGTTCGAGACCAAACCAGCTCTCTTTCAGAGCAAAGAGCCAACACTCCCCTCTAGAGAGTTTTACACGGTTTGTAGTACCAGCAAGTTTACTATTATCTATAGTCATTCTTGTAGCACATGTTTTTTATGGCATTTGATAGTGTTGATTAAAGATGCAGATTCAATGTTTTTATAGTGGTCAGAATTTTTGTTGACAGATGGTATGTATAATATGTATTACAGAACGTATTTATTATAGAAGGTATTTATAATATATGGTGTAAAACCATAGAGCTATATAAAAGAACTTATTATATAGCTAGCTCTATGTGTAAAACTGATTGGCTGAGCGCTTCATAGCACCTTTTTTAGTTTTGCGAAATGATACGCTTCTTAGCATCATGGACATACCATTTTGTAATGGGGACCAGACTACAGCGGACTATCTCGGATGCAATTAATAAGAACAGCTCATCATCAATGACTGGGCATATATGACCATGGAGAACACTGTAGGCTTTTTATTTGTCAACTAATGGGAACAAGCTTGTTTAAATCTCGAGCAACACCATGTAGTTCAGTAGCGCGTTCGCGTATAACCCCCCCCCCTCCCCACCCCGCGTTTTTTTGTGGAAAAAAATCACCCGTGCAAATAATGTTACAGTCCTACAGACAGGTGACTCGATCCTCCCTGTGACAAGTTTCTTTTGCAACATCATGCAGTACAAAATGAAAAAATAATAATGTTGGTTGCCTCAGTCTATTAGTAAAGTTGCCTGTAAAAGTTGGTTTCTTTGTTACAAAGTTTTTCTATGTTAGTATTTCTGGGTCTAGCCATGGTCTAGGTCATACAAACAATACCACGGTTTGATGTTAACAAACAAGGGGGCACACATCCCACATGCCCTTCAACACTATCCGCTACCCCCCCCCCCCTTTATCGGTTCCGCCCACACCACCTGTCACAACTGTCATTTCACAGCACGATCAACAGAGGGCGCTATTGTAAAAACAGCTCTTTGTTGCCTTTTAGCTTTCTGTCATTGGGTGGCACGCAGGATCTTTGTTAGCTCGATTGTGTAGCGTCCCCCAGCAGATCCAACGAACGGCACACACTGAAAATCACTACAACCCAAATACACACAAAACAGCTAACACGGACTCGCTGATTTCGACCAGCTCTTCTTCCCTTTCACAGTTGAATTCAGCATGGGTAAGTTACGTTTATGTTGGACTTTGCTGCAAATGCAGTAGTGACAAGTAGTGAAGACTGTAACAACTAAAGGATAATCAGAGTTTAGACTTACATTTGTGAATAGTAAGACAAACAGAAAGTGAATGCTTCCTAAAAAAATAAAAATCATTTTGGGAAAAACAAATTCTACGACCAAACGTTCTATATAATCGTTTGCAGTTCTTCCTTTTAATACTGCTACCAAACTGAAGATTTCTAAACGATGCTGCAACAAGATAGACCAGTGTTTATTTAAATCCTCTTTTATGAATCCCCTTTTGTGAAGAATTCAGCTTGAACAATGAATGTCACCCGCCAAATCCAATATTAATTAGGCCATGTATGCCATGTGACTAAAAAAAAAAGCAGCATTATTTTGACTAGCGCCCTCTTGTGATTTTTTCTATTTAATTTAGTTGTTTTTATTGATGATTTTTATTTGGCTTTGAAAGAAATGGTGCCCAACCCAGCCTCGGCCACTGATACAAAAAATGTTAACAAAAATTGTAAATTTATCCAAGATAAAACAAGGAGCTCCACATTTACAATGCCAATTTATTTTAGCTATGGCACTACTTGTTGGTCATAATTTACAGTATTTATAAAATCAAAATAAACTGCAACAAGTACCGATATAACTACATACAAAGACTAGGCCCAATCAGAAGCACTCACGAACAATGCTATAATGCAAACTTCTTGAATTAAATGTGTTTAATATTTCTTGTTACCCTAACAGCATCAAAGGCAAAGCGTGCAAAGAAAGTTGTGGCAGCTGAGGCACCCGAACCAGAGGTTGAGGTCAGTATACACATGGGGTGAGGGCAGGGGGTTGTAGAATGGCACTGCAGTGCATAATGGCCCTGCCCATGGGTCAGTATACAATGGGCGAGGGCAGGGATTGTATAATGACCTTGTAGGGCAACTCTTACCTCTACTCATTAATGGCCCTGCAGTGCATAGTGGCCCTACTAATAGTCTACCAGTTTACATTGGCCCTACCCAACAACTGATAGTGGTACTCATGATATGGCCCTGCAGTGCATATTTGCCCTGCAGCCCATAAGTGCCCTTATAGTCTTACAGTCTGTAAAAGGCCATGCTGAACGTACAGTAATGATGGCCTTTAGCAGTGTTAGTGTATAATGACCCATCAGCTGCTACCCATGATATGGCCTCGCAGTGCATAAAGGCCCTTCAGGGCATAATGGCCTATATGTGGTCCAATAATGTACACTAATTCTCATAGAAATTTTCTACAACAAAACACAACACCAAGGCAAAGCTAGCCAATGTCCAATCCATCCTTGCAGTTTCTACAAACATTATACCAGGTCCACTCTCCTTAATTGTTTTTTTTAAACTCATAACAGGATGGAGAAGCCGAGCAGGTAGAGAAACCCAAGCGCCCGTACACTGCCTACTTCGCTTTCCTGGCCGACTTCAGGATCGAGATGAAGGACAAACTGAAGACCGGACAGAAGATTCCGACGCTGGCTGGCGAGAGATGGAGAAGCATGACCGACGATGACAAAGAACCGTACATCACGCAAGCTGCGACACTCAAGAAAGAATACGAGAAGAAGATGGAAGACTGGAACAAAAAACATTTAAAGTAGAGATCGGAACCCGATCCACAAGGGATTAAACTCCGGTGCTTTACAAAAGCGTGGGTGACGCTTTACAAAAGCGTCTGGGTGACGCTTTACAAAAGTGTCAGGGTAAGCAGTGCTCCTGTTAGATTTATGAAGGACACTGTCACGTGGGTAGGATGTTTACTTTAAGTGTGTCGTAGTATTTTGTACAAGTTTAAAACTTCTTCATTGTCAGCAGTCTAAACCATCTTAAAATTCCGATCAAACTATTTGCAACAAAATCAGATCAAATCAAGATTGATTATATTTACAAGAAGATGGAGGACAGGAACAAGAAACATTTAAAGTAGAGATCGGACTCGAGATCTACGAGGGATCCATGACGCTTTACAAAAGTGTCCGGATAAGCAGTGCTCCCATTAGATTTGTAAAGGACACTGTCACGTGGGTAGGGTGTTTACTTCAAGTGTTTTGTAGTATTTTGTACAAGTTTAAAACTTCTTCTTTGTCGACAGTCAAAGATCCCCCTTAAAATCCGATCAAATTATTTGTAACAAAATCAGATCAAATCAAGATTGATTAAACTTACGAGAAGAAGATGGAAGACTGGAACAAAAAACATTAAAAGTAGAGATCGTACTCGAGATCTATGAGGGATCCATGATGCTTTACAAAAGCGTCTGGGTAAGCAGTGCTCCTGTTAGATTTGTAAAGGACACTCACGTGGGTAGGGTGTTTACTTAAAGTGTGCCATAGTATTTAAAACTTGTTCCTTGTCGGCAGTCAAAAATCCACCTTAAATTCCGATCATGTTATTTGTAACAATATCAGATCAAATCAAGGTTGATTATTATTTAGTTATACATGTATCTATGAAGGGCAGGCAATCTTACAATTAGTAATCAAATAATAAACCACAAGGGTAACTGACTGGGTAAATTTGAAATGGTTTGGGGTTGAGCAAAAACAATTAACAAGAGCAGGATTTGAACCAAGGACCTAAAAGGTCTACTAACTGAGCTTTTTAGCCCTATGTCGACAGCCTCTCTGTTTTGTCACTGAACAGTATTGACTGCCACCCTAAATCCAAATTAACAATTCAAATATAAACTTGTTTTATGATCGTTGTATGTTATATATTTTAGTCAAGTACTTTTTGGAAATGGACAATTAAATTGTCACGATGAAGTTGGAAAGTATATTTTTCTATTTATTCTTTCCAAAAAAAGATTAATAGTACATTCACTGCCAGCCTCTAGTTGACTTATGAGGCCAAACAAAATGGTCGCCTCATAAGGGAGCGTCTTAAAATGTGGGTTTCAGTTCTAGGCACAAAAGAACATTTTCCTGCAATCCATTGGACCGCCATTGCATTGCAGTACGGGAGCAATCCTACACAAGTGAATTTGAGCATTTTAAAAAGTTCTTACGGTCCAATGGATTGGTCCATGAGCACGCGTTCGATTAGCTTCCCTGTGTTGACCTTGCGGTGCTCATTCGGGTGAGCCCCTGACAAGAGTTAATCGGAACGATCACTCGCCCTCTTGTGGTGTCGTCATGCACCTGGGGCAAGCCCCCAAGTGACCCACTCCACAAGCAGGGCACTTGTGGCTGACCCAGGTGAGCCCCTGGAATGAAGTCGAAGCTATTTGAACGTACTGCGGGCAGACCGGGGTCGACCCAGGAAAGCTAATCGAATGCACCCTGTATCGGATCCGATTGGATCATTCCTACCATTTTGAATTTTGAAAACGCTCCCATTAGGTGTATGAAATTTCTGGTATTGCCCCAGGGCTTGTGCTGTAGGCAATGCCTTAGTTGTTTGTTTGGATGATCTTCCAATCAAGGGAACTCTCACAAGGAGATAGAGCCAATCTCTCTCATACAAACATTGGTTTAACGTCTATAATTATGAGTTGTACAAATCAAGAAACTGTGAGTCGTTGTGAAATCACAACCTTGTGATAGTAAGTCATTTTACAAATTATGCTTTCAAATTAATAACGATTAGATTAAACATTCTGTCACCGACTATTTAGAGTTTGTAAACAACTGAGAAATAAAAGTTTATTTATGTTGTAATACCACTATAGCTACTTACAAATAAATAACAAATCTGAATAGAAATTTAAGCTTTGTCTATCTAGTTTATTCACATTGTTTACAAATATACAAAGTGGGCCCAATTTCATAGAGCTGCTTAAGCAGAAAAAATATTTCTTAACAATTCCTGCTTAGCGTATGTGAGCAGGATACCAGTCATAAATAGTACATGTTATAAAGTATGTTGGCTGGTAACCTTATTCTGGTAAGCATAATTGTGTGTGGTAAGCTTATTTTGTTTGCTTAAGCAGCTCTACGAAACTGAACCCTCGGTGAGTAATTCATTATAGCAGTATACATTTACTTGGATTTCAGTAACGCCATCTGTAAATCTACTTGGTGGTTGGAGATTTATTATAATAATACCCCCACCCCCACCCTTTTATATAAAATAACAAACCTGTGAAAATTAAGCCTCAAAAGGTCATCGGAGTCAGGAGAAAATAACGGGAAAAACCCACCCTTGTTAACGCACGTTTCGCCGTGTCATGACATGTGTTAAAATAAATCCGTAATTCTCGATATCGAGAATTGATATTGTTATGTTTTCTCAAAAAGTAAAGCAATTCATGGAATAATATTTCAAGGAGGTCTTTCACCATTACCTTCTGTTAACCCTGTAGGTTATTTGTATCTCTGTGAACTTTTTTTTTTGTCCCGAAACTGCCAATGGCTTTAACATAAAATATGGACTAGTAACAACCCTGAAGAATGACCAGTGAAATGACAAGCCAACTGATCCGGCTGGCTTATCACTGGGCAAAACCTGATAAGGTCAGTCCCCTGACGATGACTAGAGCAAGCTAGTCGAAACATTGGGACCAATTAAGAACCATAGTAGTAAAGTTAGCAATGACCCTCTACGTTATAAACTAAGAGTAGTACCAGTACTCCCGGCTGATTTCCTACATTCCGCCCAGGTAGTAGTTAAAAAGCAGGACAGTTCTTTTCAGAGCTGAAAAGTCTCACAAAAACCTACTCCGAGTTAGAAGACTATAACGCAAGACAGTTCTCTAAAGAACAAAATCTATCTGGCAAGTAGACGCACACATGGTGTTACCGCAAACCAAATGCATGTATATGTATTGATACCTCACCCTGCCATGCCTCAAATCCTATAAACATGCTACTTACAATACCAACAATACTTTGTGGTTTAGTGAATGATAAACTATACCAGCCTGCAATAGGTTACACTTCAGAGAAAGTATCTACACAATAATACACAATCAACCCACCCTCCTACTAACTGAACATTCAATGTTTTCTATGTGGGAGTTTAAAGACACTGGACACTATTGGTAATTATCAAAGACCAGTCTTCTCACTTGGTGTATCTCAACATATGCATAAAACAACAAACCTGTGAAAATTTGAGCTCAATTGGTCGCCAAAGTTGCGAGATAATAATGAAAGAAAAAACACCCTCGTCACACAAAGTTGTGTGCTTTTGTAGATGCTTGATTTCGAGACCTCAAAATCTAATTCTGAGGTCTCGAAATAATAGTAATAATAATATCCAAGTCTTATATAGTGCACGTATCTACCAAACAAGGTACTCAAGGCGCTGAAACTTACGTCCTTCTTGAAAACTACGTTACTTCAGAGAGAGCCGTGTTTCACAAGGTTTTATACCACCAATAGCTCCCCATTACTCGTTATCAAGATAAGGTTTTATGCTAATAACTATTTTGAGTACCAGGTTATTACCAATGTGTCTACTGACTTTAACTCTTGATAATTATATTAACATGTCAAGACTCGGAATGCTTCATGGGCCAGAATCATGCGACATGGAAAGGTTATTGTAACGTCAGTTTACCTCTTAATATTGCACACGACATAAACATTACTATTATTTTTCTCCTGGAGAAGTATACTGATCGAAACTTTAGTCGTTAACCATTGATTCTTTTCAGAACCAACACTACTCAAAACGAGATAATCACATGATGTAACCGTAAACTCCTCTGATTCCATCATGCAGAGTTTCAAAATCCGACATTGATACTAATTTGTTTAGTTTTACTTGAGAGTAAATCCTGTCAGAGACAATTGATTTGACACAAGTCTGTAAATTTCACAAACACAAATCCTTCCACTGTAAATGAGCCCAATGTGCAATGCAGTGGCGTTACCAGACATTTTAGTATGGGATGGAAGTAGGAAACAGTGACAATTTCTTTTTCTTCCTTGTGTGGTGTCAGAGTGGGCCATGGGGGAGAGGGTTCTACTGCACCCCAGCCCTTGAATAATTATCCTAGGTTTTCCTCCAACATCTAAAACTGAAACTTCCTGCATTGTCTTCTCTCCACAGGGTTATTGGCTAGTACGGTGTTTAAGTTCGCTTTTCTGATAATAACCCTTTGGTTCACAACCAGAATGAATAAATGAATGAATTCCATAAATAAACACAACAAAAATTTGGGGGTGGGGATTGGGCGTGTGAAGTATCAAACATTACTGAACTCAACCCACTGTAGTGAAGTTAATAATGATCCACTAAAAGCGAAGTAGTAGACCCGGCTGATTTTCTACATTACACCCAGGTAGTATTTTAAAAGCAAGTCATTTCTTTTCAGAACTGAGAAAGCTCCCAAATTCCGAAAATCATCTCTCCGGTAGAAGAATATAAAGCAAGACAGTACAAACTCTACCTGGCAAGTAGACACACACATTGTGTTACCGCAAACCAAATGTATATTGATACCTCACCATGCAATGCCTCAAATCCTATAATCGTTCTTGTGTGCATTTGTTTTCTCTCGTTAAATGGGTAAGGGATCTAATCAGGCCTGACACTTCACGGAGGCAACAAAGACAATTGCCTCCATGCACCCTGGTCATTGCCTTGGTGCCCGTAAAATACTCCAGTAGAAATTTACAAATTCTCCATAGGGTGCCCTTTACCAGGGAGAAAATGCCTTGGTGACCTTGCCCTTTCAAAAACGAAGCATACAGGCCTTGCTCTAACCGGGGCAGGAGGGCTCCCACCATCCTTACCCCCTTCTGGTTACGCCACTGGTGATACTGAGTAGGTAGACAATATGCTAACTAGCCAACCTGATTCTACATGGAGGCAAAAGAGGCAATTTGCCAACATGCCCCTACTCTTTGCCTTTGTGCCCCTACTCTCTGCCTACGTGCCCTTTAAAAAGTTTCCTAAAAAAATCCTAACCCACCTTTTTAAGGGTCTTGTAGTACGAAACAAATGTCCACAGGTTTACATTAAACTTACACGGTTTAAAGATAATGATGTTAGAAAGCTTCCTCTAAATTATTTCTTGCTGGTGTGATTTAGTTTTTGAGGAACGAGTAAAACAATTTCACAAAAATGTTAGCACCTACAACGGATTTACACTACTCTGCTGAAAACATTGCTCGGTGGTTTTCACTTTTTTTTCTCAAAAACTTGACGACTAATGAAGCTGAAACTTCTACAGGTATATTACATTAAAGCCGTTGGACCCTTTCGGTTCAGAAAAAAAAACAAAGTTCACAAATTTAAACACAACTTACAGGGTTTAAAGAAGGCAATAGTGAAAGACTTCTCTTGAAATATTATTCCATGAATTGCCTTACTTTTTGAGAAAACAGCAAAACCTGAAAACAATATAAATTAATTACGGATTTATTTTAAACACATGTCATGACACGGCAAAACGCGCGGAAACAAGGGTGGGTTTTTCCGTTGTTTTCTCCCGACTCCAATGACCGATTGAGCCTAAACTTTCACAGGTTTGTTATTTGATGTAGAAGTTGTGGTACACAAAGTGTGGGCCTTGGGCAACACTGTTTACTGAAAGGGTCCAATGGCTTTAAATACATCTTTACTCACAGTGAGTAGGGATTCATGACAGGGCAACAAAATTGATTGACAAAAAGTACCAAAACCCTTTAAAGGTACACATTGCCTTGAACCGAACGAGTTGGTCTTTGAAAAGCATTTGGAACCGTTTGTTATGAAATGCATATGGTTAGAAAGATGTTTTAAAAGTAGAACATAATGATTCACACAAGTATGACTCGTAATTGCAGTTTTCCTTTTACGCCACAAACTAACACGGTCGGCCATTTTATGGAGTCATGGCCGACTGTGTTTCTTCGCAACGTAATAAGAAAACCAGGCAATTAAGAGGCATGTTCATGTGTATCATTATATTCTACTTTTAAATTATCTATCTAACCATTTGCATTTCTATCAAATGGTTCCAAACTGTTTTCAAAGACCAACTCGACCGATCCAAGGCAATGTGTTCCTTTAAGCATCAGTAAAATGCGAGGGAAGAAACTTCTAAGTGTTCTCAGCAGGAAGCAGATCTTCATTCTAAAGACTTCTCAATCCAGTTTCACTTCCAAAGTGCAGATGGTTTTTCTTCAGAAGGTTGCACTAGAGCTGCATCGTCAAGATTTCTCAATTCAGTGACACTTCTCAGTGCAGATTTTTTTTTTCCTGTGCCGTAAAGACTTCTCGATCCAGGTCGCACTAGAGCTGCATCGTCAAGATTTCTCAATTTAGTTTCACTTCTCAGTGCAGATTTATTTTCTTTCTACGTCGTAAAGGCTTCTTGATCCAGCCCCACTTCCAAGGGGGTGGAGATTTTGTCTTTGATGCGCATCGTCAAGACATCTCGGTTCAACTTTTTTTGCCTTTCAACAGGGCCCAATTTCTTAAAGCAAATTTTTTTGCTTAACAAACAAATGCGTGGGTACCAGTTGCAACAATGTAAACTTGAGTTACGAGTATTGAATTTGGGCTGGTAATCAAATTCTGTTAAGCAAGTTTTTATGCGCTTAGCAAAATGTTATGCTTACAGGCTTTTTGAAATCGGGCCCTGGTCGCAGTTGATCTGCGTCTTAGAGACTTCTCGAATTCAGCTTCACTTTTAAGTGCAGATTTTGTCTTTCAGCAACAGGTCCCAGTTGATCTGCGTCGTAAAGACTTCCCGATCCAGCCACACCTCGTAGAAGTGTCGGAACTCCTCCGATAGATCGATCTTCTGGCTGAGAACACTCTGCAGGTTGTTGTCGACCGGCATGTACTCCGGATCTTTCGTGTTGGTCTGATCGTAGCGTCTGGTGTTGAAACGATCGACGCAAACACGCAGGGCACACTCCTCCGCTTGGAAATCCCACGGCCGCGCATCCATATCTGAAAAAGGATTGGGAAGAAAACGTGATGAATTTCAAAACCTCCATCGTATTGCCAAGGAGGCCAAAAAAAACTTTAAGAAGTCGTAGACTTTATTCAAATAATTATTATAATCGGGATTGGAAAAATTCATTGAGCAAATTAAATGGAAGATTATTAACAACACTAAGTATTCAAAATGAATTAAGATTAAAGACAAATAAACTAATATATACCTAAATGTATCATAAACAATACTCTACCTAAACAAGAAAAAAAAAAAATAATAATAATAATAATAAAAATAATATTCTTTTGATGCAAATTTAACATCTCTTATAATACTCTACCTATTATATATATCGGTTCAGCATTGGTATACACCAATGCTAATGATATAGTAATGCCTAAATACTAAAGTCAACAACAAATTAACATTACTAAAAACAGTCATAAAACTAATGTTAAGAGGTTGTAATATAAACAATACACAGTGGGAAAAACTAAAAGAGAAACTGCAGTAAAAATCACAATAAAAATTGAAATGAAAATCACAGTAGAAATCACAGTCAAAACACATCAAAAATCACAGCAGAAATTGCAGTAGATTCACAGTGAAAATCACAGTAAAAATCACAATTTAAATCACTGCAAAAATCACACTTAAAATAACAGTGGAAATCACAGTAAAAACACATCAAAAGTCATCAAAAAATTACAATGAAAATCACAGTAGAAATCACAGTAAAAAAGCACACCAAAAATCACAGTAAAAAACACATCAAAAGTAGAAATCACAGTGAAAAATCACAGTAAAATACACAATGAAAATCACAGCAAAAATCACATCAAAATCACAGTAGAAATCACATCAAAAATCAAAGTAGAAATCACATCAAAAATCACAGTAGGAATCACATCAAAAATCACAGTAAAAAACACACCAGAAAATCACAGTGAAAATCATAGCAAAAATCGCAGTAAAATCACAGTAAATATCGCAGTAAAATCACAGTAAAATCACAGTAAAAATCTGAATAAAAATCACAGTAAAGTCACAGTAAAAACCTCAGCAAAAATCACAGTAAAATACACAGCAAGATCACAGTATAAATGCTAAAAAGTAGTTAATAACCTCATGTTCCGACCGTAGCAGAATCTTTCTCAAAGGCTCAAAAGAGAAAGATTCTGCTAAGGTCAAAACAACAGGCCATACTAACTTTTTTGCATCTTAGTAGCCCCAACAAGAGAAAATATTCTCACCGTTGCCGTACACCCAGTCATCGTTCAGACGATGGCGGACCTTCTGATAGATTGCTGACATTGTCTTCATGTTGCTCTTCCGCCATTGTCTCCCGAGGTATTTGGTTTGCACCTTAAGGAGTTTGAGAACGTAAACCTGCATCATGGCTTGCTTGACCTTCAAGGCTCTCTTTAAGATCGGCGCAGACTTGAAGACAACCAGCATCTGGTAACGTCAAAGAGGATTTATAATAATATACCGTTCTTATAAGTGTAGTGGTGACATGGCAGGTGGTTTAGAGCATTTTTTTTTTCCTCATTTTTTTTCCACATTTTTTTTATGCAAGTCTCCAGACACACAAGGTCTGAAGGCCACTTCAAGGTATGGGCTAAAATTATGTTTTGTCCAGAGACCGTTGCCACCTTCTCTTAGGTTTGAAACAGGGTTACACACTTTACAGTCCATACGGATGTAGGCTTGGGTATCATTGGTCCAAAGCCTGGCCGGTAGAGCAGAAAGCACTACCTCCCCAATTTTACGTAGCAAGTGTCACGACCAGCATTCAAACCCACACTCTGCTGATCAAACACCGGAGCTTGAATTCGGTGCTCTTAACCGCTCAGCCACGACACGCCACAGTTCTGCTGGATAAGTCATCAGAGTTTGGGTCTGAATCCCAGTCATGAGCAAAAACTATAATTGCTTCTCTTCACCCAGGGGTATGAATGGGTGCCTGCGAGGGTAGAGGTGGATCTGATGTATAAAAAAACCTCTGGAGCGCCGTGGCAGCCTAAAGCTGTATACTCCCTAGGAAGCTGAGAAAGATTAAAGGATGTTATTGCCCAATGACCAGGGCATTAATGTAAAGTGCATAAGCCTTTTTGAGGTATGGCGGACGTGATTGATGCCACTCTCACCATGTTGGTGGTCATTAGGTTTACATGTAAACAAACATAGTCCCACATACCTTACAGGAAAGTTCTGTATGTTCAAGCACCTTAAGTGTCACTGAATAACGGATATGCGCACTGTATAAGAAGCCACTATTATTATTATGTTGCCAGCTTACCATAGTTCTGGAGTGTTTCCATTTGGTGAGTTTGTTGAGGATTCTCAGCAGGTTGATGCAAGAGAAGAGATTCCGCCAACAGTAAGGAGAAGTGTCACCAGCTTCCTATAAACAAAAAAAACAAGCAAATTATTTGGATGATTATATAAATTTGAATTTGTTTATTTAAAGGTCGGTACACCTTCGGTAATTGCCAAAGACCAGTGTTCTCACTTGGTGTATACCATCGTAAGCATAAACTAACAAGCCTGTGAAAAGTTGGGCTCAATCGGTCATCCTCAAATCTTTTGGTCTTTCGACATAGTAGTCAGACCCTGCCTGAGTGATTTTGGATAATTTGAGGGTTCAGAGGGTGGCAAGGATCACAAAGGGTCACATTGAACTGAGTCATGATGTAATCATTTCACTATCATCGTCAACCGCCAGCAGTAAACTGCCAATAACAGAAGTGAAATAAAGTTATTAATAAATACAAATTTCATGTATAAAAATTATACTCAGAATTAAAGTTTGACTGACTGTTTTGTTCCAAATTCACAAAGATACCCCAATATCCTGTGGAAAAGTAACAATGATGTACAAAAGAGACCTTGTCATATATAGGGATATTAAAGGGTGTCGTGGCCGAGTGATGAAGAGAATGGAATAAAAATTCTGGGCCCAATTACACAGGCATGCAACTGCCCGTTGAAAAAAAAAGAGGAAAATTTTCACAGGCACAACGCAAGTGCGGAGTGAGGCAGCCGAAACGCCACGGGACATGATACCCACAATGATACCCTAGAAAATGTTGAGGTTTATTATGCTCTTAGGTGCATTTTTAGCATGTACTAGGCTTATTTTACATGATTGTAGCTGTACACTGTTAATGCCAGGCATTATTAGGCTTAAAAAAAAAAAAAAAAAAAAGTTGCATGCCTGATTACAAAGAGCTGCTTCAGCAGAAAATAATGCTTAATCATTTCTGCTAAACAAAAATGAGCAGGACACCAGTCACAATTTGTACATGTGACATGGTATTTCGGCTGGTAACCTTATCCTGGTAAGCAAAATTGGCTACTTTTTGTGCTTAAGCAGCTCTATAGATTGGGCCTTGGTCTGAGTTTGAGTAAAAAGATGTACGTTATGTGATATCGTAGTTTCGTTTGAACAAGGGAATCAATGTGTGGTGAAGAGGTTTTCAACTAGTGGTTTAAACCCGCCGAGGCCTGGCTCTTGATAATTTTACCTTGACGAATTGAAAACCGATCAACACACTTTGATTCCCATTCAAAAATACCTTTTCGGTCCAAAAACATCAACACTTTTTGGTCAAAAAGTAAAATAAATGCAAAAATTGTAATTGTTCAATGATTTCTTTCAACACAACACCCCTCCAGCTATGAAATGGTAAGGCCCTCGGGTAAACAACTCCTTATAAGGAGATTGCTGTGCCATCACGCATATCGCCTGATGTGGCACACTGTCCCGGCCATTGCTCTCGACCAATAGGAATGAAGAAACTGTCTTATAAGCACAGGTGCAAGCTCGGGTGTCACGCCCATGTTTCAACACTTTTTACTGGTTCTATATCATCTGTTTAAACACCCCCACGTGATGCCCTCTTGACCAATCAGAATGGATTAACTGTCTTAGGTATTTATGAATGAAAACGGTGATGACTTAATGACTTACCAAACTGTCTGCTGTTAGTTCTGTCTGATCCCCGATCACACACGATGGAAAATCAATCACATTAATACTGTAGAGAAATAAAACACTCATCAGGAATATTATTGAGTTGTAGTATAAAGAGGGACTGTTGCCATGGTCACAGCAGGGCCTAAATTCATAGAGCAGCTAAGCGGCTGAATTGTGCTTACTGTGCGATTTCCATTTCAAAGTGCTGCTAATCGTAAACAAAAATAGGCAAGCTAAGCTCTGGTGCTTACTGTATGAAAATGGTGAACGCCTGGGGTGGACACCGTATTTTCTTGCTAACCTGTGAAATACGCTTACACCTTAGCTGAGCAATTTGTCTGATACAGTAAGCAGGAATTGGGGCTTGCGGAAGCAAGGAATTCTGCGCTTATGTCAAGCGTATTTCATGGTCTTGCAGGGAATTTTGGCTTGTGCGCGACAGTCTCAGTGGTCTAGTTGATATGACACTGCACTAGAATTGCAAAGGTCATGAGTTCGAATCCCACCCAAGTAATATGCCAGTGATTATTTTTCACAGAAATCGGGAAAGTATTGAGTAACCAGGGCTATACACATCGGTGTAAGGGTAAAACCAAAATTAATATTTGTTATCTTCGATGCAAACTTAACATCTCTTAAAGGCAGTGGATACTAGTGGTAATTACTCAAAATATTTTTTAGCATAAAACCTTACTTGGTTATTAGTAATGGGGAGCTGTTGATAGTATAAAACATTGTGAGAAACGTTTCCCTCTGAAGTAACGTAGTTTTCGAGAAAGCACACAACTTCGTGTGACAAAGGTGTTTGTTCTTTCATTATTATCTCGCAACTTCAATGACTGATTGAGCTGAAATTTTCACAGGTTTGTAAATTTATGCATATGTTGAGATAGAGCAAGTGAGTAGCCTGGTCTTTGACAGTTACCAATAGAGTCCAGTGTCTTTAAAGCCATTGGACACTTTCGGTAAACAGTAATATCCAAGGCCCACACTTCGTGTATCACAACTTATATATAAAATAACAAACCTGTGAAAATTTAGGCTCAATCGGTCATCAGAGTCGGGAGAAAATAACGGGAAAACCCACCCTTGTTTCCGTACATTTCGCCGTGTCATGACATGTGTTTAAAATAAATCCATAATTTTCGATATCGAGAATTGATATTGTTATAATGTTTTCTCAAAAAGTAAAGCATTTCATGGAATAATATTTCAAGAGAAGTTTTTCACACTTACCTTCTATAAACCCTGTAAGTTATTTGTAATTCTGTGAACTTTTACTATTTTTTTCTGTACCGCTTTAAAGTATCCTACCTGTTCTTAGTACTGATGTACGCCATGATGTTCTGATTGAAGTACTTGAGAACCAGTGGGATGCAGTTGGCAAACACTAGGTGCTGACTCATAAACTCAAACTGCAAAATATTTTTAAAATAGATCAATTAAAAACAAGAGGTATTGCTGGCCATTCCTGGCGTAGCAAAGAGGAACTCGCTTGGGATGCTCTACTTTGGAGACCCATCCATGGCAGACAAACACCAGGACGCCCAAGAAAGACCTGGTATATTGAACAATTGATGGAGGATATCGGATGCAGGTTAGAAAATCTACCAAATGCAATGAACGACAGAGAAAGATGGAAGAACCATGTCGAAGAAAGTCGAGCAAGCTCGACCTGGTGATGATGATGATGAAAAACAAGAATGGTGTGCTGGCAAACACAGATGCCTTGCTGAGATTTATCTATTCCTTATCACTTAGATATTTGCCTTGCTTCAGTGTCAAGACAGGGGCCCAATTTTATGAAGCTGCTTAGGTAGAAAATATTGCTGAACAAGTATCAGCTAGACAAAAATTAGAAAGATACCATTCACAGAAGGTACAACCGGCATGATTTTGGGCTGAAGCATAATTTTGTAAAAGCTACTTTTGTGCCTAAACAGCTCTAAGAAATAGGGCCCTGGACTCGAACCCACATACATGTACTCTGCTGATCAGAAATACAAGGGCCCAATTTCATGAAGCTGTTAAGCCAAAAAATACTGCTCAGCAAATTTCTTTACTAAGCAAAAATTTTAAGTGGGGAACCGGCTCCAAAAAAACATACAGAATTTTGGCTGGTACCCAGTTACTGTTCAGAAAGATTTGTATGTGCTTAACACATTTTTGTGCTTAGAGGCTTTATGAATTTGAGCCCAGAGCTTGAGCTCAGGGCCCAATTTCGAAAAAGCTGCTTAATCAGAAAATATTGCTAAACAATTTACTGCTAAGCAGAAATGAGCAGGATACCAGACACAAATTGTACGTTTGACATGGTAGTTTGGCTAGTAACCTTCTTCTTGTAAGTGTAATTTTGTTATGCTTAGCCATTTTTGTGCTTAATCAGCTCTATGAAATTGGGCCCTGTAGTCTTGATTGCATAGCTGCTTACCTGGTAGACGTGGTTCAGTTTGAAGTGTTTGAGAAGTAGTAGAAGCAGGGCAGATATTGCCTTGACAATAATCTCCTTGTGACGGTTCACATCCACACCGAGCTTCATGGACTGCAAGACGGTGATTCTAAAATTAAAAAAATGACACAACAAAAATCATTGAAGGTGTGAGTAAATAGTTCAAAAGTAATGATGACTGGAGCAAGCTAGTCGAAACGTTCTTCTTTCGTTGATGAAAGGGTCTGGGTATTTTTTTTGTAGGACAAAAACACAATGTCCACAGATTTACATTGAACTCACACAGTTTGAAGAAAATGGTGGTACAAAGTTTCCTTGCTGAGGTGCTGTAGTTTTTGCGAAATGAGTCATGAAAATAGTTTTTGTCTTTGTGATCATGAGGCGAAAATTATTTCAGCATGTAAAAACTTATTTTCACGACACTGTTTTACTCATTTCTCAAAAACTGCAGCACCTCCCAAACTAATATTTCAACAAACACCCACCCACATTGATCGAACGAACCAACGCACGAAAGAACGAACGAACGAAAAAACAAACGATAAACGAACAGACAAACGAATGAACGAACGAACAAACGAACAAACTAACAAACAAGCAAACAAACTTACGGCATTTCTTCTGGAAGCACATCAGCTAAGATGTTGATTGAGTCTGTCTTGGCTTTCGATGTTGGAGCTACTGCAAGCAGGATCTTCAGAAGAGAGATCTACAAGAAAACAAAATCACGACCAAATAAAGTGAATCCATCAAAATCCATGATAGTAATAATCCACAAGGGAAACTAACTGGGTACCAGTGTAGTAGCCACGGCGGGCAGTGCTTGGCGCGCCTGACCAGGACTCACAGCACTCTGAGCAAAATACATTGTGCCGCCCAGCACAGATTTCAAAATATTGTCCACTGCACATTGATACGAGATGATGCTGATGATAAGAAGTATAAAATGTCACAGAACTATAACACGGTCACAAGGCCATTCAACTTACTGCATGGCCCCATAACACAAACAGATTGGAAACCCGGCCCCAATTCAGAAGTAATGGACCCATAATTGAACATGAATAATTTTGTTGATCTGCTCGCCCTTGGGGGAATCTGAAGAGAGAAAAAATGGATTTATCACCCACCACTAAAATTGGTCTAGCTACAACACTGCTGGGTACATTTCAACAAATAATTTGGGGTTGAACAAAGACAGAGCGGGAGTTGAACCTCAATCACAAGAATCATCTCTGCCCTTGCACGTACCCATTTTACTCCTGGGTGAAGAGATACAATTATAGTTCAGTGTCTTTCTCAAGAAGACAAGAGTCATTGCTGGGATTGGAGCCCACACCCTAATGACTTAAGGAACCCTAGAACTTGTATACAATGCACTAAACCGCTCATCAATAGAGAGGTTTTGTTTGTGTATGGTCAGCACAGCGACAAATAGTTTAGTGGCCGTGACATCAACACTTGTTGCGCATTTATGACGTTTTACACAATCTTGTTAAATGTAAAAGTTTTCTCGACACGAGTAGCAGTGGCACTACATGCAAGTAAAAAATTGAAAAGTAAAACTGAATAAATTCTGCAACATCCTGTTTTTGAGAAAAACAAAACAAGTTCAACCAGGGACAGATAATGTACGGTCCTTTATAACTCATTTGCGGGTGGATTTCTTTGGTGATGTGTAGTTTTGGTTGTCTGTTTTGACTAAATTTGTGTGAAAATGTAACCGGGTTGTCATTGAAAACTGCACAAAGCCGCATCAGCACGGCTATGCGTACGGATAGCTAGTAGTAGTAGTAGTAGTACACTTAACCAATCACAAACAATACCTCGCTATTGGCGCGCCATGGTACAGTAATGTATTGTATATAACATACCATGTACTGTGGTAGATTAGGTAGCATTGCCTGGTAAAGAACTTCAACTGCTGAAGGTGGGATGTCCTCATCTCCCTAAAGAAGGAACAAATAAGAAAAATAATACTTAATCTTTCTTGGTTTATTTCAACCACCTGAGATCAGGTACTGGCTGTACCCAGCAGTGCCTTTGCAGAAGTGGTATTGCTACTTCTGGGCCCAATTTCATAGAGCTGCTTAAGCAGAAAAACTAGCTAAGCCAAATTGTACTTAGCAGAATAAGGTTACCAGCCAAACTACAATGTCACCCGTACAGTTTGTGCCTGGTGCCCTGCTGATTTCTGCTTAGCACAAAAATTGTTCAGCAATATTATCTGCTTTAACCTTTGCCATTCTAGAGCTGAAGTCTAACCATGAGACCATCAAGCTTGCCTGGTAGCTAAAAGCAGTTTGAACCCTATATTTTAGCAGCAGGTACCGCAAGAATTTCAAAGGTCACAGGGGGAGGGAAGGTACTTAGTATACTGTGCTATCAACACATAAATGTATCATAAAAACACAAATAATATTCGTTGTCCCCAGTGCAAAGTTAAACAAAAAATTATACAAGTTTATTATTATTATTATTCTTTTTAACCCTGCCGCAAACTGCTTGGTAACTGGAATGAATTCAGACGTAAATTGAAAACACCAATAAATGGCTGAATATTGTGGGCATTTTGAGGGCGAATGGGCAATTTGATACAAGCCATTTTTTCAAGATGGTTGAGTACAGATCGAGATAGGTCTATCTTTTGGGTGAAGAGCAGGATCAAGGAAATCCAAACTTGTTTTTGATTATTTTTTTATGCAAGTCGCCTGACACACATGGCCTGAAGGCCACTTCAAGGTGTAGGCTACAATTGTTTTTTTTTCCAGGGGCCGTTGCCACCTACTCCCAGGGCTTAAACGGGGTGAGGGGTCTTGTCAAAACTCATCCTGGACAGTCCACCGGACGAGGCTCACCCGATGTCAATTTTTTGTCGGACGGGCCAAAGGATGGGAGTTCCAATGATACAATGTTTCATATGCTGAATAGTGTCTTCCCGTCCGATACACAGTGCCCAAGGCACCCCACTGAGCGCTCTCCGGTTTCACTGGCTGATTAAACACTAAACAAGCAAACCTGGGGTTTGAGTCTGCTCTGACTGTTTGGAGGTCACTGTAGTTTGGTGGAGTTTTTAACCCATTGTTTTTTCTGTTTTTCAATTTACAAAGTTACTAGCCAAGTTCCTGTAAACCTTGTTTCCCCTTTCTCCATTTTCAAATTTGATAGGTTACAAGATAATAATTACAGAAACTAATGTAGTGTAATGTAAGTGTCAAATAAAAGCTTATTCATGAGTGTATCCATTTAAGGCCATGTCTTATGAAAAACTGTTGCATGAAACCAAAAACCTGCCCTCTGGGGAGACCCCCTGCTGTTTCCAGTAGATAGCAATCTTAAAGGCAGCGAACACTATTGGTAATTGTCAATGACTAGCCTTCACAGTTGGTGTATCTCAACATATACATAAAATAACAAACCTGTGAAAATTTGAGCTCAATCGGTCATCGAACTTGCGAGATAATAATGAAAGAAAAAAACACCCTTATCACACGAAGTTGTGTGCGTTTAGATGGTTGATTTCGAGACCTCAAGTTCCGAATATGAGGTCTCGAAAACAAATTCGTGGAAAATTACTTCTTTCTCGAAAACTATGGCACTTCAGAGGGAGCTGTTTCTCACAATGTTTTATACTACCAACCTCTCCCCATTACTCGTCACCAAGAAAGGTTTTATGTTAATAATTATTTTGAGTAATTACCAACAGTGTCCACTGCCTTTAACACTCTTGGGTTTTGTAAACATATGATCTCTGGTGAAGGCCAGTCATTGTGAGCTCGTCCTATGGCCCGTCCGATAAAGTAATCACTACAAGGGACGAGAAACCTGGTCCTGCACGGGCGCCGTCCGATGGCTGTCCAGGATGAGTTTTGACATTACCCCCTTTACAGTCCATACAGATGTAGGCTTTGGTATCATCAAACTCACCTTTGAGATCGGGTTTTTATTAATTTCTTCTTCTCTTCTGATCTGTACCTCCGACAGCGACATATACACATGCTGTGTGGAATCAATTCAATTATCAATTAAAATATCAATTATTATCACATACTAAGCTTGGGCCAAGGCATTTGAAAGAGCAATTAGGTGAGGTTTGCAGTGGCACCATGTGTAAATCTCTTGTGAGTGGTGTTGGTTCTGAAAAGAAACGTTGGTTGACATCAAGTCTTATCTATATAAGAATTCCACCCGAGTTTATATGCCTGTGAATTTTCTTCACAGGACTCGGGGAAAGTACCGCGTATACAGTGCTAACACAGATCGCTGTATGGGTAAAAACCAATATTAATAAGTCTTATCTAACTTATACAGCAAAGTCCACTAGCCAACAGGGTAAGAATCTTGCTGATAACTTCTTCAGGTTGCAGCATTCTCCCTTACAGTGGTCCGCTGACTAAAGGCCAGTTAAAACACTTGAGGACCAGTCAAAAATCTCTCCAAGTGGTTCGGCTGACTAGTTCAGTGATGAAAAAATCCCAATTTCATTTGAAAACAAGACTTATGAAAAAGCTGGTCGATAAAAAAAAGCTAATGGACTAGTAAAAGGACAAGCTAACTGGTCATGTTGGCCAATCACCCAAAAAAGTAAGGGCAAATCATGGGTTGGTATTCCAAAACAACTTCAGTGCCCAACCAGCAATGACTTTTATCCAAATATTTAGTGTACCTTCTGTAAAGTCATCACGCAGGCAAAAATGTTCAGGCTAAAGCACACAGCTTTTAGAGACCTATCACTTGATCAATAAATGGCCTGTCCTAATATTCAGCGTACCTTCTTGAGGACATTAACTCCTTCATGAATGGGCTGAGGAAGGCCTGCAAGGGTGCTTCGATCACTGCATGGAAATGAGAAAATGAAGAGTCACAGGGAATGGTCACAATGCATGTCTAGTCTACTAAAAAACTACACCAAAATTCAAGGCCGCATAATAAAGGTACACTTTCTTTGATAAGAAATGCTGAAGAATGTTGGAAATAAAAAGAAATTCAATACACAAACCTCAACGAAAACTAACAGGGTACATTTGTTAATAGCCAGGGAGAAGTCAGGTTATCAGAAGAAAACAGTTTGGGGGTTGAACCAAGACAAACAAACAACCTCTGAATTAATGTGTCTGTGCTCTACCAACTGAGCTATCCAGCCCTATGTTTGCGGCCTACCTAGTTTGTCAGTATGTTGGTATGGGACTCCAGTCAAAAGCCATTAAACCTGTACCTGCCAAATAGCACACTAAGTAAACATTAAGTAATAAACTACTAGGGAAACTGACTGAGCCACTTAAAGATTATCATGCATGCATTCTACCAACTGAGCTATCTAGCCCTAAAGTAGACGGTCTCCCTATTTTGTCAATATCTGTGTTCGGGGTTGACAGTCCGAAGCCATTCAATCTGAAACTGTTGTGTACCCAAAAAAAAATTAAAGCAATCCCAAGAAAAACAGGTCCTTACCTTGGTACTTGAAAACCTACAAACTTTCTTCTGGTGTGGTCCAAAAAAATGTCCAAATCCTTTTGCCTGGAAAAAAACACACAAGTTTTTAATAGACCCAAACTTAACCTTTAATGATTAAAGAGCTGCTTAACCACAAAAGTAGCTAAGCTTAAGAAGATTATGCTTACCAGAATAAACTACCCACTAAACTACCATGTCGCATGAACAATTTGTGACTGATATCCTGCTCATTCCTGCTTAGCAAAAAATTTTTAAGCAATTATTTATGCTTACGCAGCTCTATGAAAATGTTGTAACAGTACAGACAAGTAAAAAGAATTTATGATAAAAATCTCAAGCCGGTTTTAGCCAGAATAAGGTTACCAGCTAAAGTACCATGTCACACCTACACATTTGTGACTGGTATTCTGCTCGTTTCTGCTTAGCAGACAATTGTTAAGCAATATTTTCTGCTTAAACAGCTCTATGAAAATGTCAACAGTCAATACAAAGTGATTAGACCTAATGATAAAAATCTGAAGCCGGTGTTCCAAGGAATTCCATCTGCCGGAGATTCTGTTCCCCTCATGTGAAATTAACGTGGAAGAAGCAGGATGATTCAAAAGAGAGCGCTATTAGAATTAGATTGTACACAGTTCGCCATATGGGGGGATCAAATCTCAGGGGGGCTGTACCTCCTGCCACACCCATTTCAGCTTTTAGCGTTCTAACTTCCCATACCGAACTTTTGGTGTCCACGGCAACTGTCTGTTCTCCCTCGGGGACGGTGGTGGCTGCGAGCCGTTCTCATCTTCCTCCTCACTCCCTCCGTTGAGCTGTTCCTCCTTGTTCTCTTCCTCCTTCCGGTCTGGATCCTCGGGCATCGGCTCGTCAATACCGTTCTGTTTGACGAGGCCCTGATTTTCGAGAAAAGAAATCACTCAAATTATTCTCACATAACTTGTTTTTTCTTTCTAGAGAAGCTGGATATTTTAACGAAAATGATGGTTTTTTAAAATGAGGAACGGACAAAAAAGTGAGCGTGAGATGAAATTGAAATGGTGATGTATGAATGGTGGTTTGAATGTTAAAGTAGAGGTGAATGATAAAAATGCAATGAATCAGGAGGACAAATAGTAAGATTGTCATAGTTTTGGTGTTACCCTTACACCGATATCAGGGTTTGCCCTTTAACTTTGTCAGTGACTAGCCAGCAGGACCAGTTAGCTTGTCAGTTTACTCGGGCCAAGTTCGCGCAAGGGTAACAAGTTCGCGCAAGGATAACAAGTTTGCGCAAGGATAACAAGTTTGTGCAAGGATAAATGGTTTAAGGCAGTGGACACTATTGGTAATTACTCAAAAGAATTATTAGCATAAAACCTTACTTGGTAACGAGTTATGGGGAGAGGTTAATAGTATAAAACATTGTGAGAAACGGCTTCCTCTGAAGTGACGTAGTTTTGGAGAGTGACGTAGTTTTGGAGAAAGAAGTAGTTTTCCACATATTTGATTTCGAGACCTCAGATTTAGAATTTGAGGTCACGAAATCAAGCATCCGAAAGCACACAACTTTGTGTGACCAGAGTGTTTATTCTTTCATTATTATCTTGCAACTTCGACGAAGGTTTGTTATTTTATGCATATGTTGAGACACACCAAGTGAGAGGACTGGTCTTTGACAATAACCATTGTGTCCATTGTCTTTAATGAGTGGTTGTTCAGTGACATACGTAGAGCATGTGCACAGAGGTTGAAGTGCAAACAACTCTTTACATGTCATCCCTGGGCGACCGGCAAATTAACGCATATTATCATTTTGTTATAACTGGTCCATTCTGCACTGTTGAAAAACAGGTGTTTGGTTACCAGCGATGCGACCATACTCCGGTAGGCTGGTGGCAAATAGTTGACCAACATAGACTTGACTAGATGAGTTTGGGCGATGTTAGTCAAACAATGGCCGACGATAGTCCTTGCGCGAACTTGGCCCTAGAATTTGAACTTTTCAGTGGTTTACAATTAGACAAATGATTTTGTGAGTGAAATGAAGTAAATGGGATGGGTAGATGGGTGTGAGAATGTGGGAAAGAGGGTAGGGTTTCAAGAAGGGTGGATGTTAAAGGAATTAGGGTATAGAATGGTAGGCTACAAGGGATACAGAATAAAGCCAAAGAATCTGTTGTTGAGCCCTTCTTGTATGAAGTTAGTCATTTTGATTCTAACAGTACAGTAGGGATGTGATGGGATTATGCCTTTGATGATGAGCATAGAATTTGCCACACAGTCAGAGTATGTCATGAGAAGAGATTTGGCTATACAGCAACCCTTCACCGATCTTGAACTCTTGGTGGCAGCAGACACGCCTCCATTACTGCGGTGGTACCTGGGGTTGTACTGCACTGTCTAGCGACAGGTTTAAGGGTTGCGCTACACGGCGATCATCTGATCAGTCACAGGTTATTGAACTTTTACTTTGCAAATCGCTCGTACAAAAGAACGCTGGTCAACTCGTACGGAAATTTTTCAGGGACAATCGCAGTGTCTGCTGCCACCAACAGTGCAAGATCGGTGAAGGATTGCTGTATAGGGCCATCACAAATTTGAATTTTGAACAAATATTTTTGAAACTTTGAAAAAATTGCTTGTCAGTGTTAGTCTACGTATATTTTTTCAAAATTCAAATCTACGATGGCCCTACAGCTAAATATCCTTTTCATGACATACTCCGTTTGTGTGCCAAGTTCAAGGGTTGTACCAGCAAAGGCACAATTCCTCAAATATGTCCCCTATCTGGCCCACTATTCAACCCTCATTACATTTTGACTCCCAAAATGGTGCATTGCATAGGCATATACAAAGTGCACTGAATGTGCAAGGCTTCTATGGGCTAATTTGTAAATGTTAAAAAAATCAACGCCAAAAGATATACGCCAACCAGAACAGCAAAAAATGGTTACCGGTTAAAAGCCAGGTAATGACTAGTGTATGAGGCTGGTTCCCTGACTAATTTCTTGCTTAGCAATCAAGATTTCTTAAGAAATATTTACAGCTCAGATATTTCAAATGAAAAATAAAAAAGGCAAGGAGTTATGTTATTCTGCGGAATGTTAAGAGTGCATGGTTTGATGCAAGCATGATATTAATGCATTCAGTGATTATTTGAAAAATGTTTACTTGAATTCAAGACTGGAGCTTTATTCTGGAAGGTGGCCTTTTTTATTTCAAAATTTATAAAGCCGGCTCATGAACATAAGATCTTTAGTGCAGTTTATTTTGCAAATTGGCAAAAATTTTCACGTATCGACCAAATTAATACGCAAACTTTCGCATGGAGAGAACCCAGACTAAAAGCACTGAGCCGACGATATGCGATTTTAAGTAACCAAGGCCACGCTAACAAACCAAAGTTTGCGCATATCAACCAAATACGCAAGCTTACGCATTGACAGAACCCTGACTGAGCCAACAATATGCCATTTTAAAGAACCAAGGCCACGCCAACGACAATAAAAGCCTCCAAGCTTGATAAAACATTGAATTCATATCTTCATGGCTATTATAACAAAACAATACTCACAAAATTGACCTGAAACCATTATATGATTGATGAAGAAAATGGTTAGTAATTTAGTCAATCTTTTTTTTGGTTCGTGTGAGGGTGTGAGGAACAAGTGGAGTCTAGGCAAGCAAATGATATAAGAACTATAAAGAGTGCACGAAAACAAATACTACATGTTTGTAGCTATCAAAACAGTTAAAGGAAATATTTTATATCATGACATTTGAAAAGAAATTGCCCTAGCAATCGTATTGTTTCTCTGTTTTAGACTAGACCGGATGTCTTTGAACACTTTAGATAACCTTGGGTTCCCTTGTACTTGTTTCAATGTCAGATGAAAGAAGCAAGATTATTGGTTTCCGTTGTGGTTTATTGCTTGATTTTTTAACCAAACATTTACATCCCATTAAGGTGATCTTCTTGCTGCCGCTCCCAAGGTTGTATCATAAACTTGGGTGTGATCCCTGGCTACACCGCAGCTAATAATTAAATGGATTCTGACTGGCACCCCAGGGAAAAAAAATATTGACAAAATAGGGATACTGCCAGCATAGGGCTATATGTAGATAGCTCAGTTGGTAGAGCACCGGCACGTTCATCTGGACCGCGCAGGTTCAAATCCTGCTCTAGTCAATTTGTCTTTGTTCACCCCAAATTTGATCAAGTCAATGATACAAAATAAATGATTTCCTTTAAGTTTTCATGGCCCAGCACCACCAACATGGGGCTAGATAGCTCAGTTGGTAGAGCGCCTGCATGTTAATCTGGAAGTTACCATCCCACTCTAGTCAAATTTTCTTTGTTATTCCTCATGTCAATGATACAAAATAAATTCTTTCCTTCAAGTGTTCATAGACCTTTTCGCAAATACTCATTGCGCAAGCGCCAACTGTTGAATGAGGTGCACGCTGGTCTAGCTAGCGATCAAAGTTGGGGCAGTTTTGGCGGTCGTTTAACCTATTCGGTTGACTTGGCCATTGATTAAACACTAACCAGTGACCGGAAAAAATATTAGTTACTGCCGCCAAAAGGCACCTCTGATCGCTAGCTAGACCAGCATGCACCTCGTTCCACGCCTAAAGCCCACGTAACAAATAACTATTTCGGTTGACTTGGCCGTTGGTTGAACACTATTATCAGTGACCGCCAAAACGCACCCTGATAGCTAGCTAGACCAGAATGCCAAAAGTGGGCGTACGGAGTATTTGCGATAAGGTCTACGGCCCAGCACCAAATAACGAAAGAAAAGAAACAAACTCGTTAAATGAAAAGACTGCATAGTAATCAAACTAGAGCAGGTTTCTCTTCAAATCTACAGCATTCTACTTCTCTCGTACATGGTGAAGGGGATGGGATGGAGAGATGGTTTTCAGATGGACGATGGGGTTCATGTGACGGACGAAACGTGGACGAAAATGGAGATGCCACAGCGAGAGTCAGAGTACATCATTCGCAGATAAAAATCGGTTAAAAAAGTGACCGGCCATTAACATATATAAGAGAGAGGGGAGAGAGAAATATGTAAGGATTGCAACGATTGCAAAAGTTATTGGTAGAACTTTGTTTTCTTCTTGCACATAATGAAACAAATGTTTATAAACTGCTCACAAAAAGTAAGGAAACTTTTTTCAATACAGTATATTTGTTATTATTTAATACTCTCTTTGTATATGGTATATATCAATGGAAAGCTGAACTGTTCCTCTTTAAAATGATACCACATTTGCAATGATAACATGTTGCTGAACTTGGCTACACGAATAATGAGGCAAAGTCAAAAATCAAATGTGCCAAAATTACCGTTGTCAGTGAATGGTCAATAGGTAATGCTCAATAATCGAACCGATCAAGCTTTTCAGAACCATTAATGGTTTACACGATGATTTGCACCAGTGAGCTCATCGGACACAATTAACCCTCATCTCATGAAAAACACCTTGTTTGATGGGAATTTGCAAGACGATATTCTACAGCCGAATGCAGTCCCATACTTGCAGACTCTTGGACCAAATGCCATATTTTAAGATGACAACGCTCGCCCCCATCGATCGCTACTGGTGACTGACTACCTGAAAAATGTTGGGGTGCACTGGATGGATTGGCCCGCTAACAGTCCATACCTGAATCCCATGGAACATCTGTGGGACCAGCTTGGCCTCACTGTCCGCGCCAGAACCACCAACACATCAACTGTGGCTGACCTAACCAGGTTCCTTAAGAATGGAACGCCATCCCTCTTTATAAGCGCATCACAAGACTTGTGTGCAGCATGAGAAGAAGGTGCCATGCTGTCATCAACGCCTTCGGATCATCCACTTGTTACTGAACTTTTTGTATCAATAAAGTGTGTTAAGATCAGTAAGTTGTCTTGCTCTATACCAAACTTCTTGTCTCAATAAAGTGGATTAAGATCAGTAAGTTGTCTTGCTTGTTTGAATTACAGTGTCAATTTGATTGTTCACACAGTAACACAAAATTGCTAATTTTGGCACATTTGATTTGTGACTTTGTCTCATTCTCATTAACGTGGTCAAGTCCAGCAACATGTAATCATTGCAACTGTGGTATCATTTTAAAAAGGAACAGTTCAGCTTTGCATTGATATATACCATATACAAAGATGGTATTAAATAATAACAAATATACTGGATTGAAAAAAGTTTCCTTACTTTTTGTGAGCAGTTTAGTACGACAAAA
Source organism: Asterias amurensis (assembly GCF_032118995.1). Classification (NCBI taxonomy): domain Eukaryota; kingdom Metazoa; phylum Echinodermata; class Asteroidea; order Forcipulatida; family Asteriidae; genus Asterias; species Asterias amurensis. Next base: position 19,153,875 of record NC_092649.1, read on the forward strand.
TAAAATTCAAGAAATGTAGTCTTCAAGTGATGGTACAACATCCTCTTATAAAAAATAAGGGAATAACAGAGTTTAAAGCCAAACTGCTAGTGTCGTGGTCGTGCGATAGAGGACCGAGCCGAAGGTGAGGTTCTTTTATCAAACGGCCACGACCATGCAAGGTTTTAAACAGACGTTTAAGACGGTGTCACTACCCTTTTATGCCCATTCGTAAATACCCTTTTGATAAAAAGTGTGATAAAGTTTGAAAATATGTAAAACCAATCAAGAAAATTTTTGTTATCGGGCTCCGTTTTGCAAAGGGTAAAAATGGCATTGACGGTCAACTGTGTGTACATGCATGTACTAATAGTTTATTTTAACAATGAGTACTGGCGTATTGATTGCGCTCCGCATAAAAAAATAACGCCACATGTAAACGCCTATGTTTAAACACTTCTTACTGTATTTATGTTATCCGTTTAAACAACCCACGTGATGCCCTCTCAACCGATCAGAATGGATAACCTGTCCCTGGTATTTATGAATGAAATTTCTACAACTTGGTTTGTAAAACGATGTTATGTCCGAGAAACCGATGTTGTACCATCATATCAAATATACTGGGGCATACAAAACAACACAATTTAGGAGATCTAGCAGAGGGGAAAAAAGTTTTATCAAAAACTTTAGAAACTTTTATCAGTTCACTAATTTTGAAAAAAAAAAGAATCAAGGGTTTTCTTTCTAGTTCAACTCCATTTTTGTCTCCCTCCATTTTTCATGGCTAGATTTGTGACTGATTGTGATGGAAATAAATGAAATTAATACTGAACATTCTCAAGTAAATCATGTTGAATTTTGATAGATAAAAGCAAAGACAAATTATGATCGTTTTTATAACAAAAATTAATGAATGACTTTGAAAAACAGAAACTGCTCCAAAAGTTCAGTTTGTCAACATACAAATGTTTCTTTAAAAGGTATGGTCATAGATTGGTTTTGTTAACGTACTACTGATTTATCATCAAAATTATACAGCCACATGTGAAATTTTCAGCTGAAAAAAAAAGTCATGCTAATTTCACAAGAACGTTTAATCCATCCCATTTTAGTGAGCTGACACTGGGTACTGTCAAGCAGAAAATACTGCTAAACAATTTTCTGCTTAGGAGATATGAAAACTTGATACCAGTCAAACATGATACCAGTAGTTTGGCTCAAAACCTTATTGTGGTAAACGACATTTTGTTGCGCTTAGCTTTTTTTTGCGCTTAAGCAGCTCTATGAAATTCAGCCCACATCTCTGGCTGCTGCTATTGTGAACGGACACCAACCCTCAGAAATCTGAGAAACTTTTTTTTTTATCAACAAGTTTTTAGATGAAAACTTATTCAAACTATTCTAGTACTTCGAAAGGAATACTTTCCCAAAATAACATACCATCGGTCCATTTGGTTGGTAAGTTGTTTGCAACAGCTAAGTTTATTCTCTCAAAATAGTATACTGTAACTTTCACAGCTGTGCTTTCCAAGTCAGTTTTTTGGGGGGGTCATTCAGTTTGGGAGTTGTTAACCAATGTGTGACCAAACCTTTCAATAAACTATGTTTGATAAATTGGCATCATGCAAAAGATGTTAGCTGAATTCCTACAAATTAACTTCATGTTTATACATTCAAAGTCAAATAAATACAAAGAAATGAAAAATTGTTAATGAATAGAACACACACAAAAAAAGTACAGTGGAGCACCCAGCAACCTAGAAACACAGCAATTATTTCAGTTCCTTTAGTTTTTTTAGGATTATGAATAAGATTGCCATGCATTTCTTTGAGTAAATTTTGCTGTTTCTAAACGTCTTGGGGTTATAATCATATGTGGGGTGTCATGGCCTAGCGGATAAGAGCACCAAACTCAAACTCTTGTGTTTCTGTTCAGCTGAGGGTTGGTTTGAATCCAGTTTTCTTAACCAATCAGCTACGACACGCCACAAAGTAAAAATTTTAATTACAAACATAAACTAACTTGAAGAACATGCAATACATTGGTCATTCTGGGCCCAATTTCATAAAGCTGCAGAGAACACTTCTCAACAATTTTCTGTTAAGCAGGAATGAGCAGGATACCAGTCACAAATTGTAGTTGTGACAAGGAAGTTTGGCTGGTAACCTTTTGCTGGTAAGCCTAATTTGTTTATGCATAGCTACTGCTTGTGCTTAAGCAGCTCTATGAAACTGGGCCCTCGTTTGGAATCTAATCTAAAGTAGGAGGTTGTTGTGAAGGGGGCGGGGGCGGGGGCAGGGGGATAAGATGGGGGAGGGTGGACTTACCCTACGTGGCTGACCTCTTGGGCGTCTCTCCTGTAGCCCATCCCCCGTGGAGGCGGGAGGGGAGGATGCTCTCATCGTCTTGGTTACCTGGATGGTGTCTTCTTTGACTGGGTCGAGGTCTGCAGCTGCTCTGGCCTTTTGCTTCATCATCTTGTAGTCGTTCAGACCGCCGAGGGAGAACTGGAGAAGACAGGGGAAAATTAGGCGGTCATTTTAAGGGGGTCAACTTTGGAGGTCAATCTCGGTCAACTTTGTACTTCCTCTTGAGCTGAATTTCACAAGCACCGACGCCCGTTTCAGACAGGCACTACAGAGTCATTCCGAACCAACTTCTGAATCAAGAACATGAAAAGTTTGACGTCTCAGACAGTAAGGAGCGACTGGAGGCACTAGAAGTTGGAAGAGCGACTGTTACAGGCGTTCGGTATGACTCTGGAGTGCGTGGTTTCAGATGTTTTATTTTGTTAAGATAGCCTGTCTAAAACCAAAATATATTTAACATAAAAGTGTAACATAAGCAGTGAAGAGTAAATACATGAATACAGAGAGAGTCAGAAAGCACAAAGCAAAGAGCAAGGGGTAAACAATAAATAGGGACACAAAGGGAGGGGGGGCTGAAGGGGTGGGGCTGGTTTGACCACAAGAAGATGGAAACACAAGCAATATCAAGGGTGGGAAGAGGTGGAAAAAGAAAGCAATTAGTGAATGAAGCGCAGGCTAAAAAGGGTGGATAACTGTGGGGGAAAAGGAGAAGTCAAAGACAAAATGTTATTAGCAATTTCATTCTTGCAGGCCTGTATGCTTTGTTTTTGAAAGGGCAAGGACACCAAGGCATTTTTTCCTAAGTAAAGTGCACCCTATGAGGAAATTGTAAATTTCTACTGAAGCATTTGAAGGGCACAAAGGCAATGACCAGGGGAAATGGAGGCAAGCGCCCCGGTGACTCCGTGAAGTATCAGCCCTGCCTTCTTGGATGTTCTTGGGTGATAAAACTGAAACTTTGACTCACCAACATGGCTTTCCAGAGGAGCAAGAGAATCTTCTTGATCGGAAAGTGTGGGGCGTGGCCTCGGCAGAACTTTGTGGCCATATTGAAGAGAATGATTGCCAGGGAATCTTCCCCACAGATTGGTTGACCTAAAAATTATAAAGATCAAATTACTTCAATTCAAAACACATGACAATAATAATAATAATTAGAATATGAAACTTTTCATGGTGGAACTACGATATAGTAAGGTTTGCGGCAACACCATGTAATGGGTAATCTCTAAATGAGTTGGGGTGGTTCTCAAAATAGATGGTGTTACTGCAAACCTTAATAATAATAATTATATTAATAATAATACTCGGTTCTTATATAGCGGTTTATCACACCCCTAGGGACGTATATCAAAGCGCTCATTATTATTTCCTGCAAGGTGTGTGGAGCTAAATATTGAATTTTGAGACCTATATTCCTTTATAGCACCATGTAATGGTTTACAAGGTGCTGTGGCACAATTTGCTGCTGATCAGACAAAGAACACCGAGGCAATCCCCTTCTGTGCACTGGGCTCTTTTCAGCTCCTCTAATAGTTTTTCTTCTTGAGCTCCTTACCATGAGTGACTTTTTAGCCTCGTTTGGGGCAAACTTGCATACAAACAATAATAAAAATTATAAAAATTATCAAAGCTCCAGATATAATTCCCTATTTCTATACAATTTTCTGAACCAGGGTGTATAGAAAAACCAAAACATGAAAAAAAGAAAACAAGGTATGCAAAAAGTTCCAAACTCACCCAACTCTGCCTTGAAGATTTCTCGCTGCATCTTTTCCGGCTCTGTATCCTTCTCATTGTCCATTCTTAATGTCTCAACCATGATGTACAGCACACTGAGTATGACCCTGGAATCGGATCGGTAGAGGAGGCAGAGATAGGTTAGGGGAATAAAGGAACCATAACAACGTAGCTTAAAGACACTGGAAACTATTGTTTATTGTCAAACACCAGTCTTCTCACCGGGTGTATCTCAACATACATGTATGCATAAAATAACGAACCTGTGAAAACTAGAGCTCAATTGGTCGCCGAAGTTCTGAGATAATAATGAAAGAAAAAACACCCTTGTCAAACAAAGTTGTGTGCTTTCAGATGCTTGATTTTGAGACCTCAAAATCTGATTTCTCGGGGTCTCGAAATCAAAATCGCAGACAATTACTTCTTTCTCCAAACCGATGTCACTTCAGAGGGAGCCGTTTCTCACATGGTTTTTTACTACTAACAGCTCTCCATTACTCGTTACCAAGTACGGTTCTATGCTTACAATTATTTTGAGTAACTACCAATAGTGTCCACTGCCTTTAAGCATCCAAGGCCCAATTTCACAGAGCTCTGTAACAGCCAATTTTGGCTCACTGTACTATTTCCACGAAAAGGCATGCTAACCTTCCAGTGTTTACTACACGAAAATGAATGACGTAACAATACAAATCCATGGTGAACATGCAAAATGGGCACCTAATTTTCTTGCTAACCTGTGAAATATGTTTACACCTTGGCAATTTTGTATTGCTACAGTAAGCGCACAAATTTGTTTACCACTAAGCAGCGCTATTTAATTGGGCCCAGTTTATAACCAGCAGGGTCGAGGCCAAGTCAAACACAAGGCCACGACCATGCAAGGTTTTAAACATACCTTGAAAACTGAGTAAACCACTCTTTTATTGCTCTTCATAAATAACTGGGCTCAATTTCATAAAGCATGTAAGCACAAAAACTTGCTAATCACTTAGTGACGCTCAATGAGCTTCAACATTCAGTTTTGTGGATCTTAAGGTTTAAGATCAATTCCTTTACATAGCACCATGTAATGGTTTACAAAATGCTGTTGCACAATATGCAGCAAACCAAGGAAAACCAGGCGACCCCCATCTCTTTACAAAAAGTGCACTGAGTTATTTCATGTGCATTACACAACACACAGGACCCACGGCTTTACGTCCCATCCGAAGGACGCACTAATAATGTTTAAGTATCTTGCTCAAGGACACAAGTGTCACAACTGGTACTCAAAACCAACACTCTGCTGGATAGAAATATCAGAGCTTGAGTCCTGTGCTCTTTACTGCTCTGCCACAACACGCCATTAAGAGTTTTAGAAACTTGTGTTTGACACATAAAGTTATATATAAAAACTAGAGGGCGCACTGGTGATGCTATGTGCACAAATGCAACGGGACGGCAAGGAGATATGACCGCCATTTTTTAAGATGAACTTTGTACGTGCTATGCAACGCTGCTTTGTCAACTTAGAAAATTGCGCGCACACCTACCTTAAATCAGTGCTGTCTACAATAGACACAGCTGGTTTCCTCAGAGCAGTGGATGCTGCTGCGGAGTTCCTGCAGGAAAGGTACACAAGAAAATATAACTGATCTTAACTGCCTTAAAGGGGAAAGTATACTTTTGGCAATCACTCTTAAAATTAATGGCAAAAAAAAAAACGTGGGTTAGAAGTCTACAGCAGCTTTCGATGGTATAAAGCATTTTGAGGAAAATTCACTTTGAAGTAATGTGGTTTTATGTAAAAAGGTATCACTTTTTTATGCACCAAAATTTGAATCTGATAAGCGTTACTGTCAGTTGACGGACGTTGATGATGGCCAGTTCTTCAGGGCCACAAAAAGGTTTGTGCTGTTATTTATTATTCTCGCTAGTAAATTTGTGTTTGTATTTGTTCAACCCAAAATCATTTCAAAATTTACCCAGTCAGTTTCCCTTGCAGTTTATTAGACGATTTATGAAAAGAAAAAATTTTGGGGGTTTGACCCCTGGTTGTTCAACAGTTACAGGTTGGGCACCCACGAACAAAGATATTGATGAAAAAGGGAGACCGCAAACATTAAGGCTAATACCTAAATTGGTGGAGTGCCAGCACATAAAAGACACTGGACACTATTGGTAATTGTCAAAGACCAGTCTTCTCACTTTGTGTATCTCAACATATGCATAAAATAACAAACCTGTGAAAGTTTGAGCTCAATTGGTAGAGATAGCTAGAGGTTGCAAGGTAACTATGACACCCTTGTCACACGAATTTGTGTGCTTTCAGATGCTTTTAGAGGTCTCGAAATTAAATTTGTGGAAAATTACTTCTTTCTCTAAAACTATGTCACTTCAGTTTCTCACAATGTTTTGTACTATCAACCTCTCCCCTTCACTCAAGCAAGGTTTTATGCTAATAATTATTTCGAGTAATTACCAATACTATCCACTGCCTTTAATCTGGTGGTTGCAGGTTCAAGTCCAGCTCTAGTCAATGCTCCCTTTTCAATCCCAAATTTTTACTAGAAAATGAAATTCCTAAAGATGTCTTACTCTGCCTCCATGCTAAGGAGTTCCACAAAGGTAGTGAAGACGGAGCATTCATAGAGCAAGAAGCAGTTCTCCCTGGCTCGTTTTACTTGTTCATCTTCGCTGGAACACTCACTGAAACATCCTGAAAAACCCGAAAAAAGAAAGCCAAACATGAATTTGAAACTGGTAGATTTCTATTCTGGAGGATGATTGAATAAAAAGTGAAAGTAAAAGTAGTATCTGTGTGTTGGTTGGAGTGCTTGGCACCATTCTGATAGCACCGAGGAAACATCTAAACGAAATAGGGACAAATGTGAGGATAGATCAGTTACAGAGGGCTACGCATTTGGGAACAGCGAGGACGCTGAGAAAAACCCTTGTAATTTAAGGCTATGGGACGTAGCCTGACTCAAGGAGTTACCCGCACATGGGAAAATGTTATCTTTCGTTTGCATGCTTTGATAATATGAAATTATAACAACAGTAAAATAGAGCCTATAGTGCAGAATCTACATAAAATGGAGCCCCAGGCACTTCCCACAAACAATAAAAGTAAGAAGTTAAAAATGCTCATGTACAAATGAAACAATACTGAAGACAAAAACATTACTTTAAAAATACTGTAATATGTAAAATACCAGCACTGCCAATAACACATTCGGTTATAGAATGATTGTTTCATGGACAGGGGTCGAAATTGCCACTAGCCCGCTAGCCCTGGACTACCAGATTTACAGCCGGGCTACTGATTTTTCCAGTTTGATAGCCCGACGGGCTAGTGGAAAAATAATGCAAAAATCATCATCACAAACAATAAAGAACTATGTTATTGGTGTATTGTAAAGTTTGAGCCGTGACGCGAGACATAATGGGTCTTTCGGGCTCCAAAATCTTATCAGGGCTACTAAAAATTATTGGTCACTAGCCCTGCTGACTACCATGGAAATACACTTAATTTCGACCCCTGATGGACATCAGAAATCTACTCTCGGTGGTCTAGTGATAAGACATCTACTCTAGCAATGCAAAGGTAATGGGTTTAAACCCCACCATAGTGACTAACTTTGGTGGTTATTTTCACAGAAGTTGGAAAAGCACCGAGTGCAGTGCTTCACACACATCGGTGAAAGGGTAGAACCAAAATTTATAAGCTGTATAAGCTTTTCATAGGTAGATGTTGACTACTTATCATTGGTTTTCCAGTAAAAGAAACGAACGTACCTTGGGCTAGGTATAACAGCGCCCTCGCACTTTTCATCCTCTGCTCATGCTTTGCGCTTTCGATGCTGTTCAGTAGACGGAGAATGTGCATGTGCTGTCGGTCATGGCTGAGCTGTGACCACTTCTCGCTTACTGTAATAAAAATTACTGATAGATTAACCAACTCGCCCACTCCAAGGCAACGTGTCCCTTTAACGTTCGGCCTTTTGACAAGGTGACAAGAGCGTCATCATTGCCGAAGACTCAATGTTGCCACATTTACTTTAAACAATAATTGCATTTTCATAAAATCAAATGAATTCAAGTCAATTGTTAACTCTCAAGTCAAAGTCAAGTAAAATCGCAAGTCAGTGAAATGGGAGACTTGAGTCCAAGTCAACGACTTGTGTCAACAACACTGGTTTGCTGGTTTGGGAATCAGGTAGGGGAGGGGACTTATAAGGATAACTTACTGTATGAGTGGAAGTCCTCTTCAAAACATTTCTGACACAACGCAAACTCTGATTCTTCCGTGTAACTGTACAATTCTGTGCAGGGAACACAAAAGAGGATGACAAATTTAGTACAAATAGGGGAATTTAAAAAAAAAATTGATTGCACGTACATCAGCACTCAGCAGGAGTAATTAAAGAATACCCGGCAACACCAATAAGATTTCCTCAGAATGGTACTACTTGTGCAGGTACATTAAGCGATTGACCAACTTTATTTTAACGTGATATTATGTCAACAAGCTGCTAGATTTTAATGTTATTCTGCATTAAGCCGTGTTGTTCACATTGGACCTTTTCTGGGTTAAATTATTAAGCAAATGGGTAATTTGACCTGATGAAATCCAGTGTGAACAGCCCAGGAAAATTTCTACCCAGGTAAACAAACCCAATGTTGTACGTTGAAAATGTTAAGAAAACACTGTAACTGATTAAACAAATTTGCTAATGTTAAATAAAGTAGCAGAAAAACTTACCAGTTTATGTAGAATCATAGACAATCATTTTAAGATGTTAGTTCTAAAATAAATCATTAACATTTCACATATATAACTAATGGGAATTATTCTAAAAACAAGAGGTTGAAGGATGAGGGTAAACGTTTTACCAGCCACTGCAACTGTCAAGTTACTTGGCATTGTTGCACAAATATGCAGGTAGACTGGTGCTCTGTTTATGTTAATATTATAAATATGGCAAGGAATGTTGATCCAGTCTGCATACTTCCATCCTACAAAAAGTCATGTGAAAAAAACTGACTTTCACTATTTCACATGTATAATACAGGGCTGAAATGTCATCTATGAGAGGGCATGGCCATTTTCATTTTGCAAAGGGCACTTCCATTGGAAATCTACCGCCTATGGGAGTGCACTTTTGAAGGGCCACCAAGGCCAAGACCAGGGCCCAATTTCATAGAGCTGCTAAGCACAAAAATTTGCTTAGCATGAAATTTCTCTCTTGATAAAAACAGGATTACCAACAAAGTTTCTATTTGTTGCATATTGCTTGTTACTAGTAATCAGCTGTGGTTTGCTTATCCTGTAAATCACATGGAAATTTGGTTGGTAATCCTGTTGTTATCAAGGAAGAAATTTCATGTTAAGCACCTCTATGAAATTAGGCCCAGGGGGCACAGAGACCATGTCCTCTGTGACCTCCATGTAATTCCTGGTCTCCATGCACGTAACTCCAAACTATACAAATGTGTAATTCCTTCGTCCGAGGTTTTAGGAGGAGGGACCTGGAGGGCAATGGGTGAGGGGGAGGGGGTGGGGCGAGGGTTGGGTACGATCTAATTTATACAATCTCACCTGCTATTTCTTGTGTGTATTTGTTTGCATCGTTGTACTCAAAGTCCAAATCAGGACTATCATTCTGACTCTATAAAAAACAAGGAACAAAAATATATTCATTGAATTATCTTCAAATGTTTTTTTCCAAATTCAAACCCACCTCAAAACACATCTATTTCGGAAACAATAGCCTTCAAACTTTTGGTTGTCTTGTGTCGTTGTGTATTAGCAGAGTTCTTGTTTTTTTGCGCCAGGAGGGTCATCATTGACAGTCACAGCCATGGCGCACTAGAAATATTCAACATTATTATTATTAATATTATTATTAAATACAAAATAGAGCTGAAACGTTGTTATAATAGTGGCTTCTTATAATATAGAACTCAAACTCCATGACGCCCGGGGCGCTTCAGCATTCAGTATTTTTCCTGCACAGAGGTATGAAGAGCTATGTTTTGAAGTATGGGACTCCTTTATAAAAGCACCATGTAACAGTTTGCAGGTGCTGGGATGGCGTAATATGCAGCCAATTAAAGACTGGACACTGGACACTATTTGTAAGTGTCAAAGACTAGTCTTCACATACGCATAAAATAACAAACCTGTGAAAATTTTAGCTCAATCAGTCGTCGAAGTTGCGAGATATTAATGAAAGAAAAAACACCCTTGTTGCACCATGGTCACACGAATATGTGTGATTTCGAGACCTCAAACTCTAAATCTGGGGTCTCAAAATCAAATTTGTGGAAAATTACTTCACTTCAAAGGGAGCTGTTTCTTACAATGTTTTATACTATCAACCTCTCCCCAATACTCGTAATCAAGAAAGGTTTTATTATGATAATAATTATTTTGAGTAATTACCAATAGTGTCCACTGCCTTTAAACCCATTGGACACTTTCGGTAAACAGTATTGTCCAAGGCCCACACTTCCTGTATCACACCTTCTATATAAAATAACAAACCTGTGAAAATTTAGGCTCAGTCGGTCATCGGAGTCAGGAGAAAATAACGGGAAAACCCACCCTTGCTTCCGCACGTTTCGCCGTATCATGACATGTGTTTAAAATAAATCCGTAATTCTCGATATCGAGAATTGATATTGTTTTAATGTTTTCTCAAAAAGCAAAGCATTTCATGGAATAATATTTTAAGAGAAGTCTTTCACCTTTACGTTCTGCAAACCCTGTAAGTTATTTGTAAATCTGTGAACTTGTTTTCTTCTTTTCTGTACCGAAAGTGTCCAATGGCTTTAAACCAGGAACACCACGGCAATAACTGCACTGTTTTCTTTTACATGCATTACACAAAACACTGGACCTATGGCTTAACATTTTGTCCAAAGGACTCAGCAAAAATGTTAAGCGTCTTGCTAAATAACGACACAACCGGAACTCTTGAGTCTGGTGTTAACTTTTTGCTCTACCGTACCAGGACACACCATAGTTTTACACATGAATATCTGGTTAAACATTGACAATGACATTTTTTTTCAAAACATGTTGAACTGAAGACAAAATGCTGAATTTAACCACCGCATTAGACACAGTAATTGTGGCCCTGTATTCTGTACTACTTTTTGAAGTATAGAATTTGAAGGACCAAGTAGCGCCCCAGGCCAGGTAAACACTGTTTTCACAAACAAAAACAAAAAAGACAAAACATTGACAACAAATTTCAGACATTGTCAACAAATGTCAAAGTGGAGAGTTAAGTAATCTTATAATTCAACAACAACAAATAATATTAACGCTGAGTATTGACGGGAAGACCCAGTAACTGGGGCTCTGTGCTCATTTTAAATTTATTAATTTTGACACTTGCACTTGCCTACGAGATAAAAGTGTAATTGTAAATGTCAAATTGTTATATTATAGCCCACTTTACTGCACAGCCTGTGCCACTGGCTGCATGTCTGTGACAAGATATTGTGTGCAGGTTAGTGAACATAATTGTAAGTAATCAAGTATTTTGAGCAATGTGCTACCACAAGAAAGGGGATTCCATCCCACAAAAACAGCAAAGCCAAAGGTCATGAAGGACGAACAATAACAAATTTATCTATGCTCAAACAACGACGGCACAGTAAAATAAAAAAATATATCAATTTTTAAACCAAATAATTCATCTTGACAATTCAACAAGTATATTGACAGTTTTCTATTGATTATGGTCACTCAAATTCATACATGCAGAAAAGAGTAGGGTAGTGGGGCGAACCATGGAATGGATGAACGAAAAGTGAAGCACAGGAAGCTGGGAAGGAACTCGCTGGATGAAAGGACTGTCGACTGTCAAAACGAAAACAAATGAAAGGGAATTTGTCTTGCTGTTCAGCTTCAGACTCATTGGGAAATATTTGCATCATACTCTTTGGAATCTAGTGAATAACTTACATCTGAATCTCTCCTTTGTCGACGGAGAAGTTCTCGCAGTTTGGGCAGACCGCCGCCTCTTTTTGCTGCCAAACCTCCGGCCATCTGAACCTCCATTATCCAAATATGACGTCATTCACCGCATGAAGCCCAAATTATGTACGGAAGGCAATGGTGAACTGGCCAAATTTTGTGCGCTTTAAAAAGCAAGTTTGGGCGTAAATGAAATATGTAAAGCGCCACCAAGCGACGTGCATTTATTCAGTTTATTTTTTGTAGTATGTCGTCTGCTACATGTCGTCTGCTACAACAAAAAGTTGTTTTTTTGAAAAAGGGCACTGGACATTTGATTTTATTCAAAAATTACAAAAAGGAAGGTTTCAAATTCTTACTTGTTGGGAGTGTGGGGGGGGGGGGGGGTTAATTTGTTTAGATAATCCCAACAAGGGAACTTGGCAGACTCCCACAAAGAACGTCAAGCTGGCAACAGCCAAAACCTCATGCAAACATTGGTTTTATGCCTATGGTTATGAATAGCACAAACAGAAATTGAGATTCCATAACTAGACAAGAATACATATTCTAGTCGTTGTGAAGTCAGTGGTTAGCTTGGTAGCTTGTGATTGCAAGTCCTGCAGTCTAACCACTTGACCACGTTGACCTTTGATACTTGCAGACTCAAATATCTTTACAACTTTCTTGTAAGTTCTACTCCTACCATGTAATGGCAGGCCTGTATGCTCCAAGGGCACCAAGACATCCATCTTTGTTGCCGGGCACCTACTTACAAGGAAAATTGTAAATTTCTACTGGAGCATTTCAAGGGCACCAAGGCAATGACCAAGGGGAATGGAGACAAACGCTTCAGTTGCCTCCGTTAAGTATCAGGGCCCAATTTCATTGAGCTACTTAGCACAACAATTTGCTTAGCATGAAACTTCTTCCTTGATAAAAACAGGATTACCAACCAAGTTACTATTTCTTGTATATTGCTTGTTACTGGTATTCAGCTGTTGTTTGCTTATCCTGTAAATCACGTGGAAATTTGGTTGGTAATCCTGTTTTTATCAAAAGCAAAAATTTCATGCTTAGCAAATTTGTTGTGCTAACCAGCTCTATGAAATTGGGCCCGGGCCTGTAGTGGAAATAAAGGGAGCAATCTATGACATACATGCAACTGCACTGGCCCACTATGGGTTCAAATCACTTTGGGTGAATTATATACCAATTTTCCCTTACAAAATGTTGGTTGTTTGAATTTGTGAATGACCTGTGTTATACGGCTGGCTGTGTCACGTAGATTTTACGTCTTCTATTTTTTATACAACTCTGTGACTCCTCCATACATAATACAATTCAGACAAATTCTGCAAAATACCTGTCAACAAATGAAACAAACAATTAAACAATTAAACTAATGAATAAACTAAAGAAACAGTCCGATCTAGTCAGAATTTCATTTTACATGCATTCATGCTTTAATATTGCTTATAAAAATATCAATGGCATGTTCAAGTAAAATTTAAGACAACAGATCAATTATTGGAATATCTTTCAGGAAAATGACCATAAGTTTATAGTATGAATGCAGCCCCCCCCCAATATTCTTACCTTCCCATAATCTTCAGTAAACAAACAATTTAAAGTCACCTGGAAATAGAATATTTTTTCTTTCAAACATAAGAGGATATGCTTACGAACAATAAAACAATTTTGTTAGAAATTGTTTGTCATGATTTATATGTTTAAAATATATATAAAGTTATTTGGGGGCTGACTCCGCCTACCCCTTTTGTGACGTCAATCGAGGCAGACTTTGCCTGCAATGCGTATAGTAAACACACGGGCAAAGTACATGTACGTCCAAGTCGTGAGTTGGTACATTTCAAAAAGTGTTTTTCTGCATTCAGCAGCACCTGGTCGGCATTGAAACGTTTTTTTGAAACGTACAAACTCACGACTTGGTCCGTACATGTACTTTGCAATTGTGTTTACTCTACGCATTACAGGCAAAGTCTGCCTTGATTTACGTCATGAACAGCGCCCTCTCGGGTCGGGGTCTACTCTTAAATTTGTAAATAACATAAGAACTGATTTTTTAAAACCTTAGTTAACTGTTTATTCACATTCCACTCATCAAAACTGTTTATTTGTGACAAAAGCTTTATTTTGAAAAAATACCACTTCCAGGTGACTTTAAACAAAAGTTGTGATACCATATAGCTTCATATTTCACTAAAGTGACAAAAATCCTCAATAAAAAATCTAGCATTCACATTATTGATAATCTATTCCAAATCATTGTTAAAATTGGAACTGTGGCCTGTGAAATATTTCCGTATTACACTTTAAAAAATACCTCTTTATACAGTTTTAAAAACATATACTTTAGGAATGGCTAATGAACCTAACAGAGTCTTTCTCAAATGCTTAAAGAGTAATTGTGACTTTTAATCATGCAAAATGTGATTAAGCTTTTACCTTCCACAAAACAAATTCTTAAAAGAACTTCTCTGAATAATAGGGATTAAAATGTATATTTGTACTAAAATATAAAAGATTGCAAACGATACCATATTTCTATCAAACCCAAACAAGCATTTTACCAATGTGTAAATTATAACTGAAACAACTTAAACTCATGCAAAAAGCAGCTTTTAAAATGTGCAAATAAATAGCAAGGTGTGAACATTCAAATCATACTAAAATATGTAATTTCAGAGTTAAAAGAAAAACCAATTATATAAAAAAAAGAGTACATGATCCAACCCCACATTAAGTTTTAAAAAAAAAGGAATGAACTGGGCCGAATTTCATGGCTCTGCTTACTCCCAAATTCTGTGCTTACAATCAGCATTCTGTGCAAGGGCTGAGTTTCTGCGCTAGCTGTGTAAGCGAAGAATGCCTAGCAGCGTGGAGTACACACACGCATAAGCAAAGTTCTCTGCTAACCCGTGAAATGTCGAGGTGTCGTAGCCGAGCGGTAAAAGCACTGCCACCGAACTCAAGCTCTGACCTATTCAAGGGAGCGTGGGTTCGGGAGTCGTGACACTTGTGTCCTTAAGCAAGACGCTTAACCACTGCTTCATGCTTCGGATGGAACGTAAAGCTGTAGGTTGTTATGTATAACAACTATCAATGCACGTACAAGACCCCAGTACACACTTATCGCAAAGAGAAGGGGTTTGTCCTGGTGTGTCTGGCAGTGCGACTATCTTCAATTATGAAGGCTGCACTAGAAGAAAGAAGAAGAAGAAGAAGAAGAAATATGCTTGAGCTAAGGGCGGAATTCCCTGCTTCTGTAAGCGCCAATTTGCTTACGGTAAACTGAGCCATGAACTCGGACCCTGCTACCAATTTAGTTACCAATTTAACTACATTCAACGTTCACCTTGGTCCAGAATTCAAACCAAAGAAGAAGAATTTCCTGTCTCTACAGTATGACAGTTATGTTGTTTTTTGATGGTTGACAGAATTTTGTTAAATCGTCAGTATTGCATTTATGTTGTGAGAAACTAGAAAAATCCATGCAGCTGAAATTACATACAAATCTACAAAGAAATATATAACCAAAAACTTGATACCTGTAAACCAGAATTTAAATTAGTTAAATATACAAATCATAAAAAATAAAACATGCATTTCTGGTCTTTTGACCCAAACATAACCTCATTCGAACCGCTATTATTGCACTTAATGGTAAAGCCAAAAGGTAATATCGAACAAAATTAAACAGAGTGGTGCTCATTAAATACACAGGCACAAAATTTGAACATGAGCAACTGACACAATTCAATAATTTGTCCTCATATTCCACATGAATTATCTCTGAGTTAATGGCAGAGTACCATATTGGTAATTACTCAAAATAGTTATAAGCATAAAACCTTACTTGGTAACGAGTAATGGGGAGCTGTTGATAGTATAAAACATTGTGAGAAATGGCTCCCTCTGAAGTAACGTAGTTTTTGAGTAGTGTTGGTTCTGAAAACAACTGATAGTTGACAACTCAATGTTTTGATCAGTAGGGCCTATGCTCTAATCGAAACCAATCTATGACCCTACCTTTAAAGGCAGAGTACACTATTGGTAATTACTCAAAATAATTATTAGCATTAAACCTGACTTGGTAAGGAGTAATGAGGAGAGGTTGATAATACAAAACATTGTGAGAAACTGCTCCCTCTGAAGTGACATGGTTTTCGAAAAAGAAGTAATTTCCCACTAATTTGGTTTAGAGACCTCAGAATGAGATTTTGAGGTCTCGAAATCAAGCATCTGAAAGCACACAACTTCGTGTGACAGGGTGTATTTTCTTTCATAATTATCTCGCAACTTGGCCGAACAATTGAGCTCAAATTTTCATAGGTTTGTTATTTAATGCATGTGTTGAGGTACACCAAGTGAGAAGACTGGTCTTTGACAATTACCAAAAGTGTCCAGTGTCTTGAAGAAAAACTTTTAACATCTGGAAACAAACAGACAGTTTTTATCCACTATACTCAGTATTCATGCATCTTTTGTTTAGTATCAAATACACCACCAAAAAATACCACCCAATAAGACCCCAAAATCTTCACACTTTTTCCTTCAGTTGCATATTTCTAAAAAATAACAATAATTTTGAGGCTTCAGATTAAAAATTTACAATGTCTTAATTAATTTTATGGTATATACATCTCTTGGGAATTAATACAAATGGTAGACAACTTTCTTTTTAAGAAATGGGGAGAGTTTCATTGTGGGCCCAATGTCATTGAGCTGCCTAAGCACAAAAAGGAGCTTAGCATAACAAAATTATGCTTACCAGAATAAGGTTACCAGACAAAGTATCATGTGACATGTACAATTTCTGACTGGTAGCCTGATTATTTCTGCTAAGCAATATTTTCAATTAAGCAGTTCTACAAAATTGGGCCCTGTTCATAGGAAGACATGTTACAGACCAGCAGTCAGCTCTGTATTATACCTTGCATACTAACAATATAAACACATTAAATTTTGAAAAGGGACCAGACTCTTTTTAGTGTTGTTGTTTAATGAGAGCTTCTTAAGCACAAAAAGTAAATTCCTGGTAAGCACAAGACAGTTTTTCTTTACATGATACCACAACCAGCCAAAATAGCATGTCACATGTACCATTTCTGGCTGGTGCCCTGCATATTTTTGCAAAAAATTTGTTAAGCAATGTCTGCTTATAAGCAGCTCAATGAAATCGGGCCCAGCAGCCAACTTAACAAAACAAAGGATTAATCCTATCTCGAGTAAGGACGAGTAACTCGTTCTAACTTAGGATGGGTTCAATTGGTCGTAACGTCTATGGATACGGAACTTAACTCATCCTACATGTACAAGTCCTAGGACTACATTAACCCTAAGTTAGGAAGATTTTGTGAAATTGACGGCTGGTTGGTTACATTATAGCTTCACTGCAATCATGTAGATTTTCAAATTTTGTTCCTGAGAACATGGAAAGATTGGTTGTTTTTCAGGGGACCTTTCTGCAGAAATCAGGGAAAGTTGTTTGGCTCCGAACAGCTCTCACTTCACTCCCTGGGTAGACATTTCCAAGAAACGCTTGGCGGACAAAAAAAGTCACATTCTCCTGTCTTGTGTCCTCTTTGGATACAGCTACAAAACGCTCGGCCGGAGTTTTTAAAACTATTTTACAAATAATAGCACCCTGTTGTGAAGCTCTTCAAAACTCTGTTTTACAACGTCTGAAAGCAAAAGAGTTTTATACATGTTAATTTCTAACACCTTGACAAAATATTGATTGCGGACTATCACAATGACTGAATTTTTAAAGCAAAAGCAAACAGAAAAGGTGTTAGTAATATGGCAACAATTGCAAACTTATTTCTTTAAGATTTGTGGTCACATCCTGAGCGTAAAAATGGCAACATTTTTGTCAAACACAAAATTACTTTAATTTCATCGTGAACACCAAAAAATGTTGAGCCTTTAATGTTAAAAATGGCTACGGTCCAATAGACTGATCCACTGAGCTCCGCTCCATTGCGTATTGACCAATCACAACGCAACGAAGGTCTGACAAATAAGGTCTGACATGCGTGCGCATATCTTGGTGCGCGCGCATAGTTGTGCAGAAAGGGCATTGGAGAGCCCCACGTGTTCTTGCTCATACATGCGTCGTGGGCGGAGCCTACTGGATCGGTCTATTAGTCGGCACCAGGCAGCTTCGCGCGAGAGCAGTGATTTTGTGGAAACCTGAATTATTACAACGCCATCACGACTCAACTATCTCACCGTGGCAAACCATTAACAACTTGTCCACACGTCAAATCAATGCAGAGCACTCTCCATCAAGGGGAACTTTAAAGGCAGTGGACACTATTGGTAATTGTCAAAGACTAGCCTTCACAGTTAGTGTATCTCAACATACGCATAAAATAACAAACCTGTGAAGATTTGAGCTCAATTGGTCGTCGAACTTGCGAGATAATAATGAAAGAAAAAACACCCTTGTTACACGAAGTTATGTGCGTTTAGATGGTTGATTTCAAGACCTCATGTTCTAAACTTGAGGTCTTGAAATCAAATTCGTGGAAAATTACTTGTTTCTCGAAAACTATGGCACTTCAGAGAGAGCTGTTTCTCACAATGTTTTATACCATCAACCTCTCCCCATTACTCGTTACCAAGGAAGGTTTTGTGCTAATAATTATTTTGAGTAATTACCAATAGTGTCCACTGCCTTTATGAGCAAGTTCGAGTGCGAGCTTTTTAGTCGACCTGTGATTGACCACTGACTAGCAATGTTCATGCGCAGTGAACATACTTACAGGAACAACTCGTTTGGAAGTCTAGTCAACCACCGATATAGTTTTTAACACTCCATTGCCTTCCACCTTTGTGCTGTAGTGTCACTGGTGCCCTTCTGAACTTTACACATTTTAGCCTGGAACAGGCTATCTGGACCATGGAAGGAACCATTGTCATGAGGCCACTTCCAAATGGTCGACCACAGTAGTCAACCAATGGTCGACCAGCCTGGGTTCGAGGCAAAAAATTGGTATTCAACACTGCATTGCCTTCCGTGTTTTCCCTCTTATACCACTGGTTCCCCTCTGCGCTTTACACATGTAAGCATGGAACAGGCTATCGGGACCATGGAAGGAACCATGGTCCAGAGGCTGGTTCAAAATGGTTGACCACAGTAGTCAACCAATGGTCAACCAGTTTGGGTTCGAGTCAAAATGGTCAACCTTTAGTGAACCATGGTGCTCACTCGAACTTGCTCATGGTCGCTATTTAATGATTCTAAAACAACAGAGGGCGCTCTCCATTAAGGGTTAAGGTTATAGAGCACAGAATAGTTAATTACCTCGCACATATTAAACATGTTAATGTTGCTGGCTGTTGATCTTAATAAGCTCTGTTGTAATCAAGCTGGAAAGAATGAAAGGACAGAGAGAGGAAAAGAGTGACGAGATTTGAAATGATAAAGCAGGTGCAATTCTACAATTAAACAAGAGGGGGTTAGTGAATGCCTCAAATTATTTTCCTTCTCCCAAAGAAAGTGAAAGCAAGCATGAGTTTTATTTAAAAGGCAGAGGAAACCTTTGGTTTTTGGAATCGTACGATTGTTTTTAATCCTTTATATTTGGTTTGCGATAACACCATGTGTGTATCTACTTGCCCGTAGACACACACATAATGTTATCGAAAACCAAATATGTATTGATACCTCACCATGCAATGCCTCAAATCATATGTTTTAATCCTAGGTAAATGTAGAAGTATTCAATAAAACTAAGGTCTGAAAATTTCATTTCAAAAGGTGGTTGTGTTTTTGAGACATTGCCGGAAATCCGGAGCATATATGTCCACACAGGAAGATTAATCCTTCAGATATACCGCAGTACGTGTTCTCAGATTCAAATTTAGGGGCACATAAATTTGCATCTTTTTGCATTAACCATATTACTTTGAATGTTTTTCAAAATGCTTGATTCTATTGAACACTGCTGTAGACTTGTACCAAAGGTGTGATTGCCAACAACGTGTATACCTTCCCTTTTAAGGATCTATTAAGAATTTGCTTTCCTCGGTTTCAGCAGAAGACACAAAGATGATGTGCAGCTCTTAAAGACACTGGACACTGATGGTAATTGTCATAACAAACCTGTAAAAATTTGAGCTAAATTTGTCGCCGAGGTTGCGGGATAATAATGGAACACCCTTGTGACACGAAGTTGTGTGCTTTCAAAAATCAGATGCTTGGTTTCAAGACTTCAAAGTCTAATTCTAAGGTCTCAAAATCAAATTCGTGGAAAATTACTTCTTTCTCGAAAACTACGTTACTTCAGAGGAAACCGTTCCTAACAGTGTTTTATGCTATCTGCAACAGCTCCCCATTACTTGTTACCAAGTAAGGTTTTATGTTAAAAATTATTTTGAGTAATTATTACCAATAGTGTCCACTGCCTTTAAGAAACAACACTTCTCTAAACAGAGATTTTAATCACATGTTTGTTCTTTGTAATCCTATTAAATTCCTTAAACTACTTTGTTAGCAATCAATGCACGCTTTTGTATCTAAGCACAAACACACAGTATAAGTTCGCTACTAAAGTTAGCATTAAAACACTTGTTATGGCACCATTAAAAACAAATGCACTTTTTGGCACTCACAATCACTACATTATTAGCCAATAGAGATTTACTTACAGAAAATCAGGGCAGAGCTAGCATTATTTTATGTTAGTGGTGCCATCTAGCTACCGGGCAATTGCGTTGGTCTAGTGGGTAAGAAACTGCTCTAATTTCAAAGGTTGTGGGTTTGGCGCCCTCCAAAGTAATATGTAGGTGATATCTGTTTTTAACAGAGCTCGGGAAAGTACTGAGTATACAGTCCTAACACAGATCGGTGTAAGGGTCAAACCAAAATGACTATTCTTTATACCCAATGCAAATTGGGCACGGTTGGCTTGTGCGTAAAGCGCTCGCCTCTCACCAAGGTGACCCCGGTTCGATTCCCGGTCGAGGCTATATGTGAGTTGAGTTGTGCGTTGGTTCTCTGCTGTGCCACGAGGGTTTTCCAGACTATCCGGTTTTCCAGACTATCCGGTTTTCCTCCCTCAGGAAAAAATCAAACACTTTCGATCGTGGCTGTTCTCCGTGGTCATAATGGGTTGATGTGGCTGGCAGCTGAATGCGCCCTTGCATGCCTGCTTCTCGAACACGTTGTAGCCGTGTCCTTCGCAATTCAGCTCTTAGCTGCGAGTAAGGACGATTAGCCCCCAAATTATTATAAATTTAGCATCTACATTTATTAAGTCGATGCGGTACCCACTGCTAAAATATGGGATTCGAACTGCCTGTAGCTACCAAGCAATCTCGGTGGTCTAGTTGGTAAGACAATGCGCTAGAATTGCAAAGTGCAAAGGTTGTTGTGGGTTTGAATCCCACCCGACTAATATGACTGTGATTTGTTCACAGAACTTGGGAAAGTATACAATGCTAACACACATCAGTGTAAGGGTAAAGCCAAATTACAATGTTTTTGTCCCCGTTGCAAATTTAACATATAAAATCTTTGCGGTACCCTTTGCTAAAACATAGGATTCAAACTGCCTCTAGACACCGGGCAAACTCGGTGGTCTAGCTCGTAAGACACTGCTCTAGAATTGAAAAGGTTGTGGGTTTGAAACCCTACTGAGTAATATGCCTGTGATTTTTGTTCACAGTACTGGGAAAAGAAAACAGTGCTAACATACATCGGTGTAAGAGTAAAACCAAAATGAATCAACTTTGAAATGGTTTGGCCTTTCCTTTTTACTGGACTTACCTCTGCAAAACCTACTGTGTCGTCGTCCATGCCAGCCAATTCAAAAGACCTCTTGTGGAATGTTGGATTGGGGAAAGTTGGCTCCGAACTCTCTTCTTCTTCGTCTATCGTATCACCGTGGCAAGCAAACGTAACATTTCCCTCATCATTATCTCTCTGATTTGTAGAAAAAAATTAAAGGTACATAATTTAGTTCGTTTTCATAGGAGTTTTCATGATCAACTTTTGTTGTGCCCAAAATCCGTATAGATTGATCGGTATGTCACATTTGACGTCCATGGTGGCAGCCATGTAATGTTTTAAATCGTGGTTGAAAAGCTTGGATTCCAGTCAAATCGACCACCACCGCTTGCCAACTCGATTCCGACCAACTCGACCGTTTAACCTGCTCGATCGTTGTACCATTGACTGTTGTGCTTTCAACTTAAAAGCTCAACTCGAATAGAAAAGTCAACTCGTCCGTTGTCCAGCGGCCCGTCCGCATATTTTTTTCCATGACGAACTAGGGCACACATTTTATTACCCCACGTTTGTCCTGCTCACACCCGGATGCAATCTACCCACGTTTGTCATGGGAAAAAAAATATGCAGTCCGAATCACACCGAATTAGATTTGGTCTAGTTGTAAGGGGTGTCAAGAGATCGTGTATGTAGGACGGAGCTGATCCATGTAGTGCCTTGAATGTGAGTATGATGATTTTGAATTGAATTCGCTGATTGACAGGAAGCCAGTGGAGTTTATAGAGTATGGGGGTGATGTGATTGAATTTTCTAGTACCAGTTAGAAGACGTGCTGCAGCATTCTGTACTGACTGGAGACGATTTAGTGTGCTCTGAGGAAGACCGGTAAGAACCTTCCTAATTAATCCATTTCTGACATGATTTTACAGGGCATTGAGGCACTAGGTAACCACAGAGAGACTGTTTGTTTAATTTGTGAGAAACTGTGGATAAGGCGCCTTCAGACCATTCAACCCCATGGTCTGAACATCCAAGAAGGAAATGACTAAAAAACTTTGCCTTCTCATTTTCCCCACAGTTATCCCCCCTTTTTAGCCTGCGCCTCATACATAAACTTATTACTTTTTCTCCCTCTTCCCACCCTTGATGTTATCCTTTGTGTTTCCATCTGTTTGTGGTCAAACCAGGGCCTAATTTCATAGAGCTGCTAAGCACAAAAATTAGCTTAGCATGAAACTTCTTCCTTGATAAAAACAGGATTACCAACCAAATTTCCAGCTGTTGCATATTGCGTGTTACTGGTATTCAGCTGTTGCTTGCTTATCCTGAAAATCATGTGGAAATTTGGTTGGTAATCCTGTTTTTATCAACGAAGAAATTTGATGCTAAGCAAATTTTTGTGCTTAGCAGCTCTATGAAATTGGGCCCAGGCGCCAAGTTCGACCCAAATAGCGTCAACTATATATAGGTGCCTGATCAACAGACGAACAATCTCTCTGTGGTTACCTAGTTTGAAATTAGGAAAGCAAACTTTTTCCAGAAGGGGAGAGATGCTCAAATTTACAGGGCATAATTCTCGTTGAGGATTTCTCAAAACTTCGAGAGAGGATTGCTTTCCAAAGAAGTTTTTTAAAACAAAAACTAGCACCTGACTAGTTGTCCATTAACTTACCACACGATATCGTGAGACGACTTGTCTGGAGTCAGCGTTCTTTTTTCTTCTTACTTTTATGACGATAATAAAAATGACAATGAAGATGAAGATGACGACAAAGATTGTGATGAGGACACTGGCAAAAAGTCTGCTACCAGACAGCTTAGCTGATGAATTCTGAAGAAGAAGCAAAAAACATTTCTAATAATACTAAAAATAATGATAACTAGTTATTATATATTGTAGACGATGTGACCTGTGACACCACATGTTTACAAAAGAGCCACCAAGCTTGGACTTCCTGCAGGCACGATTTGTACACAGCCTAATGAAAGAAAACATAAAATCCTATATTTTACAGAGATTGCACTGTCCAGTTCCTATCAACTTTTGATATGATGAAAGGGGGCACATCTCAAAACTTGTCCAGCTTTTACTTTCATAACTCTTGGTTTTATGTGGAAATTATGACACAAAATGTCAACTTTCCCATATGACCAGTGCAGTGTTTTGCCTGCCATACAAACCAAAGTATGTACAAGGTCACACTTATTGTTATCAAAGTTCACATGGTCTATAGCACAATTCACAAAAACTGACTCAGGGCACTTGACATCAGTGAAATGGTCATTGGGCCAATAACATTCCTTTTACATTTCTCAGCTCCCTGGAGAGTATACAACCTGGGAAACTGTAGCGCTCCAAAGGTTTTCTTATACACAACATCAACCTCTACCCTTCGCAAACCTCAGGTCCAAAAATACAAATGGTTTTATGGTGGGCCTATAAACTTTCAATGTTTTAGTTTTACTGTGTTTAAATGCCTTCTTGGAATAGCCCCAGGCTACTTATCATCTTGCCTTGCTCTCTACCAACCGCCACTCTCAAGCTTGCGATCAGCTTCTAATACCACACGCCTAACCGAACACTCAACAGACAACCGGACTTTCTCCTTTATTGCTCCCCGAATATGGAACAACCTCCCAATACCCATTAAAAAATTGCAACTCTTTGCCAATGTTCAAGAAAACTCTTAAACTGTTTCCAAGTGCAATATGTTGTTGTATTTTCCCATTGGTTTGCTCACTTTATAGCGCTTTGATCTTATCTGGAAAAGTGCTTTATAAAAATGCTCTGTTGTATGTATGAATAATTCCAACCATAAAGGCAGGGGATCAGTGGAATATAAACACAGTATTGGACCCCCAGCCGTGACACTTAACCATTGCTTCGTCCTTCGGATGGGACGTTAAGACGTTGGTCCAATGTGTTATGTAACGCATGTAAAAAAAAAAACAGTGCACTTATCGAAAAGAGAGAGGTGTTCCTGGTCCGATCGGCAGCACATTGCGCCACAGCACCTTGTATAAGCATTACATGGTGCTATCAAAATTAGGTATCATAATTCCAAAGTAGTCCCACATCTGGTAGGAAATACTGTATGTTACAGTGCCAGGAGCGTCACTGGGTGACGGACATGTGCGCTATATAAGAAGCCACAATTATTAGGGGTTTCGGCCTAACAGCCGAAACGCCTAGTGTAATCGTAGAGATTTTTAAAATTTTTATTATTATTCTTATTATTATTATTTTTCTTAACGGCCCTATTCCCATAAGGTTTGTACACAAATTTTGTTATGAAATAATCTTGTACTAAACAATGTCCCATCGTTACACATTACACTCCAAATTGTAGCTTATAACTTAACTTAGTTATTCCAATACTTGACGTCACCATTGCGTCATTCTTACCTGTTTTATAGATGTTTTAAAATTTGTGGCAAGCCGACGACTTCGTCATTTTCGGTGCCGACTTGCCATACTATTCCTTAAGTACACGTTAAAAAGCCTGTGGCATGGCACGGAATTCACGTAAATTCCGAACAAATCGACAGATTAATGAAAACCCAAACACGGAAATCAGTCTATAGCTGCACCATTTCCCAATAAATAGTGTTTGTTTCATGTTTTCCCCCCTTGCGTGAGGATATTTAAGTTTTTCTGGTTGTCTGACTTTCGGTTACATGGTGAGTTTTCCAATCCCGCATCCCGATGTGTAAACTAGAAAGCCCTTCGTATAAAATGCTGCAGATGTAGCGTTGTGTTCGGGGGAGGGTAAGTTTAGAGCAGGGTCACAATAATTATGACAAATCACTGTGGCAAACCACCCATCCTAAGTAAAGACGATTCTTAGTGCTTTTGAAATCTTACACTTGCCCGTTTTTTTCCGTTTCTGCATTATTTTGTCGATCCATCTATATTTTCCAGTTTCAAGCGAGTCCCGCTAGTGGTTCTTTCTCAGTCCTGTTTATACCCCATTTCGTTTATTTTGTTCCCGTTCAGTTTATTATTTTCCTGTCCTGTATCGTTTTCAAGTCTCTTTTCCTTTCCCCCTGACCTCATCATATCACTTAATTTTTTTCACGTCATTTATTTTGCCTTTCCCCAACTCCCTGTCCCACCGTGTGCCCGAGTCAATCTCCCGTCTCATATCTAGCCTGCGCCTCCGTGCCTCCCCCCTCCCGCGATCCCGTGCGTTGGCATTGTTTTTTGCTTGCCAGTGTTTGCTTGCCACTGTTTTCAAGTTGAATTTTATAAAAACAAATTTAAACAAAAACTCTCCATGATAGAGGCATCATCACCTTGTTACATGTATAGCGCCTACCTGTTTGTGACAATTTGTATTCAATGGCTTCCCAACTGTCTAATCGCACATCTTAAAAATCTAACATTAGGTAGTCCATCAGTGTGTTTATATTCTATTTTTGTTCCACCAGCCGAAACCCCTCTGTGTTCGTTTTTACAAACACTTAACCTCTAGTTATTGTTATTATTATTGTTATTACAAAATCTAAAAAGAATACTGGAAAGTTTCTTGCTACTTACAGAAATATCATCTGAAGACTTTGGTTTAATAACCTGGATTGGAAGTGACGTGATGTGTAAGATACCATTGGTGGTAGGAATGTCAAATACTGCAATTGGTACGCCATTGATTCTCACCGATTTCTGTCAAAGAAGGAAAACAATTATATCGAAAACTGAGTCATGTTTACAAAAATTCAAAGAACAGTTTTCTTATTAATACAATTTCGATTTGTGTGTTATCTTACAAATTTGTTAATAATAGTATTGACAGTTTGAAACAAACTTTAAAACGTGGGAAAACGACGCTTCTCTTTTTTTGTAAAGAAACCCCATTTACAAAGAAACTACACACTCTGGCCCAATTTCATAAAGCTGCTTATAGGCGATGTGACCTCTGACATCACATGTTTACAAATGAGCCACAGAGCCTGGACTTCCTGCAGGCACGATTTGTACACAGCCCAATGGAAGAAAACATAAAATCTTGTATTTTATGGAGATTGCACTGTGTAATTCTTATCAACTTTTGATATGATGAAAGGGGGCACATCTCAAAACTTGACCAGCTTTTACTTTCATAACTCTTGGTTTTATGTGGAAATTATGACACAAAATGTCAACTTTTCCATATGACCTGTGCAGTATCTTGCCTGCCAGAATACTCAAAGAATGTACAAGGTCACACTTATTGTAAACAAAGTTCACATGGTCTATATGGTCTATAAATGGCTGATTTTGCTCTTTCTGTGCAAGAATTGTACAGTCTATTATTGCATTCAGTTTCTGCAGACAAGAGCAGAAAGGGGGAGGGAAATATTTTGGGAAAGCAAATAAAAGATGTCTGTGTCAGAAATCATTTCATTGACATGTGTGTTAAGTCAAGTTCTTCCTCTATCTTTGCCTGTCTAGAATATAATCAGGCTTCTTGTGTACCAGTCGGTGAATTTCATTGGTTGAACGGGTACAGAATTCCAGCTAGCTGGTACTCATGTACACAACAAAATCAGGCATTAACACTGGTGTTACCAGCCATAAGGGTCAAAGTTGAAAACGGGCCAGTATCTAGGAGGATACTTACATCCACATTGGCAATGTCCACCACCAGCTTGCCCTGTGACCACGAGATCATGTTACTCCCGTTAACTAGCTGGTTTCTAAGCAACATCTGATCCGTTACTATGTGATTACCAATCAACATACCAGTGAAGGTCTGAAACGAAGAAGAGATTAACAAAAAAAGTTAACAACAAATTCCCAGAGTCAAAATTAATACTATTAATTATTATTTAACCAGGTTTTGAATTGTTCTGATGTCTCAGCCCGTTTAACAACCTCTGGAAGACTGTTCCATAACTGAACTGCTGCATATTGGAAAGAGCAGGAACTGTACGACTTGGTTTTGATAACTGGGGGAGTCAGAAGGGATTTATTTGAAGATCGCAGATTCCTGGTTGTTTTGTACTCCCGAACTAAGCTTATAGTGTCAAGTGTCTTTTACACTGTCCCTGCCTAAGTCCCTACTCCACAGGCCCTGCCAGTTCAAGAAGACTCCAGGGCTTTACCGCTTACCCCAACTCCAAAGTTGGGGTCGCTATTCCCAGGGGTATGCCCACTTGATGGGGAAGATCAGGGGTAAAGCGATTCAAGTGTGAAAAGGCCGGTCGTTATTCCCCTGGGTTGCCCCATGGGAAATAGACTAGCGTGAAAAGGGCTTTTTAGTTATGTCCATTGGAATGGCTATCCCAGCTTTGAAGTGTGTCAAGTAAGCCATTATGAGTGTTTATTTTTCTCCAGGAGAGTGTGAAACAAAACTTGCCAGGGGGTGGTGGTGCACAGGGCTAAAATTCCCCCAGGACTATCCTGGGAATGTTTGCAGTAGTGTGAACAGAGCTTATCAGAGAGATTTCCACTTACGGTGTTAGCTAATTCCGCAGAGTTGACTGGGATAAACAGGGTGAGTTTAGAGTTGGCGTTCCTCAGGGAATCTGTTAGCTTGACTCCTGCTGTAGATTGCTTTGCAAACACAAGGAGCGCCTAGTGGATCAAGAAGAAGTAAAATAGCATCGTCATCAGTCATAAAGCAAAATTGTGCATACAATCTGCTCACTGCTACAAGGTCATTAAATGTAATTCATAAATACCTCAGTTTCGTTATTCCTATTGATGGAGAGCGCGACACGTGGGGGTGTTTAAACAGTTGATAATGACCAGCTGGAGCTGTTTATAACCGGTTGTTTCGGATACGTTTAAATTCATACTATGCGCAGGAATGAATATCCGAAAACTGTCTCAGTCATAAAAATGCAACACACGTACAGAGCTCAACAATGTCGAAAAAAGGGATAGGTTTTACAGAGTTTCTTACTTTATTACTCCTTTTAACCAAAAAGGCATTTATGAATGGGAATAAAAGAGTAGTGAATTCGTCTCGGGCCTTTATCACACGGCCAAGATCCTGCAAGGTTTTAAACAGCAGTTTAAGAACTCTTTTAATCCCTTATTTCATACTTAAGATAATCAAAAGGTTGATAAGTGGAAAATAGATAGCTCAGTTGGTAGAGCGCCGGCACGTTAATCCGGAGGTCGTTGGTTCGAATCCCACTCTAGTCAATTCTTTGTTCAACCCCCAAAATCATTTACCCAGTCAGTTTCCCTTGTGGTTTATTTTGATATCTGAAACAAAAAGTCGCATCCCCTTAAGGTGATCCCCTGGCTGCCACTTCCCAGGTTGTATCGTCATTTGGGTGTAATCCCTGGCTACACGGCAGTTAATGGTTGTATGGCTCCTGACTGGCACCCCGAACAAAGATATTGACAAAATAGGGACACCGCCAATATAGGGCTAGATAGCTCAGTTGGTAGAGCGCCGGCACGTTAATCCGGAGGTCGTTGGTTCGAATCCCACTCTAGTCAATTCTTTGTTCAACCCCAAAAATCATTTCAAAATTTACCCAGTCAGTTTCGCTTGTGGTTTATATTGGTATCAGAAACAAAAAGTCGCATCCCCTTAAGGTGATCCCCTGGCTGCCGCTTCCCAGGTTGTATCGTAATTTGGGTGTGATCCCTGGCTACACGGCAGTTAACAGTTGTATGGCTTCTGACACCATTTAAATATTCTGTTGTACGTATGTATATGTACATGTATGAAATTCAATTCTAAATTTACATCCATAGCGTTGAAAGAAAGACAAATTAAATGGAGAGCAGACAAGGATGGAAGTTTCATTTTTTTTATATGTGGTTACCAGTGATCAAGACATACATGTACAGACAGACAGTAACAAAAGCGTAAACCACTCACTTGATAGTATATGGATAAATTCCTCATGTTGGACAGCGTCTCCAATGCGTTACCGTTACACAACACTCCAGTCCCGATGTAGCCTTCTTTGCATTGGCATCTCACCCCGGTAGAGGGCGGCAGACCGTCCCCATCAAAGGGTTGTCTACCCGTAGGTAGGGTTATGGGCGGACCAACTGTAGAGGGCCAGATAAAGATGGTATAATACATGGGATTTGAGGCATTGCTTGGCGAGGTATCAATGTTTGGTTTGCGGTAACACCATGTGTATATCTACTTATAATAATAATAATAATAATAATAATAACTAGGTAGATTATGTTCTTTAGAATAATAGTCTTTCGATAGCCCCATAAAACATGCGCATGACCTCAGTGTACATGTAGTACATTGTAGTAGAGTTTCGCATTGCAAAGGGGGGTCTATTGATTTCTAGAGGCCCCTTGCACAACGCAAAACGCACCTCCGAACAATGTGCGTCAATTTGAGAGTCACGTTTTTTGTGCATGTTTGTGCAAATGTGTTACTCCCAAAATGGACAGGACAGGTGCAAGTGAGTGGGCTGCGAATTGTGCAATGGGTCTTTATATTCTAATGTCGTGGAGTAAATATTTCAGAATTTGGGAGACTTCTCGGGAGAGCTGCTTTGCTTATTAACTACTACCTAGGCAGAAGGTAGGAAATCGGGCGGGATTACTACTTTCAAGACCAATTAAGAACCCAATCCGCGGAAGTAAAGTTAACAGCGAGAAGTCCACTCGATCCACTAAGCGGTAGTAGAATATACAGCAGGGCAAATTCTCTAAAGAACATAATATACATCAAGCAAGTAGATATACACTTGGGAAAATGACTTTGCCCCAGTTGGACACACAGGCGGTAAATTATTATTTTGGGAACAATGCTGCAAAGCGACCTATAATTATCCATATTGGATAGCAATCTGTCCAACATTAAGATTTGGAGCGTTAAAGCAGTAAATACATTACAAAATAAAGGCCAATAACGATCTTTGTGTGTGGTATAGAAATGGAAAAACAAATCTTTATCACCTACAAAATTGTTGTACCCTATTGTCCAATCACTTACCAGGATTATTAGTGCCATCTATACAGATGGCATTTATGTGACATCCCCCATTATCAATGGAACATCCTTGGCCGGGTCTGTTGTTTGGCTCTGAACAGACTATTCCATCTCCCTGAAGAGGGGGGATACATGTGCAAGATCTGGCATTCTTTTGAGAGAACAATGTGAAAAGAGAATTGTGAATGGTTTTTAGCAAACATTAAAAGGTTTTCTTTGGCAATGGTGAATTTATTAGGGAAACAAAAAGAGAAATATCAAGATTAGTTCACCCTCGTCATTAACAATTTCTTTTTACATAAAAACAGCAGCTGATCTGAGGCATCTTGCCAGCCAGAAAATGCTATAGAATGCATGAGATCACTCTTTGAAGAGCTTTAAGCAGAAAATGTTGCTTAACAATTATCCACTTAGCAGAAATGAGCAGGAAACCAGTCACAAATACTACAAGTGAAATCAGACTTTGGCTTGTAACCTTATAATTGTTAGCAAAATTGTGTGTGCTAAGCTACTGTCTGTGCTTAGGCATGCAGCCGAGGGCCCAATTTCATTAAGTATCTTTCATGCTTGACAAAAATTGATAGGGGCACCAAACACAAAAATGCAAACCTCGTGCAATTTTGGCTGGTAACCTGTTTTTGCCCAAGAGAAACTTTTCTGTGCTTTGCAAGTTTATGTGCTTACAGACTTTATGAAATTGGGCCCAGGAGGCAAACGTGGATTCTGCTTTAATAGCACAAATTGGAAACCGGTAGAGGTCACTTTATATCATGAATTCAGTTGTTAAGAACTCACCGGACCGGTTAGCTTGCACATTGCATCCTGATGACATCCGCCATTGTTCACCATACAGGGGTCTACGGGCTGGCAAACATGGCCGTCACCTTCGTAGTTGGCATGGCAACGACAATCAGCTTCCGTGCCAACCTGGGTACAGTTGGCGTACATACTACACCCGCCATTGTTGTTGATGCATTGGTTGATTACTGAGAACAAACAAAATTGAGTTATTTTTGTAAACGGCCGCATAAATAAAGCAATAAGGGGATATTGTATTAAAGGCACTGGACACTATTGGATATTGCTCAAAATAATTATTAGCATAAAACCTTACTTGGTAACAAGTAATGGGGAGCTGTTGGATAGTATGTGAGAAACGGCTCTCTCTAAAGTAACAGAGTTACCAAAGAAAGAAGTAATTTTCCACGTATTTGATGTCGAGACCTCAGAATAAGGTTTTGATGGTTTGAAATCAAGCATCTGAAAGCACACAATTCAAGTGACACAGGTGTTTTTTTACTATCTGGCAACTTGGACGACTAAGTGAGCTCAAATTTTCACAGGTTTTTTTATTTTATGCATATGTTGAGATACACCAAGTGAAAATACTTGTCTGAGAAAATTACCAATAGTGTCCAGTGTCTTTAAGGGCGATGAAAGAAATCATCCTCTCACCTCATACCAGGGCCCAACTTCATGGCTCTGCTTAATACCATAAGCAAAGAATCGGGGCTTGCGGAAGCAGGGAATTCTGCGCTTACTTTAAGCATATTTTGCAGGTTAGTTGGGAATTTGGTTAATGAGTATAGGTATTCAACGCTTACACAACTAACGCAGAGATTCTGCACATGAAAGTAGGTGGAGAATATATATCGTATGTCCAGTAAGCAGAGTCATGAAATTAGGCGCTGAGGCTTTGTACACAAAATTCCTTTGCCTTCAGAATTTCCTTATGATTTTTCCTTTTTTTGTTATGTCCTTGGTCTCCAGAAGGTACAGAATATGAGCACATGCAACTACACGCAGCGCATAACTCTCAACCAATGTTAGCCTATCAGGCATGTGCGTTTCTGGCACATGCAACCACGCACAGCACATTACTCTCAACCAATGTTAGCCTATCAGGTGTGCGCATTTCTGGTACATGCAACTACGCGCAGCGCATAACTCTCAGCCAATGTTAGCCTATCAGGCGTGCGCGTTTCTGGCACATGCAACTACACGCAGCGCATAACTCTCAGCCAATGTTAGCCTATCAGGTGTGCGCATTTCTGGTACATGCAACTACACGCAGCGCATAACTCTCAGCCAATGTTAGCCTATCAGGCATGTGCGTTTCTGGCACATGCAACCACGCACAGCACATTACTCTCAACCAATGTTAGCCTATCAGGTGTGCGCATTTCTGGTACATGCAACTACGCGCAGCGCATAACTCTCAGCCAATGTTAGCCTATCAGGCGTGCGCGTTTCTGGCACATGCAACTACACGCAGCGCATAACTCTCAGCCAATGTTAGCCTATCAGGTGTGCGCATTTCTGGTACATGCAACTACGCGCAGCGCATAACTCTCAGCCAATGTTAGCCTATCAGGCGTGCGCGTTTCTGGCACATGCAACTACACGCAGCGCATAACTCTCAGCCAATGTTAGCCTATCAGGCATGCGCGTTTCTGGCACATGCAACCACGCACAGCACATAACTCTCAGCCAATGTTAGCCTATCAGGTGTGCGCGTTTCTGGCACATGCAACTACACGCAGCGCATAACTCTCAGCCAATGTTAGCCTATCAGGTGTGGCCGTTTCTGGCACATGCAACTACACGCAGCGCATAACTCTCAGCCAATGTTAGCCTATCAGGTGTGCGCGTTTCTGGCACATGCAACTACACGCAGCGCATAACGTTTCATCAAAGATGGCAGTCAACGACATCATGTGCCATCCATCTATACAGTACAAACTATGGGAATATCTACCTGTACATGAGTACCACTGCCATAGCATTCCGGCCTGCACTGGCACTGGTTCCTCTGACACACTGGAGGCAATAACCAAGGAGCATGGAGGCAATGACCAGGGACATAGAGACAATGACCAAGGGCATGGATGCAATGACCAGGGGCATGAAGGCAATGACCAGGGGCATGGAGGCAATGACCAGGGGCATAGAGGCAATGACCAGGGGCATAGAGGCAATGACCAGGGGCATTGAGGCAATGACCAGGGGCATGGAGGCAATGACCAGGGGCATAGAGGCAATGACCAGGGGCATAGAGGCAATGACCAGGGGCATGGAGGCAATGACCAGGGGCATAGAGGCAATGACCAGGGGCATGAAGGCAATGACCAGGGGCATAGAGGCAATGACCAGGGGCATTAAGGCAATGACCAGAGGCATGGAGGCAATGACCAGGGGCATGGAGGCAATGACCAGGGGCATAGAGGCAATGACCAGGGGCATTAAGGCAATGACCAGGGGCATAGAGGCAATGACCAGGGGCATAGAGGCAATGACCAGGGGCATTGAGGCAATGACCAGGGGCATGAAGGCAATGACCAGGGGCATAGAGGCAATGACCAGGGGCATTAAGGCAATGACCAGGGGCATAGAGGCAATGACCAGGGGCATTGAGGCAATGACCAGAGGCATGGAGGCATTGACCAGGGGCATGGAGGCATTGAAGTCTTAACACTTTACCAAATAGACCAAACTATGAGAATACCTACCTGTACATGAGTAGCCACTGCCATAGTATTCCGGTCGACACTGGCACTGATTCCTCTGACGACACACTGCGTTCATGTGACACGGTGGGTCACAGACTGGTATCACAGACAGCTGGGTCTCACATTGAATGCCGCTGTAGCCTGCATCACAGAAACAGCGGCCGGTACCAGACACACTATCTTCACATTGACCATTCCTTGTGCATTGACACTCTGGAAATAAAAACAGATAAAGTTCTTTGGTAGTAAATAAACACCCGTTTCAGACAGGCCCTCCAGAGTTGGGCCGAACCAAATTCTGAATTTAAGTACATGCAAAGTTTGACGGCTGAAACAGTCGGGAGGGAGCAACTGGACGCGTGAGATGTGGAAAGATCAACTGTTGCCTCCAGAGCGCCTTCGTTCCAGATGTCGATCTGGTCATGAGCTGAGCCAATGTAAATGTTCGCCTGTCTGAAACCAAACCTATTTGGTTAGGCCCGACTCTGGCGCAAATCTGTGCAAAAAGATAATTTCTTGCACTCTTAAAAATGCAGCTAATTCCATGGACAATTTTTTTTATTGAAACGCCATTAGATTTGTTCATGCAGTTATCTGCAGCTGCTTAAAGTAGAAATCCATTGGGGCTTAGCAGAGACTCAAACCAACGATTCCCTGCTTTGTGATTTGTCTTTTGGTAACGGAAGAATGCAAAATCAAACGAGTTAACAACTTGTTAACATCTAAAGGTCTAACCTAATTGAATAATATCAAAAACTTACTTGGAAACGAGCAACAGAGAGCTGTTCGGTAGTATAAAACATTGAAAGAAACAACTCCCTCTGAAGTAAGGTAGTTTTGAGAAAGAGGTACTTTATCACGAAAATGTTTGAATCTGAGAAAGACTTCAGGCCTGAAGCCTTTCTCAGGTATCTGAAAGCCCTTATAACTAGGCCTGGGTGAATCATTCGAATATCCGGTTAATGGCGAATAGGTTTTCCTATTCGTAACTGCGAATGCCTTTTTTTTCTTAACCGGATATCCGCATAGGGCGCGAATACCTATTTACAAACCGGATAATTCTGTAATTACAACCGAGTAACCGGATATTCTTTAATATCCGAACATCCGCGGACGTCGGGCGACAACTGATATGAATGTTTTGTCTGAATCCTTATGAAACTTCTATTATTAAGACAGTAAAAACAGCATAAATTAAGTATTTAACTATGCTCACCTCCGTGAAGAGTTAAAACAATGAAATTTCGGACGTAACTTGTTCAAAGATTACAAAAGTTTTCCTTCACGTAGAGTCAATCACGATCAAAAGAAAAAGCAAATCGCCATCTTTAAATTAGATCCGGTCATTTTTATGAATGAACCGAGTGACACTGTCTAAAACTTATATCAATCGGCCCATAAGATCTCATTCACAAACGAACAGCGCCCTCTAGCGGCAAAAAAATATGTTTTTTAATATGTTTTTATTTTTATTTTTTTAAATAGCGCCCTCTAGCGGCGAAAAAACTATGCGAATATCCGGTTAATTTCGGATAGTTGGACAGCGGTATCCGAATAACAAAATTTCACTATTCGCCCAGCACTCTTTATAACCAATAACTAAAGCTCTGGTTTGGGGGTCACTTAAATGCACCCCTGGGTCTTACCGTCACAATCTGGTCCATAATGTCCACGCTGACAGAGTTCACAAGCTACGCCAGTAAATCCCTGATCGCATAGGCACCTCCCGCTACCAGTGTAAGTGTCGTCACAAACCCCACGCCAGCTGCATGGATTACGCACACCCCCTGGACACTCTGTGTGGGAAAAAGGCATTGCAACAAATTTTGAGTCATTAGCAAACTTGACATCACTCGCATGAATGTTCCCCGAGCAAACA
Source organism: Asterias amurensis (assembly GCF_032118995.1). Taxonomy (NCBI): domain Eukaryota; kingdom Metazoa; phylum Echinodermata; class Asteroidea; order Forcipulatida; family Asteriidae; genus Asterias; species Asterias amurensis. The sequence goes on from NC_092649.1 coordinate 19,189,981, forward strand.
AAGTTCTAGGTCAAAAAGCTTTCAGTGTAGCTGGGCCAATGATCTGGAACAATCTCCCTACTGCCATTAGGTTAGGGAATCTGTTAAGGCCCGGTCCCACTGCAGCGATAACGAAAACGATAACGATCACGGCGCAAAGAAAACGCATTCTATTGGTCGAATTGCTCCACGCAGAATTCGCACACGCTCATTCAAACAATGTAATGCGTTCTCTTTGCGTCATTATCGATATCGTTCTCGTTATCGCTGCAGTGGGACCGGGCCTTTACTCTATCTGCACTGCGTAAAGTGCTAAAGACTCACCTTTTTCCATGTTAATTTCTTTCTAGTGCACTGAGATCTTGAAGGAATAGGGCCTTATAAATTGTAATTGTTTTGTTGTTATGTTACTGATACTTTATTGTTAAATTCACTATATGAGAACTACATAATAATAATAAATAATAGTAATAATAAGACTTGTAATGCGCACATATCTACACTGCTGGGTGTTCAAGGCGCAGTAAAACCAAAAACAAAAACAAAAACAAAACACAACACAAAGAAAAACAGACACAACAAAATTAGTCATTCAAAACCTGTGACATAAGATAAGTTTTGAGAAGAGAGAGAGAGAGAGACAGAGAGAGAGACTCTTACCTCGACAGTCAGGACCATAGTGTCGCTCACAACATCTCGGCTCTCTCTTTTGTCTGAGACAACGTTGTACGCATCCACGCTGATAGTCAAACCAGCCAACCGAATAGAAGCAATCTCGCAGGTTACCACCCTTTGAAACAAAAACAAAATCAGCGAAAACCAACGTTAACATATTATTCATGTTTGTTCACTGTAAACTAATAAACCCATTTAGTGTAAACACAAGGAGTTGTCGGCAACAAGCAGATTGTCAAGTTCACAAGGAGTTAGGACTAGTCCTAACCTAGGAGATATTAAAAACTCAGTTAGGGCAAGTAACTCGTCCTAACTCGAGACTAGTCTTAACTCTTTGGGAAATCCTACCAAAGAGTAAAAGTGTCATGACCCGGATTCGAACCCACACTCTGCTGTTAACAACACCAGCCATCGATTTCACCAAACTCTTCCCAACTTAGGATTTAACTCAGGACTTAGGACGAGTTAAGTTCTGTAATGATAAACGTTAGGAAGCATTGACATCCTATGTTTGGATGAGTAACTCGTCCTAACTTCGTGAAATCGGCGACAGAGCTTGGGTTTGGTGAACTAGACCGCTCAGCAACAACAGCCAAATCTATTTCAGCATAGTGCTGCGATTTGTTTTCTTTGTTATATTTTCACACTTTTGCTGGATGTAACGAGAGATGTCAGTTATCTAGGGATACTCACAACTGGTACTGAGCCTAGTGGGCATTGGATGGTTCGGCTGCAGGAATGACAGTCTGTCTGTTCAGTTGAAGAAAAGAAAAAAACAGGCAACACATTTTTAGCCCGTACAACTTTTCCATCAAAAAGGTTGTAGGTTAGCTTGTTATTAATATTCTTATTTAATTATTTCTAGTGATGAAACCATGAATGTCTTATAAGTGAACTTAATCACTCGCAAGCCTGAGGAAACCTGTAAACAATGGTGCTTGCAATGTGAACCAGAGACACCGGGGTTAACCACTAATCTTCCACGATAAGTGTTCTGGATTCATATATTTGGACTGCACTCCAATTCTTTGTGGAGTAATATTTTTTACTACAAAATTGGTCGCCGGAGTTAGTTCCCAAAGTCAAAGGAAAAACACGCAATTTTGAGGCATATTTGAGTGGATCATTTTATAACAAACAGTTACATGTACAAACACTTTTCATAATAATAACAATAATAACCAATCTGCCCAATCCAGGGCAACGTGTCCCTTAAAACGAACCAAGATTTATTTGAAGAAAAAAAACACTGTTGAAAATTTTAACCTTTTTTGGCCTGTTTTGGATTGTTTCTCCCTACTGATATTTCTGACAAACAACCCATTTAAGCTTGATCACATCACAATCAGAAAGTTCCAAACAACTATCAAAGGATTATTAGGAAAACCAGTCCAAGGCAAAATTTCATAGAGCTGCTTGACACGTTTCAGCTTAGCAGAAATGAGCAGAATACCAGTCACAAATTGAACATGTGACAAGGTAGTTTAGCTGGTAACCTTTACCTGGTAAGCATAGTTTAAGGCTGCTTTTTGTGCTACAGCAGCTCTATGAAATTGACCCCTAGCTATTACTCACTGTGAACGTGATGTTCTGTATATCGTCACATCTCCCTCCGATGCTTGGAGGTTCCAGCACTGTGTCCAGTCCATAGAATAATCCATCACGATATGCCGTCTCAAACTCAACGATCTTACTGTCTCCATTAACCAGCACGCCCTGCAAATAAAAACACGTTAAAGGCAGTGGACACTGTTGGTAATTACTCAAAATATTTTTTAGCATAAAACCTTTCTTGGTGACGAGTAATGGGGAGAGATTGATGGTTTAACACATTGTGAGAAACGGCTCCCTCTGAAGTGCCATAGTTTTTGAGAAAGAAGTAATTTTCCACAAATTTGATTTCGAGACCTCAGATTTACATGTAAGGTCTTGAAATCAACCATCTAAACGCACACAACTTTGTGTGACATGGGTGTTTTTTTCTTTCATTATTATCTCGCAAGTTCGAAGACCGATTGAGCTCAAATTTTCACAGGTTTGTTATTTTATGCATATGTTGAGATACACCAACTGTGATAGTCTTTGACAATTACCAATAGTGTCCACTGCCTTTAAAGGGTTTGGGTCCTTTTTTGAGACACCCAAACACCACAGCGTCCACAGATTTACCTTTTGAATTTACACGGTTTAAAGATAATGGTGGTAGAAAGCTCCTCTTAAATATACCTTGCTAAGGTGAGGTAGTTTTTGAGAAATTTTTGAGTAAAGCAATTTACCCAAAATAATTTTCTACACGAAAAATTGAGTGGGAATCTCGAACCAACGACCCATGTGCTGGCACTCTACTTATACTGGCCCCCTTTAAAGGCAGTGGACACTATTGGTAACTACTTAAAAACATTATTAGCATACACCCTTAATTTGTAAGTAGTAATAGGGAGAGGTTGATAGTATAAAACGTTGTGAGAAACGGCTCCCTCTGAAGTAATGTAGTTTTCGATAAAGAAGTAATTTTCCACGAATTTGATTTTGAGACCTCAAGTTTAGAACTTGAGGTCTCGAAATCAAGCATCTAAGAGTACACAACTTCGTGTGACAAGGGTGTTTTTTTGTCATAGTTATCTCGCAACTCTGACAACCAATTTAGCTCAAATTTTCACAGGTTTGTTATTTTATGTACATGTACATGTTGAGATACACCAAATAAGAAGACTGGATTTTGACAATTACCAATAGTGTCCACTGCCTTTAAGTTCTATAGCAAGGGTTGAGAAGATACAAACTTACTTGGTTCCTTTGGCATGCGATACTAATATTGGCCCCCTGTATGTTCTATAGCATACAATGTAGGTTGAGAAGATATCAATATACCTGGTTCATTTGGCACCTAATACTAATATTGGACTCTTGTATTAGTTCTATGGCATGGGTTGAGGAGATATAAATTTACTTGGTTCATTTGGCATGCCATACTAATATTGGACCCCTGTAAGTTCTATAAAATGGGTTGAGAAGATATTAACTTACTTGGTTCATCTGGCATGCCATACTAATACTGGACCCTTGTAAGTTCTATAAAATGGGTTGAGAAGATATTAACTTACCTGGTTCATTTGGCATGCCATACTAATATTGGACCCCTGCAAAGTAGCTTCACGTATTTCCCTTGTCGCCATCTGAGTTGTCTGAATCTAATACAAGAGTATAAAGAATTTTTTTATTTTGTATTTAATATTAATAGGAATGGTAACAAGCTTTCATTTGCGCTCTACTATGTCCAAACAATTGAATTATTTCACATTTGTTCCTGAATAGAGGTTTCAATTGAATCTGTCTTATTTAGGCTCTCACACTGCTCGAGTCGGGGAGGGTTCAAGTCAAAACCTCATTGAACTCTTGGTGGCAGCAGACACTGCGGTTGTACCTGGATTGTACTTTGCTGCCTAGCGACGAGTTTAAGGGTTTCGCTACACAGCTATCATCTCAACAGTCACAGGTTATTGGGACTTTTACTTTGCGAAGCGCTTGTACAAATGAATGCTGGTAAACTTGTACGGAAATGTTCAAGGTACCACCACACACTGCGGTGCACCGCAGTGTGTGCTGCCACCAAGAGTTCAAGATCGGTGATGGATTGCTGTGTTGGATGCATTCTTTTGGCTGCAAAAGGTGATTTGTATACAAATTTAAACCGAACAGCATTTTTCAAAAAACAACATTGTATCTCTTGGTACCCTATTCTGGAATAACCTCAACTCTAATATTAAACATTCTCATCCACTTAAAGGCAGTGGACACTATTGGTAATTACTCAAAATAATTATCATCATAAAACTTTCTTGATTACGAGTAATGGGGAGAGGTTGATAGTATAAAACTTTGTGAGAAACGGCTCCCTCTGAAGTGACATAGTTTTTGAGAAAGAAGTAATTTTCCACGAATTTGATTTCGAGACCTCAAGTTTAGAATCTGAGGTCTCAAAATCAAGCATCAGGAAGCACACAGCTTTGTGTGACAAGAGTGTTTTTTTCTTTCAATATTATCTTGCAACTTCGACGAAGGTTGTTATTTTATGCATATGATGAGATACACCAACTGTGAAGACCAGTCTTTGACAATTACCAATAGTGTCCACTGCCTTTAAGTCATTCTCTAACAAACTGAAACACCACCTCGTGAATATGCATTTGTAGAAATTATACACACTAACTGTACAAGGACTGTTGTTTTGATAATTATTTATATTGATTAGTCTGGTCCATCTCATTGTTTTTGTTGTTTTTATTTGTTTTTTAGTTGTTTTCATTGTTGTCCTTGTCGTGTCCAAGTCCTTGTCTTTCTCAGGGAAATGTACAAAAGCAGTATGCTTAACCTTTCCCCCGTATGTTGGCCAGCATGTTAATAACACTAGGTATTACCCAGGAAAAAATTCCCATTGAAAAAAATCAATGGGATTTAATGGGATCCCATTGAAAATTTGAATGGGATTAATGGGATACAATGGGATTGGGGTGGAATTTGGGACATATTCAACCGGATCTAATGGGATCCACAGGGGATCCCATTGAATCCCATTGAAACAATGGGATCCCATTGAATCCCATTCAAAATATCAATGGGACTCAATGGGAATTTTTTCCTGGGTAATCTTTGAAATTTGTATTCATTTTTTGTAACTGCTGAATTATGTGGCATCCATATTTCATTTTGCTACTAATACATGTAGACCCTTCCCATGAAATATGTAAATTGCACATAGCGCGTGCGCACTAACGTTTTGGTTGGCAAAATGAGGGAATATCGCGCTGTTTTGTACACGGCTAATGGGAGCGTGACGCAGACGCGATTGCGCGTCTGCTTAGTGCACATCTCTATGGCGTTTGCCAACCAACAGGGTCTGTACGCATGCGTGAATGTGATTAGCATATTTCATGGGAAGGGTCCATTGTTATTTGTTTTCAACTGTATGCTTAGTTGTCAATGTCGACATGAAAAATAAACGTCCACTGAATTGAATTGAATTCTTTACCTTCCTGTGTGATATGATGTGATATTTCAGATACTCTCTCAGGGTCTCTATATTCATTGGGTCTCGTAGCTCGGCCAGCTTGCCCGGGTAGAGACTCATGAACGCCTGATTGGTCGGCATGAAGACGGTCAGGGGAAGCATCATGGGGTTATTGTACACCTCCAACAGGCCGCACCTCTCCATCAGCTCAATGAAGATGCTGTACGTAGCGTTTGCTGCCACTCGTTCCAGTGGTTGCTGTGATTTTGTGGAAGAATGAAGAGATGAAGTCAAATTTACAATAAACTATGGCACTTTTTCACCAGACACAAAGGCCTGAAGGCCACTTCAAGGTGTGGGCTACAAATATTTTTCCAGGGGCCGTTTCCACCTACTCCAAGGGCTGAAACAGTGTTACCCCCTCTATGTACAGTCCATACAGATGTACATGTAGGCTTGGGTATCATCCATTTTAAGCCTGGCTGGCAGAGCAGAAAACACTACCTCCCCAACTCTACAAAGCACAGGTTAAGTGTCTTGCTTATGGACACAAGTGTCATCCGGAACTCGAACCCACACTCTGCATATCAGAAACACCAGAGCTTGAATCCAGTGCTCTTAACCGCTAGGCCATGACGTGCCACTGTGGCGTGCCATGATCTACATGTACCTCAAGGCACTTCAACATTCAGCATTTACTGCAAGGTATATGGGACTACCTTTGAATTATGAAAACTCCTTTTACAGTAGCACCATGTTATAGTTTACAAACCAGGAACCCTGGGGCGAACCTCTTCTCTTTACGATAAGTGCACTGGGTTCTTTTAGATACATTACACAACCACAGCTTTATCAAATGTATGTCCCATCCGGAGGCGAAGCATCATGGTACATGTAAGTGTCTTGCTTGACGACACGGGCGTCACGACTGGGACTCAAACTCTACTGATCAGATACACCAGAGCTTTTAACCGCTAGGCCATGACACGCCACAAAACTTAACCCCAGAACTTGAATTTGATGCTCTAAACGGTACGGCCATGGAACCCTAACTTCTAGTCGGGGTGACCAAAACACATCCCTAGTAAACAGTAATGGTGAGACTCAAGGCTGACAAAAAGTCTTAAACAGGGATCCTGTTTTTTGGAGTTTAGTTGAAATGATGGCATTTCCACCCCTCAATAACCCCTGTAGTTAAGGATTCAACGAGCTTTTGGGAACAGTATACCAAGTGCTAAAGAAGCAGATTGTTTCCAGGCAAACTTCAAAAAGTCTGAATTCAGATTAAAGTCTGAAATTTCTAATCCCTTATAACACTCACCTCTAAGTGTCCAGGTCTGGCACCCAGCCTACTGGGGATCAGGATCTTATCTATGGTGTGTATAATGCCATTGCTTGTCTCATAGTCTGGTGCTGTAACGCGAACTTCGCTGTTAACACTCAGTCCTTCAACCTACGAGATAAAAACACAAAACATAACGCCAAACAATGTGATTAATAAACTAGAAAAATTCACGTTAAAGCTTGTATGGCAGTGAACTCTGACCTGTTTTCTAAAATCTTGTTATTGAGCTTCTTCTAAATTGCACGCTTGAGAATGGGCGATGATGAAAAAACCCAGGAAATTAATAACGTATGTAAACAATCAGACAAATCAAACGCTAAAAATGCATGTCCGGAATTTGGAAAAAATTACCCAGTCACAAATTCCCACTCAGTGAACCTTTGTCAGTAGACTTTTCAAAGTCTCCACACATGTTCCTTTGCTGCTAAATGGGTAAACATACAGTTTCTGACTAGAGAAGAGGGATTAGCAAAATCGAAATGTATACCCCTATAACTCACCCCAAATTTTTTATCAAGTTCACACTGAACTCTAAGACCACAAATTTAAAAGTGAAAAAACGAGAATTCCTGTTTAAACAGGAAGATTCTCATGCCTAAAATTGCAGTGCCCCTATTTGTTAATAGTGTATGGGCGCTGCGTGCGGTTCATAAGTCAAAGGTCATGTGAACAATACTTAGCCCATGTATGATGTCTAGGAAACTCACGTGTTAAAGGAACACGTTGCCTTGGATCGGTCGAGTTGGTCTTTGAAAAGCGTTTGTTATAAAATGTATATAGGTAGAAAGATGCTGTAAAAGTAGAATACAATGATCCACACAAACATGCCTCGAAATTGTATGGTTTTCCTTTTACCTCGTCGACTAGCACAGTCGGCCATTTATGGGAGTCAAATTATTGACTCCCATAAATGGCCAACCGTGTTAGTTCGCACAATAAAAGGAAAACCACGCAATTTCGAGGCAAACTTGTTTGGATCATTGTATTCTACTTTTAAAACATCTTTCCAACCATATGCTTTTTATAACAAACGGTTAAAAACGCTTTTTTGATAGACCAACTCGTCCGATCCAACGCAACATGTTCGTTTAAACGCCTCATCATTTGTCCATCGTGTTCATCGTATTCACACAATACTACATTTAACATTTTCAAAATGGTGGGGGATGTAGTGTTATGCTATTTGTCAATAGCGCATGCGCGCTGTGGATCATAACTCAAAGTTCATATGAATAATATTTTATGTCATGTATCGTGCGCAGGAAACTCACGTGTTAAAGGAAGTGGACACTATTGGTAATTACTCAAAATAATTATTAGCATAAAACCTTACTTGGTAACATTGTGAGAAAATGGTCCCTTTTGAAGTAACTTAGTTTTCGAGAAAGAAGTAATTTTCCACAAATTTGATTTTGAGACCTCAGATTTAGAATTTGAGGTCTCGAAATCAAGCATCGGAAAGCACACAACTTCCTGTGACACAGGTATTTTATCTTTCATTATTATCTTGCAAAACGACCAATTAAGCTCAAATTTTCACAGGTTTGTTATTTTATGCATATGTTGAGATACATCAAGTGAAAAGACAGGGGCCAATTTCATAGAGCTGCTTAAGCAAAAATTTTGCTTAAGCACGAAAACAGCGCGCTTATTTTACACATGTTACTGGCCAAAATGTTATGCCATATACATTGATTGTGACTGGTAATTGTCTGTTGTTCACGTAGCATAACAATTGAGTAAATCTTGGCCGGTAATCTGATTTGACTAAGCAAAAATGTTTTTGCTTAAGCAAAATTTTGTGCTTAAGCAGCTCTTGTCTATCATGCGTATTGCATTCACACAATACATCTGGGTACTTAGATCTTTCTACTTACAGTGGAGTAATCGATTTGAATCTGCCGCGCTGCTAGGGTTCCTAACGTTATTGATCCGTTGATGTGCGGACTGAGGAGGCCGGTACATCCGACGATGTGATGCATTAAGATCCGTCTTGTCTGGTCGTTTCGATTCCACTCAATAATCTACAGAGAAATCACAAATGAAATCAAGAAAATGATATGAAATTACTACTGTAAATGATGTTAGCGTACGATAGAATTAAAGACCAGGGATAAATTTCACAAAGAGTTTTAACAGACTAGTCTTATCTTTAGTTAGGGCGAGTTATTCGTTGTAACTTTAGGACTAGCCTTAAGTTTTGAATGTCTCCTCTCTTTGCAGAAATCAACCCCTGGGCCCAACATCATAGAGCTGCTTCAGCAGAAAAAAATTGCTAAACAAAAGTTTGCTTACCAGAATAAGGTTACCAGCCAAACTACTATATCACGTGTACAATTTGTGGCTAGAATCCTGCTCATTTCTGCTTAGCAAAAACGCTTAAGTAGTATTTTCTGCTTATGCAGCTCAATGAGATCAAGCCCATGGCCCTACTTAAGCAGAAAATATTGCTTAACAATTTTTAGCCTAGCAAAATGAGCAGGATACCAGTCACATACTGTGCAATAATTAATAACTCGTTCTTGTACAGCACATTTGATAATAACATCTCAATGCGCTTTACATCAGTGTCCTGGTCATTGGCCCAATAATATTCCTTTTGTATTTCTCAGCTCCCTGGGGAGTATACAGCCCTGACCTGCCAGGGCGCTCTATACACAACATCAACCTCTACCCTAGTACGTCAAGAGAAGCAACTATAGTAAAGCATCTTGCTCAAGGACACCAGTGTCATGACCGGGATTCGAACCCACACTCTGATGACTTAACCACCAGAACTTGAGTTTGACGCTCTAAACCACTCAGCCATGACACCCTACACATCATCTCTTTACATGCAACTTGGATCCAATAAACGGAATATGACAAGCGAACAGCAGCCCAATTTGACGCCACCTCAAAGGGGTAGAGATCTGCTGGGGAAACCCTGTACATAATCACCTTTGACCTCGCACCGATTCACATGGCTTTCATGGTTCTGGAGATTTGCAGTTAAATTTGACATACATTACAATATTATACATATTATGTCAATACCTGTCCTTGGGCACCAGTCTACCCTAGGGGTTGATTGAATCTACATTAACTTACCTGAGCTTCGTCAATGTGTTCAAATGCCTCGTTGGATGGTGCAAGGAGAGTCATCTTGGCTCGGCTTGACCCCAGCAGCCTCAAAACATCACGCTGTTAGATAATTGACAGAATTAATTCAAAAACAATAACAATAATACTATTATAAAAAAAAGCGCATTTTCCCACTTAAAGGAACATTAAAGAATTGGTTTTTGCTAACAAAACAGTTGCTGTAAGCATTTTATGTAATCCACCATAAACATAAACTGACATACCTGTAGACGTTTGAGATCGATCGACCATCTGGGTCACGAGAAAATAGTGAAATACCAATTACAAATTTCGCATTGCATCGATGCCAAAATAAAAATGAATAAAACGTTCACTGCTGAGCGATAAACTCAAAACGCGAAGTTAGATTATTTATTTCTCATCAAATATGACATTTCAGATAGAAGTATTTCAAGGGATGTTTTGTTCAAGGGAAGTTTTTAGGTTCTTTCTGAACTGAGATATGAAGATGGAGTTCCTAAGCATGGATAAATTATGTCAAGGACAACTCAAACAAAGCGTTTGCACACGGGCGACCGCGCTTTTAATATATCCATTGTCCCTAAGAGGTTTTGGCAGATCATTCTAGAGCTTTGGATCCTAGAGCTGGACGTCTCCCCAGCATGCTAGAATAGTTCAACATTTGATTTGTTAGACAGAGACGCCAGGGTGGGAGTCATCATCAGGGCCCAAAATCATGGCTCTACTTACCGGAAAGCAAAGAATCGGCGCTTGTGGAAGCAGGGAATTCTTCGCTTACGTCAAGCGTATGGCACGGGTTAGCAGGGAATTTTGGCTTGTGCCTGTGCGTACTCAACATTACTAGGCATTCTTTGCTAACACAGTCATATCCAGTGTTAATTCATCAAAGAGGAAAAGCCAAGCCTATAATAATAGCGTACGAGAAAACTAGGCTACAAAGAACTTCAGAGCTGGGCCTAATAAGCCAGTTGCGAGTTAGATTTTAATAACCTCTGGTACAATGACTCGGGTAGTTACAATGTACCGCTTACATTTGAATTCCTCAAGACTGTCGAGACAGTTGCTACACCACGTGATTAGAGGCAAGCTTTTGTATAGCAACCTCCATTTAAGCAGACCCTGGTACCATTGTGTCATACACATCCATTCAGAATTGTGTATGGGTGTTCACCGTCTCTTACGTAACTTCGCGAAAGCTTGCCCTAATCACGTGGCGTAGCAACTGTCTCAATAGTCTGAGGAAGTCAAATGTAAGCGGTGCATTGTAAAAAATAAGTGAGTCATTGTACCAGAAACTATTCAAATCGCAAATGGCTTATTTCATGGCTCTGCTTACCCACTTACGGAAGCAGGGAATTCCACGATTACGTCAAGCGTATATGTATTTCACGGTCTAGCATAACATTTATGGTGTTTAATACCGCAAACCAAATACACATTGATACCACAACATGCAATGCCTCATATCCCATAAAGATGAACTTTAGCTACTTACGTTTGACTGCAAAAGACCCACAAATTGAGTGAAGTTCCTGTTCAAAACCAACTCCTGCAAGGACAGGAAAAAGAAGGAGAAACATGTGAATTTTTAATCTTGTTGACTCGAGTTCCCATCTCTTAAAGACAGTGGACACTATTGGTAATTGTTAAAGACTAGTCTTCACAGCTGGTGTATCTCAACATACGCATAAAATAACAAACCTGTGAAAATTTGAGCTCAATCGGTCATCGAAGTTGCGAGATAATAATGAAAGAAAAAACACCGTCCGTCACACGAATTTGTGCGCTTTCTGATGCTTGATTTCGAGACCTCAAGTTCTAAACTTGAGGTCTCAAAATCAAATTCGTGGAAAATTACTGATTTCTCGAAAACAACGTCACTTCAGAGGGAGCTGTTCTCACAAGGGTTTATACTATCAACCTCTCCCCATTACTTGTAATCAAGAAAGGTTTTATGTTAATAATTATTTTGAGTAATTACCAATAGTGTCCACTGTCTTTAAAGGTACTGGACTTGTTTTGCAATAATGTCAAAGACCAGTACACTCATTTGGTGTTTTTAAACTTATGCATAAAATAACAGTCTGTGAACATTTGGACTCAATTGATCATCAAAGTTTCAAGACAATAATGACAGCAAAAATACTCTTGACAGAAAATTACTCTTGTGTGCTTTCAGATGCCTGAGATTTGGATTCAAATATTTGAGTAAGAAATTACCCCTCATAAACTACTTTACTTCAGAGGGAGCCGTTTCTCACAATGTTTTATATCAACTGCTCTCCATTGCTCTCCATTTCCAAGTAAGTTTTTTTGCTAATACATATTTTGAGTAATTAACAAACGTCTCCAGTGCCTTCAAAATAAATGAGAGGATGACAGGGCTATTGGATTGTAAGCTTTTGAACAACTATAAAAAAATGCACATTTTGACACACAAACTGGCGGACAGGAGACGCCCGAGTATGTGCACTGCGCATTGTGAATAGGGTCTATACTTTGCATGGTGGAAATACGATATGGAAAGGTTTGCGGTAACACCATGTAATGACAATCTCTAAATGAGTTGAGATGGTTCTGAAAAGACCGTTGGTTTCAACTCGATAAGCTTTCAGAGCAACACTGATCGAAACGTCGAGTTGAAACCAACGGTTCTTTTCAGAACCACCCCAACTCACTTAGAGATGGTCATTACATGGTGTTATCGCAAACCTTTTTATAGGGTCTATGTAGTCTTTCTCTAGAGATTGGGTGGTGGCGAAGTTACTATGCAAATTTTCAGAGGAATAAGCAAACTTTAAAAAAAAGTCAAAAATTAGTCTATAATCACCTCAGCAATGTTACCGATGCACTCAATTCCGTCGCCGATGTGGTTGTCAAAACACGTGCAGTTACGGAGCGCTGGTCCTGCGGGTACGCAGTGCGCCCTCACACTGCAGCCCCCGTTGTTGTCCGAGCAGGGATTGATGGGACTACATCGTGTGCGTCCATCGCCTTCGTAGCCAGGTTGGCAATGGCAGGCACTCTGGGGAATGAATGAAGGAGGTCAAAACGTGTACAAAAATGTGTACATGCACTTATCTAGCAGGGGAATAGCTGGGGTATGTACTCATCATAGCTGGACTAGTGAGAATGCACTCCACTGACAGGGGCATTACAGGGGAATAGCTTGGTACGCACTTACCCTACCTGGACCAGTGTGAATGCACTCAGTTACTAGCAGGGGAATAACAGGGGAATAGCTGGGGTTTGTACTTACCATACCTGGACCAGTGTGAATGCACTCAGTTACTAGCAGGGGAATAACAGGGGAATAGCTGGGGTTTGTACTTACCATACCTGGACCAGTGTGAATGCACTCAGTTACTAACAGGGGAATAACAGGGGAATAGGTGGGGTTTGTACTTACCATACCTGGACCAGTGTGAATGCACTCAGTTACTAGCAGGGGAACAACAGGGGAATAGGTGGGTTTTGTACTTACCATATCTGGACCAGTGTGAATGCACTCAGTTACTAGCAGGGGAATGACAGGGGAAAAGCTGGGGTTTGTACTTACCATACCTGGACCAGTGTGAATGCAATCAGCTAGTTCATGGCAACCTCCGTCGTCCTCTTCCAGACAAGGGTTCACCTCTGATTCAAAGAAATTTATCACAACTAATAAACAAAATTGAACTGAGGATTTCCTCCTGAAAACTTTTTCAAGCATAGTTCATATATTAATTTTTGGTTTTAACCCTTAGCCCTGGTCACTAGTCCATATATTTCATTCCTTGAACCATCTAAGCTCCCGTTAAACCATCTCTCCCCTAACAGGTACCCATTTTACCCCTGGGTAAAGAGAAGCAATCACTGCATTGTCTTGCTCTGCGACACAAGTGTCACGATCAGGATTCGAACCCACATCCCGATGACTTAACCACTAGAACTTGAGTCCGATGCTCTTACTTGCTTAGCCAGGTAAAGTTGGTTCCTTAGAGCACTGTCTTTCTTTATTCTACTACCGCAGGGTTAATTACGATCCTATAAGCTTAAGTAGTAGCACCAGCCAATTTCCTATACCTTCCGCCCATGTAGGAGTTAAAAAGCAGGACAGTTCTTTGCAGAACTGAGAAGTCTCTCAAACAATCAGAAAAATCTACCCCGCAGTGGTAGATTACAAAGCAAGACAGTTCTCTATAGAACACACTCTACCAGGCAAGAAAACATACACATAGTGTTACCGCAAAAACCAAAAAATTCACATCCATAATTGAACATTCATAAACATTTTACACAACAGATTATAATTTCTGAATAAGTTGAGAGACCTTACCGCCACAATAAATACCATCACCCTCATACCCCCATGAACAAAAACAGCTAGGCCCATCCAATCCAGACCTACAAGTAGCATGCTCAGAGCAGATGTTGTGTTCACTACAGGATTTGTGAACTAAAAAAAAATAACAGAAAGAACAGGAAATTGTTGAGTGAAAATAACCAATAGCCCATACGCACATGCGCGTCTTATTATACCAGTGGATCTATAATAGTAATAGTAATAGTAATAATAATAATAATAATAATAATAATAATAATGATAATAATAATAATAATGTAAGCATTTATATAGCGCCCCCACAAAGATCGGAGCGCTTTACAAGTTACATACAAACAAACAATGCAATGACAAAGATACAACTAACAGTACAAGCAAAAAACAAAATGGCATGGTTAAACAAATCAATGAGTCTTAAGTCTATTTTTGAACAGCTCCAGTGTGTTGGCTTCCCGGATGTTACAGGGAAGGATATTCCAGAGCCAGGGAGCAGCGGCTAGGTTTGTTGTGTTGTCATTGACCCTTCGAGAAAGACTCTGCTAGGGTTGAAACGTCAGGCCATGAACAACTAAGCTTTCGGTATTACCTAGAGTCCTTAAATTATTTTACTGTATAATACTTTGCTTTGTTTTGTATAAATTTGTCTGGTCCAGACTTTTATTGTTTCACTTTTCCAGCACCTTGAGGCGGATTCTTTCTGCTATTATTTTAGCGCATTATAATAAAGGAGAAAAAAAAGGGTTGAGACGAGTTCTTAAAAGGCCGTTTAAAACCGGCAGGGTCGTTGCCGTGTGATAAAGGAGAGGGCCTTTAACACACGGCAACGACCCTGCAAGGTTTTCAATGGCCGTTTAAGAACGAGTCACTACTCTTTTATTCCCATTCATAAATGCCTTTTTGGGTAAAAATGCGTAATTAAGTTAAGAAACTCTGTAAAACTTATCTGTTTCCGACATGCTTTATGAGCTCTGAACATCCATTTACGCATTGTTATGACAGTTTCCGGATTTGTTCGTGCGCATATAGTCTAGGTGCATGTTGTTCTCGTTTTCCTTTCCAAACAGCACGGCCAACTCACCGACAGTGCCCGTAACAACAAACGTCTTGCACCAAGACTAGCGCGTAGCATCCGAAAACAATTGGTTATACATGTAAACAGAGCTCAAGCTGGTCATTTTTCACCGTTTAAACACCCCCATTTGACGCGCTCTCCACCCATAGGAATAGCAAAACTGTCTGAGGTATTTGTGAATTTTTCTTCATTATTATTATTACTATTGTTAAGTTGTCTGCAACAGCTAATTCTATTTTCTGATTCTTATGTAGTACATGTATGCATATCCGTCACTCAGGGACACTCAAGGCACTTTGACATACATAATTTTCCTGCAAGGTATGTGGGACTTTGAATTATGAGATCTACTCCTTTTTATAGCACTAGGAACACCAGGGCGAATCCCTTCTCTTAATGATGAGTTAAGACACACGGGACCATTGGCTTTACGTCCCATCCCAAGGACGAAAAAATGGCTATTGTCCTGCTTTTGAACAATACAAGAAAGGAAACAAAGATCACGACTGGGACTCGAAACCCACACTCTGCTGATCAGAAACAACAGAGTTTGAACTCGGTGCTCTTAACCGCTTGGCCACGACACTTCCACAAAATGCTTCCTCTACTGTAACTTATTTTGAGAAACCGTCTTCCAAGGCACTGTACATGTTTGGTAATTACTCAAAACATTTATTGGGAATAAAATGTTACTTGGTAACAAGCAATTGAGAGCTGTTGATAGTATAAAACATTGTGAGTAACGTCTGAAGTAACTTTGTTTTTGAGAAAGAGGTAACTTCTCACTAAAGTAATAAAAGACTTCTAGCCAGAAGCATTTTATTCCTATCTGAAAGCAAACTTTTTGTGTACAACAAGAGTGTTTTTTCTTTCATCATTTTCTTACAACTTCAATGACCAATTGAGTCCAAATTTTCACAAGCTTTTTATTTCATGCATATGTTGGGATACACCAAGTGAGAATACTGGTCTTTGACAATTACCAAAGGTGTCCAGTGCCTTTAATGGATATGATGTCTGTAGTGGTAATGTGTTCAGTCTTCAATTACCGGTTTTGGTATGAATAAATTCACATCCGGATGTGATACAAATATGTTTGAGAGCGCCCTTACGCGATTAATAATACGGCGCACTCAGTCACAGACTTTCAGTACACTTACCTTCACAATTGCTGCCGTTCCAAATGAAACCATTGTAGCAAAGGCATTGCTGATCAAGACAGCTAGAAAATCAAACAAATAGCACAAGCTTAGAAAAAATTTGGTTTAGAGTTTTTTTTATTTTAATTCTCCTCCATAGACCATATTGAATAACCTCTTTGTTGCTATGAAAGTCGCCATCTTGTAGGTCAAACCGTCCAAACGCGTACATCAATGAAGCACACAGCACATAGCGTTCCCGGTTTGATTTATACGGCACATGCACGCACAACCACACACACATGCACACAGACGCCATGTTGTAGGGCAAATATTTGAACGGTGACATCATATTCAATACGATCTACTTTCGAATTTTTACATCCTTAACATCTGAGCCCAAAGTGTTTACTCTTACGGAGGCTTTATCTACTGTTTTTGCATTTTTGGGGTTATTTTTTAAAGGAACATTACAGAACTGGTAATAAAACAAACGATCTCTTTACAGATTTACAAAGAAATTTACAAGGTCTAATGATGATGATAGTAGAAAACATGTCTTGAAGTATTTGTGTCTGAAATGTCATCTTTGATGAGAAATATTTAAAAATAATTTCCTGTTTAAAGTTTATCGCTCAGTGAGAGTTTTATTAAGTTTTATTAAATCGACGTAATGCAAAATGAGAAATCAGTTTTTCACTATTTTCCAGATGTCCGATTGATCTCAAACTTCTGCAGGTTTGTCAGTTTATGTATATATGGTGGATTACGTAAAGTGCACACACTTACAGCTACTGTTTTGTTAGCCAAAACCAATTCAATAATGTTCTTTTAAGTGCATGGGTACTTTTCGTAGGACACACAACTCAATGTCAACAGATTGACATAAAACTCCCAAAGTTTAAAGATAATGATGGTAGAAAGCTTCCCTTAAAACATTACTTGCTGTGGACATTGTGTTTTGTGTTACAAAAAGTACCCAGACCCTTTAAACTTTGTACTGTCTTACCAATGTGTGCCCATGAACGGATGTCGCTAACATGATCTTTGAAATACAGTCAAACAAAAAAAGGTTGTACGGCGTCTCACTGGCACCACTGAACAAAGATATTGACAAAATAGTGACACCGCCAATATAGGGCTAGATAGCTCAGTTGGTAGAGCGATGGCACGTTAATCCGGAGGTCGTTGGTTCAAATCCCACTCTAGTCAATTCTTTGTTCAACCCCAAAAATCTTTTGAATAAAAACCATAGAGTTATAGATAAGAACTAAAGGGTGCACTGGTGATGCTGCTTGCACAAACGCGACGGGACCACATGGAGATACGCGTGCCATTTTGTAAGATGAACGCTATTTGCATGTTGAACATGAACAAAGCCTACACGTCTGTGCGTGCGTGTACAATATACTTCTTCTTCATCTTCTTCCTTTAAAATGCTGCTTCAGAAAATTTGAAGATTACCGTACTTGTTGTGCAATGTTGTTTTTAAACTTACAAAATGGCCGCACGCGCCCATGCCCGGTCACGAATAAAGGCCAGTGGGCCCACTAGTTCTAACATGTATATATAACTCTATGATTAAAACAGATATTATTCAATTCTACTTACTACGCATTTGGATCACATTCCTCTGAACATTGGTTGGAAGAAGTTATGGCTGCAAGGAAAGAAAAAAGGAAAGCTATTGGTAACTACTCAAAACAATTGTTAAGTAGGATTTGAAACTTTGCATGGTGGAAATAAGATATAGAAGAGTTTGCAGTAACACCATGTAATGACTATCTCTAAATGAGTTGGGGTGGTTCTGAAAAGAACCGTTGTTATCCAACGGTTCTCACATTGTGAGAAATGTGCTCCCTCTGAAGTAATATAATTGTTTAGAAACAAGTAATTTCTCAGCTGAAATCTCAAAATCAAGCATCTGAAAGCACACAAGTTCGTGCAACAAGGGTGTTTTTTTCTTTGATTTTTCTCTCTCAACTTTATCAACCAATTGAGTTCAAATGTTCACAGGTTTGTTATTTTATGCACATGTTGGGATACACCAAGTGAAATGACTGGTCTTTGACATTTACCAAAAGTGTCCAGTTCCTTTAATTTTTGGTTCTGAATTCAAGGATTCTCAGACATGCGAACCTAATCACTATCGGAGCCAAGAACCCCACAGAGCAAACAAAGAAGGAAGTTTCAGTTTTAGATTTAGTTTTAGTTTTAGTTTTAGTTTTAGGAGGACAACCCCAGAGAGTTATTACAGGGAAAGCCCCGGGCAGTCCGATAGGGACTGAAAATCCAATCCACATAGTGCCTACCGGGATTTGAACCAGGCTCCTAGTGAATAAGAGCACTGCACTCAAGCTCTGCTGTTCAGCAGAGTGTGGGTTTGAGAGACGTGACACCTGTGTTCTTGAGCAAGACACTTAACCATGATGCTTCGCCCTTCAGATGGGACATAAAGTCATTGGTTCCGTGTATGTGTAATGCACTTAAAAGAACCCAGTGCACTTCACGTAAAGAGAAGGGGTTCGCCCCGGTGTTCTTGGTTTGATTGGCAGCATATTGCGCCACAGCACCTTGTAAACCATTAAAAATAGAGTAGATCACATAATTCAAACTTGGTCCCACAAACCTTGCAGGAAATACTGTATGTTACATTAAAGTGCCTTGAGCGTCACTATATAAGAAGCCACTATTATTATTACACCATGTACATTTTGTACGTGGGCGTGTTGTACATGTTTAATGATCAACGGTGTGGCAAGCTTTAGAGGGCTTACAAGTAAAAACACGCATGGGCAATAGACTTGTTTGCAGACACCATTGTTCTCTATGTTACAGCCCAAGGAGCATCATTGAGTGACGGACATGCATGCTATATAAGAAGCCACTATTATTATTATTAGAAGTGGGAGGCAAACACAGATGAAATAATATCTGGAACATGCGAAATGAAGTGGTACCGTACCTATGTCGCACTGTAATCCAGTGTATCCGGTGTTGCAGATACATCTCCCGTCACCATGGATACCCTCACGACAACGCCCATTCACGCAGCTGCTGCACACTGATACAAAAACAACAACAACAACAAAACCCATATAAACAAGCCGGTGTGGCGGTTTCAGTTTTCCGCTGTGTTCAGTTTTCCGAATGACCAAACACGGTAGCATTGCGTCATGCGATGCCTGCGCACAGCAAGCAAAAGTAGTCCATTTTTAGTGCCGTATTGAGTCATCCGTTACCCTCCGGTATAGCTGTCATGGCGGCGTCCACGAGTCGAGTCAGTACAACTAGCGGCAAACGCGTGGATCGTATGAGTTGTTTTTTATGCAAGCAGAGTGTGACCTGCCTAAAGTTGTACCCATGAATACATGTAAAGATGGGGCAAGAGATTATGTGACTACACAGAAAAGAATCGTAATATAAACACATGGGGTCACTGCTGAGAGAACTACAGTACACACCAGGGTACTCGCGGCGGTATCCGACAAGTCACCCGGAAAACTGAACACGCCAGAAAGCTAAAACCGTTCGAACAACGTGCTGATATGTCCGACTACGTCACCCGGAAACTAAACACGGCGGAAGACTGAAACCGCCACACCAGTACAGCCAAAATATCAAATCAAATCTCTCAGATTATCCCAAAACAAAGGTAATGCAATTCCTGTATATTTGGTTTGTGGTAACACCATGTGTATATCTACTTGCTTGGTAGATTATGTTCTTTTGAGAACTTGTCTTGCTATTCTCCTGACGATGACTACAGCAAGCTAGTGTGTATCTACTTGCCAGGTAGAGTTTATTCTTTCGAGAACTGTCTTTCTATTGACCCATTTCACCTGACATCATCATCAGAAAAATCTTGAATGCGCCATACTGGTGGGCAATTTCACTGTGCGTTTTCATATATAACTCTATGCATAGAGTATGCTGTGCGCTATGCAGTGAAAAACGCATTTAAGGTGTCGCGGCGTTAACACACGTAAACCTAACTTGCCCACCAACATGGTCAGAGTGGCACCAGTCGCTGCGTGTGACGCGCGTGCAAGGGGTCACTATACGGATTGTTTGGGAGTCTTCTCAGTTCTGAAAAGAGCTGTCCTGGTCTCAATTTCATGGCTCTGATTACCGTAAGCACAGAATCGGCGCTAACGAAAGCAGGGAATTCTGTGCTTACGGCAGGCGTATTTCACGGGCTAGCAGCAATTTTTGGCTTCTGCGCGATACTAGGCATTCTACGCTAACAAGGCTAGCGCAGAAATTCGGCGCTTGCATGGAATAATGATCGTAAGCGCAGAATTTGTCAGTAAGCAGAGCCATGAAATTGGGTCCAGCTTTAAAAGTACTACCAGAGCGGAAGGTATAGATAATCAGCAGGGACTACTACTTTAGCTTAAAGGATCGTAATAAACTGCACTTCCGTTCTTAAATTGGTCTCAACAATTCAACTAGCTTGCTCTAGTCATCACCCTATTTAGAGGATTGATATTGATTGATGGATTGATTGATTGATTGATTGATTGATTGATTGATTGGATGATTGGTTGATTATCATGGAACCTGATCTACCTCCATCGCAGCGCTGACCGTAGTGTCCAGCTTGACACAGCTCGCACGCCGTCCCAATGAAGTTTGCATCGCAGCTGCAGGTTCCAACCCCGTCAATGCCAGAGCTGCAGCGACCGTTGTTACTACATGGAGTCAACCGTCCACCGGGACATTCTACACAAACAAAATAAATAATACCAATAGTAATGATAACCAGTTTTTATAGGGTGCTTTTCACACCTGAAGGGCGTCTCAAAGCCCTTCCAACATTATTACCCCTGGTCACTGGGCCATTTAATTCATTCCTTAAACCATCTCAGCTCCCTGGGGAGTACACAGCCTATGCAACAAATGTGCGACTAAGCTAAATCCATCACAATACCATCTCTACGCTCATAGGTACCTATTTACCCCTGGGTGGAGAGAAGCAATGACAGTTAAGTGTCCCTCGAGGGACAGACACAGGTGTCACGACCGTATTAGAAGCGGCGTCTATGCGTGAATGGGGTATTTAAGACAATGGACACTATTGGTAATTGTCAAAGACCAGTCTTCTCACTTGGTGTATCTCAACATATGCATAAAATAACAAACCTGTGCAAATTTGAGCTCGATTGGTCGTCGGAGTTGTGAGATACATGTAACTATGAAAGAAAAAAACACCCTTGTCACACGAAGTGGTGTGCTTTCAGATGCTTGATTTCGAGACCTCAAATTCTAAACTTGAGGTCTCAAAATCAAATTCGTGGAAAATTACTTCTTTCTCGAAAACTACGTCACGTCAGTGGGAGCCGTTTCTCACAATGTTTTATACTATCAACCTCTCCCATTAATCGTTACCAATTGAGGTTTTATGCTGATAATGTTTTTGAGTAATTACCAATAGTAATTGTTAACTGCCTTTAACTATTTGTTGCATTGGAAGTTATTCAAATACACTCGCTAATGGCTTCTTACCTGCACAATCTGGGCCAAAGAATCCAAGGCAGCACAATGGGATCTGTAAGAATGGAAACAATTCAATTCAATTCAATAAAACATGTATTTTGGTATTGCCCTCACATGGTAAAAAAAAGTGAATAAATGAGTAGTGACGAGTTCTTAAACTGCCGTTTGAAGGAAACCGGCAGGGTCGTTGCCGTGTGATAAAGGCCACAAACCTACAAGGTTTGAAACGGCCGTTTAAAGCCATTGGACACTTTCGGTAAACAGTATTGTCCAAAGGCCCACACTTCGTGTATCACAACTTATATATCAAATCACAAACCTGTGAAAATTAAGGCTCAATCGGTCAACGGAGTCGTGAGAAAATAACGGGAAAACCCATCCTGGTTTCCGCACGTTTCGCCGTGTCATGACACGTGTTTAAAATAAATCCGTAATTCTGGATATCGAGAATTGATAATTGTTTTAATGTTTTCTCAAAAAGTAAAGCGTTTCATGGAATATTATTTCAAGAGAAGTCTTTCACTATTAACTTCTGTAAACCCTGTGAGTTATTTGTAAATCTGTGAACTTTTTTCTTTTTTTCTGTTCCGAAAGTGTATAATGGCTTTAAGAAGGAGTCACTACTCATTTATTCCTATTAATAAATGCCATTTCAGTTAAAAGGCTGTTTTCCGATAGCATTTGTGCGAATAGTAATGCATCCTCACACCAATGGGCTAACCTGCACAAATGCTATCTGAAAACAACCGGTTATAAACAGCTTTTTAGCTGTGCCTTTATCAAATGTTTAAACACCCCATGTGACGCGCTCACCACTAATATAAATAGCAAAACATTCTATGGTACTTATGAATACATAATTGGTGTTTCATACTATCTACAGTGACAGTTATAAACAGTAGCCAATAATATTAACAAATTAGAAAAGCAAAACTTGGAATTGGGTGTACCTTAACCAATGGACAGACTTAACACTGCATATAAAACTCACAAAGACAAAGACAAGGGACAAGAAGGACATACGAACACATGTCAGGTAGGTGTACTAACAATACAGCACAAAGCGAGCCATCATTGAAAACACTCATGCTTCTACAGTCATGAACTATAGTTAGAATGAATGTGCATTGAGAAGTAATTGGTACACATGCAGAGTGATTGCAGATTTAAACACCACGCAAGCATGTGTACCATCTTTTTGAGGGCGTTTTTGACACACAAAATGGCGGACAGCAGAGGAGCGTTCAAGTGTGCTGCACGTTTTGCAAAGGGTCTTTTGAACTGAATTTTTATACTTCAATCATACATGTGTAGAAAATAACACCAACAATCCCGGCTATGTCTCGTTGGGCCCCCTTCCCCCTTTCAATGTTGGTTCCAATTGTCGGTTCTTACAGTCAACATTGAGCAGGGGGATGGGGGGGGGGGGCGGGAGAGACAATGTTTTTTGACAGTGGGAGGTGGACAGGGAAGGTTTTATTTAACGTTAGGAATGGGTGGCCCAAGCATTTTGGCCGGGATTGCGTACGTATGCCCCACTGCCTGTGTAGAAAAAGATTTGTTTTCGCCGTGGATGTGGTAAAATGTCACGCGCATATGGGCGACGCACTGAATAGACAATGTCAATTGGGTGATGTCATACCAGTAGGGCGCCTTCATACTCACCTAGAGGTAAAAAAAATGTCGTTCATTGGCCAAATCTGTGCGCTCGCATAAAAATATGCGCGTCGCCTTAAACGCGTGATCCTCCAGGCTGAACCAGCATAAGTACGCGCAGTTGATCTAGGTATTATATTCTAGATCTATGGCTTCAATACTCACGTAGGAAACTCCACGGCATGTTACTCTACAACCAGGAATGTGTTGTAAATGAAACGATTGTTTTGTATAGATGCAATTGCTCTGGCTTGGAACAATCTGAAATACAAAGTCCGTAAATAACGTACTCAAATGAAATTCTTCAGCAATCTTTATATATATTTGGTTTGCGATGACACTTGTGTCCTTAAAGGAACACGTTGCCTTGGATCGGTCGAGTTGGTCTTTTAAAACCGTTTGTTATAAAATCGTTATGGTTAGAAAGATGTTGTAAAAATAGAATACAATGATCTACACAAATATGCATCGAAATTGCGTGGTTTTCGTTTTACTTCGTCGCCAAACACGGCCGGCCATTTATGGGAGTCAAAAGTTTGACTCCCATAAATGGCTGACCATGTTTGTTCGCGAGGTAAAATGAAAACCATGCAATTTTGAGTGATACTTGTGTGGATCATTATATTCTACTTTTAAAACATCTGTCTAACCATATGCATTTCGTAACAAACGGTTTCAAACGCTTTTCATGGACCAACTCGTCCGATCCAAGGCAACATGTTCCTTTCAGCAAGACACTTAAAAATTGCTTTGTCCTTTGGATGGGACGAAAAGCCGTTGATCCCATGTGTTGTATTATGCACGTACAAGAACCCAGTGCAATTTTCAAAAAGAGAAGGAGTTCGCACCAGTGTCCCTGGTTGTGGCTGCTGTATGTGCAGTGGCACCTTGAGTAACTATTATTAGGTGCTACATAATTGGGTCTCAAAATTCAATAATCTTTCTGTACAAATGTATATACTAAGCGCCTTGAGTACCTTGTTAATAGATACCTGCGCTGAAAAAGACTTCAACATTATTGTGATTATAGCAACAATGATATTAATAATAATACTGATAATGATAAACAAAGGAAAAAGGCTAAGATTTAAGTGTTTGTTACCCTTTCAGCAGTATCTGGTGGGCACTCGGGAGGGCTATCACAGCTTCCACACTCAGTCTGTTTTGACAAGATCAAAGTAATATGAAGTTGCTTAGACACAGTACTCATTTTGAAATGTAACATCCCAGAAAAGTTAGTCATGACGCCGTTTAGATAGAGAGGTCATTTACACGATTTAACTCATGGTTCAACCCGATCGAGTTTAACTATGTGTGTCTGAACGGTTCTAAAGTTAGACCGAATCAGGTTTAACCCGTAACATACTTCCTGCGAATGCAAAGCGAATGTGGACGTCACAAATTTGCAACAAATAATTCGCAAGTGTTGAGTTGGGCTCAACTCTCATGCGAATATCGCAGCGAAAACAAAGTTGTGTCATCAAACTCACACCAAATTCGCATTGCATATGCAGGAAGTACATGAACCGGGCTTTAGACCGTCGAGCCATGGGGTTTATCTTTAGACTGCTTTGGGTTTATATTTTAACACTGCGTGTGGACAGAAGAACAAAAAATATCACATTCGGCATAACTCACAACAGATGACCCATTGACCTCCGCGATCGTTACTTTAACATCCATTGACTATTGATCTCGATAAAAAAAATATTGTGGCGTGTCGTGGCCTAGTGTTAAAAGGCAGTGGACACTATTGGTAATTGTCGAAGACTAGCCTTCACAGTTGGTTTATCTCAACATCATGCATGAAACAACAAACCTGTGAAAATTTGAGCTCAATCCGTCATCGAAGTTGCAAGATAATAACGAAAGAAAAAAACACCCTTGTCACACGAAGTTGTGTGCATTTAGATGGTCGATTTCGAGACCTCAAGTTCTAAATCTGAGGTCTCGAAATCAAATTCTTGGAAACTATGGCACTTCAGAGGGAGCCGTTTCTCGCAATGTTTTTTAACATCAACCTCTCCCCATTACTAGTCACCAAGAAAGGTTTTATGCTAATAATTATTTTGAGTAATTACCAATAGTGTCCACTGCCTTTAAGAGCCCCGGATTCAAGCTCTAGTGTTTGATCAGCAGAGTGTGGGTTCGAGTCCTGGTCGTGACACTTTTGTCCTTAAGCAAGATGCTTAACCATGATTGCTTCGAAAGTTGGGGAGGTGGTGCTTTCTGCTCTACCAGCCAGGTTTCAGACGGATGATACCCAAGCCTACATACATATGGATTGTAAAGGGGGCAACCCTGTTTCAGCCCCAGGAGTAGGTGGCAACGGCTCCTGGCAAAAATATATTGTAGCCCTCACCTTGAAGTGGCCTTCAGGCTTTGTGTGTCTAGCAATTGCATACAAATTTATTTAAAAAAACAAAGATAAGCTGTATCTTGATGATTTTTGTTTTTACCAGTGTAGTACGTGTATTTTCAACATCACAGTGATTCTGCAGAGGTATCATAACCTCGGAGATAACATGGACCACACCTCTATCCGTTAGGAGATCTGGAGACTCGACCATTACATTGTTCACAAATAACTGCAGGAAAGACAAAAGAAGAAAGCATGAAAGCTTTATAATATATATATAAACTCTGGTGTTTCTGATCAGGAGAGAGTGTGGGTTGGTCTTTGAATCCCCAGCCGTGACCCTTGTGTCCTTAAGCAAGACACACAACCATTGCTTCGCTCTTTGGATGGGACGTAAAGCCATTGGTCCCATATCGCATGTAAAAGAACCCAGTGCACTTATGCAGGCGTCAATTTGAAGCGTGGACCGACCCTCCTCACGTCATCACCTTTCTTGACCTAAGCCAATTATGTGTAGGGTCAGGATTTCACCACCACTTCACTCTATCAGCAAATGTGTTAGTCCAAGCTTCACCCTTTGAATTATTTCCATAGGTGAAGCTTCACTTTTTCAGTTTTCGCCAGGTCTGACGCTTCACCACGACTGTTTCACCATATTGGCCATTTGTATAGACCTTTCTTTTGTTGATAAACAAACCGCCTTGGTTGGCATGGTCGGCTGAATGTTAGTAAAACACTAAATCTTAAAAACAGATGTTTTAAAAAAAAATCGCATTTTCTGCGAACTTTCAATTAAATAAAATACCTCTCATAATTATTTGTTTTGTTTTTAACAAAACCAACACATTTGGTTAATTCGCGACCATCGCGCGACCGACTACAAACTTGGCAACGTTTGCGCAAGTGGAACGCACCACAGGATGCAGTTTGCAAGGTGCTGCAGCGCGCGATGTTAGAATGTGTGTATTTGTGTGGGAAAATTGCGCGCACGCAAATTCCAAGTTGGCTTGCGCGAATTTCAAAACAGGCCATCTTCAAAGATTGCATCACAGTTACAATTGTTTGAAACGCCACGACTTCGACATACTTTCGGCGCGACCGATGTCGTGGGTTTGATGTCACATCACCAAACACAGATAAGGCTTGTCAACGCTTCACCCTTTTCATAAACTTATAGGTAACACTTCACCAAATTATTAAAAAAGAACGTTACGGCTTCACTATAACAACAAATTATTGACCTCAGGCTTCGGCATCGAAACGGCGTCGATATTTTGCGACCTCTGAGGAGGGTCAGTCCACGCTTCAAATTGACGCCTGCATTAGCGAAAAGAGAAGGGGGTCTGCTCGGTGTTCCTGGCTGTGGCTGCTGTATGTGCGGTAGCACGTTGGAAACCCTTATAAGGTTCTAAATAATTGGGTCTCAGAATTCATCACTGCACTAACCTATCTTTCTGAGAGTTTGTATATACTCAGAGCCTTGAGTACCTTGTTTGGCAGATACTTGCACTATATAAGACTTCGATATTATTAGTATTATTATTATATCAAAAGAACATTACAGAATTGTTTTCTTGCAAACAAAACAGTTCCTTAAACAACACTTCATCCACCATATACATTCAAGTAGCAACTGCTGCATGCTGCCTGTGTACTTGACATCATCATCAGAATAATCTTGGAACCGCCATACTGGTGGGCAATGGTAACTGTGCGTTATTCAGTGAAGTGCGCATTTCAGGCGACGCGGCGTTAACACGTAAACCTAATTGCCAACCAAAATGGCGAGTGTGGCACAGTTGCCGTGTGTGATGAGCGTGCAAGTGGTCAATAGCAAATCTGTTAGAAATCGTCAACTGTATGTTTATTTACATTGGTAGAGTTTTTCCGGAAGCGTAGTTGGTAGTTGTGGCCGAGACCGCTGTCGATGTGCATTCCGTTGTAGATATCGGCACTAGTCAAGGTTTGGCCAAGAACAACGTGGTATCGAAGAATATCTCTCGTCTGTAAAGAAATGACACAATGCTCAAAATGTTAAAAAAATTAAAATATTACTCTCATGCAAAATAAAGTTTCATTTTAACCACTTCATGATAGACTGAAGCTTGTTCATACTTCCTATGAATGCAAAGCACATTTCGACGACACATGGCTGTTTTCACAGCAAATTTTCGCATAACATTCCATTAATCTTTCTCCGTGGCTTTTTTAAAGACAATATCAACCTCTACCCTAGCAGGTACCCATTTAAAAGAAGCAATTATAGTAAGGTATCTTGCCCAAGGACACAAGTGTCATGACCAGGAATCAAACCCAAACTCTTGATGACTTAACCACAAGAACTTGAGCTTGAAGCGTGCTCCAACCCGCTCTGCCACTCCACAGGTTTCCAGTTATTCGTAAACATATTTTTTCCAAGACACAAGTACCATGATGTGGGGTGTCGTGGCCGAGCGGATAAGAGCACGGACTCAAGTTCTGGTGGTTAAGTCATCGGGATGTGGATTCGAATCCCAGTCGGGACACTTGTTTCCTTGAGCAAGACACTTAACCATAAGCTTCTCTCCATTCGGGGGGGGGGGGGGGGGGGGTAAAATGGGTACCTGTGAGGGCAGAGATGGTTTATGTGAATGATTAGCTTGGAGAGCAGTCCCTCGCAGCATGGGCTGTATACTCCTTAGGGAGCTGAGATGGTTCAAGGAATGAAATATGGCCCAGTGACCAGAGCTAATATTGTCAGAATAAGTTTGGTATGCCCTTCGGGCTGTGATAAAGCTCTATATGAAACAAAAGTCAATCAAATCGATGACCGGGACTCGAACCCACACTCCGATGACTAGCCTCCAGAACTTGAATCCGATGCTCTAAACCACTCGCCCAGGACACCCTTCAGGTTCTACAGGTTTCCAAGATCTTTTTAAAGGCAGTGGACACTATTGGTAATTACTCAAAATAATTATCATAATAAAACCTTTCTTGATTACAAGTAATGGGGAGAGGTTGATAGCATAAAACATTGTGAGAAACGGCTCCCTCTGATGTAGTTTTCGAGAAAGGAGTATCTTTCCACCAGTTTGATTTCAAGACCTGAAGTTTAGAATTTGAGGTCTGACAAGGGTCAGACAATTGTGACAAGGGTGATTTTTCTTTCATAGTTATCTTGCAACTCCGACGACCAATCGAGCTAAAATTTTCAAAGGTTTGTTATTTTATGCGTATGTTGAGATACACCAAGTGAGAAGACTGGTCTTTGACAATTACCAAAAGTGTCCACTGCCGTTAAATATCTTTGCACGAAGACAAATGAGAACTGCTCGAAATTTCAAGAATTTGAACTTACTACTTTGGAGGCATTGAATGACGTAACTGCATCATTTGATGGAAGGAAAACTGTGTAAGAGGGCGCTCTGTTGATGTCATCTAGAAGACCGTTTTGCTGCGAAAGAAGGAAACGGGAGATTTTAATAATAATAATAATAATAATAGTGTGTACTAAGGCGGAGACTGTATTTCATATTGTCAGCGATGTAGTAACATGGCCAAGACGAGTACAAAGGAAGACATGACACTCTGGCCAAAGTGATTCACTGGAATCTGTGTGGAAATGGGGTGTCCAAGTGACTGCAAAATATTATCAGCAGAAAAAGTTTTGGTGAAAGTTACACCTCTCGGACTTTAACATTCAGACTGATCATGTTAGAAAAAATAAGCCTTCGGATGTTGTAGTCTTAGATAAGACGAAGAAGATGTGTTCCTCTTTAGTCAAATTATCTTAGTTCAAAACAGTTTTGCTATTACCAGCATAAAGTTACCAGTCAATCTTCCCGTTCACATCCCTGCCTCCACTACACTGGACTCATTTAAAACTGCTCTAAAACACACTTATTTAAAATCCATCTAAGCTGTTCAGTGTCTGCTATTTCATCCCACTTTTAATTGTCATTTTTTGTAATCATACACTTCTTGTTCAGCGCTTAGAAACCTGGTATTAAGGGCTATGTAAATGCATGTTATTATTATTATTATTATTATTATTATTATTATTATTATTAGTCAAAATACCATGTCAAACGCACCGTTTATGACTGGTATCCTGCTAATACTTGCTCAACAAATAAGGCTGAGAAGGTCTCTCAATTTAAACTTGGTCCCACATACCTTGCAGGAAAATACTGTCTGTCGAAGGCACTTGACACTTTTGGTAATTATCAAAGACCAGTCTTCTCACTTGGTGTATCTCAACAAATGCATAAAATAACAAACCTGTGACAATTTGAACTCAGATGGTCTTCGAATAATAGAAGAAAAAACACCCTTGTCGCACAAATTGTGAGGTTGCAGATGCCTTGAATTTGAGACCTCAGCTGAGGTTTCGAATTCAATCTAAATATTTGAGTGAGAAATTACTTCTTTCTCAAAAACTATGTTACTTCAGAGGGAGCCGTTTCTCACAATATTTTTATACTATCAACAGCTCTCCATTGCTCATACCAAGTAAGTTTTTATGCTACCAATTATTTTGAGTAATAACCAATAGTGTCCAGTGTCTTTAAAGCGCCTTGAGCATTATAACTGACTAATATGGGCGCTATTTAAGAAGCCACTATTATTATTATTATTAGTATTATTATTACTTTAAGAAGTTGATGCTTACCTGTAAGAGGTCCAAGACGGCAGAGTTCGGCTGAGTTTGATTGACGAGTTGAC
The DNA here is from genome assembly GCF_032118995.1 of Asterias amurensis. Taxonomy (NCBI): domain Eukaryota; kingdom Metazoa; phylum Echinodermata; class Asteroidea; order Forcipulatida; family Asteriidae; genus Asterias; species Asterias amurensis. The sequence goes on from NC_092649.1 coordinate 19,220,849, forward strand.
TGAAGGAGAACGGAGGAGTTTCGGTGACGGAAGCCGCTCCGGATGGGACCAATCCTTCTGGGACATAACCTGCCTCGTCTCCGTGGAGTAAAGGAGCCAAAACCTGAATGGGAGGCATCATGGGATATCATGTCAAAGGTCAAACACAAGGGTCAATAGCCATCTTGTCGTGATGTCATCATGTTAAAATTTTGAAGTCAAAACTATCATAAATTGATATAGAGCCCAATTTTATGAAGCTGTTCAGCAGAAAATACCGCTTGATGAATTTGTTTGCTAAAAAGCAAAAATTATTTTCGGGACATTGTTTTACTCATTTCTCAAATAAAACAGCACCTCAGCAAGTAATATTTTAAGGTAAGCTTTCTACGATCATTATATTCAAACAGTGTAAATTTTATGTAAATCTGTGGACATTGTGTTTTGCGTCATACAAAAAATTACCCAGACCCATTAACAGATGTTAAATTGGAATTGGGGATAACAAATTTTAATTAATTAAAAGAAACAAAACTAATTTTTTACCTCATTAACGATATGGATTAATCCGTTTGTGGAAGGAATGTCCGATGTGCTGACAGGAATGCCATTCACACAAAGATGCTGCGGATAAAAATAACATCCATAAAGGAGATTTTGCAGAAATAACGACAAAAATGCATGAATCAATGTACACAAACAATTTAAAAAGGCTAGTTATATTCAGCTTTAAAAATTCAAGTTTTAAAGGAACACGTTGCCTTGGATCGGTCGGGTTGGTCTATAAAAAGCATTTGTAACCATTTGTTATAAAATGCATAAGGTTAGAAAGATGTTTTAGAAGTAGAATACAATGATCCACACAAATTTGCCGCGTGGTTTTCCTTTTACTTTGCAAACTAACATAGTCGGCCATTTATGGGAGTTAAAAATTTGAATCCCATAACATCTTTCTACTCATATGCATATTATAACAAACGGTTACAAACGCTTTTCAAAGACCAACTTATGATTTGAAAACAGCTATGGAGTTCAAATTTCCTAGGTCTGCAGGAAGACTGTTCCATAGCTGTGGTGCCCCCCTCTATTTCTACGACTGATTTAATAGTAATAATAAAACTGAACGGCACTTATATAGCGCTTCACACAACGGTCCAGAAGCGCTTTACAAAAATTAAACAGGTAAGTTTTCAGCAGATGTTTGAAAATGTTGTTGTTTGGAGCAGTTCTGATGTTGTGCGGCAAGTTGTTCCAGAGTGACGTGGAAGAATATGAGAACGACGAATGGCCTAGTGCGAGTGATGTATGGGACTAGGTGAGAGATAGAGCTGGAACGGAGGGTACGATGAGGTACATATGGATGGAGGAGTTCTTGAAGATAATGAGGTGCGGATTGGTGGAGAGATCTGTGTGTCATTAGGAGAAGTTTGAATTCTATGCGCTTGGAGATGGGTAACCAATGAAGTGAGCGAAGTACCGGGGTGATATGTTGTTAAGGTGATGAGCGGGTAACCAGTCTAGCAGTAGAATTTTGAATACGTTGGAGTTTTGAGATTTGTGTGATTGGAAGACAATGGAGGAGGCTGTTGCAGAAATCCAGACGGCATGAGATGAAAGCGTGGACAAGCCTTTCAGTGGTCTGTTGGTCAAGATATTTCAGAATCCTTCCGATTTTATGAAGGGCTAGTGACGAGGAACGGCAAATTTTGTTGATTTGATTTTTCATGCATAGGTCAGTTGTGATTATTAAGTTTGACTGTTTGGAGCCTAAGGAGAGATGTACCAGAAGACAACTTAGTGATCGGGCAGGAGCATATGGCAATTTCATGGCTATGCTTACCCCCGAATTCTGCGCTAACGATCAAGATTCCCTGCGTACGTGCAAGCGCCGAATTTCTGCGCTAGCCTTGTAAGCGTAGAATCCCTAGTAACGCGGAGTACACACGCACAGAAACCAAAATTCGCCGCTAACCCGTGAAATACGCTTGCCGAAAGCACATAATTCCCTGCTTCCATTAGCGCCGATTCTGTGCTTATGGTAAGCAGAGCCATGAAATTGGGTCCAGATCAGTTAGGTATCGAGGAGCAAAGTTTTGGCAGTCTATGTAATGTCTATGGCAGAATATGGGATCACCTCACAATGGAAGCTGACAAAACTATTGTCCATGATTTCATCACATCCAAGATAGATGCATGCAGCGTGCTTTAACAACATACAACTCTCCCCGCTTCAACGACTACAGAATATTACAGCAAGAAAACAGACCACATCTCACCAGTGCTAGGAGATTTCTTGCACTGGTTCCCCATTCAACAAAGGGTTTTAAAATATAAAATGTGCCTCATTATTTTCAAGATCTTACAATGTGATGCCCCAGCATATTTAAGTGATCTTGTGCAAAAATACACCCCTAACGTACTTCCACAATACCTTACAGAGTCGCTAAATTTCAACAAACCTGGCCGGAGTGGGCTCCGCTCTGGCCAGAATCTAACAATCCCTCGCACACATAAAATGGCAGGGGACCGGTCCTTTTCAGTCGCTGGTCCCCGGTGCTAGAACGCCCTACCAAGTCATATTCGGAATACCAACACACTCCAGACATTCAAGAGTAAATTAAAAACACATCTATTCTCATAATCGTCTTTTCCGTAGCACTCTTCCAGAGCATTGAATTTTGTAAAATGCGCTTTATAAGTCTCGTTTGTTATTATTATTATTCTTCAGGAAAAACGGCAACTCATCGATGGGGGAGAGAAGATTTCCAAGCACAGCACCGAGGCTTTGGAACTCCCTACCTGAAATTACCAATAGTGTCCACTGCCTTTAACATTTTCCATTATTACTACTATTTACTAAAGCCAAATACAAAAAGCTCTACATAGTTTATCACAAAAACCAACTCACCTGGTTGCAGTCGTGGACGGTGATATCAAAGTCTGGAAACAGAGTTGGAATATTCTGATCTACATCGAAAGCCAGCCTGTACAAAGCACGCTCGCTGAAAGTGCCATTCACAATGTGCATTCTATAGAAGATAGGAAATAAAGACATTGAGGATTTGAAAACTTTGCATGGTGGAAGAGCTGTGGAGGAGAGGGTCAGCTCGTGGTAACCCACCAGAGTTGATCACAAGATCCAACTTGCCTGGACTGGCCATACAGCAGAGTGTAGGTGTGATTCAGGGTTATGACACATGTGTCCTTGAGCAAGAAACTTAACCATGATGCTTTTTCCTTCAGATGGGACATAAAGCCAATGGTCCAGAGTGTTATGTTATTCACATGAAAGTACCTAGTGCACTTATCATACAGAAAAGGGGCTCACCCTGGTGTTCCTGGTTTGATCGGCAACATATTGCGCCACAGCACCTTGTTAAATATTACATGGTGCTTTAAATGAATGGGTCTCATACTTCAAAAATGTACCTCCACATACCTTGCAGGCCAAAATATGTGATAAAGCACTTCATTTTCCAAATGACTTAAGAAAAAACTAGTGGTTACAGATAGGGCTATGGAATGGATTATGATAGGAGTAACAAAGAAGGACAGGGTGACAAATGAGGACCTAAGAAAGAAATCGAGAGTGCAGGATATTATTAAGACAATCAAATCAAAGAAGTGGAGATGGGCAGGCCACCTAGCAAGGAGGCACGACAACAGGTGGGCATGCAAAACAACCAACTGAACTCCAAGAGGAATTGCTTGGCAACAGACAGCGCAGGATAGAGTGAAATGGAGATTTGGTGAAGAAGCCTTCCTCCTGCAGTGGAGTGAAGCAGGCTAGACGACGATAAGAACCTAGTATTATTAAAAACAGAAAGATTCTTACTTGACAATCTCAGTTGCTCGACGCGGTGTGACGATATCACTGGATCCCACAAACTGGTTTGTGGCTTCGTCAGTCGGAGCGAAGACGGTCAAAGACTGATATGTTGCAAGATACCTGTCCATCTCGCCAATCTTGAACGAAAAAAGGTTTGAATTAGACGGAGTCCAAACAGTGAGTGTAGGGTAGGCCTGGGCAACTGTAGTGACTAGTTTTGTATTCGCAACTAACGATAGCTTAGTCGAGTCGCGACTATTGTTTTTCAACAACTCGATTAATCGTGCCTCCACGACAACTACATAAACGGTCGCGACTACTTCAAAATCATGTCGCAACCATCTGTTTGGTGAACCAATTGTGTCGTCATGACAATTCACGACAACATCAGCTTGCGTGTCACGCCCATGTTTCAACACTTTGTACTGGTCATAAACAAAGATTTATAAAAAGCGCCATTTTAGTATCATCATTATTAATTATCAATTTTTATTATTATTATTTATTATTTTTTCATACTATTATTATTACCATTATCAGGTCATAGAAACTTCCCAACTGCTGCATTTTGGAAATTTCCTGCAAAAAAAAGAAGCAAAAAATAGTTAATACAGTCTGACATCATATGCAGCATGGAAGTATAACAGAGCAAACTCCCACACATGACGTCAAAGGATTGTCATTTCATTGCATGCCATCAACGGCAGAAGTGTTTCTAGTTTTTCAAAACCTTGTGGTTGGTGCCTCCTTTTTTTGATGAGAAGTGTACAAATACCAATATCGTGGGTTCGAATCCCACCCGAGTAACATGCCTGTGATATTTTTTCACGGGACTCGGGAAAGTACTGAGTATACAGTGCTAACACACATCGGTGTATGGGTAAAAACCAAAATTAATATTCTTTATCCCCAATGCAAATTTAACATCTATAAAATACCAATATTACATTTTAAATGGTAAACAAACACGTTATAAACAAGTTTAAATAGCATTGCCGTTGAAAAAAAAACAATTTGCTCAAGTACATGTACCTGTTTAATATAGTTTGAAATGTAAGACGTACCATGAGTAAGCTTTGATAACAGCGGAAACCATCACCGCCATATCCATCTCTACACTGACAATCACTGGTACCTGGCCCTGTTTGAACACAATCGGCCTAAAGAGATACAAAGAAGAACAAAAATAGTTGTATAAATAACACTAATTGCGACGCTACTACAGACCAGCAACCGATTTCACTCAACTTTACGCAACTGCAGATGTCCACTTGCGCAACCTTTATGCCGCAACTTGCACCAAAAACGTTGCGCAAGTGGGCTTATGCGATTGCGTAAAGTTTTGTAAAATCGGCTGCTGGGGTGGATTTCACAAAGAGTTTGAGGCAGGGGACACTACTGGTAATCACTCAAAATAATTGTCAGCATCAAAACTTACTTGATAAGGAGCAATGGAGAGCTGTTGATAGTATAAAACAATATGAGAAACGGCTCCCTCTAAAGAATTTCTCACTAAAATATTTGAATTGAATTATAGACCTCAGCTCTCGAACTCAAGGCATCTGAAAGCACACAACTTTGTGTGACCAGGGCATTTTTCTTCCATTATTCTTTCGCAATTTCAACGACGAATTGAGCTCAAGTTTTCACAGGTTTGTTATTTTATGCATATGTTGAGACACATCAAGTGTAAAGACTGGTCTTTGACACTTACAAATAGTGTCTAGTGTCTTTAAGCAGATAATATTTCTTAACATCTTTCCTGCTGAGCGAAAATAAAGCAAGATACCTGTCACAAATGGTGTACAGTGTACATGTATGTGTAACGGTATTTGGCTAATTACGTTATTGTGCTGAGCATAATTTTGTTGCGCTTAGATAATTTTCGTGCTTGAGCAGCTCTATGAAGTCGGGCTTTTGTTTCTATTGTTGTTTTTGTTGTTGTTGTTGTTGTTGTTGTTGTTATTGTTTACCTGAGCATGGCATCCACCGTTCGTCATCAGTAGACACGGGTTGATGGGTTCACAATATGTCCCGTTACCATAGTAACCAAGGTTACAGTAGCATTGATTCTGAAAATTAAAAAGAAACAAGGTAACAATAACAATTCTGGGGTTTTGAACTTACAAGAAATAAACGTCAGGGTGCTGTTTAAAGGCACTGCACACTATTAGTAACTTCTAAAAATAATATTTAGCTTAAAAACTTAATCGGTAATGAGCAATGGAGAGCTGGTGATAATATAAAACATTGTGAGGAACGGGGCCCTCTGAAGTAACATAGTTTTTGAGAAAGTAGTAATTTCTCGCTAAAATATTTGAACTGAATAAGAAACCTCAGTTGAGTTCCAAAATTCAAGGCATCTGAAAGCACACGATTAGTGCGATAAGGGTGTTTTTTTCTTCTATTATTCTCTAGCAACTTCGACAACCAGCCAATATTTTCACATGTTTGTTATTTTATGCATATGTTGAGATACACCGAGTGAGAATACTGGTCTTTGACACTTACCAATAGTGTCCAGTGCCTTTAAGGTGCAATTCAAATCGATCAAAACTTTGGAAAATGTAAATTCGGTCCCATACCTTTTCTTTTACCCTCTTGGTTCAGCAAAATTGTGTCAAATATTGCAACCATTTGTGGTTGCTCTGGGCATTTGGATACAAGGTGCTTGTGGATGTTATTTGTAAAGTTGGGGAGCTAGTGCTTTCTACCAGCCAGGCTTCTGATTGATGACACCCATACTTACATCCATATGGAATGTGAGGGGGATAACCCTGTTTCAGCCCTAGGAGTAGGCAGAAGGTGCCAATGACCCCTGGGAAAAATAAATTGTAGCCCACACCATGAAGTGGGCTCCAGGGTTTCTGTGTCTGGCGACTTGCATATAAACATATTTGGTATCTAAACAGTTAAATATCAAGTTACTAGTCTTACCTTGCCAGGCCTGATGTAGGCACATATAGCTCCATCTCCACATCCTCCCCTGTCTGCAGATTGGCAGGGATCTATTGCAGTACATACATAGCCATCTCCTGACCATCCATCGTTACATGTACAGGTACTCAATCCCGGACCAGTGTAGGAGCAAACAGCCTTCATAAAACATAGAAAATAAACCAAAAAACAGAGCTTAGTGATGTTTAAGCTTTGCATGATTTGAAGGATAAGAATAATAGTAAACTTGCGGGTACAACCATGTTATCTTTCTCATTTGAGGGAGTGTTGGCCCTGAAAAGAACCGGTTTGGTCGTGACGTTTCGAGGTGCACTGGGTTCTTTCAAAAGCATTACACAACACACAAGTGTCATGACCGGAATTCGAACCCACACTCTGCTGATCAAAAACACAAGAGCTTATATCTGGTGCTCTTATCCCCTCAGCAACAACATGCCACATCTATTGAAATGTTTAAACTTGTCTATGGTTCAAAGTTGAGGAAGACAGAGCCTAGCCTAAACATCTGACATCACACTTTTCAGGCTCGTGAATTACACCAGAGATTGGCCTTGAGATCCTGTCGGTCATGTGGTATGGATGTGTACCATCGATCTCATGTTAATTTCGCAGTCAAATTGTACATACCATTTACATTTAAAACATCATCATATGGACGTACATGTACTGTATTACAAAATTGTTGTATCCAGTGATATCGCTGGATTTGTAAAACCAATACCTGTCCTTATGGGATAAGGACTGGGGACCAGTCAAGACAGAGCCCCCCTAATACTTACCTCTTGGTGGCAGTTTCCGCGTTCTGGTAAGATACAACGATTGACTGGCTCACAATGAAGACCCGATCCAAGATAACCCGCCTGGCAAACACAACTAAACACATCAAGAAAAAAATAATAATAACAATGGTAATAATAGTGGCTTTTTATATAGAATACCCCAGGGGTATACATGGGTACCTGCGAGGGTAGAGGTTGGTATTGTGGTTGAAAAAGCAACTTGAGCGCTAAGGTAGCTCAGGGCTGCATACTCCCCAGGGAGCTGAGAAAGATTAAAGGGACACGTTGCCTTGGATCAGTCAAGTTGGTCTATGAAAAGCGTTTGAAACCGTTTGTTATGAAATCGATATGGTTAGAAAGATGTTTTAAAAGTAGAATATAATAATCCACACAAATATGCCTCGAAATTTCATGGTTTTCCTTATACATCATGAACTAACACAGCACGCCAATTTGTGGAGTCAAGTTTTTGACTACATAAAATGTAATAGTTCGCAAAGTAAAAGAAAAACCACGCAATTTTGAGGCATATTTGTGTGGATCATTGTATTCTACTTTTAAAACATCTTTCTAATCATGCATTTTATAACAAACAGTTTCAATCGCTTTTCATAGACCAACTCGCCCGATCCAAGACATTGTGTTCCTTTAAGGGATGTTATTGGCCCAGTGACCAGGGCACCAGTGTAAAGCGCGCGCTATTGTGACGTTATTGTGAAATGCACTATATAAGAACTAGTTTTTATTAATACTATGAAGTTCACTCATATCCCTCACACAGTGATGCACAAAGCGCTTAAAGCCATTGGACACTTTCAGTATACAGTATTTTCCAAAGGCCCACACTTTGTGTATCACAATTTATATATAAAATAATAAACCTGTGAAAATTTAGGCTCAATCGTTCATCGGAGTGGGGAGAAAATAAAGGGGGATACCCACCCTTGTTTCCGCACGATTCGCCGTGTCATGACATGTGTTTACAATAAATCCGTAGATCTCGCTATCGAGAGTCGATAATCGTTTTAATGTTTTCTCAAAAAGTGAAGCATTTCATGGAATAATATTTCAAGAGAACTCTTTCACCATTACCTTCTGTAAGCCCTGTTATTTGTAAATCTGTGAACTTTTATTTTTTTTTCTGTTCCAAAAGTGTATAATGGCTTTAACATTTCCCTCCATCCTCTGTGCTTATTATTTTGCTTATCTTTGTAATATTTTGTGGACATATCTTGAGAAGAGGAGTATGAAATTAATGCTGAATTAACTTGAATCTACAAATCGCAACCTTTTTATCATGTACCTTAATTCACTTCCAGAGGACTCACAAACAGCATGTTCATGACATACATGAAACTCCAAACCGCAGCCCCCTATGGGGTTATTACAGTTGGGTCCAGTGTAACCATAGTTGCATCCTCCTATACACTGCCCTGTACGCGTTGGTCCACTGTCACATATCCCATTGATGCAAGTACATGCTGTCAAAGAGAACATTATCATTGGTTAATATTGTTGATGATGATGATGATGATGACGATTCAAAGCATTTGTATGGGTCCATATCATGACAAGACCTTGACGTCATGTCTGGGAGTTTGCTTTGTTATACCTCAACGCTGCAACAAAGCCGCTATACAAAAATGGAGCTCCCAACTATGACTTAAAAACAGTGGACACTATTGGTTATTGTCAAAGACTACTCTTCACAGTTGGTATATCTCAATATATGCATAAAATAACAAAGCTGTGAAAATTTGAGCTCAACGGTCGTCGAAGTTGCGATATAGTAATGAAAGAAAAAAAACACCCTTGTCACACGAAGTTGTGTGCTTTAAGATGCTTGATTTCAAGACCTCAAATTCTAAATCTGAGGTCTCGAAATCAAATTCGTGGAAAATTACTTCTTTCTCGAAAACTATGTTACTTCAGAGGGAGCCGTTTCTCACAATGTTCTATACTATCAACCTCTCCCCATTACTAGTAATCAAGTAAGGTTTTATGATAATAATTATTTTGAGTAATTACCAATAGTGTCCACTGCCTTTAACATAAGTGATGTTGTAACAGAACTCTCCGCGAATTTTTCAGAAAAGCACTGGATAAGGGTATTCGAACTGATTGCTTTTTTTTACACAATTAAAATCTATTTATACTCAAATGACTGAATGTCATTATTGATTGAAAACATTTTAAAATCAAATTCATTAAAGGAACACGTTGCCTTGGATCGGACGAGTTGGTCTATAAAAAGCGTTTGAAACCGTTTGTTATGAAACGTATATGGTTAGAAAGATGTTTTAAAAGTAGAATATAATGATCCACACAAGTATCTCTCAAAATTGCACGGTTTTCTTTTTACGTTGCGAACTATCACGGTCGGCCATTTATGGGGGTCAAAATTTTGACCCCCATAAATGGCTGACCGTGTTATTGGACGAGGTAAAAAGAAAACCACGCAATTTCGTGGCATATTTGTGTAGATCATTGTATTCTACTTTTACATCATCTTTCTAACCATATGCATTTTATAATAAACTGTCAAAAACGCTTTTCAAAGACCAACTCGACCGATCCAAGGCAACGTGTTCCTTTAAAGATCACGACTTGCCATTTTTGTTCCAAGTAGATCTTTAAAATGGATTTATGGATTTTTACAGGAGAACATGGATGGGACAGCCCCCCAGTCCAACAACTCTAGATTTATTTTTGCCAGCTTCTACTTTACGGGTTGGGGTTTTAGAACTTGTCGAGAATTAAAAGCTACATACTTTGGTTACACCCAACGCCAAACAGGTTAGCATCGCACAATTCACAAGCTGTGCCCTGGAAGCCTTCATCACATGTGCAGGTACCACTCCCCAACCATCCATCTGTACACTGCATAAAAATACATTCATAAATACCTCAGACAGTTTAACTTTTCCTATTGGTAGAGAGCGCGTCACGTTGGGGTGTTTAAACCTTTGATAATGAACAGTGTTTAAAACCGGTTGTGATTGGATACTCCGCGCTAGTCTTGGTGCAAGACATTTCTTGTTACAGGCGATGCGGGCGCTGTCGGTGGGTTGGTCGCGCTGTGTGTGAAATGAAAACGGGAACGTGTTGCACCAAGACTATACGCGCACGAACAGAACCGGAAACTGTCTTCTCAGTCATAACAATGCAACACACAGATGTCGTACATGTACAAACAGAGCTCAAACACGTCAAAAACTGATAAGTTTTACAGAGTTTCTTACTTTATTACGCCTTTTAACCAAAAAAGGCACGGGCCTTTATCACATGGCAACGACCCTGCCTGTTTTAAATGGCCGTGAAAACCTAGCCGTCGCTACCCTGTTATTCCCTTATCAATAATGAGGAATTATCAACAACGTACATGTACAAACATTGGTAAACGCACATGGGTGTATAGACCCATTGCATATGATGTCACACTCTCAAAAAGGAATTGATAATCTGTAAAGAGATTTAACGTGGCTGCAACCGGCTATGTTAAAAGTCCCAGGAGATCTTGACCTAGTCGGTCTTTGCATCATTATTATTATTATTAATATTATTATTATTATTACTATTATTGCATAACCTACCAGTCCGTGACCTCCGCATGGTATAGCGAAACCTCCAGGGCAAGGAAGGCAGTTCTCACCATAGAAACCAGGGCAGCACTGTTTTACCTGTTAAAGTGGGCAATATACATTCAGTAACCACTCTGATACATGTAATTAACGGCAAGTTAAAATCTTTTGTCAGAACCCTACAGCAGCTTTCGATAGTACAAAGCATTTCCAGAAACATTTCACTTTGAAGTAATGCGGTTATGTAAAACGATAACAGTTTTTGCCCGGGCAACCGTGAAAAATGCAGTCACTGGCCATGGGCAGCTGTTTGAGGGGCAGCTACCACACAAACAGGCTGGACTAGCAATTAAGCCCATCCTCATCTGGAACATTATGAAATAAATATATCCTCCGATACCCCAAATCTGCGCGTTACAAATATTCCCGCAGGTACCTTTCCTGCCGCGTAACTTTTTGTGACTTTTTGATTTCATGGAAGTATACAACATAATCTTCAATCTCCTGCAAAGATGGGACAAATCGTAGCCTTTATGGTTGATATTTTAGATAATCTATAATTTTAGTAGAAAATCTTACCTTAAGACTAAAAACAAAGTATGCCTAGCTAAAATGGTTGATAAAAACCACTTAAAACACCCTGAAAGTTCTTTGCGTTTGTTGTCTACCATACTTCACTACTTCAATTACAAGAACACATGATTTTTACATGACAACAGAGGGGATACAAAAAACTGTGAAAGGTTGAAGTGGACGTGCGCCTTATAGGCAAATTTCCAGAAATTACGATTTTATTGTAATTTGCACGTGGGTTAAAAAAAACACCCCAAAACATCAGAAGCCTTATTGATAAAAAATACGCTCATTTATTATTCATAATTTGTTATAATACAATTAACTATGAAAAAAACAGCATTTTAGTGTTGTATAACTATAGTTTTGTAAATTGATGGCTTCACCACAGGTGGGGCCGGGTGTAAAATCAGGGTTCAGCTAATTAGCCTGGTAGAAACCCAACAATTGATGGGGTAAATAGTTATAGCTGGCAGTTTTGGCCTTCTAGTTTCCCTGCCGCACGGACTCGAGTGCTTAGAAGAAAAGGCGGCATAGAAAGGGTCCCCGTAATGACGTTTCAAAACAAGTGCGTGAATTTATGTGACGCAAAGCGTATGCCGACAAATTGGGGTCGTTTGCATACGACGACCTCCGTTGTGCTTCGATGGCGTTCTACGGGCTTGAAATTCTCCTCTAACATGTCTAAGGTGGGCTATGACATCGGACAAATAAAAATAAAGCTCAAAGTTGTTTTGGGTTCTGTTAATTAAACTAAAACTCTATCTCAAGTCTTCAGTGCGTGAATATAGGGTACACGAGGATAAATACAAATAAAAATATAAGTTTGAATGAATGAAAAAATGAATGAATCAGGAAGATTTTCAGAACTATGTGCTACTTTACAGGGAACAAAATTTCCCCAATCAGGGTTTTTTTTTTTTTTTTTTTTTTGTTTTTAAATATGACCAGCAGAAAGATTGTTTTCAGGGAGCTTTCTGCAGAATCAGGGAGAATAGATGGGTTGCAATACGCATCATTGACCGCCATCTTTGATGTATTTTACACGTGAAAAGTGCACCAGAGTCACGCGCAGCGCGTGCAATTTTCACGTGTAAAATACATCAAAAATGGCGGTCAATGACGCAGATTGCAACCCATCTATTAGAGGCTCTGCAAATTTAACTCTATAGTGCACAAGGTGGTCGCTAGAGCCCACCAAAACTTGTTCAAATTGGACTTTGATAAAACGGTCACAACTTAAAAAATTACAACACCCATATATACCGCCCTCTTTCGGTTGTTTGGAGCGATTGTTAGCTTTCGTTTGATGTGATGTTCAATAGAGGGAACTATTGAAAAAAGTCAAGAAAAACATGGATGAATATGGTTTATTTTTACAACCATAAAATTACTCTCGTCACCTCAAGGCTGAAGTTCAAATTTTTGTGTTCTTACCGTTGTATTCCCGTAATTGACACTGTCGCATCTATGTGATATCAGAGGTTCAATATCCGGTGGAACTAGCAGCCCGTCAATGCTGTGGATGTAGCCGTTCAAGGCAACGATGTCCGAAAATGTCATATTTGCTTTACCGTCCATTTGGATCAAGCCCTGGTGGAAGATAATAATAATAATATAATAATGAACAATATTTAGAATAAATACTTATTTAGAATAAATAATAGTAATCATTTGGGAGGCTAATCATCCATACTCGCAGCTAAGAGCTGAATTGGGAAGGACGCGGCTACACCGTGTTCGAGAAGTAGGCATGTAAGGGTGCCTTTGGCAGTCAGCCTCATCACCCCATCATGACCATGGCGCACAGCCAGAGATCGAAAGTGTTTGATTTGCCCCGAGGGAGGCAAACCAGATGGTCTGGAAAACCCTCGTGGCACAGCAGAGAACCAACGCACAACTCCCATCACGGCCCTGGCCGGGTATCGCACAAGGGTCACCTTGGTGAGAGGCAAGCGCTTTACGCACAAGCCAACCATGCCCCCAAATTATAATGTTTTGTCAACATAATGCTGATATATATTGAAAGATACAAATTGTACCCAATGCTCATTACATTGTTTCGGGTCAGAAGATTGGGGGTTCGAGTCCCGGCCATGACACTTGTGTCCTTAAGCAATCAGTTAATCACTATTGCTGCCTCCTTCAGATGGAGTGTAAAGGTCCCATGTGTTGTGTAATGTAAGGAAAAGAACCCTGCGGTCGATTTCACAAAACTCTTCCTAACTTGAGACTAATCTTAGGACTTGGGACGAGTCCCAACCCTGCACTGTAGCATGCAGACCTTAAGATTAATGCTAAGTTAGGACAAGTTACTCGTCCTAACTTAGTGCCCTAGTGCACTTATCGAAAAGAGAAGGGGTTCGCCCAGGAGTTCCTGGTTTGATTGGCAGCATATTGGGCCACAGCATACTGTAAGCAGTTACATGGTGCTATGCAAAAGGAAAGGTCCAACTCTTCAAAAGCTTTGTCCCAAATACCTTGCAGGAAAAATACTGTATGTTGGAGCGCCATGAGCGTCACTGAGTGACGGATTGGAGCGCTATATAAGAAGCCACTATTAATACACTTTTTTTTTTAAATTAGCCTGAAGGCCACTTCAAGGTGTGGGTTTCAAGTTGTTTTTCAGGGCCGAATGTCACCTACTCCTAGGCTGAAACAGGGTTACCACCATAACAGTTTGTACGGATATAGGCTTGGGAATCATCGATTCAAAGCCTGGCAGAAAGCACTACCTCCATAACTTTATGTAGCAAGTGTCATGACTCTCGAACCCACACGCTGCTGATCAAACACCAGAGCTCGAATCCGGTGCTCTTAACCGCTATTAACAGTTTTATTATAAATAGAACATTCAAGTGTTTGTACTTACGTTCGACCTGATGTGAAAGTTGGTCGTTGAACCATGCAGTGACGTCACACCACCTCTTGTAATCAGGTCTAGCATAAGAAACTACACACAGATAACAAAACTCATGAAGAGCGACTTTCTAATTAAAGGGTTTAGGTTTTTTTTTTACAAAACACAAATGTACACAGATTAACGTAAAACTTACATCATTTAAAGATAATGATGGTAGAAAGCTTCTCTTAAAATATTTTGGCTGAGGCGCTAATCAGAGGAGGGGGTCTGCACCATTAAGCCCGGTTCATACTTCCTGCGATTGCGAATGCGAAGCGAATTTCGGTGACGCAACAATCTGTACACACTCCATTTCCCTTTGTGTAGCAATGAAATTCGCATCGCACGAAGCATCCACAGGAAAGATGGACCGGGCTTAACTTCGCGAGGGCAGCTATAAAGAAGATCCTTCGACGTCTGCCAGGTTCAGTGACCAGAAACAAGTCATCAACCTTTTGCCGCCAGAAGATCAGTCGGCCTGATGATGGTTCAAGATAGGACGTGAAACCGTCTTCAGTAATATAGCAAAGGCCCGGTCCCACTGCAGCGATAACGAGAACAATAACGATCACGACGCAATAAGAACGCGTTTTATTGGTTGAATTGCTCCACGCAGAATACGCACACGCTCATTCAACCAATAGAATGCGTTCTCTTTGCGTCGTTATCGTTGTCGTTCTGGTTATCGCTGCAGTGGGACTGGGCCTTAAGTCCAGTTGTCTAGATTATAAAAAATTCAATACTGCCGTACTACCGTTGCACAGACACAACAACATAAAGAAATAAACTAATTATTATCGTAATAAAGTCATTTAACTTCGCTTACCGATAAATCATTAACAACATGGTTCCTCAGAAGGGCGATAAGCTTAGGACGTCCCTGCAAGTAAAAACAAACCAGTTTACTGGATAATTCACAGGGGAAAAAAATTGCTAAACCGCTCAAGTCTTGCGCGTACTCGAACCTTTTTGGGACCGCCTCAGTCCCATGAATGATGATTTAGTTTATGAAGGAAACAAACTCACGCGCTTAGACAAGTCCAAATGTTTAAGTATGCGCGAGACTAACACTCTATTACTAGGGCTGATTTGAAAGAGCAGCTTAGACAGAAAATGTTGCCCAACACTTTTCTGATCAGCAAACTCCTGCAATTAGACGAAGTGGCAGCTATTTCAAACAAGAAGGACGTACTAGGAATGGAATTGGCGTACTTGGATCATGCTAGGGTCGTGATAGATGTGGTGCGGTCGGGCGTCATTTAAATGTATGTTGCACACAGATTGGGTCTGTTTGTAGCTTGTTTATCCTGTTCACAGCCAGACCCAACTTATTACCATAATTTAAAGGCATTGGACACTATTGGTAATTACTTAAAATAATTATTAGCATAAAACCTTACTTGGTAACGAGTAATGGGGAGAGGTTGATATAATAAAACTTTGTGAGAAACGGCTCCCTCTGAAGTGACGTAGTTTTCGAGAAAGAAGTAATTTGATTTAGAGATCTCAGATTTAGAATTTGAGGTCTCGAAATCAAGCATCTGAAAGCCCACAACTTCGTGTGACAGGTGTTTTTTTCTTTCCGTATTATCTCGCAACTTCGTCGACTGCTTGAGCTCAAAGTTTCACAGGTTTGTTATTTAATGCATATGTTGAGATACACCAGGTGAGAAGACTAAGTAAAGTCACATCATCCAGGCAAAGCTGCAAGGACGAGTTCGGACGTTTTGAGAAGTAGTTTGGTGTGACCCGGCCATGAACTGTTTTTGAAACAGGAAACATTTTCACAGTTTTGTGTTTGTTTCTTCTTTTAATTTGAATTGTTTTGCCGCTACATTTTCCTTGCTCTCACCACTTTTTAGTTTGCTTTAATGCTTTTTTTTGTTGGGGGGGGGGGGTCCATACTCGACATGCTTTGCTTTTTATGTGCCCCCCTCCAACTCAATTTATTTTTTGTTTTCTGTTATTATAAGTCCGAATGAGTGAAGGATTTGAGCGCCATTTATAAAGAATCTACTATTATTAATATTATTATTATTATTATAGTTTACCTCAGTAGACATTAAGTAGTCGATGGAACCCTCTGGAAGCTGGTTAAAGGCCTTATTCATCGGAGCTAGAATCGTATAAAAGCCATAAGGGTAGATCACATTGCTTACGCCAACACTCTGAAAACAAACAAAAAACACATTAGAAGTTGCATGGTTGGAGTATAATTAGGTGGGGTTTGCGGTAGAACCTTGAGAAAAACCGTGAACTTGTGTTGACCTCTACTTCCGGGTCAACCGGAAGTGGAAACAATCTCAAGAACTAGACATTATTTTTCAAACTCTTTTTCAGTTATAGACTACTTGGTCATTAAACATGTTAAAGCACATAATCCAAGCTAAACAATACGGAACCGCTTTGTGTTTGTTCACAAACACCTAATGTCTAGCTCATTCTTGCTCTGTTTGTGTGTTTGTTGTTTTTTTTCGTTTTTTTTCTCTGCATTTTTCTTTAATTCCTTGTCGTGGGTAGTAGAGTATATTTATATAGGTAACTGCGCAATATAAATGCCGGTTCTATTATTATTTATTATTACAAGTAAATCTCTTTTGAGTAGGTGTGGTTCCAAGAAGAACCAGTGGTTTGACAACTCAGCATTTCAAACAGTATTCTCCGATGGACTATTCTCTGTCAATGTTAGATTATCTGGTGTTTTTTTATATAAATATTAAGTTTTAGAAACAACAAGGGAATCTGACTGGGTAAATGTTTAAACAATTTAAAGGGTCTATGTACTTTTTGTAGGACAAAAAACACAACGTACACGGATTCACATTAAACTTACACAGTTTGAAGATAATGATAGAAGAAAGCTTCACTGAAAACATTCCTAGCTGAGGTACTGTAGTTTTTGAGAAATGAGTAAAACAATGTCATGAAAATAATTTTGGCTCAGTAATCATGAGACAAAAATTATTTTAGCATGTAAAACGTATTTTCATGACATTGTTTTTACTCATTTCTCAAAAACTACAGCACCTCAGCAACTAATATTTTAAGGTATGCTTTCTACTATCATTATCTTCAAACGGTGTAAATTTAAGGTAAATCTGTGGACATTGTGTTTTGTGTTACAAAAAGTACCCAAATCCTTTAAGGTTGAACAAAGAAAGATTTTCTATAGCAGGATTTAAACAGTCGACCTCCAGATTAACGAGCCAGCACTCTTCCAACTGAGCCATCCAGCCCTATGTTGGCGGTGTCTCTATTTTGTCAATATCTTTGTTCTGGGGTGCCAGTCAGAACCCATACAATCAATAACTGCCATGTAGCCAGGGATCACACCCAAGTTTACGATACAACCTGGGAAGCAGCAGCCAAGGGATCCCCTAAAGGGATGCAACCTTTTTTATGTTCTGACCCGAATTTTTTTTTAAAATCAGTCTCACCAGCATCAAGGTCTGCATTCGATTAAACCTTCCTGTGGTGGAGATGATGGTCGCTACAGACTCCTAGCATTGGGACAAGAACGAAACCACAAATTAATTATCACAGTGGCATGCAAGGCTGATTGAATACATGTAAGTGCACTGGATTAAAGCTCTGGTGTTTCTGATCAGCAGAGTGTAGGTTCGAGAGTCGTGACACTTGTGTCCCTCAGCAAGACACTTAACCATTATTGATGCATCCTTTTCAGATGGGACGTAAAGCTGTTGGTCCTGTGTGTTGTGTAACACACGTAAAATAACCCAGTGCACTTATCATAAAGAGAAAGGGTTTGCCCGGTGTTCCTTGTTTAATTGGCAGCATATTGCGTCACAACACCTAGTAAAACCATTACATGGTGCTATGTAAAAGGAGTAGGTCTCATACTTTAAAGCCACTGGACACTTTCGGTACAGAAAAAAAATTAAAAGTTCACAGATTTACAAATAACTCACAGGGTTTACGGAAGGTAATGGTGAAATACTTCTCTTGAAATGCTTTACTTTTTGAGAAAACATTAAAACAATATCAATTCTCGATTGCGAGAATTACGGATTTATTTTAAACACATGTCATGACACGGCAAAACGCACGGAAATAAGGGGGTTTTCCCGTGATTTTCTCCCGACTCCGATGACCAATTGGGCCTATATTTTCACAGGTTTGTTATTTTACATAGAAGTTGTGATACACAAAGTGTGGGCCTTGGACATTACTGTTTACCGAAAGTCCAATGGCTTTAAAACTTTAAAGCCATTTAAAGCTCCACATGTTACCATGTACATGTAGAAAAACACTGACAGCGCATACATGTAGGGACCTCAAGGCAATATGCAGAATATAAGAATAGCTTATTATTATTATTATTACTTTTATTATTGTTATTATTACAACAGGAAGTGCAATTTTTGGTTCTTAAATTTGCATCATTAAAGGGGCCCACTGTCTTCAAATCCTTGAATTTAGGCTGTTTGGAAATGCTCCTTATCCTTTTCAAAAGTTGTTTATGCGCTTAAAGGCAGTGGACACTAGTTGTAATTACTCTAAATAATTATTAGCATAAAACCTTTCTCGGTGATGAGTAATGGGGAGAGGTTGATAGTATAAAAATATTGTGAGAAACGGCTCCCTCTGAAGTGCCATAGTTTTTGAGAAAGAAGTAATTTTCCACGAATTTGATTTCGAGCCCTCAGATTTAGAATTTGAGGTCTCAAAATCAACCATGTAATCACACACAACTTCGTGTGACAAGGGTGTTTTTTTCTTCTTTCATTATTATCTTGCAACTTCGATGACCGATTGAGCTCAAATTATCACAGGTTTGTTATTTTATGCATATGTTGAGATACACCAACTGTGAAGGCTAGTCTTTGACAATTACCAATAGTGTCCACTGGCTTTAAACATATTACAACCAGCTGAACATTTTGCCATTTTGTATAGTTGTGCTTGGCTTCTTTTTGTGCTTTAGCAGGTCTATGAAATTGGGCCCTGGTCTTACCTCTGGGTTATTGGGTACTAAGGGTGCTTCGTAGAGTACTTTGTCAATCACATGGATCACTCCATTAGCAGCGGGGATGTCCTGGTAGATCAGTTTACCCTTCTCGTTACTTCCTTCAATTCGGTACCTCAAAACGTCTGGATTCTGAGAAACAAATTTGAGTCAAAATATTAAATCAGTTTGTTATTGTGTCCCAAGGAAATCTGTACCCCTTAGATTCTGTACCCCCCCCCCCCCCACCTATAGACCTTATGCATTGACGTCATCCAGCCGCCATCTTAAAGGAAAAACGGTGACGAAACAATTGAAACTCACAGATTTGTACGCGCGGCGCACAGTATTGGCCAATGAACAACTCCCTTTGACCTCTAGGTGAGGGCGCTCTACTGGAATGACCTCATGTGCATGAGGTCTATTGGAAATGAACATGGGCTGGAGGAGGAGCAGGCCTGTATGCTGCGTTTTTGAAAGGGCAAGGGCACCAAGGCGTTTTTCTCCTCGGTAAAGGGCACTCTATGAGAAAATTGTAAAATTCTACTGGAGCATTTCAAGGGCACCAAGGCAATGACCAAGGGGGCATGGAGGCAATCGCCCTCATTGCTTTTATGAAGTATCAGGTCTGAGGAGGATTCAAAGAGAGCGCTATCAGAAGAAGTTTGTACACAGTTTGATGTATGGGGGGACCGAATCTCCAGCCACACCGGATTACTGCACAATCTTTTTGCTTTCCAGAGTAGCGGAATCGAAAACCACAAACTTACATGTATACTCTAAATGTAAATGCAAAGAAAACTTCTTGCTTAAAGGCACTGGACACCTTTGGTAATCTGTCAAAGACCATTCTCACTTGGTGCATCCCAAGATATGCAAAAATAACAAATCTGTGAAACTTTTGACCTCATTAGTCGTCGAAGTTGCAAGAGAATAATGGGAGAAAAAAACATTGTTGCACAAATTTGTGTGCTTTTAGATGCTTTAAAAAGGCTTCAGGCCTGAAGTCGTGTAATACTTTGAGTGACAAATTACCTCTTTCTTAAAAACCGTGCTACTTCAGTCGGAGCCCTTTTTTAGGATGTTGAATACTATCAACAGCTCTCTATTGCTCACCATCAATTAAGCTTTTATGCTGAAATGCATTTTGAGTAATTACCAATAGTGTCCAGGGCCTTTAAACCTTGTTTGATTCTTACCCCATCTTTTGGTGTGACTTCAGCCATGATTCCGGCCAGCGTGTAGATCGATCTGGTTCTATTCAGCATGAAGGTGTCCAAGTATGTGGGTATAACATGAAGCTTCATCAAGTAATGTGCAAGCTCTACATCTTCTGTCAGCTCAGACTATAAATAAAAATATATTTAACAACAATAATAATAATATTGAAGTCTTATAATAGCAAACGTACATGTACCTACCAACAGTACTCAACGCAGCCTCACATACCTTGCAGGACAAAATACTGAGCGCTTTGATCGACCCCTAGGGGTGTGACAAAGCACCATAATATTAATAGAACCTAGTATTAATAATACTAATAATAAAAACAGACAAAAATTGACAGAACAGATGGGTTTTAAGTAATCCTTTAAAAGTGTCCAATAATGGCGGGGCTTGATGAATATGGATGGGTAGCTTGCTCCAAAGTGTTGGAGCTATGACCAAAAAACGCAGAATCGCCATAGCGTGTCATGGTGGAAAGATGGAAATGAGCAATGGAAGAAGAGCAAAGGCGTCGGGTAGCTGATGAAAGTGAAGATGACTGAAGGGCTAAGAGATCTTGGAGATATACTGGGGCCAAATTATGAACAACTTTATACACAAGAAGAATATTTTGAAACAAATACATTTGGTGAATTGGAAGCCAATGAAGAGAGCGAAAAGTGGGTGTTTTGTACTCTGATTTGATTACCATTATTACTAAAAATTACCTCATCGAAGAAAACTTCTCGGATCGCTTCGTCCGTTGGCACAAAGATGGTGAAGAGGCCCCCGCTGCTTAGAACATACCCCATGGTCATCTCTAGCAACCCGATAGAAATGTCAAACATTCCCTCCATCGGCCCGTTAATGTCAGTGTTGAGGTAATGCAGCACCTAAAAGTAAATAATAACAGCAATAAGCCATTAGCGTGTTAGTATATGTACACATATTGACTGGCAATGAGGAAACTAGTGTACAGCCGGAAACTTTGAGTGACCAAAAGAGGCAAATACTGTAGGCCCCTCTTCTGGTCACTCACAGACTTGATGGGGAATAGACGTACACCAGTTACCGAATCGTGCCAGTCAATATGTGTTTTATAACACACCTCGGTCTTAAATGTGAAATAAGAAAAGAAACTTGGAAAAGAAATGAAGTGCTTTAGTTGCTGTTCACGGGACACAAGTACAGGACGTAAGTCAAGCTCAGTTCTGTGCAGGATTCAGACTGCCGGCCTTGTTTGCCAGCCCGGTAAAACCCCACTACCTTTATTACATAATGAGCATTACATAATGAGCACTACCACAGAGTCTAAGCTTGGGCGATATCGATTTATTTTATTCACGATTTATCGCCGACAATATATCGCGGTATTTGATATAATCGCGATTAATTAAATTTGACATCATCAGTCTTCAAACTCCAAGTGAAAGTTGTAGAAGAGACAGTCATGGCATAAGAGAGGTGTTCTAATGACCTATTCTTCTGGCTTTACTCCAATCCTATGGGGTGCAAGATGTCTCAGCTAGCAAATACATCACGATATTTAATCGATATCGCGATATACCGGATTTTCGCGATATATCGATATTTCGATTAAAACCAAATCCATCCGATATCGAAATCGTTTCCAAATTAATATCGCGATATTCGATAATATCGTGATATCGCCCAAGCTAAACAGAGTCCTTGGCCTCAAAACCAGAATCAATAAAATGAAGAGAAAAAGAAAACAGGAAAAGAGGTCTAACTACAACGGTGAATTGGGTCTTCAGTTTACCTGTAAGATATTCCCATGGCAAGCTGTCCCATCTCCCTGAAATCCACGTACACATTCGCATCGAGTTCGACTACTATCTGTCATCGTAGAGCAAACAGAATGACGCGGGCACTGAGGTGGGCTGTACGTCGAGGTAGAGACACACATATCGATTTTCTGGCAGCCGTTTGGAAATAAATAGTCATCGTAGCCCTCCATGCAGTCGCAATGATACTGTTGAGAAAAAAGAAAAAAGGTTTTTATTGGTTAATTACTTTGAAGTGAAGAACATAAAACGTGTTTGCATTGGATTTGGATGTCACTGCGGAGTGGTTAAGAGCATCGAGTTCAAGTTCTGGCGGCAAAGTCATCAGAGTGTGGGTTCGATTGCCGGTTGTGACACTTGTGTTCTTGAGGAAGACACTTAACTGTAAATGCTTACAAGCTTGTAAACGGCTGCAACCGTGGACCTCCTATTGTTCCTCTTTTGTTTATACTCTTATTCTTTTGTTTATACTCTTATACTTTTTTGCAATAGACCCTTCCCATGAAATATGTAAATTGCACATAGCGCGTGCGCACTCAAGTTTTGGTTGGCAAAATGAGGGAACATCGCGCTGTTTTGCACACGGCTAATGGGTGCATGACGCAGACGCGACTGCGCGTCTGCTTAGTGCACAACTCAATGGTGTTTGCCAACCAGCAGGGTCTGTATGCATGCGTGAATGTAATAAGCATATTTCATGGGAAGGGTCCATTAGCTGCCATTGCTTTTGTACACATTTTCCAACACTTTCCTGAATAGTGGACTCTATTGTCCTCTTTTGTTATAGGTCCTCGGTTTGAAGGTGTATACCTACTCTTCTCTTCACCAAGGGGTAAATGGTCACCTGTGAGTGCAGACATGGTTCTAGCTTACTGCGCTACATACTTGGTACTGTATACTCCCAAGGGAGCTATGATGGTACATGTATATGGAATAAAGTAATGTCCCAGTGATCAGGGGTAATAATGTACCACTGTCATGAGCGTCACTGAGTGACAAATTTTGAGCGCCATATAAAAAAGCCAATATTATTCCTATTATTATCATTACATAACCGATTCCATAGGTAAAATTTCAAATGACATCAAAATATTAGAAAAATTGTTGTCTACACACCCGCATCGGACCATCGAAGACGCACTTTGAGGACGGTGGAGGACAGACCGAAGGTTCTTGCTGGCAGCGATTGATTGGATGGCATTCCTTCCCATCGCCATAGTAACCAAATAAACATTGGCATGTGTGTTTCCCCGGTGACGTATGATTGCAGTGGGCGTGTACACTGCAGACACCCTCTCGCTGACAGGGGTCAATCTCTGGCAGATAATAAGACAAAAGGTCAATGGTCAAAGGTCAAGGAAATTTAAAAAGTGAATGTGACAATCTAAACTTTGATTTACCCATCCAAACATCAGCTGAGTAAAAACAATTTCAAGGCCTGGAATAACATGGAGGCCACATCCTCTGCCCATGGTCTTGGCGCCCTTCAAACATTAAAGGAACACATTGCCTTGGATCGGTCGAGTTGGTCTTTGAAAAGAGTTTGTAACCGTTTGTTATAAATTGCATGGGTTGAAAGACGTTGTAAAAGTAGATCAACACAAATATGCATCGGAGTTGCACAGTTTTCCTTCTACCTTGTCGACTAACACGGTCGGCCATTTATGGGAGTCATATTTTTTACTCCCATAAATGGCCGACCGTGTGAGTTCGCAAAGTAAAAGAAAAACCACGCAATTTTGAGGCAAATTTGAATGGATCATCTGTCCAAACATATAACAAACGGTTACAAATGCTTTCTATAGACCAACTCTGTCGATCCACAAGAGGCAACGTGTTCCTTTAAGACTTTCCAATGAAAGTGTCCGTAAGAGAATAAAAATTGCCTTTCCCTCTCAAAGATGAAATGACCAGGCTTACCAGTCGGAATCAAACAAGCTTAACAAAACGATCAAATTTGTTTTCCTCACGATCCAATAATAATAATATAATAATAATAATAACAGCATTTATAAAACGCCAAAATTGCTCAAAGGCACTGTACATTAAAAGGCAAATAGCACTTAACATTATTAAAAGCAAAACAAAGCTAAAACAGATAGAATTTATAAAACAAGGCAAAAACTTGAATAAGTACTAAAGGTAAATGTACAATTCACTGCAAGAAATGCAATAGCATTCCGCACAAATGCTTAAAATAGAAGTACCTACAACATGTTGCTCTCAGACGAAGGTGTCAAATTTAACTAGCGCGTACATGTACGTCCAAATTTTATGTTTGCTCTGGACTAGACTAACTATACGTGTGCCATGTTTGACTGACAGCAAGGTATTCTAACTTAAGTGACGTCATTCGTCCGGGGTTCTATTAAAGATACTGACAAGTAATGTCACCAATCTGTTGTGTTCATGTGATGAAACAGGGAGGCCTACCCAGCGCAGCTATAGATGGTCTGCCTACAGGAACAATACGAGGCAGAGGCCGCCCTAAGCTGTGCTGGATAGTAAGCTTGGGCGGTCCCTTCGGTTACCCGGTTCTACCCGGTTCCAAATTGAAAACCGGACTTGCGGTTCCACTCTTCTGTGGAACCGGGTACCCGCTTTTGTCGGTTCCGATTTTAAAAGACCGAGTCCCAATTATAAAAGGCTCTGTGGAGCCGATCCTGCGACGAACCGGCTCTAGAAATTCAGGCTTGATGTTGAAAGCGGTGACCGCAGATACAGTGTGCAAAGGCTTCAAGCCGACATGAGTATCAACTATCACATGTGGCTGCATACACAGTGCACACACATAGGCATCTTCTACAACCACCACATGTGTGCATGTACATGTCATGCATATACATGTTCATGTATAGACAGCACGTTGTGATTGGCTGCCGATATATCCATATTCATAAAAGCTTGCCCCATGCACAAAACACACAGTGCTGTATGTATGTATGTATGTATGTATGTATGTATGTATGTATGTACAGGCATGTACAGGCATGTACAGGCATAGTACACTTGTATGTACAGAGACGACACACTGCATGCACTACGGATGTACTGCACTACGGATGTACTACACTACGGACATACTGCTACACAACGATCGTACTGCCGGCTAAATCAAAGACTTGTTTAAATGCAGGGAAAATAGGTGCTCGGTGGCACAATGTCTGATCATTGGGGTGGGTATTATGGTGTTTTCTTTAAAAATAGATCGGCTCCAATTGTGTGTGTGTGAGCTCGGAACCGATGTCTGATTAACTTGGTTATTTTCAGGTAAAATAGATCGGCTCAATTGTGTGTGTGTGAGCTCGGGACGGGCGGCTTATGTTTTATATTGAATTGGAACCGGGTATGTCTCAGAACCGAGCTTTTTTTCGGAACCGGAACCGAGCCCCAAATTTCTGGAACCGCCCAAGCTTACTGGATAGACAATGTCACACAGTGGAGTGGAAGACACGTAGGAGAGCTGAGGAGAGCAGCGGTTGAACGCAAAACAAGTGATGGCGACGACTCCAGGAGTGCGCCCCCATTAGAATTTGAGGACTAGGCGGCCACGTACGCAAGTCTATATCGAATGATAATGATGTTGGCACACATTCTTACCTGCGCATGAGAGCCGTCCATCTCCAGTGTAGCCTGGACTACATACACATAGTGGGTCTGCTACATCACTGATAGGTGGGGAACATATTGCAAAGGGATGGCAGATAGCATCTCCACAACTGGTCTTGGCTGAACGGACAAACACAACAGGAATAACCAAAATGAGCGAAAGTTAGATTAAAGCCATTATACACTTTCGGTAAACAGTATTGTTCAAGTCCCACACTTCGTGTATCACAACTTATATATAAAATAACAATCCTGTGGACATTTAGGCTCAATCGGACATCGGAGTCGGGAGAAAATAACGGGAAAACCCACTCCTGTTTTCGCGCGTTTCACCGTGTCATGACATGTGTTTATAACAAATCCGTAATTCTCGTTAACGAGAATTTATATTGTTTTACCGTTTTCTCAAAAAGTAAAGCATTTCATGGACTAATATTTCAAGAGAAGTCTTTCACCATTACCTTCTGTAAACCCTGTAAATTATTTGTAAATCTGTGAACTTTTTTTTTTTTTTTCTGTACCGAAAGGGTCCAATGGCTTTAACACACAATGTGTATTTAAAAGCACTGTATACACAGTACTTTCCTGAATTCTATAAACAAAATCCACAGGCAAATTATTTGGGTGAGATTTGAAACTATTGTTGTTCAATAACAGAAACGTTGTTTAGCAGTGGGGGGAGTAGATGGACGCAGGAAACTTTGCGACTACTTCCTAATCTCTACCAATCCTGCACATAAACAAGAATGTTGCAACAGACTGAAGCTATTACTTTCCACCCATAGAAAAAAGAACCCAGAGAACACTAAGTGGATCATTGTGCATGCGATTTTGTTGCGAGACCATTTTTATGGACGCGCGTATGCCATTTTTTAATGCGCGTATGGCAAAATATTTTGCCCTACAGTAGACATCATGAACATTGACCAATGAAAACATGTAGAATTGGTCTAAGTACATGTACGAGGCCAGTTTTTGTCGTTTTGCCATACATCTGGTCACGCGATAATCACACTGCTAAAAATGGTTTTCTTGAAACAAGAAAAACATCTTATTTTGAGAAAATCTTCTTGTGTCACTCCCTAGAAAATATTTTCTAGGGAGTGACACAAGAATAATTTTCTTAAAATAAGATGTTTTTCTTGTTTCAAGAATACCATTTTTAGCAGTGCATTTACTATTTACGCCACGTTCAGACAACACAGAGGGCGGCAAAACTCAGCGTTATCCAGGATATATTTCTATGGTCCATCTCTTATTACATTGACTAATTGCTGCCATTTATTTCTCAACCAAAAGTCTAACTAAACTTTTGGACAGTAGGTGTGCAGAGCAATACACACAGTTGAAAAACACGGAGTTGCTTTCAAGACGCTTACACTTTACAAAAAGTTACCCCCTAGCTACAGTGGACATAGTGTTATTCAAGTATTCTGGGATACTGGTAACCCTCATTCTTACCCAGGTCACACCTTGGTCCCTGGTACCCTTCTTCACACAGACAGAATCCATTCCCAGTTGATCCAGCATTGCAAACTCCATACACACAGTCACAAACTATAAAATCAAGAAGAAATGAGAGTCAAAATTAGAAAAAGCCCACAAATGGTTGACAACAATTCATTTAAAATGCAGGTTTATAATTGAACCTTTTTTGTGTGGAATTGATGTTGATATTAAATGGAAACGAGTTTGAGGGAGGAAATTAGTCTTGGTTCAAGATGCTCCTGTGCATTTGTAATACATTGCCAATAGAGGGCGCTATCATACACACATTGCTCTTAAACACCAACCACTATCAGTTAACACCCACAAACTTAAAAGTGGTTTGTGTGAGAGGGGAGTGGAGGCGTTTTTTTCTTTCGTAAAGGGCACCTCCCTCTTTGAGGGCAATTTCAATTCTATTGAAACCCCTCGCTAAGGGCAATGACCAAAGGCTTCCATTTCAAGTGTCATGCCTGCCAACCAACCATGGCATGCCGTGGTCGAGCGGATAAGAGCACCAGACTCAAGCTCTTGTGTTTTTGATAAGCAGAGTGTGGGTTCGAGTCTCGGTCATATGACACCTGTGTCCTTAAGCAAGACACTTGCTTTTATTGCTGCGTGCTTTGGATGGGACGGAGCCATAATCCAGTTTGTTGTGAAATGAAAGTAAAAAGAACCCAAGGTGCACTTTTTTTTTTAAAGAGAAGGGGTTCGCTACGGTGTTCCTGGTTTGATCGGCAGCATATTGCACCACAACAACTTGTAAACCATTACATTAGTAATAGGTCTTATACCTCACAAACAAAGATTGACATACCTGGCAGGAACAAATCTTGAGCGCTTTGATCTGCCCCCAATAAGCCTTTTTGAGGTATGGCGGATGTGATACGCGCGCGTCACACGCCGCCACTGATGCCACGCTCACCATGTTGGTGGTCATTAGGTTCACGTGTAAACGCCGCGTCGCCTAAAATGCGCACTTCACTGAATAACATACGTTCTAAATTTACCACAACTTTACAGTGTTGTAGCATTGTGTCCGCCATACCTCAAAAAGGCTTATAGGGCTGTGATAAAACGCTATTCAAGTTTCCCCCAGTATTATTGTTATTATAATTCCCCAATCATTCTAAAAGTTTTCTAGGGGAATGGATTTCATACATAGGGTGAAGAGAAGCAATTATAGTAAAGTATCTTGCTCAAGGACACAAGTGTCACGCCCGGGATTCGAAACCACACACTCTGATGACTCAACTGCCAGAACTTGAGCTTAATGCTCTTAACCACTCGGCCATGACACCCATAAAGAATCTTGAACTTTTCGGAGGAAGATCTCTTTGTTTTTGTAGTAAGGGGGTGTTCCTGATAAAGAGGAAGTTATGACATAATTAACAGAAGAGAATGACAGGATATGGTGGCAGACAATTGTCCACATCAGTCATGTGATCATTTGGGATGAGAATGGAGGGAAATGATGTGTTGATTCAACGGGTCATTCAGTTAAGGAGCAGTACCCCAGCAATGCTCTTTTATGAGGGATTCCTTTTTCCATGCATTGTTATTTTGCAGAAAGTTAATTTTAAATAATGCAACCTTTGCAATTTCATGAATTGTCTCACATTGCCACAAGTATACAGATGAAAACCATTAAATCATGAAAACAAAAACTAGTGTAAAGGTGGTCGAGTTTTTTGAGTTATTGCCGAAATTATAGGAAAACACTATCTGAGAAGCATGAGGCATAAAAACTTATAAATTTTGTACGTATTCCACATTACTTCGGAGTGAGATGTTTTTGAAAATGCTGTATCGAAAGCTGCTGTAGACTTCTAACCAAAAGTTTTTATTACCATTAATTTAAAGAGTGGAACGTATAGGCCTACATGTACCTTCCCACAATCAGGGAGATTTTCCAATTTGTTTAATACAATAAAACATCTTTTCAGAACGTGGACAGATTGGTTTATTTTCAGGGAACCTTCTGCACAATTAGGGAGTTGGCAGCTCTGGGCATTGTGTAGTCTTCTTTAAAAGTAAACTTTGCATGGTGGGAGTATAATCTGGACCCAATTTCATGGCTCTGCTTACCGCCAAACTCTGCGCTTACGATCGCGATTCCCCGCTTACGTGCAAGCGCCACATTTCTGCGCTAGCCTTGTAAGCGTAGAATGCCTAGTAACATGGAGTACGCACGAAATTCGCCGCTAAACCGTGAAATACCCTTGCCGTAAGCACAGAATTCCCTGCTTCCGTAAGCGCCGATTCTGTGCTTACGGTAAGCAGAGCCATGAAATTGGGCCCAGGTGAGGTTTGCGGTAGCACTGTGAGTAAATCTCATTTTGGTTCTTGATATACCTCGGTAACAAACTGTGAAGTTTGATTGGTCGAGAACCAATCATGTGACGCGCATCAAAAACGCTGTTACATGGCTCGACGAGCCGGGTAACATGAAAAGTGATGTACACCGATGTGCATCACCTGGATCGTTTCCAGTGTTGGTCGATTTCCAGCTCTGTGTACGAAACAACAGCGGGTTCGAGGGAATTGTTTCTCGTTTGTCTGCTTATTAAACAGTGAATAGTCCGTCGAAATAATGTTTGAAGATGACAACAGAACTTCGAGAAGAGGAATAACAATTATACAAAGGTATACAAAAACAATTGTTGCACGCTGTGACTGGGGTCCATGGTTTTGTACACCCTTGAGGGGAAATGGCACCCTTGGCTCTGCTTCGGGTGCCATTTTCCCTCTCGGGTGTACAAAACGCCATGGACCACGTCACAGCGTGCAACAATTGTATAATGTTAAGATTGGGCGATATCGATTTATTTTATTCACAATACATCGCCGACAATATATCGCGGTATTACTCCAAACCTATGGGGTGCAAGATGTCTCAGCTAGCAAATACATGATATTTAATCGATATCGCGATATATCGCGACTATTGCGATATATCGCGATATATCGCGATATATCGATATTTCGATTAAAACCAAATCCATCCGATATCGAAATCGTTTGCAAATTAGTATTGCGATATTCGATAATATCGTGATATCGCCCAAGATTATATAATGTCAATCAGATGTATAATCTGATCATCAGATCTTATGTGCTGCTTGTCAGTTGATTCCCTACTCAAGCTGGCAGTAAAGTTTGTGAAGCAATATGCTCTGGCATAACTTGTGACGTGAAAGTCAGGCAGGGAACAATTTCATCCTGCACTATTGACATAGCAAAATATTTTAACCGAACATGTCTTGTACACACTGAATGGTAATATTGAGTAGCAAATTTTTTTTTAGTAGCAACTGATGCATTTTGGTAGCATTTTGATCCGACCAATCTGACAAAACAAAATTGGTAGCGCCCTCTAGTGAAAAAATCTAACAACAGCGGTGTCTTTGTGCATAATCTAGGCACTGAAGACACCGCAGCAAATGTCACGCTGTGCTCAACACTTGCGCGGCCAGATTGGTGTATACAACATGTACAAGGGAAAACGTTCACTGTCATGCTCACAAGGATGCATTGTTTCATGCCAGAGGAAATGGCTGACTGCCTAATAATGGCCATTCTATCCCCGGCTCAGGAGTTGGTGTATTTTGACAAGGATTGGATAATATCTTAAAAATGGTCCTTGGATGAATTTAAAGGCCCGGGATCGACAAACCTCCATCCTTCCTTCCTAATTGTGTAACGTTCTCTGTTTATTTTATTCCCCTGAAAAATCCTTGGATGGACCAAAACAATAGAAATGTTGTAAACAGATCCAAGTGTTGTAGGCCAAGCGGATAAGAGCACCAAACTCAAGCTCTGGTGCTTCTGTTCAGCAAAACACTTTACTATAACTGCTTCTCTCCATATAATTGCTTCTCTTCTCTTGTGATTGATTTTGTCAACTTGCCCTTCGGCCTTGTTGGATATGGGGAAGCAGAAGCGGTACTTTTTTGTAGTCCTCTTGCGCTTGTCTGATAACTTAAAGGATGCGTTCGAAAAGCTTCCCTGTGTTGACCCCGGTCTGCCCCCGGCACGTTCGAATAGCTTTGAAGTCATTCCAGGGGCTCACCTGGGTCAGGCCAAAGTGCCTTGCTTTTGAAGTGGGTCACTTTGGGGCTGGCCCCAGGTGCATGACATCACCACGAGATGGTAAGTGATCGTTCGATTAGCTCTTGTCAGGGGCTCACCTGAGTGGGCACCGCGGGGTCGACACAGGGAAGTTAATCGAACGCACCCATAATATCCCTACCTTGATCACAGTTTGGTCCATATGCGTCCTCCGCAGCACACAATTCACATGATACACCTGTAAAGGCCGGATTGCACTGACACTGTTCCCCCTCTCGCTGCCCCTGGCACCGCCCCCTCCCATTACATGGGTTGCTGGCTCCACCTGGACACTCTGTAACCAAAAACAAAAACAAAAACAAAAGAATCACTGAACTGCAAAGAAGATAACATGGCTGATACCTCACGGAGACATAAAAGGCATTTGCCTCCATGCCCCCTGGTATTTGCCTTGGTAGAAATTAACAATTTCCTCACAGTGTGCCCTTTACCAAGGAGAAAATGCCTTGGTGCCCTTGTCTTTCAGCATGAAGCATACAGGCCTGTGATAACTATGGAAGTGTGTTTAGGACATGGTGAGAGAAAAAAACAAATTCTGTATACATGTAGTTTCATAATATACTACAAACACCTTTCTATCAGCAGGCGACTATAAGTCACCTACATGTATGGTAAGCTAAAGTCACCTATGGTAAGGAAGAGGGGGTATGAGTGCAGTCAACTAAAGTCACCTATGGTAAGGAAGAGGGGGTATGAATGAGTGCAGTTGACTAAAGTCACCTATGGTAAGGAAGAGGGGGGTATGAGTGCAGTGGACTAAAGTCACCAATGGTAGGGAAGAGGGGGTATGAGTGCAGTGGACTAAAGTCACCTATGGTAGAGAAGAGGGTGTATGAGTGCAGTGGACTAAAGTCACCTATGGTAAGGAAGAGGGGGTATGAGTGCAGTGGACTAAAGTCACCTATGGTAAGGAAGAGGGTGTATGAGTGCAGTGGACTAAAGTCACCTATGGTAAGGAAGAGGGGGTATGAGTGCAGTGGACTAAAGTCACCTATGGTAGGGAAGAGGGGGTATGAGTGCAGTGGACTAAAGTCACCTATAGTAAGGAAGAGGGGGTATGAGTGCAGTGGACTAAAGTCACCTATGGTAAGGAGGAGGGGGTATGAGTGCAGTGGACTAAAGTCACCTATGGTAAGGAGGAGGGGGTATGAGTGCAGTGGACTAAAGTCACCTATGGTAGAGAAGAGGGGGTATGAGTGCAGTGGACTAAAGTCACCTATGGTAGAGAAGAGGGGGTATGAGTGCAGTGGACTAAAGTCACCTATGGTAAGGAAGAGGGGGTATGAGTGCAGTGGACTAAAGTCACCTATGGTAGAGAAGAGGGGGTATGAATGAGTGCAGTTGACTAAAGTCACCTATGGTAAGGAAGAGGGGGGGGGTATAAGTGCAGTGGACTAAAGTCACCAATGGTAGAGAAGAGGGTGTATGAGTGCAATGGACTAGAGTCACCTACATGTATGGTAAGGAAGAGGGGGTATGAGTGCAGTGGACTTAAGTCACCAAATGGTAAGAAAGAGGGGGTATGAGTGTAGTCCACTAAAGTCACCAATGGCAAGTAAAAGGGGGTTATGAGTATAGTTGACTAAACTGACCTTAGGCCTGGTATTTCACCTTTGAAAAGACAAGGCCATTTCATTTTGCAAAGGGCACTTCCACTGGAAAATCTTAAAGTCAATGGGAAACTGTTGACAGGGCACCAAGGCTAAGAACAGGGGCAACGGAGGCCATGGCCTGCTAGTCCTGCCTGAAATCCAGGTCTGTGACCTACATATGGTAAGGAAGAGGGGGTACATGTATACAAGGGCTACCAAATACCAATGAGCCCTGATTTGAATGGAAGTTATGAAATCCTGCGATGGGAGACACCATTTGGTGAACTAAATAAAACAGGCTAACCCGCTTCTTTCGTTTCACATCCTGATCCTCCAGTGGAGAACTTTCCATTATTATTATAACCTAACCCACAACTGTCGTTTGACTCTGCTGTATTTATACTGCTCAATCAGGCAAAAAGCGTTGTATTGTTAAAATAAATACAATGACTCAAGAATCAAATAAGTGGCCCCATTGATTATGTGCAGTGGGGTCATCGGACTGTTTGACGATGGTACAAGTGTATTTGCTAAAAAGTTGTAGGAAACACACATTTTTTTAACTCTGCTATCCACACAATAAAATTCCCAAAGTCATTTATCTTTTCCTTATTCTGTTTTTCTGATTATTTATCCAGACCCTGTGTAAATTGATAGTATTTATATTTAACTACTTTTTTGGTTCGCCTTACACATTTGTTATCGTATACTAGCCTTGCTCAAGGCAGTCGCATTATTCGCTCCGAAAAGACGCAGCTGTAAACCCACCCGCCGTATACCCTGTGCATGGTGTGTGTGATCACACCGAATGACCAACCCGTATACACACTGTCACATCGCACGAATACTGTTCACACAAGTCATCGCACTCGTACACCACTAACCGCATGCGGAGGCCGTCAGGCCGACAGCCTTGTCGGATCTGTATCTTCCCGTTTTAATGTGTTGTATTGAAAAAATTCCAATAGTGGACGAAATTGGGGGGGCTCGAGGATATGCTAGTATGCAGCTCATGAATATGTATATCGTTCGTCAGACCTATCAGACAACACAGGATGTGAGGCAAATGAATTATTCATTTTGACGTCCAATCACGCACTTCCCTTATCACGACCTTTGGACCCTATCATACGCCGTGGTGGTGGTGTGTGAGGTAAACATGTCTCGTCTTTCGAGGGCATTATGGTAATGAGCTGACCGTGGGAACTCTTCGCTTATTATAGTAATGAGGTCAGTGGCTTCAACACAGATCCTACAAGGCTGTCGGCCTGACGGCCTCCGCATGCGGATAGTGTACGGGGGCATCGTGTCGTGCGATGTTACGCACAGTGAATACGGGTGGGTTTTACGCACAGTGAATACGGGTGGGTTTTTATACAGCGGCGGTCTTTTTTCGGAGTGAATAATTCGACTGCCTTGAGCAAGGCTAATCGTATACCTGATTTTTGAGAGAATAAAATTAACAGTTGCAAACTGCTTACCAACCAAAGTTAGCTGAAACTTATGAGGAACATGTAAGACTTGTGATACATACTGTTTTAATGCCATTTAATTGGACCCTTTCGCTAAACAGTGTTGTCCAAGGCCCACACTTTGTGTACCACAACTTCTACATCAAATAACAAACCTGTGAAAATTTAGGCTCAATCGGTCATCGGAGTCGCTGTCGGGAGAAAACAACGGAAAAACACACCCTTGTTTCCGCGCGTTTCGCCGTGTCATGACATGTGTTTAAAATAAATTTAGAATTTATTGTTTTGGTGTTTTCTCAAAAAGTAAAGCATTTCATGGAATAATATTTCAAGAGAAGTCTTTCACCATTGCTTTCTGTAAACCCTGTAAGTTATTTGTAAATCTGTGAACATTTTTTTTCTGAACCGAAAGGGTTCAATGGCTTTAACTATACTTTAATTGTCCCACTGATCTGTTTATTGTTTAAAATGATTATCAGTCATCAACCCTAACTCCCGTGATTTACAATTACAGCTAGAATCCCTCAAACAACTATCTAATACCTTTATGGGAACTCAAAACCCATAACCCATAGCGGTTTAATCCTACAAGTATAATAGATGTTAAATTTGCATTGGGGGTAAAGAATATTAATTTTGGTTTTTACCCATACATCGATGTGTGTTAGCACTGTATACTCAGTACTTCCCGAGTCCTGTGAACAAATATCACAGGCATGTTACTCGGGTGGGATCACAGGCATGTTACTCGGGTGAGATTCAAACCCACGACCCTTGCAATTCTAGAGCAGTGTCTTACCAACTAGACTACTGAGGTTGCCCGGCAGCTAGAGGCAGTTCGAATCCTATAAGTGTTTTTCTAGGATCCTTCCTCACTCAATCCAAATCCAACACTGTATATAGTAATAATAATATTGTGGAATACCTGATCCATTGTAAAGCATTTAAATCAGTTGTACATGAACTAGTTTTACAACTTGTAAAACATTAAAACAATATCAATTCTTTGAAACACATGTCATGACATGGTGAAACGTGCGGAAACAAAGGTGGGTATTCCCGTTATTTTCTCCTGACTCTGATAACCGATTCAGCCTAAATTTTCAGTGTTTAATGGCTTTAAGAGACAACACTCCCTCAAAAGAGATTTAATACATGGTTGTAGCTGCAAGTTCATTATTATTTATAGTTCATTCTGATAAATATAGTTACTCACCTAAGCACATTGGACCCCAATACCCAGGATAGCATTCCTGTCTTACTTCAGTCAGTCGGCATTGTTGACTACAACCAATAATTTCGCTGTATGCAAAAGATATTGCCATTGTCCATGTCACTATCACACACCCCCTGTCACCACTCCCCTGGGTAAGGGGGACAGACCCCGGGGGGCAAAGGGTAGGTTTGCTGATGGAGCACAGAACACAGTCCGTCCGTACCACCCTGCTTACGGTCGAGTTCAGCTTGCGTGAGTTGGGTTGATCTGCTGTTGCTATACTTCGTTCATGGCGCAGTTTTTCATCAGGGATAAGGTGGTCTGATTTCTCAAGACTGAGACATGAGCACTGTGTTATAAAATACAAAATCCACAGGACAATTAGCCAGCTTAAACCGGCGAACCGGAGTTTCGGACTACCGAGTTTGGTGGGTGTTTTTGACCGTGCGCTGGAGCGGAGGGTGCCCCGTGCTTCGTCACACATCATCCCGTACGGGTGACCGGTTGCGCCCGCTGTTCGTGACCGAGAACTTTGGCTGTCCAAAACACCTTCTGTTCCCATCCAGGCATTCATTATGGACTGCCTGGTTATTGAGATGTCACCTTCTCTTGGAGGATTGCTGCATTGTTCAGATAATAAGCGGAAGAAAGATAAATTTTGTGATAACTTTCTTGTGGTTTACCTGTGACTTCCTCCATGCAGCACTTATGTCATAAATGCTACTCTCGATTAGTTTAGTATGGTGCCCTTCGTGTTTTTCGATTCAATTCATACACTAAGTAGATGGATACACGACTTTGTATCAGCAAGTAACATGCAGCAGCGAAAGTTCACATGTGACCTCATTCTGTCCAATCAAATCGCTTAACCCATATTTATTTTACAGCTTCTGTGATACGCAATGGTTTGGCAAGATAGATAGTTAGAACATTCCACCTCCATGGTTAGAAACACACTAGAACACAGTCACACTTTTTTGTTGTAGTTTTCAGTTTTTAAGGCCGACTTTCAGTGCTACTTTTGAGGACCCTCCACGACCTAGTACCAACTTTATTTAAATTTAAAAAAAAATTCTAAACTGATTTTATATAAAACAAGGCCTAGGACGCCCCCCCCCCCCCCTTGATAGGGACCACAGTTTATACCCCATACCCGTTCAGCCTATGTTTTGAAACAGGGATAGTAAATAGTATGCTTTGCATGCAATGCATTCCTCAGCAATACAGGAAACAGGATACCTGGCAAGAGTTATTATCCACATCTTCAATATCTCTACCTTCCATACAATTATTTTAGATAAAGAATGACGTTGTTTCCTTTATCCATCTGACTGACACCATCTGACACCAATCTCGCTGACACAGCGATGATAACAATAGTCCACTGGCTTTCGTTTCTTGGTATCGTCAACCAGTGTGGTAAAGTGCCGGTTTCTGACTCCGCTTACAAACGAACAAGGCCCAATTTCATCACAGAAGCAGCTAAGCGCAGCAAAATAATTATGATGACGAGAATAAGGAAGGAGACAGCCA
The DNA here is from genome assembly GCF_032118995.1 of Asterias amurensis. Lineage (NCBI taxonomy): Eukaryota > Metazoa > Echinodermata > Asteroidea > Forcipulatida > Asteriidae > Asterias > Asterias amurensis. Next base: position 19,258,465 of record NC_092649.1, read on the forward strand.
AGCAAACATGTCCCTTGATACGATTTGTGACTAGGTCTCGCTCATTTTTTTTTTTGGGGGGGGGGGGTGAACTATGACGCTTCTTTTCAAATATGGAGGTATACAAAATTATACATTTTTTACATAACCACATTACTTAAAGATGCTATGTCAGAATTTTGGCCGATTTGACCCAAAAATGTTGATTTAAAATTCAATAGGTATTTTGATGGGGGTCGAGAAAGTTACAAGCTTTCATTTGAGCCATTGCTCGAAAAAGTCCGCCAATTATTAGTAGCAGTGAAATAAAGTGCTCAAAATTAGTTTTTGTCGGGATCCCGACAATATATCACGTGACCAATTCTTATGTGTATTATAAGAAACGTTTTAAATTTTTGTCATGGTTCCTGACCATGTTAAAGTAAACGTTAAACTTTCTTTCGTTGGAGCGGGTGATACTCTTTGAAATACCATTCACTCAAAAAAAAAATCTATTTTTTAATGTTTGGGGCCAAAAAGCTGACATAGCATCTTTAAATTTAGGAGTGGTTACCAAACATGCCTACTTCCCTTTAAAGGACGTGTGAAGTATTTTAAACGTCTATTATTCAACGTCGTGTTGATAATCATTTTTTCATTTATTTGTTTTATAAAGGTATAAAAGTGCAACCGAAACATCAGCGGAGACAATAGTGAGGTCAAAAATATTACGGCGGGTGCATTGGCTTATTTCCTTGGGTCTATGATCATGTGACCATAGCCCAATTGTATAGAGCTGGGGAAAAAATAGTACAAAGACACTGGAAACTTTTGGTTATTGTGAAAGACCAGTCTTCATTTGATGTATTCTAGTATAAAAAATGATGCACAAAAAAGCAAACCTGTGAAATAATTTGAACTCAATATTTGTCGTCGAAGTTGCGAGATAATAATGAAAGAATAACCACCCTTAGTACACGAAAGTGTGCTTTAAGATGCTTGATTTCGATACCTTTAAAGTTCTAATTATGAGGTCTCAAAATAAAATAGTTTTACGTTCAAATTTACTTCTTTCTCGAAAACTACATTACTTCAGCGGGAGCCGTTTCTCACAATGTTGTATATTATCAACAGCTCTCTTATACTCGTTACTAAAGGTTGTACTGCTCATAAATATTTTGAGTAATTACCAATAGTGTCCAATGCCTTTTAAAACAATCGTCCTGTAAGCGGAATGAGCAGGATACCGGTTATAAATATTGTACATAAGACTTACGGGGTATAGTTTTGGGTGTTTATACCTATATCAAGCTTGTGCTTGGCTACTCTGTGTGCTTAAAGGGAAGGTACACGTTTGGTAATTACCCAAAACATTAATGTTTAACTTAACAACTGAATTGGTAACGAGCATTGGAGAGCTGTTGATAATATAAAACATTGTGGGAAATGACTCCCTCTGAAGTATTGTAGTTTTTGAGAGAGAGGTGATTTCTCACTAAGATAATAAAAGCCTTCTAGCTAGAAAATCTTTTATTCCTATCTGAAAGTACACAAATTTGTCCAACAAGGGTGTCTTTTCTTTCATCTTTTTCTCGCAACTTCAAAGATCAATTGAGCCCAAATTTTCACAGGCTTGTTATTTAATGCTTATGAAGTGAGAACAGTTGTCTTTGACAATTACCAAACGTGTATAGTGTCTTTAAGCAGTGGGTACCAGAGCTCCCGCCTTTTTTTCTTTTTCTTTTCTCGATCGTAAGGCTAAGTTATTAGTCCCTGTGACGAAAAAAAAATACAAGAAAGGTCCATTGTTTAGGCTGTACCAGAACGGTCTTAGACTTAGACCAAGAAATCGAATATATTTAAAAACTTAATCAAGCAGTATTCTTTTCATGGGACACAGTTATTTTTTAATGAACAGTAGGATTTGAAGATGCAAGTAAGTTCTATGTCACAATGAACAAACTAATAATATTGTTAAGAATTTGTCCCAATGTCCCAATAAACAAATCAATTCTTGATTTTTTTGTTTTCCCAAAGTAATAATTAAAGATTTTTCTAATTATTTCATAGCATTCGATTATTGTAAGTGAGCAATATTATTTGAATATGAAAGTTCAAGTTCTATGTCCCGATTCACAAATTAACTATTGTCGATTTGTTATCAATCTGTCAATTACCAATGTTATTCCGTTTCTTTTGTACAAAACCATTTTTCATAATAATTATTGGTGTATCATTTTAGTAAGTAGAGGGCGCTATACCAAATTAACGGTGGCAATTTTTGATGCGAAAAATATACATGCAGTCTGGTGTCTGTAATCAATAATGCACTGAGCTAAGGAATGTAAAGTACAGTTAGCAACGAACCATATCATTTCTCTTCACAATTTACATTTTACCCACAAGTCATTGCGCGCCATATTACTTCGTCTTGTTTTGGTTATGGAAGAGAGGAGTGTCCTGACCGGAGAAGTGGATTAAAAACCCGAATTCCTCCTCTTTTCCCCTCAAAGGAAGCAAGAGCGGTGAAGAAAAGGCCTTCATAATGACAATTCTACCCAAGAAGAAGGCGCCGCAGGAGAAAAGGGGCCCCGAATCGGGTGAAAATCACCAACATCACGGACACGGTCATCACTCATCATCGCATACTCATCCGCACGGCGCCCACGGGCACAGCGGCAATGTTGAGGGTAGGGGAGGCGCCCGGCCTAAGACCCGCAATTCCCCTCCTCGTTGGTCGTCATCTAACCCCTTAGACGACAGACTTTCGGGTGCTTCCCATGACTGTAGGAGCCCCTTTGATGGGCATGAACTTGGAGGTCATGGAAGCAACAAACGAGCGAGGCATAGATCGTCGCCACACCGGCTTGATCATCAGGCTTCCGTATCGTGGCTTCAACACCGGGGGGATGTGGAGAACGATAGGAGGGAGGGGGAGGAGCGAGTGGAGGAAAATGAAGAGGGGGGTTGTAACAGTGGGGATGAATATGATACGCAGCCGTTTTACAATGAAGAGGTGATTTAAACGAGTGCTTACAAATAAATATCGGGTCTGGAATTTCATCATTGATACAATTGAACATGTTGAAAGGGCAAGGCCATTTTCATTTTGCAAACAAAAGGGGTTCCAACTTCCATAACATAACTGGAAAATCTTATTTAAAGTCAGTGGGAAATATTTGGTGGTCACCAAGGCCAAGAACAGGGGCAATGGAGTATTTGGCCGGCGTGCAATTCCAGGCCTGAAATATAAAGTTCATGTTCAAAGTGATTATAAAATCTACACAAATGGATAAGTGAAAAGGTTGTAGGGAAAGTTTCAATCGCCGACTAATTTATAATTTTGGATTCTAATGAAGTTAGATTTGGGTGGTCAGGTTGGCATAGTGATATCTTGCCTTGCCTTCTACCTCTAAGCTCTAGGACCCCGGTTCGAATCACACAAGGGGCACTACTCCTAGAACTGCTGTGACTGAAGTTTGTTCTGCTTTCTTCTCCATCCAGGAATGCTGATAGCGAAAAGAACCTCTTTCCTTGTTCTACGTGTAGGCCCTACGTCCCTACCTGATTGTGTGGGTTTTTCCCTGGAAACATTTTTTCTGGGGTTTTCCGCTTACATCTAAAACTAAAACTTATTTCCTTGTCTTCGCTACTTGGTGTTTTTGGCTAGCACAGTGATTAAGTTCACTTTGTCCATTGAGGTAGAATATGTCTGAGAGACCTTATCTTCCCAATCATGACTGAAAACTTGAAACTTCAATGCTTCTCTGACTTCTTCAATGGCCAAACAATAAGAATTTGTTTCTTTTTAATGATCGCAGTGACAAGAAATTTCCAATGTGCTGTAGTTTTCTAGAAATGAGTAAAACAATGTCCCAAAAAATCCATTGTACATGACTAACACCTCAGCAAGTAAGGGAAGCTTTCTACCAGCAGTATTCTCAAACTGTTTGGGTTTAAAGTAAATCTGTTGACATTGTTTTTTGTGTTCTACAAAAAGTGCCCACCTTGTCATGGCTGGCTGTTTATGATTCTCTTTTATGATTCTTACAGAGTTACCAGAAGGTATAATTGCCCTCATTTCAATCTTCTATTTCTAACATTGGATCATGCGATTTAGGTTTTCTGACATTTTTGTGAGCAATGACTCTCACCCAATATTTTGGTAAAAATATTTCAAACAACTTGCAAAGACACTGAACACTATTGTTCATGATTCACTTCAGAGGGAGCTGTTTCTCACAATGTTTTGTACTACCAACCTCTCCCCATTACTCGTTACAAAGTAAGGTTTTGTGCTAATAATTATTTTGAGTAATTACCAATAGTGTCCACTGCCTTTAACAGTTTCTATAGGATATAGCTCAGTCACGATGTCAATATGTTATAAAAGTTTTTCATTCTTGTTTATGATGTTTGTTGTAACTGATAACCATTTTTATGTTTCTTCGTTCAGAATGAAAGAATGTTTGAAAAGGCGCTTAAGGAGAAACGACACTTTATTATCAAACACATGTCACCAGATGGAGCGTGCCTCTTTAGGGCTGTCGGTATGTTTAACAATTTTCACTATAATAATTGTGTCAAGGTGGGGCCTAGCGGTTAAGACTCGGCGCATCAGACCCAAACTCTGGTGTTTGTGATCAGCAGAGTGTGGGTTCGAGTCCCTTTTGTGACACCTGTGTCCTTTAGCAAGACAATTAACCATGATTTGCTTCATCCTTTGGATGGGACATAAAACCTTTGGTCCTGTGTGTTGTGTAACGCAATAAAAGTACCCAGTGCACTGAGAAAGGTGAAGGGGTTCACCTGGTGTTCCTGGTTTGATTGGCAGCATATTGCGCTGCATCACCTTGTAAACCTTTAGATTGTGCTTTGCAAAAGGAGTAGGTCTCATACAGAGACGGACAACATTCAACCACTGAAAACTCCAGAGTGCCTCCATAAAATTTGTCCACGCTTTTTTTCTCTTCACAGCCGACCAAGTGTACGGTGACCAAGAATGGCATAACATTGTGCGAGGTCATTGCATGGATTACATGGTGAGTTAAGATAACTTATAAAGTTGTGTAGTTTTTTTTTGTAAGGGGCTGGAAAATATTTTTACCTGTTTACTTGTGCACAAAATTGCACAAACATTTAGACCTACCCAGATCTAACCTCTGATTAAGTGGAGCGAACTGTTCTTTGTAGCAGGCTTTTGCAGGCATCCATTTAACCCAAGGCACCCACAACCAGGCAGTTGCCACGGTGTCCTGTGCTTTTGCTCTGGTGCCCTTAACAAAGTTCCAATAGAAATGTACATTTTCCTCATAGAAGTGCCCCTTACCTGAGGGAAATTGCTGTGCCCCTTCAAGAGCAAAGTTCAACGGCTGCTCCTGGATGTCTCCAAAACTCTTCCCACTTCTGCCACGTTTTGGCTTGCAGGGGAACACCTATTTTAATAGTGGAATCTTTCTCCGCGCGCAAAGAACAGCCATTGTCCAATCATTTGCCTCCTTTTGACCCCAGTGAGGGCGCTTTTTGGAACCCAATGAGGGCACTTTTGGAGCGTGTGACAGCATGCATTTAAAAGATGCCATCTTACTTGAAAAGTGTCTTCATGTAACAAGCTCTTTGCTTGCTTGCGTTTCAGATGAAGAACGCAGATTACTACTCCCAGTATGTGACGGAGGATTTTGCCACCTACGTCACCCGGAAACGCATGGATGATTGCCATGGCAACCACGTAGAGATGCAAGCGCTGTCGGAGATGTACAACCGCAATATTGAGGTCTTTGTGTACAGTACTGGTGAGGATGTTCACAATTCCAGAAAACTTTTTTTTACAGAAAGTTGGTTAAATCGCTAGTTCGTTATTAATTAAACAAAGCCAGTCAAAGACAACGTATAGCATGCCTTGCCAGGCATGGAATTACACAGTTGCCCTGTCTTGGCCTTGGTGTCCTTTCAAAAGTTTCCCATAGAAGTTTTTGAGTACAGCACTGGTGAGGATGTATACTATACTTTAAGAAAGTAGGTTTAGTCACTAGTTTGGTACTTCTTAATTGAACAAAGCCAGTCAAAGATAAAGTACTGCATGCCTGTGTAGTTACACAGAGGCCATGGTCTTCTTGGCCTGGTTGCCCCTTCAAAAGTTTTCCAATTCAGAGATTTCCAATGGAAGTGCTTTGTGCAAAATAAAAAATGGCCTTGCCCTCTCAAACATCGAGGAGTGTTGTGGCCAAGCGGTCTTGTTCGGGGGCTGACTCAAGTTCTGAAATTTACAGAATGTGGGTTTGAATCCTGTCCTGGTGAGTTGCAACATTTGTGTGCTTAGGTAAGGCACTTTATCATAATAGCTTCTCTCCACCTAGGAGTACAAATGGGTACCGGCGAGAAGTGGGGAGTAACCTGCGATGGACTGGCATCTTGTCCGGGGGAAATATTCTCTGTTGTTTAATGCCAACAAAACTGCATATAAACACAGGCCTGATGAGCCATATGTTTTGGCTTGGGACAGACTTTTTTGGTCTGGTTTGGTGGCTCGAATGCCACCTGTGTGATTTGCCTGTGGAATATTTTTCACAGAACTCTGGGAAGTACTGAGTATACAGTGCTTAATACACTTTCCAGTGTATGGGTAAAAACAAATTAATTTCTTTATCCCCCAGCAAGTTTGCATAATAGCAAGAAATTTAGACTGAACTTATTTTGAGAGTAGCAAGTCCTGATTTTTTGAGTAGCAATTGAAACATTTTGGGTAGCATTTTGCTCTGCTATACAAGGGAAATTGTTCACAGTCCCCCTGTGCAAAACTACCATCGATTAATATACATCCTTTCTTTATCCAATCAGAACCAATTAACACCTTTCATACGATAAACAAGACGGATAATGAGCCAATCAGAGTGAGTTATCATCGCAGCGTTCATTATAACTCTGTCGTCAACCCTCATAAAGCCACCATCGGTGTGGGTCTCGGGATGCCATCGTTTGTACCAGGGGTGAGTCCGTTGTCAATTTTAAGAATGATTTTATTTCCTGGGGTAACATATAAGGTGTCATGGCCAAGTGGTTTACAGCATCGAATTCAAGTTCTGGTGGTTTAGTCAGAGTGTGGGTTCGAATCCCGGTCATGACACTTGTGTCCTTGAGCAAGATACGTACTAGAATTGCCTTTCTTTACCCAGGGGTATAAATGGGTACCTGCGAGGGTAGAGGTTGATATTGTGTATGAAAAAGCCTTTGGAGCACCACGGCAGCGTAGAGCTGAGAAAGATTAAAGGAATGTTATTGACTCAATGATCAGGTTATTGGGTCAATGATCACTAAACAAAAAGTAAACAAACGCAACAAAACTTGTCCTTGGAAACCTGTGACATAAGATAAGTTTTGAGAAGAGATTTGAATTTTGTGGTACAAAGACGATCTAATATTAAGTGGATCTGTGTGCCTTTCGGAGCTTACTTTTTGTACCACTGTTGTTGCTTTTAAAGGCAATGAACTAAACTAAAAGGCACTTCTCCTCGCTTTGCCGACAGCTCGCTGACAAGACTCTGGTCCGAGAGGCTCTGAGACATTCAGAGAACACCGAGCTCGAGACAACCATGCTGGAGGACAAACTACGAGCCACAGACTGGGAAGCAACGAACGATGCAATAGAGGAACAGATCGCTAGAGAGTCCTACATGCAATGGCTACGTGATAACGAAGAACGAGCTAGGAAAAAGATTGTGAGTTGAATTCAGGAACTCCACAGATTTACATTTAACGTACACGATAATGATGGTAGAAAGTTTATTACTTGCTGAGGTGCTGTAGTTTTTTTAAAACATTTTCACAAAAATTATTTTGGCATGTACAATGGGTTACGTGACCCTCCTGAAAGCTGAAAACATTGCTCTGATTTTCAGATTTTTTCTCTCAAAAACTTGACTAATAATAAAACTGGATCTCTTTATTCACAGTGAGTAGTGATTCATGTCATGGCCCAAAACGTGATACAGAAAAAAGATAAAGAAACCCTTTAAACTCTGGAAACTTCTATGAGTGAGGGATATGCGCTATATAAGAAGCCACTGTTTTTATGATATTTCTACGTCCACCAGATTCAACCAGCCTCGGCCACCTGTAGCTCCGCCCCTCCCGATTCCCCCAATTGGTGGGAGGTTCCTAAAGTAGTTCCGACCAGCAGTAGTTCCTCCATGGGTAGCCACCGATCTCACCATGGTGCCCCTCACCACGGTGCACCTCACCATCACCATAACCTCCCGAGCTCCAGGCCCAACAGTCCGGATCGATCCGAAGCTGGGTCGAGTCATAAGAGCGTTCTTCTACCTACGAGTCCCCAGCCGGTTGGACAGGGGGCGTCTCTGATAGGTAAGTCGTGTTTTTCATCATCATCATTAAGTGGTAGCAACTGAGGTTTCATTCCGACGTCATGCCAGACACCAAACTCTTCCTAGCTTAGGATTAAGATAATTGCAGTAACCATAGACGTTGGAACACCAAAACCATTCTTAGTTCGGACGAGAATCCTAGTGTTTGGTGAATCGACTGCAGAGGTGTACATCCCTCATCATGTTTGGAAGTCCCACAATTTCAGACTCTGTATCTCTAGTGATCACGTCAATAAGCTGTTCTGAAATTTTCGTTTTAGATTTCCAAGATTCAGGAAAGCTGGGATCGTCCAATCAGAGATCTGTTTCTCCATTATCAGCTTCAGCTCGCAACACCCCAAGTCCCCAAGCTGGACCATCGGGTATCTCCGCCACCTCCAACAACGTACCCATCTTGCAGGATATTCCTCCGACCGAATATGGTAAGTCGAGAAGTTTAAAGACGCTGGCACTACTGGTAATTGTCAAAGACTAGTCTTCACAGTTGATGTATCTCAATTTATGCATAAAATAACAAACCTGTGAAAATTTGAGCTCAATCGGTCGTCGAAGTATTATTCTGAGTAATTACCATTAGTGTCCACTGCCTTTAACCCATGGGTTGCTACTCCTCAACAATCACAAAACCATCAACAACCACATCAACCCATTTACTCCTGAGTGATAAGAAGCAGTGTGTTGTCATGATCAGAAATCGAACCCACACTCTGAACACATTGCCATGAGATATTGTCGCTGAAGACCACTTAGCCATGCGAAACATTAATAAACTTCACTAGTGAAATTGCGCCAGTGAACTTGCACCAGTCCATTCCTCTATACCAGATGATATCATAAAGTTGCACTAGTCCTTTTCAGTAACTAGATGATCTGTAGTAAAGTTACACCAGTCCTTTGAAGTCGACAAGATGAGCTAGTAATTTTGAGCATGCTGCTCGCTGGAAATGGAACTCTCTCAAAATCCAGTTTGCCCATTTTTAAAATTCTGATTTTTGTTCTTTTTCTTTCTCTCTTTCAGCTTTATCCGAATGGGGTACGGAAGAGGAGATCTTAGCGTCAGTTCTTGCCCAGTCACAGCAGGAATACCTGGACAATTTAAAACACCATCATTCAGCGCACAACGCCGACAGCTAATGGTCAACGGCCATGTATATAAAACAACAAATTTACTTAAATTAGTAGGAGCACTGCATTGTAGTACCGACTTTTTTCGCTTTAAATTTGCAACAACAAAAAATGTATGGATTGGGGGATCAGACGTGAAAAGTACGTCATGTATGGATGGTGTCTTGTTCAGGTGAATATTTAGGGTGGTCAGGAATTTGGGTTTTGTTAAGGAATTATTTTGGGATAAAATAGAGATGAGAAAGATATTACATGTGTAGGATTTGCTTGGTGACTTGTACTGATGACTAGAGCAGGCTAGTCGAAGCATTGAGACCAATTAAGATACTGAAGTGAAATAACAAGAAGTCGCCTTGATCAACTAATGCTAATGTGGTAGTCCCGGCTGATTTTCTACCTTCCGCCTAGGTAGTAGTTAAAAAAGCATGACATTTACTGTTGGTGCGAGCTCAGAACACCGTCCGGATGATCGCCTGCATTTCTTACTTTTCCGCCAATATTCCACTTCCCACAAACGCTGCGTGTTGAAGATCTCACTTGAGAAGTTATACATCATCAATGTTAAACTTAATCTTCAACTCTTGTTCTCAAATGTTCCCAAAACAAGTGGAAATTACTTGAAAAAAACCAGGATCCAAATGATTTGGCAAAAAATTCTGCGAAACGAAAATAAGCAGGGAACCAACCATAAGCAATGTACCCAATGTGCTATAAATACAGGCCCGATACTTCATGGAGGCAACAAAGGCGATTGCCTCCATGCCTTTAGTCCTTGCCTTGGTGCCCTTGAAATGCTCCAGTAGAAATTTACAATTTCCTCATAGGGTGCCCTTTACCAAGGAGAAAAAGCCTTGGTGCCTTTGCTCTTTCTTAAACGAAGCATACTGGCCTGCTGCTATTTTGGCCGGAAACCAGCAAGACCTTTCTTAGCTTGGGATGAAATTATCCTTGGATTGTTCTTTAACTATTTTCTTTCCCTTGGACCTATAACTTTCTGGAAGCGTTGCGAAGGAAAAGCAAACCAAAACAACTAAACAAATTTTTTCCGGGGTTAAAAAAGAACAAATTATCATTTCTGTGGAAAGGCTAAAATCGTTAACCAAGCTGCATAAACTAGATTTATGGAAAATTGTACTCTGTAGAAATTTAACGTCACGTTATGGCTATATTGTAAACACCTCATCTAGACTTTTCTTATTCATGTAGCTTTTTTTATATTCTGTTGTGTTTTGGTCGGGAAGTGAGCAGATTGTTTTTTTCCTTTATACTCTAGAAACATTTAATTAATTTCCACGTAGATCAGCGCTATTTATTTCAACGTTCCATAAAGGAATGTATCTCTGTTTTTTCCATATGAGCATGAAAAATGGAATTTATGTACTACCTGTACAACTCATTTTCAGATTTTTTTAATGGAAATTTCCATTTTGAAGATGACGTCTTAAATTTGTACTTGATTTGGAAAAATGAACTTGCAGTTCTAGAACCAGGAACACCACGGCCAGTGCACTGGGTTCTTTTACGTGCGTTCACAACACACAAGACCAATGGCTTTACGTCCCATCCGAAGGATGAAACATCATGGTTGAGCGTATTGCTCAAGGACACAAGTGTCACGACTGGGATTCGAACCCACACTCTGCTGATCAGAAACACCAGAGCTTAAGTCCGTTGCTCTTAACCACTAAAAATTCGTATCCAACAAAATCGTCACTTTGAAAACACTACAGGGTTACTATTTCTTAACTGCATTTTCAAACACTAGTAAAATGAACTCTAATCTCAAAGTATCCTTTCATTTGAATTTATCTCATTTTCTTCATACAAGTATTGGATTATTAACTTTTTTCCTTCACCATTTAGGTGTATATAAACGCGTATTTTCTTACTCTTTAAAAATGGAAGGAATTCGTAGTAATTTATTGAGATCCTACAATTCAGTTATCAATTGTATCTTTTTATGTACATTTCTAACAAATTGTATTAGTCATTTTAAAGCGTTGTTGGTTTATTAAGTTATTTATGTTGTTTTTTTCCCTTACTGTTAATTATTTTATTTTGTTTAATTTTAAGCAAAATGCAAATGCTATCAGACGCTGTTATTGCTCAATGTACAAGGGGTAAAGTAAGCTTTTTTCCTTTTTTTCACTCAATATTGGTATAAAGTCAATAATATTTACTTGAAAGAAAATAAATTCCTTATCTAACCAGAGAAGAGAAGATTTTGTGTTGATATTTGAACTTGGTTTCTTTAGGATGTGTAGTCTTGAAATCAAGTCGGTAATTGTTAGAGGCAGTGGACACTATTGGTAATTACTCAAAATAATTATTAGCATAAAACCTTACTTGGTAACGAGTAATGGAGAGAGGCTGATAGTTTAAAACGTGAGAAACGGCTCCCTCTGAAATGACGTAGTTTTCGAGAAAGAAGTAATTTTCCATGAATTTGATTTCGAGACCTCAAGTTAAGAATTTGTGATCTCGAAATCAAGCTTCTGAAAGCACACAACTGTGGTGACAAGGATCTTTTTTCTTTTCTTTTTATCTCGCAACTTCGATGACCGATTGAGTTCAAATTTTCACTGGTTTGTTATTATATGTATATGTTGAGATACACCACGTGGGAAGACTGGTCTTTGACAATTACCAATAGTGTCCAGTGTCTTTAAGCACAGTGTAGCTATGGGGACGGTAAACACATCCTCGATCCCAGTATGTGTGTTGAGTCTGTGGCAATTAGAGCTGCTGATGACGGACCTTGCCACGCACTACCTACGACCGTTGCATGAACGATAATTGCACTGTGACTGTTGCATGAACGAGGCAGTATGCGTTTGGGGCAGCGCCAATGACTTGTCATCAAGTCTATTGGATGTGTTACATAACGCACGGACGATCGTTGTGTCCTTTTACAACTTTGTGGTTTTTTGGTCGCTGGTCTTGACCGTAGTCAGAAAAAGCCAAGGGACCCATGCTAATGCAAAGCAGAGGTACATTTCACATGATGTGGACTTGACAAGGTTGCATTCTTAGGCCCATGGACCCCTGCTTATTTTCCTTGTGTAAAAACGGCTTTAGAATACAGTCATTTAAAAACTAGTTGGTGTAACAGAATCTTTCCTCGCCTAGAACCCTGGTTCGAATCCCACCGGGGGCACTACATGGATTGGGTTTTCAGTTCCTACAAGACTGCGTGGGTTTTTCCTGAAACAATTCTTTTGGTTTAATTTTTTTTTTTTTTTTTACCCATACACCGATGTGTATTAGCACTGTATACTCAGTGCTCTCCCGAGTCCTGTGAAAAAATATCACAGGCATGATGCTCGGGTGGGATTCGAAACAACGACCCTTGCAATTCTAGAGCAGTGTCTTACCAACTAGACTACCGAGGTTGCCCGGTAGCAATTCTTTTGGGGTTTTCCTCCCACATCTTGAAGACACTGGACACTACTGGTAATTGTCAAAGACCAGTCTTCTCACTTGATGTATCACAACATATGCATTTAAAATAGACAACCTGTGAAAATTTGAGCTCAATTGGTCGTCGAAGTTGCGAGATAATAATGAAAGAAAAAACACCCTTGTCACACGAAGTTGTATGCTTTCAGATGCTTGATTTCGAGACCTCAATTTCTGAATCCGAAGTCTTGAAATCAAATTCGTGTAAAATTAATTCTTTCTCAAAAACTATGTCACTTCAGAGGGAGCCGTTTCTCACAATGTTTTACACTACCAACCTCTCCCCATTACTCGTTACCAAGCAAGGTTTTATGCTCATTAATATTTTGAGTAACCAAGAGTGTCCACTGCCTTTAAACTGAAACTTCCTTCCCAGTCTTTTCTCCATTAGCCTTTTTGAGATATTGTGGACACGGGAGGAGTGCACCGTTTGGTTTTGGTTTATAAAGACAAATTTTCTCTAAATGTTTTTTTTTTGCGAGTGTTTGTGATTATAGTTCACTGTTCTGAGAATCCTTGGCTTTAAAACCAGAAGTAATTAAATGAAACTGCAGTTTGTCGAAAAAAGAAAACGGAGAAATTGAAGGAATTAAAAAAAAAAAAACCTTAGGGAAACTGAGTGGGTAAATTAGCTTCCAACTGTCACCCCTGAAGAAAGGTAATGAAAAAATAGGGAAACCGGCAACATTAGGGCTACATAGAGCCAGCACGGTAAGGGGGAGGTCAATGGTTCAAGTCCTGCTCTAGTCCTTTTTGCTTTGCATAACCCCAAAGTTTTGTGTTTTTCTCCATTTTTGCTTGACTGATTATTGTATAGAATCAAACTCTTGAACCTTGCAAAAGGCAGTGATACAAAAAGGACAAGAAATAGGTTGCCCACGACACAGTCAAATGGAGAGAGAATGTTACTTTTTATTTTTTGTATTTATTACACACCCAACAGCATAACCAATGTCCAATAACAGAATGGATAGGAAACAAGAAGAAATGTTCAGTTTTAGATGTGGGAGGAAAACCCACGCAGTAAGATAGGTACTGAAAACCCAATCCACATGTGCAAGGCTCGAGGTGGTATTCGAACCGGGTCCACAGAGGTGAAAGACAGGGAAAGAAACCACAGAGCCAACCTGAAGGCTCCGGTCTGAGGTGGTATTCGAACCGGGTCCACAGAGGTGAAAGACAGGGAAAGAAACCACAGAGCCAACCTGAAGGCTCCGGTCTGAGGTGGGATTCGAACCGGGGTCCACAGAGGTGAAAGACAGGGAAAGAAACCACAGAGCCAACCTGAAGGCTTCGGTCTGAGGTGGGATTCGACCCGGGTTCACAGAGGTGAAAGGCAGGGAAAGAAACCACAGAGCAAACCTGAAGGCTCCCGTCTGAGGTGGGACTCGAACCAGGATCCACAGAGGTGAAAGGCAGGGAAATAAACCACAGAGCAAACCTGAAGGCTCCGGTCTAAGGTGGGATTCGACCCAGGGTTCACAGGGGTGAAAGGCAGGGAAAGAAACCACAGAGCCAACCTGAACTCTCCGGTCTGAGGTGGCATTCCAACCGAGTCCACAGAGGTGAAAGGCAGGGAAAGAAACCACTGAGACTCCCTGAGTTACAGCCTCATGTCCCTCAAGCAAAGAGGTAGGTATTGGTTACACTAAAATAAAATAAAACTAGATTTTGATACCTCACAAAAACTAGGTGTTCGAAAACAAAATAATAATAACAACCGCATTTTTATAGCACCTAACAACTCCAAAAGAAAGTCACTAAGCGCTCAGAGGAACAAAAAAAAAGGTTATGTATACGAAAAGTTTGTTGACATCACAAAACAAAAACTCTCCATCGAATCAATTGATTTGATCTCGCAACCCTTTTTGTATTGACTATTTAAAACACTTTCAAAATAGGGCACTTTTATTAATTTGATTCACAATACAGTTTGATTAAACGCATTTTGACACCTCATGACACAACTTCTCCTGAATTAAAGTCTTAAGTTTCAAGATGATACAAGCCTCGCAGCTACGCAAAGCTCACCTTAAAGGTTTTTTTTTACACAAAATAGTTTTAAACCTCACTCTTTTCCTTCACCCAATCCCTTCTACCTATCCTATCAATTGTAGCTACTGTACAAAGTGTATGCTTTCTGACCCCATTCATGTATTTCCACTTCACTGCTTATGTTTCATTTAGTTACCTGTTCATGTTTGTGTGTTGTCATTGAGCCTTACAGAAAGACTCTGCAAGGGTCGAAACGTCAGGCCATTAACTCTTTTTGCATTTAAAAAAAAACCCAAACTATACTCTTATTAATTTGTGTTTTTACCAATATCCACTGATGTGTGTTAGCACTGCATACTCCGTACTTTCCCCGAGTTCTGTGAACAAAATCACAGGCATGTAACTCGAGCGGGATTCGAACCCGCGACCCTTGCATTAGACCGATCCATTAAGCTCCGCCCCATTGTATATTGACCAATCACAACACAGCGAAGGTTTAACACTACGGTCAGACATGCGTGTGCGTATCTTGGCGCGCACGGCAGAGTTGTGCAGAAAGGCATTGGAGAGCCCCACGTGTTCTTGCTCACACGTGCGTCGTGGGCGGAGCCTACTGGATCGGTCTATTCTAGAGCAGTGTCATTCCAACTAGACCACCGAGGTTGCCTGGTGGCTATAGAGGCAGTTTGAATCATTTGTTTTTAGCAGCGGGTACCCCATACTTTCGTTCGTAAATTAATACAGTATTTTAAAAACAAATTTAGATCATCAAGATACTATGAGTGTTTAAGACACTATTGGTAATTACTCAAAATAATTTTTAGCATAAAACCTTACTTGGTAACGAGTAATGGGGAGCTGTTGATGGTATAAAACATTGTGAGAAACGGCTCCCTCTGAAGTAGCATAGTTTTCGCGAAAGAAGCAATTTTCCACAAATTTGATTTCAAGACCTCAGATTTAGAATTTGAGGTCTCGAAATCAAGCATCTGAAAGCACACAACTTCGTGTGACAAGGGTGTTTTTTCTTTCATTATTATCTTGCAACTTCGATGACCGATTGTGCTCAAATTTTCACAGGTTTGTTATTTTGTGCATATGTTGAGATACACCAAGTGAGAAGACTGAAAACTGGCAGTTTGAAACATATGTTTTTAGCAGCGTGTACTGCATACGCTTGATCGAAAATTCATACAGTATATCAAAAACAAATTTAGATTATAAAGATACAACTTTGATTGTTTAAGACACTATTGGTAATTACTCAAAATAATATTTTTGATAAAACCTTACTTGGTAACGAGTAATGGGGAGCTGTTGATGGTATAAAACATTGTGAGAAACGGCTCCCTCTGAAAGAGCAGTTTCCAAGAAAGAAGTAATTCGTGTGACAAGGGTGTTTTTTCTTTCATTATTATCTTGCAACTTCGATGACCGATTGTGCTCAAATTTTCACAGGTTTGTTATTTTGTGCATATGTTGAGATACACCAAGTGAGAAGACTGATCTTTGACAATTACCAATAGTGTCCACTGTCTTTAATGAACAAAAACAATGGCTCTGACCGAACCCCCTAAAAAATAAAGGACAGGTTCATAAGCATAGTCTAACGCTGAAGCATAACAAGATTTTATTCATTTGAAGTTTCACATTAATTGAGACGCTAAACATAAAATAAAAATGCAGACATAAAAACTGATCCCCAAACAAAAAGTAAGTTCAAGGTGCATTTACCAAGCATTCAAGATTATTAAATCATCGTCATGACACTTTGTGTCCCTGAGCAAGACACTTTACTATAGTTGCTTCTCTCCACCCAGGGGTATAAATGGGTACCTGTGAGGGCAGAGATGGTCCTTGTGATTGATTTAGCCGAGTAACATATTTGTTGCACAAGCCTGGGTATTCCCCAGGGAGCTTAGAAGGCCCAGTGACCAGGGGTAGTTATGTTGGAGCGTCATGAGCGTCACTGCGTGACGGACCTGAGCGCTATATAAGAAGCCATTATTATCGTGACATGTTCCCTGTATCAATAGCAAATCACAAATAGTGATTGCAGAAAGGTGCCAGACTATTTGGTTTGGATTCAATGATGTAAATCATAAGACCAGACGGCTGCATTTCTAATGACTATGAACCAGCCTCGCTACCATGGGTAGTGCGCTGTATCAATGAGTGTGTTCAATTAGCTTTCCTGTGTTGACCCCGCGGTGCTCATTTGGGTGAGCCCCTGACAAGAGCTAACCGAACGATCACTCACCCTTCTTGGTGACGTCATGCACCTCGGGCCAGCCCTAAAGTGTTCCACTCCACAAGCAGGGCACTTGGGGCTGACACGGGTGAGCCCCTGGAATGACGTCAAAGCTAAGCTAATCTAACGCATCCAATACCTCTCGCCACTAAACCCCAGAAGGCATTATGGAAAAGTTCTGTTAAACCCTTTAGAGACCACAGCGGCCACAAATGGCTTTTCTAAAATGTCCAGAGCGACCACGAATGGCTGCAAGTTTCTATCTAGTCCACTGAACTGAAAAGGTCAAGGCAAAAGTCATGACCTGAATTCACACTTTCTGATGTCAGGTTCATGTCAGGTTCATGTCGGTTGCACTGATTAAGGGTCCGCAAGATAAGAGTCAAATCAGCAAGACCAAGTGTCAAGAAAGCAAGACTAGGGTCTAGTAAGCAATACAAGGGTCAAGTTAGTAAGACTAGGTTCAAGTTAGTAAGACCAGGTTCAAGTTAGTAAGACCAGGGTCAAGTAAGTACGACCAAGGTCAAGTAAGAAAGACCAGAGTAAAATCAGTGAGACCAGGGTCGAGTCAGCAAACCCTGGGTCAATTTAGCAAGACCAGGCTAACTCAGGTTGGCTGCACCAGTCCAGGGTCAGCATGACCAGGTTAGGATCAGCATGACTTGGTTAGGGTCAGCATGACTTGGTTAGGGTCAGCAAGATTGAGTATAGACCAGTATGAATCAGGTACAGATCAGCAGGACTCAGGTCGGGTCAGTGGTCAGATGACTGTACTACAGGTACAAACCACCATTTCCGAAGTGCAATGAGGGAACTTTTACAAGTGTATCAATTAGACCACGATAAAGGCTTGTTCAGTCTGATTGCAATGCTACTTTCTCCGCTTCATCGGCTCATAATATCTTTTAGTTTTAAACTACAATGGATTTTTCTCCATTACCGTGGAAAATATGTAAAACAAGCTTTTCAGTATCAACATGAAACAACAAAGTAGTGATTTTCGTTTTGTTTACCCTTACTTTAAAATCTATGAGCACTATACATGCATTTTGGTAATAAAATAAATTGTAATAAACTGGGAGAGACTGCAGGGTCACTTCTAAACGCTGCAGTGGGTCATTGCCCAATGCACGGCTTAAGCTGATTCACCATAACATCAGCGCTATAACTTCCTATGTATAAACCAAATCCACCCTCTGAAAAGCCACAACGATTTTTTTCTTCAAAATGGCGGTAGGCAAACTCCACGACACCATACGACACTGTCGCTTGACAATTATCAAGAGGCCATTCTGAGGTTCTGCTTCGTTCCTCTTGTTGTTGTTGTTGTTGTTGTTGTTGACATTGAACATCCGTATTTCTTCGGGTTCACCATTTTCGGTTGCCATAGGAGTTGAATATTTGGTCTGCGTCCGGGGCACCCTTTGGGTGATGGAACTTGGATTTGCGTTCCTTGGTGACCACTGGAACCGGAATCGCAGGCTTCTGGATCTGTGACATCATTTCTGTAACGAAAGGATTAAAGGGTCGATATTTTTACTTTGCTAGTTGGTTTAGCTGTTACTTATGCTCATTTATGCCCAGTAGAAAATTGTTAAGCAATATTCTTTTTACTAAAGCAGCTGTATGAAATTGGGCCCAGGTGTTTTGAAACATTAACATAGTTCCAAGAGTCTGGATAAAATATCATTATTATATTATATATTTCTGATAATGAAATGTAAGGATGCCCCTCATAAGTGAACTTAATCACTGTAACCCGCATGCTTGAGGAAACTTGTAATTTCCCTAATTGCTAGGTGAACCAGAAACACTGGAGTTTACATGTACATGTACATCTAGTCTTCTACGTGTTCGTCTTTAACTGTTCGGGTTCTTTTAAGTGAACTCCCAATCCCTACGGCTTAATGTCCCATCCGAAGGAAAAAAACAATTATGGTAGAGGATACAAGTCCAACGACTGGGACTTGAACCTACACTGAGGTCCTTAAAAGGACATGTTGCCTTGGATCAGGCGAGTTGGTCTATATAAAGTCTTGATCTATATTATGGGTAGAACGATGTTTTAAAAGTTGGATATAACAATCCATGCAAGTATGCCTTGAAATTGAATGGTTTTCCGTTTACGTTGCTAACTAACACGGTCGGCCATTTTATGTAGGACAAAATTTGACTCCACAAATTGGCGTGCCTTGTTAGGTTGTTCTTTTTTTTTTTTTCTTTTTTTTGGGGGGGAGAGGGGGCGTGGCCTGACCTTGATAATCTTCCTCCTCCTGTCTGTCATTGATGTTCAGAGTCAGTTCCTTCAGTCTCTTCTTCTCAGCGAGTGCCAACTTAAGACAATAAGACAAATTACACAAGAAGACATCTCATTAGAAGTGTATTGAGTTCATTGACGATATATTTTAAATTGTCTACTTAAAGGTAGAGTCATACTTTGGTAATGACCTCGAAAAGTACTTTGGAGTAATTTCTATCTAAAACCCTCTATATTAACATAGTTATGAAAATAAGCAAGTTTTAATTAATTTATTTATTTATTTGGTTAATAAAAACAATAATACTAATAAAACACTCTATACTGGGTCTGGTACATACAAATGATCAAAAGCGCATAGCATATTTTAAAATGGACATAATGGAACAACAGATACAAGAAACAAGACTGGTCACCAGGCTAGTGCCCAAACCACAGTATGAGGATAAGTTTGTACTCCAACTGGGAACTAATAGTTACTTATTACATAGGCCTATCCCTGCTTAGCATCTGCAATGTTTTGATAAAGAATCTAAACTAACTAGCAAGACAACCATAAAAGTATACTTTGAAAATAGTTATTTGCACTGGCAAAAAAAACAGTTATTCAATAAAAGTTACAATACACAAAATATGACTCTGAAAGAGAAAAATAGTAATACAGATAATTTACAAAATCAAAAAACAAATTGTAAATGGCCTCTAGTTCGACCCTAGCAGAGTCTTTATTAAAGGTTTAATGACAGGAGCAGTCAAGTGGAAATAGTGAAAAATAGAAGAGATTTGGAAGCTCACAGAAGGAGACAGGAAGGGGGGGGAAGGGGCGAGAAGCTAGTTTAAAAAAGGGGATAGATTTAGCTAGTAAGATAACATTTATTGTCCACATTTTAATAAAATATGGAAATTTAGATTTCATAAAATGCATCAGCTGAATTGTAATTAAATTTACAACAAATGTGTTTAAAAAGGGGGGGGGGAAGCACAATGAAATAACAACAAAGATTGTACAATGGTTTGAAACAAAAAGATATACAACAAGAAATTCTTAAATTGCACAACGAAGTAAGATTCAGCCTCCTTAAAAGTTAGCATGGTAAAGTACAACAAATATAACAACTGAAAGCAAAAGACAAAATCTTGATATTTATAATAATAACAACATAAATAGACTTATATAGATATACATGTAGAGCACATATTTACCAAATGTACTCAAGGCAATTGAACAAACGTAATCATTTCAAGACAGGATTTTCCATTTGTTAAACTATGAGAACAAATTATGCAGCACCTTATAAGAGCTTTATACAAGGTGATGTGGTGCATTTAGCAGCCACCGCCAGAAACACCGGGGCAAACCCCTTCTCTTAGTGACAAGTGTAACTGGGTTCTTTTACATGCATGACATGAAACACAGGACCAATGACTTTACGTCACATCCGAAGGACAAAGCAGTATTGGTAAAGTGTCTTGCTAAAGACAAAAGTGTCAAGATCAGGACTCAGACCCACACTCTGCTGATCAGAAAGACCAGGGTCAAATTTCATAGAGCTGTTTAAGCACAACAAAGTTGAGCTTACTTAAATAAGGTTACCAGCCAAACTACCACGAAACATGTAGAATGTTTGACTGGTACCCTGTTCATTTCTGCTTAACACACAACTGTTAAGCTTTTTTTTCAGCTTAGGCAGTTCTATCAGACAGGGTCCAGAGCTTGAGTCCAGTGCTATTAACTGCTCGGCAAAGACACATGAAAAAGGAGCAGCCTTACCTGTTCTCTGTTTCTAAGATTAGCGGCAAGTTCTGAGGATTTGGGAACCTCAAACTCGTGGTAGTGTTGCTTGTTGCCGCGACGCATCATCAGCACAAAGTTAACGGACGTCGCCTGTTCTTCTTCCTCCTCTTCCTCTTGGGAGTCTGGGTGGAAGATGTCAAAGGTCGCCTTCTTAGGGCGTGGCCGGGCATGGGCGGGAATAGTGATGTCTTGCTGGGGCACCTTGACGGCTTCCACTGTCCGTTGCTGGAATTAGAGAAAGGGGGGAATTAAACAAATTGGTGATTGCAATAAAACTTTAACTATTAATTGATGTTCCTTCGTTTCATTTATGTCATTTCTTTTATTAGTTCTAGGTTAAGAGAAGCCAAGGATTCTCAGACAAGTATCACTATAAAGAACCCATTAATATTTAATTATAATAATTCTACCTGAACACTGTCTGATAGCATCTTGTCAAACTCTGTGGTGAAATCTTCATCTTCGTCGCACTTGATGAACTTAGGACCTCCGGTTAACATGGTCACCTGTAAGAAGAGACAAGTTATCCAATGGGCCGATTTCATAAAGCTGTTAAGCAGAAAATACTGCTTCGCAATCTTTTGTTGAGCAAAAAATGAGTGGGGCACCAATTACACCAGCTAACTTTGAACGCTGACCTACGGTCAGGGAGATAATTCAGAAAAATTCTGTTTTGTTGGTAAAATTACAGTTCGTCTATGATCTGTTTCTCCTAGCATCAGAATGCATGCTGTGCGTACGCGCTTGTACGTTGATTACTGCACAGTGGTTTAAAACTCTACGGGACCCAGACATCGACAAATTTCAGTACAATAATCGGTCAAAATACCTTTATAATATATATCTCAAGCATGTCTCAATGTCATCTTTAAGCACATAAATCTTAGTTGTCCTCTAAATATACAATTTACTCCATGTCATTATTCATATACTTTGTGGTTTATAATTGATAAATAAAGAGAAAGTACGCCCTCTTGTTGCTCTTTTATTGAATATTTTAAATCAACAGAGGGCGCTATATTTTCTGTGCGTAAACCAACAGTGTTAAGCGATGTATTTTGTTTAAAACAGCATCCTGAAAAAACCTCATTTTGGAGAGTGAAACCTTGGAGTCGCTAATGGGGAGTTTTATACTATTGACCACGAAGGGTTGTCGTCGCACATTTTCAAAATCCGCCATTAACGGCTTGGATAAAATGCAAAAAGTATGTAATAAATTGTACTATTTTGAGACATTTTGTCGAAGATTTCAAAGCATTTTTGTAAGTACATGTGTGTTATTTTCTACAGCTCAAAATGTTACATATAGAGGTAATTTTAAAGCAATATTTTTTTCTCAAACAATTTTTTTTATGCCTTTGCAGATACATTTTAAAATATTAAGATGTGTGATTTTTACTTTATAAACTTATATCATGTTTTATTTTCAAGTACGCGCTAATCCTCCAATCAGATTGGCAGAATGGAGTGGTGATAAAAACCTATATTGCACGGCTAATATCACTACCATGCGTCTTGTGTGTTCTATGTCACGCGCCAAGTTTGCTTGAAGATAAATACGTTATCACACGCGCGCTCGTGGAAATACGAAAAATATAGCGCGTCTGCGTCCCATACCCATATCCGTCCCATATTCCATATCGTCCTTCGGCCTCGTTGGATATGGGATGCAGAAGCGCTATATTTTTCCGTATTCCACTCACACTTGTGTGATAACTTATAATATTACGAACTACAATTCCTAAAAAATTTGGTAAAAAAATATAAAAATTCGGACCCGATGTCTAGGTCTTAAACCACTGTGTACTGGTGTTTTTATTGCATTATGCGTAAGTTAGCACCAAATGAAACGCTAATGCGCCGTGCCTATTTTTAAACACTTCTACCCGTGTATATATTTATCAACCATTAAAACACCCCCATGTGACGTGCTCTCCACCAATAGGAGTAGCGAAAATATCTTGGGGATTTATGAATACTGATTATGACGAGAGTGATTTTGATCTATTCTATCTACTCACCGTATCATCATCCTCAGTCTCACCAGCAGAATCTAAAGCCATGTGATCATCAATGTCCAATCCCTGCAAGTAGAGACACATCAAACACAACAACCCATTACAAGAACATTTAATAATAATGAGAATAAATAAGTTAAGTTAAGAAAAATACCAAACAATTTAAGATAAACAGATAATAAGAAGCATAGGAAAATTACAAACGTCCAATAATACTGACATATAGTAATAATGTATAATAAGTTGTTTAGGTAAGAACAAAGACAAATTGACTGACGACCTCCCGATTAACGAGCCGGTGCTCTACAAACTGAGCTATCTAGCCCTATGTTGGCGGTCTACCTATTTTGTCAATATCTTTGATGGGGGGGGGGGTGCCAGTCAGAAGACAAATAACCATTAGTAATTCCTGGCACTTCTGTGCCACAACTTCGTTCGTAGAACGTCTGGTCGCTATTGCGCTCGTTACTAGTTTTGCGCATGCGCGATCATATCCCATGGAACTCCGTATCCGCCAGAGGGCAGTATAGAACTATTAGCTGCGATGTAGCAAGGGATCACACCAAGTTTACCGGGATTCGAACCCTCACCCTGATGATTCAGCCACCAGAACTCGAGTCCGGTGCACTTAACGGCTTGGAGCAAGTTCGAGTGTGCACAATGGTTAACCAGAGGTTAACCATTTGCACTCGAACCCAGGCAGGTCGACCATTGGTGGACTACTGTGGTCGACCATTTAGAACCAGCCATGGTTTTTTTCACTGGTCCCAACAGCATGTTCCATTCTAACATGTGTAAAGTGCAGAGGGGAACCAGTGGCACTATAGCAAAAAGGCGGAAGGTTGACTAGACTTCCAAATGAGTCGATCGAGTAAGTGCGTCACTGTGCATGTTCGCATGTTCATTGCTGGTCAGTCGTCAACCACAGGTTGACTGAATGTGCCAACTCGAACTTGCTTCTGGCCACGACACGCCACAAATATACAAATAAATGCTACAAATTCAGTTTATAAATATTTCATTTGTGTGATTTGCAAGCTTACCTCATCGTCTCCGGTGTTCTGACTCTGCCCTTGACTTTGACTGTTGTTGGTGTGTCCCTCTCCGGTATGTTGCATTCCCCTGCGACTCACGCCGTCTGCTTCTGAGTCAGAATCTGAGATCTCTTCATCTTCATTGATGCTGGTGAAATCCACGGCCGGCTCTGAAATCAGAAAACAATTCTTCATTTTTTAAAAATGTGACCTCTAGGCACTGACCTATGACCAGACCTGTGAGTGGGTCATGAAAAAAAAAAGCGGAAAACCATTGTTCTGATTTTGGGCCATCGGGAAACTTGTCTGGTTTTGGGCCAGCACTACGAACATTAAAAGGCCTTTAAAATGCAGCGTAGACAAAATGTAAATGGAACGTAAGGCTTAATGTCCATCCGAAGGACAAAGCAATCATGGTAAAGTATCTTGCTCAAGGACACAAGTGACTTGTCCAGGACAAAAATCCACACTCTGCTGATCAGAAACACCAGAACTCGAGTCCGATGCTTTTAACTGACCGGCCACAAACAAAAAGATGAAGTACAATACATGGGGAGACTTTTGAGACACTGGCGGTGGCAGACATAGCGGTAATTTTTTCAGCTATGAGAGTGTGCGCACATGCTCAGTATTGCGCACTTAGATCTGGACACACGCAGAACTGTGAAAAAGGACCGTCTCCATTGCCCTCGCAGGTACCCATTTATACCCCACGGTGAAGATAAGCAAGTATAGTAAAGTATCTTGCTCAAGGACACAAGTGTCCTGACCGGGGTTTGAAACCACACTCCGCTCTTAACATCTCGACTACGACACCCGGAGTGCTTGGCCATGCTTGGCCATGCTTGGACAGTCTTCTCCAACAAATTCTAGATATACACATCTTGATAGAGCAACCTACCTGTTGGATTGATGGTTTTATTCTCATCACCTTCAGTTATGATCCCAAGAGAATGTGATCCCTGCTGCTGGCCGTTAACTGAAGCTAGTGCCATCGGCAACACAGCTCCTGTTTTGGGGTCAACAATAACCTCAAATTAATTCAATTGTCCATAATTTGGGGTTGAACAAAGACAAATTTACTACAGCGGGACTTTAATCTGCGACTAATGTAGGATTGAAACTTTGCATGGTAGGAGTATATAGCTAATAGGTATAATAATATCGAAGTATAACAATGTGATAGCACTCGTATCTACCAAAAAATGTACTCTAGGCACTGAGCATATACAACCCAGGTCAAAATTCCAGTTGAACCTAGTTAACTGGGGTCAACTGGTTCAACTGGATAGTGACCAAACTCGTCCATTTTCCATATTAACCAACTGGTTTGGACTAGGTTGTACTGTGTTCAACTAGGTTGAAATTATAAACCAGTTAGTCTCTGTCCATTTTCCATATTAAACCAACTGGTTTTAACTGTGTTTAACTAGTTTAACAACTGGTTTCAACTAGTTCCAGTTAAACCCAGTTTAACTAGGTTCAACTAGAATTTTGACCTGGGAAACTTTCAGAAAAAATATATTATTGCAGTGATGGATTCTGAGACCCAATTATGTAGCACCTTATAAGGGTTTCCAGCCTGGAACACCGGGCAAACGCCTTCTCTTTTCGATAAGTGCACTGGGTTCTTTTACATGCGTTACACAACACATGGGACCGACGGCTTTACGTCCCATCCTAAGGATGAAGCAATGGCTTAGTGTCTTGCTTAAGGACAAAAGTGTCGCAGCAGGGGATTCGAACTAAGCTTGGGCGGTCCCTTCGGTTACCCGGTTCTACCCGGTTCCAAATTGAAAACCGGACTTGCGGTTCCACTCTTCTGTGGAACCGGGTACCCGCTTTTGTCGGTTCCGATTTTAAAAGACCGAGTCCCAATTATAAAAGGCTCTGTGGAGCCGATCCTGCGACGAACCGGCTCTAGAAATTGAGGCTTGATGTTGAAAGCGGTGACCGCAGATACAGTGTGCAAAGGCTTCAAGCCGACATGAGTATCAACTATCACATGTGGCTGCATACACAGTGCACACACATAGGCATCTTCTACAACCACCACATGTATGCATGTACATGTCATGCATATACATGTACATGTATAGACAGCACGTTGTGATTGGCTGCCGATATATCCATATTCATAAAAGCTTGCCCCATGCACAAAACACACAGTGCTGTATGTATGTATGTATGTATGTACAGGCATGTACAGGCATGTACAGGCATAGTACACTTGTATGTACAGAGACGACACACTGCATGCACTACGGATGTACTGCACTACGGATGTACTGCACTACGGATGTACTACACTACGGACATACTGCTACACAACGATCGTACTGCCGGCTAAATCAAAGACTTGTTTAAATGCAGGGAAAATAGGTGCTCGGTGGCACGATGTCTGATCATTGGGGTGGGTATTCTGGTATTTTCTTTAAAAATAGATCGGCTCCAATTGTGTGTGTGAGCTCGGAACCGATGTCTGATTAACTTGGTTATTTTCAGTTAAAATAGATCGGCTCAATTGTGTGTGTGTGAGCTCGGGACGGGCGGCTTATGTTTTATATTGAATTGGAACCGGGTATGTCTCAGAACCGAGCTTTTTTTCGGAACCGGAACCGAGCCCCAAATTTCTGGAACCGCCCAAGCTTAATTCGAACCCACACTCTGCTGATCAGAAACACCAGAGTTTGAATTTGGTGCTCTTAACCACTCGGCCACATTTACGCATCATCATGCATTAAAGTATAGGACGTCCTTAGCAACACCCTTAACAACAGCAGCAGCCGTAGCCAAAACCGCCAATTTTGGTTTGGCCTAAGTCTCTATAAGCCTGTGGCAAGATTTTAAGTATGGTATCCTGACTTAGCTTTACCTAGTTTTTGGACTTGTTCTTTCTCCAGCTCAGTCACAGCCTCACTGGCCTCGTCCAGGGTGGAGTAGATGAGCAGTTTAGGCCTCAACGTCTCCAGGGTGTCTGCCAAGGCGTTGTCTACATCCAGAGGGAACGGGAGCTGTGGGTTCCAGATTGGGAGGCTGCGCTTGTACATGATGTATTGCTACAAACAGAGGAAAATAATCAAATAGAATAATCTACAGTTGAGTTTAGATTCTCTACAAACTTAAGTAAATAGTTCAACTTGAAAATTACTGTCTTTCCAAACTGAAAGATAGCATGAAGTGCAACAAAACATAGCGGAAAATATGTTATCTTTCAGTTTACAATAACATTTTCCAGCTAAGAAAAATTAATTTAGTAACACAATTTATTATTAGCTGAGCAAACTGACGTTATACTCGATAATGTCGATAATGTTGCCTATCTATTTTGTACAACGATCATAAAATGTGACCAACCGTCGTATACGAAATAAGATAGACTAACTAGTTTTGTTACTATTGAGAAATCCAATTCATTGAAACTTTGTAACCAATGGGGGAATAGTTTAAGTCAGAGAATGGACTCTAAAGTGTAGATTTGTGAATACAATGTACTCGCCCATGAATCTACACTTTCGCGTGCATTCTCCTTAACATAATAGTGGCTTCTTAGTGCAACTCTTCAGCCAAAAAAAAAATAAAAATGTGGAAAACTACAACAAGCTTATTGTAACATTTTCCTATTGATCTTGTGAAACAAACAGAAGCTAGCCATCTATTGGGCCCTTACAGCGTCTATTGTAACCCACCTGAAAGTAGACCAGAAAGCAGTCCAGTTTCTTCTTGCTGGTACCCCTATCGAAGAACTGTCCGCAAGTATCCAGGAGGGTACAGACCAGCCGGAGGCGGAACAGATGCTCAGGAGGATCCAGGGGATTGTAAGCTCCTGAGATGGATAACAGAAATTCTAAATCTTAAGGTCTTGAAATCAAATTTGTAGAAAATTACTTCTTTCTCGAAAACTACTCCACTTCAGAGGGAGCCGTTTCTCACAATGTTTTATACTACCAACCTCTCCCCATTACTCATTACCAAGTAAGGTTTTATGCTAATAATTATTTTGAGTAATTACCAATAGTGACCACTGCCTTTAAAGCCATTGGACACTTTCGGTAAACAGTATTGTCCAAGGCCCACACTTCGTGTATCACAACTTTTGTATAAAATAACAAACCTGTGAAAATTTAGGCTCAATCGGCCATCGCAGTCGGGATAAAATAACGGGAACACCCGCCCTTGTTTCCGCACGTTTCGCCGTGTCATGACATGTGTTTAAAATAAATCCGTATTCTCGATATCGAGAATTTATATTGTTTTAATGTTTTCTCAAAAAGTAAAGCATTTCATGGACTAATATTTCAAGGGGAGTCTTTGACCATTACCTTCTGTAAACCCTGTAAGTTATTTGTAAATCTGTGAACTTTTTTTTTCTTTCTGTTCCGAAAGTGTCCAATGGCTTTAAAAGAGAATTTCTGGTGTACATTCTATGAGCAATAATTCCTTACCATCTAAAGAGATTCCAAAGCGAATCACTGAGTACAAGGTCTTGAAGATAACCGCCGACTCTACCATACGATAGTTGTACAGCTCACCGAGGAACTTCACCATGGAAACACGACGCTGGTTGTACTTAGCATGGTTAATCTGTAACAGGATATTTTGTTCAGAGAGTTTTTACCATTTTAGTTTAATCTACAAATACTTGCTTTTAAAAGCTTATCAAAGAAAGTTTGCTGAGGGTGTTTGAAAAAACCATAAATTAAGTCATAAAATATATGAAGGCAGAAGAACATGTCTTCTGGAAGTTACAGGGACCTGTTGCCTTGGATCGGGCGAGTTTATCTATGAAAAGCGTTTGAAATCATTTGTTAGAAGGTAATATGGCCTGCTATTTTGTGGAGT
Organism: Asterias amurensis; assembly: GCF_032118995.1. Classification (NCBI taxonomy): domain Eukaryota; kingdom Metazoa; phylum Echinodermata; class Asteroidea; order Forcipulatida; family Asteriidae; genus Asterias; species Asterias amurensis. Next base: position 19,287,580 of record NC_092649.1, read on the forward strand.
CAAATTTTCGACTCCAGAAAATGGCCGACCGTGTTACATTAGTTTGCAAAGTAAAGGAAAACCGTGCAATTTCGAGGCATATTTGAGTGGATCATTACGTTCTACTTTTAAAACACCTTTCTAACCATATGCATTTTATAAAAAACAGTTACAGAGTACAAACGCTTTCCATAGAAAACTCACCCGATCCAAGGCAACGTGTGCCTTTAACTTGGTGTATACAATTTGTGCCATTGCTAAGCTAATTGGTACGATATATAACTCCATAAGAAAATCTTATAAGCTCCAGACAACTGTCTTTTAAGTCCTAAAAATATAAACTTAGAAAAGGTCTGTGTGGCAACTACTGTAAGTACATATGATAATTTAAAATAACAGATGTTAAACTTGCATCGTTAATTATTATTTTTTTTAATCCACAGTACAGTGATAACTGTGCGAGCTTATAAAGATTAAAAGTTAGTACCCACCTCCATGCCAATTCTGACATCTTCCAAGACAGCATCTACAACCTGTATACCCACATCGTCATGATAGGGTACCAGACCGGCCAGTAAGCTAGCAACACAGTGGACATTATTGAACTTTACGTTCCAGACACTGCTTAGACACTTAGTGATGTACATCTTAGTCTGAACAGAAAAATAAAATCATAATATTAGAATAAAAACCTCGGCACATGGGGCTATGTCATTACAATGAAATATACAAAAATAATATCAGCACAGAAATACTATCGGAATTAGGGGCTTTGTTATAATGACAAAAGCAGGCTAGCAATGGAATAAATGTAAGTAGATCTGAACGGAAAAACAAAATAATGATAATAGAATAACCTTGGCACATGGGGCTTCATGTATGTCATTATGATGAAATATACCAAAATAATATCAGACATAGTATAGATATTAAGGGCTCTGTTATAATGACAAAAGCCAGCTAGAAACAGACTAAATGTAAGTAGATTCGAGGAGATAAGTCTTGAGAAGATCTGAAAGGAGTAAATAGATCTGAAAATAGATGAATAGCAGAGGAATAACTGGTTCATTACAACTGGTAATGCACAAAATACACACATGTGAAATAGACAAAATAGCAGAAATATCAGCGATTAATTTCAATTTGTTATTCATAAATTTTCATGCACACAGTACAAACAAGTCAAATAGATAAATAGTATAATTATCAAGGATAATACACACAAGTTAAATTGGTAAATAGCAGAATGATCAGTGAGTCATTGCAATTTGTAATGCACACAATACAGTAATACACACAAGTTAAATAACAGAAATATCAATGATTTGCAATTTGTTAATACAAAATTGTAGAAATATTAACGAATCATTGAAACTTAAAAAAAACAAGTACAGTAGTTAAATAGCAGAAATATCAATGATATACAATTTGTTATGCACATTATACGAACAAGTTAAATAGTTAAATAGCAAAAATGACATTGATATACAATTTGTTATGCATGTGCACTGTAGTACACACAAGTCAAATAGATGAATAGCAGAAATATCAACAATATACAGTTTGAAATGCACACAATAAACACAAGTAAAATAGATCAATAGCAGAATGATGAAATACAATTCACATGTTACACACAAGTACAATAGATAAATAGCAAGGTATCAACAATTCATTACAGTTTGTAATGCACATACATGTAATGCACACAAGTGTGGAAGTGTCATGGCCGAGCGGTTAAGAGCACCGAATTCAAACTCTGGTGTTTCTGATCAGCAGAGTGTGGGTTCGAATCCCCAGCCGTGACACTTGTGTCCTTAAGCAAGACACTTCACCATTGCTTCGTCCTTCGGATGGGACGTTAAACCGTTGGTCCCATGTGTTATGTAACGCATGTAAAAGAACCCAGTGCACTTATCGAAAAGAGAAGGGGTTCGCCCCGGTGTTCCTGGTCCGATCGGCAGCAAATTGCGCCATAGCACCTTGTAAAACATTACATGGTGCTATAAGAATTAGGTCTCATAATTCAAAAACAGTCCCACATCTTGCAGGAAATACTGTGTTACAGCGCCAGGAGCGTCACTGAGTGACGGACATGTGCGCTATATAAGAAGCCACAATTATTATTATTATTATTATTATAAGTTAAACAAAATCTAGAGGTAGTTCTGAGATAAGAATTTTGATTTCTACTTTGTTACCTCTACTTTGTTCCAGTCCATCTTGCGCAGTTGTTTCAGGACTTTCTCCGTGGTTGTTTTAGACAGATCTCGATAGATGAGCTTGCGCACGTACTCATGTAGGATCGGTCGCTCTTTCATCACTGCCTGATCATTGTGTCAATCAAAAACGAACAAAGAAAAGTTAAAAAGGACAGAAAATTGAAATAATACTCTTTTCTGTTACTCTATGTCATATGAGAGGGCAGTAAAAAAACATTTCATTAAGCCCAATACATAAAACCTGTAAGCACAAAAATGTGCTATAAGCACAAAACAAAAAATTGCTGAGCAGAGACAGGGTACCAGTTACAATACAATAGTGTGTACATTGTTGTACATTGTTCAAACAGAAATATTTGCTAAACAGCTTCATGAAATGTATTCCAACTTGATTTTAGTTATCAATCTTGACATGTTAGATGAAGGACTGGAGGATGGGGTGGGGCGGGGTGGGGGGGGGGGTAGACTTACCTGTTTTACTTCAGGAGGGTTACAATAGAAGAATGTATTCTCAACCATCGTGCTATGCCGCTCTATCAGATGTAGCTTGTTTCTTTTCCGCATCATCAATTCCTGAAAGAGAAACCAAAATACATTGATTGCCGCATTCTCTGTCCCTCGAGAATATGGTTACAAACTATTTCAGAAGTACATGTACCGGAATTGAAATACAACAGCGGTAATACTTATAATAATAATAATAATAATAATAATAATAATAATAATAGCAGTAATAAATAATAATAGTGGCTTCCTATATAGCGCCCATATACATGTACATCAGGTGACGCTCCTGGCGCTATAACATGCAGTATTTCCTGCAAGATGTGGGACTGTTTGAAAAATGAGACATTATCCTTTTATAGCACCATCTAATGATTTACAAGGTGTGGTGGCGCAATATGCTGCCAATCAAACCAGGAACGCCGGGGCGAACCCCTTCTCTTTGCGATAAGTTCAGTGGATTCTCTTACATGCAATCAAAACACATGGGACCTCTGGATCTGGATAAATATTCTCAAGAGAAGACACGACAATGACAAAATTTAAGTTTTAGATGTGGGAGGAAAACCCCAGAGAACTGAATGCCTAAGCAATAATTATTAAGTGTCTTTCTTAAGGAAACAAGTGTCCTGACCAGGACTCGAACGTACGACAATGAAGAAATTTAAGTTTTAGATGTGGGAGGAAAACCCCAAGAATTATTCCAGGGGAAACCCACAGTCAGGTAGGGACTGAAAACCCAATCCATAAAGTGCCCCCGGTGGGATTCAAACCGGGGTCCCAGAGGGGGAAGACTAGGAAAGACACCACTACACCAACCCGACCTTCGGCTTAACGTTTCGTCTGAATGCCTAAGCAATAATTATTAAGTGTCTTTCTTAAGGACACAAGTGTCCTGACCAGGACTCGAACGTACACTCTGCTGATACATACCAATAGAGCCTTGGTGAGAAGGTGCGAGTCTTGTGATCTGTAGAGGAAGCGTCCGCAGCTGTCTAGCAGGTTACACACCATGTCAATGTTATGGTGACGGAAATCCTGAAGAAGTATCTGCAGCAATGAACAACAACATCCATAAAGTTTACATAAAAAAAACCATCTTATATTCACGGCAAGGGTCGTGGGTTTGCATCCCACCCGAGTAACATGCCTGTGATATTTTTTCACAGGACTTGGGAAAGTACTGAGTATACAGTGCTAATACCCATCGGTGTATGGGTAAAAAAATGGATGCAAATTTAACATCTATTATATCTTATATTCTTGTTTATGTTCAAGCCAAAAATAAAATAAACATCAACATTTTGGACTGGTCAGCACTCACTAATTTTTCTTGGCCGATTTCTGTCCAATTGATCAAATTAAAACTTCAGTAATGAACCACAAGGAAAACTGACTACAGAAATTTTAAATAGTTATAAATTGAACAAAGACAAATTTACTTGAACCAGCAACCTCCGGATTCACCTGATCTAGCCCTATGTTGGTGGTCTCCCTATTTTGTCAATATGTTTGTTCGAGGTGCCAGTCAGAAACCATACAACCATTAAACTGCCATGTAGCCAGGGATCATACCCCAATTACGATACGACTTTGGAAGTTACAGCAGAGGGATCACCTCAATGGGACGCAACAATTTAATTGGTATACCAAAAGAGCAGGACTTGAACCAGCAACCTTCGGATTAACCTGCCGGCCCTTTAGCAACTGAGCTGTGAAAGTCTCCATATTTTGTCAATATTGTTGTTCGGTGAGCCAACTAAAAGTAATTCAGTAGGCAGTGATAGGTTGAATGGTTTTAGATGATATTTTTGGCATATCATTAGTAGATCATTTATGTCTTTTTGGGCTTCCTACCGTGGCCAATTTCAAGAAGCTTTTAAGCACAGAAATACTGCCGAGCAACTTTCCTTGCTTAGCAATAAATGAATTAGCACCAGCAACTTTCCTTGCTTAGCAATAAATAAATTGGCACCAGTCTCAAAAATATCAAATTGATGGCGTTTTAGCTGGTAGGCTATTTCTGCTAAGCAAGGTTAGTTTCTGTGCTTAACGAGTGTCTGTTTTTACTAGCCTTTATGAAGTTGGCCCCAGTTGACTTAAGTCATACGTGAAGTGAATTCCAGGTACCAGACTTACCTTAACACACTGCAATGTATCAGACTTAGAACACATTTTGAATTTAGTCAGCTCCCCTGTTCAAAAAATTAAACACACATCATTAGTACACACAGAGGGTCAGAGAATGGTAAATATTCCCCCAAAATTATGACCATAACAATTTACTTGGAGAGAAGCACTGCAGATGTTAATAAGATAAACTATTTTGAGAAAGTTTTTTTCTAAAATGTAAAATGGTTTAGATATTTTTTCATTTAAAAACATTTCAATCTGAAAAATCACGCATGAAGTGTCGTGACCGAGCGGTTAATTAAGAGCACCCAATTCAAACTCTGGTGTTTCTGATCAGCAGAGCGTGGGTTCGAATCCCCAGCCGTGACACTTGTGTTCTTAAGCAAGACACTTAACCATGGCTTCGTACTTTGGATGGGATGCAAAGCCGTTGGTCCCATGTGTTGTTTAACGCATGTAAAAGAACCCAGTGCAGGCACTTATCGAAAAGAGAAGGGGGTTCTCCCTGGTTTTCCTGGCTGTGGCTGCTGTATGCGCCGTAGCACCTAGTAAACCATTACATGGGGTCGATATCACAAAGAGTTAGGACTAGTCCTAAACTAGTCCCAACTTAGACTAGTCCTAGGAGATATACGAGTTGCATGGATAGTCCTAACTTAGGAAGAGTAACTGGTCCTAACTCGAGATAAGACTAGTCCTAACTCTTTGTGAAATCCTCCCATGGTGTGCTAAGGATTAGGTCTAATAATTTCAAAATCTACGTCTCACACACCTCGCATTAAAAATAATTGGCGCTTTGTATCCTTTGGAAAAGGCGTGTTATAAGTACGTTTATTATTATTTTTATAAATCATTTCACTGACTTCTGAGGGCTGGTGTCCAGTCAAGAATGCTGTGACCAGAGATCTGTTCTAAAACGTGGACGAATTAAAATCTTCACGTAAAAATACCGTGACAGTCTTTTGCTGGTCCTCTACGAGGAGTATTTTTACACATAATCAAGGGGTCAATTAATTGCCTCACAACTAAAAAATTCTAAACAAACAATGTGGAGTATTTCTTACCGATAAATCGGACCGTTTTGATTTTGGTCTCGATCATCATCTGGTCTTTCTTTCTCACCTTGTGGGGGAAACAAAAAATAAAAGCACACAATTCAAATACTTAATTTCTGTTAAAGGTGTTATACACAATTGGTAATGAAAAAAAAACCCAACTCTGCTTAAAGGCACTGGACACTATTGGTCATTACTCAAAATAATCGTAGCATAAAAACTTACTCAGAAACGAGCAATGGAGAGCTGTTGATAGTAAAAAATGTAAGAGGTAATTTATCACTAAAATATTTTAATTGAATTAGAGTCTTGAGTTCAAGCATCTGAAAGCACACAGCTTGTGAGGCAAGGGTGTTTTTTCTTCCATTATTCTCTAGCAACTTCAACAACCAGCCAATTCTTTCACAGACTGGTTATTTGATGCATATGTTGAGATACACCAAGTGAGAAGACTGGTGTCCAGTTACCAAAGGTGTCCAGTGCCTTTAAAACAATCAAACGGTTAACAAAACAAAGGTATACTTAGCCTACAAACACAAATACCTTAGGAATTTATTTGTAGTTCAAGTTTTAGTTGTTATTTATTTTTTCACTGTATTCAAGACATTGCTACAAATACATTGTGAAAAAAGAAGAAAAAAATAGAAGAAGAGAAAAACGGAACCAAAAAAAACAAGCTTTCTGACAATGAATGAGTAAGACTTACATGCCACCTGAAGTCAGCTTTGAGTTTTTCGACAAGTTCCGTGCCGATGTCTGGCATACATGGATACAGTGTGGCAACCAGACGAGAGTAGAAGGACAGAAGATCCAATCTAAATCATTATCAAAGACAATCAAATCAAAATTATGAAGGTCAGTTTGAAAGAAAATAGAATTAGCTGTTGCAAAATTCTTACCAACCAAAAGGGTGTCTGGTATAAATACAAAAAAAAGTCTAAATGACAACACAACAAACATAAATAGGTGAATCAGTCTCCTAATGATGACTAGAGCAGGCTAGTCAAAACGTTGAGACCAATTTCAAGAACTGAATCTACGGTAGTGCAGTTATAAGCTAAAGAAGTTGTTCCAGCCAATTTTCTATACCTTCCGCCCAGGTAGTAGATGAAAAGCAGGACAGTTCTTTTCAGAACTGAAAAGTCGTCGGAACATCCAATAAATCTACTCCGCGGTAGTAGCATAAAGCAAGACAGTTCTCTAAGAACAAACTCTACCTGGTAAGTAGATACACACATGGTGCCACCGCAAACCAAATATATTTGAGGTAACTAGAAAATTTACTGTAGCATACAGACAAAATAAAAAATCTCAATATTTGGTAAATTTACCTGGTTCTTGGGACATTGAATAATGCCTTGATCAGTTTACGTCTGTTGATCTTGGTGTTCAAATCCATACAGAACTCAACTGCTGCCTGTTATTAACATCAATATATCAGGTATTAGACACACATGTATGTAATTTGATGATGTACTTCAAAAATATTTATAGAAACCAAAGTCCTTCAAGGCAGTTGACACTATTGGTAATTACTCAAATTAATTCTTAGCATAAAACCTTACTTGGTGATGACTGATGGGAGAGGTTGATAGTATAAAACATTGTGAGAAACGGCTCCCTCTAAAGTGACGTAGTTTTCGAGAAAGAAGTAATTTTCCACGAATTTGATTTTGAGACCTCAGATTTAGAATTTTAGGTCTGGAAATCAAGCATCTGAACTCACACAACTTCGTGTGACCATGGTGCGGTAAGGGTGTTTTTTTTTCTTTCATGAATATCTTACAACTTTGCCGAACGATTGAGCTCAAAGTTTTTTATTTTATGCATAATGTTAAGATACACCAACTGTGAAGACTAGTCTTTGACAATTACCAATAGTGTCCAGTGTCGTTAAGGTAGGGTCATAGACTGGGACTTATCATCATCATTATCATACATTTATTTCATTGCTGTCCATACATTTCACTTTTCAAAGCAAAGTTTGTTCAAGTTTTATGTAATACAAAGTAATTCGTAGTAAATGAAGATAAGTGAGTTTTGATAATTCACAATCATTTTAATTTGATCAGTAATACACATAGTTATAAATAGGCAGCACGACAATTAGGTTTAGGTGAAGCCGAGGCTTTTGTGCCTTAACCTACATGTATTGATAGACAAACAACAGTAGATACTACAGAAGACAAAAAACGTGTACAATACGACAGACTAGACAAACAAAACACAAACAAAACACTTGAGAAAGGCTAATGCAGGAAGGTGAGTTTGTTGAACACTATACGCATCAAGAAGTTTTTTTGACTCACCTTGTCAATGAAGTCTCTATTAACACACTGCGGCAGACGCTGTAGGAAGGTATCCAGGAGAATCTTTTTGCTCATGTTGGTCGTTTTCTCATGCTCCTCCTCCTCTTCCTCCGTATCTATGGCATCGAGATGTAATCATCAGATGAAACTTATCATCTTAAAAGGCAAGTCTTAAGTACATTTTAGTGGCCGAGCAGGCTTGACTCCTTAATTCTGATTGATCGATCCACAGCAAACAAGGAGTGTGACATAAATTTATACTGCATGTCCCATATCACACCCTGCGCATTGTGTGTTCTAACTCTCCCTACTGCGCTTCTGTAAGCCTTTGTGCAAAACATAGGCCTACAGCTTATATAAGAATTAAATGTAAACTCAAAAGTGGCGCATTTGCGTGAAATGCTGATTGTCAAGTAAGTTGCTTGAGGTTTGAAGATAAATATATAATAATATAGCACTCTTGGAAACACAGAAAAAATATAACGCGTCTGCGTGCCATATCCAACTTAGCCTCATTGGATATAGTACTAATGTGATTGTAGTACTGCTTTTTCAGTACTTTTTAAATTTCATAGTGTGTGGTTTTAACTATTGGCTGGTCCATTTTGTGGTTCATATTTTTAGAAATCTTTTATGCTCTTTGTTTTTTTCCACCTCTTTTTTTAGCTATTTTAGTTTGTACAGCGCCTTGGGATCCAGTCATAAAAGGCGCTTTATAAGCTTTATTTATAATTATTATTAGTAGTACGCACAAGCGTTTGGCCTCGTTGGATATGGGACGCAGAAGCGCTATAATTTTCTGTACTCCACTCGCGCTTGTGGGATAACTTATATTGTTATTGCCATAACAATGCAACTAACCGTCTAGATCAGGTTCTGAAGTTGACTCAACCTCTTCTAAGATTATTTCATCTTCTGTGGTGACTTCTTGCTCCTCGTTGGGTGCCGTCTCGGCTGCTTCCGCTTCTTCCGTTGTTACGACCTCAGTATCATCCGTTTGCTCAAGAGCTTCGATATCTGTAAACAAGTTTATTATATAGATGTTAAATTTGCATCGGGGATAAAGAATATTAATTTTGGTTTTAACCTTTAACTGATATGTGTAAGCACTGTATACTCAGTACTTACCCACGAATGTTGTAATTCTAGAGCAGTGTCTTACCAACTAGACTACCGAGATTGCCTGATGGCTAGAGGCAGTTCGAATCCTATAATTAGCAGCAGGCACCCAACAATTTATTAGATGTTTAATTTACTTTAGGATAAAGAATATTAATTTTGGTTTAACCATATACACCCATATGTAATAGCACTGGTTACTCAGTACTTTCCCGAGTTCAGAGAACAAAAATCAAAGGCATGTTACTCGGGTGGGATTCAAACCCATAACCTTTGCAACTCTAGAGCAGTGTCTTACCAGCTAGACAGCCAATATTGCCCGGTAGTTAGAGGCAGTTCAAATCCTGTATTTATTAGATGTTAAATTTGCATGGGGAATACATCAATTTTTGTCTAGTTAACTGAATCCCAACCCAAGTAATATGCCTGTGATTTTGTTTTCTTCACAGAACTTGGGGTAAGTACTGAGTATACAGTGCTAACACACATTGGTTAAAATGTGTATAAAAACCAAAATTAATATTCTACAGAGAAGCCGTGGTACTTTACCAACAAAAAAAGGCCAACAAGCCCTCTTGAGATATGGCGGACACAATGCCACAACGCTTTAAGGTTTGGGTAAATTTGTGCAGTATACACTTAAACCAAACAGTACCCTCCTATCATGTCCTCCATACCTCAAGGCTTATGGGAACACGTCTTATGGAGGAGAAGGGGATAGGGATTACCTTCTCCTAGTTGGGCTAACTCTTCTTGTTTCTCATCGGGGGATCCTTTCTTCTCGCTGTCCTTGAATAAAATCTACGAGAAGACAGAGAGAATCAACAAGTAAAACAAACGGCCATTATACAGTTGTTGCATGCTGCGATGTTTTGTACACCCGACGGGGCAAATGGCATCAGACGCAAAGCCAAGGGTGCTATATTTCTCCCGAGGTTGTACAAAACCCATAGACTCCCATTACATAGTGTGCAGGCATGTATGCTTCATTTTCGAAAGGGCAAGGGCACCAAGAAATTGTTCTCTTTTATAAAGGGCACACTATAAGGAAACTGTAAAATTTTACTGTAGCATTTCAAGAGCACCAAGGCAATGACCAGGGGGCATCGTGAAATATCAGGCTCGAGTGTGTAGCAACTGTTTGGTTATACCAAGGTAATAGATTCCTGTTCTTTGAAGGCGATCTGTTTTCATCTTCCACAATTTGAAGATGAGCGGTCAAGAGAGCACTTGACACTTCACCTAAGGTTAGTGGTTCACATCCAACTTCCCACAATGAAGTCCCATAACGTATATGACGATGGCAAAATGAAAACGTGTAAATGGAAGAACACTTACATATACACAAGAACGCTACTGGCTCACTTCCTACAAATGTGGTCCCCACGATGAAAACTGCCAATGGAAAAGCACTTGGATATATACACAAGAATTGTACTGGTTCACATCCCATGAAAAATTCTTATGGAAAAACACTTGGAACTTAACCAGCATGATAATGGTACGACCCCGTGAATAAAATGCTTTTAAATGGAAAAACACTTTGATCTACACCCACTGACATCCCTAAGTTGACATACCCCAGGCACCATCGTTCTCAGATCAATCAGATTCTCGTGGAATGTTCTTGTGTCTTCGTCCTCCCAAAGAGACGTCTCGAAATCAAACTCCGCCTTGGAGTGGTCAGCAGTCATGAAATCTAGCGCCATCATTTCTCGCTCTTCTGGGCTGATTTCTGTCAAATCAATCAAATTCAAACTTCAGGTCAATTAACCATAAGGGAAACTGACTGGGGAAAATGACAAGAGTGAGATTTGAACCTGTGACCTCTGGATTAATGTGTCAGCGCTCTACCAACTGAGCTATCTAGTTATAATGGTGGTGGTTTCGCTATTTTGTCAACAAAAATTTAATAACAAATGTTTTGTATACAAGTTGCCAGACACACAAGGCCTGAAGGCCACTTCAAGGTGTAGGCTACAATCAACTTATTTTCCAGGGGCTGTTGCGATGGACTCCAGGGGCTGAAACAGCGTTACTCCCTTTACAGTCCATAGGTATGTAGGCATGGGTATCATCCACTAGGAGCCTGGGTGGCAGAGCAGAATGCACTACCTTCCCAACTTTACAAAGCAATCATGGTTAAATGTCTTGCTTGAGGACACAAGTGTCATGACCGGGACTCCAACCCACACTCTGCTGATCAGAAACACCAGAGCTTGAATCCAGTGCTCTTAACCGCTAGGCCATGACGTGCCACAATATCCATCTTTGTTTAGGGGTGCCAGTGGCCGGTCAGAAGCCATTCAACCTGTAACTGCTGAAGTAAGATTGATATATTGACAAAGTAGACTGACCGCCAACATTAGGGCTAGATAGCTCAGTTGGTAGAGCACCAGCTGGTTTATCCGGAGGTTACAGGTTCAAATCCCTATCTAGTCAAATTGGTTTGTTCAACCAAAAATAAAAAACTTGATCACTAGCCCTCTATGTAGGTAATAAGTTGCAGGGTTGAAGACCTGATGACAACACACAAAAAGCCTGTGAGATGTGCTCAATCCTGGCCTAAAGTTTGAAGAGTAGATGATGGACTCGTATTAAGAAGCAGAGTTTTGGCCACGAGACAAAGGACCTCGCCTTCATCTCTCTTTTCTCACACAAACATGACCCTGTCGGTTTTTATTTGGCTGGTTAAGACCCGACACCTCTCTAACAATCCCCTATTCAAAACAAAAGTGGATGGTATTAAATTGTCAGACGGTAGCAGGGTTAAATATCTTTGTTTTTGCAACATCTCAAACTGAATAAAACAATTTCTTACCTGCTTCAGGAAGATCTGGCATGACTTCATCAATTAAGTCCTGAAAAAGAGAAAATGACAAATGGTAACTTACAAAATTAAATTAAAGCGCTCAGTATTTTGTCCTGCAAGGAATGTGGAGCTATGTATCGAAGTATGAGACCTACTCTTTTATAGCACCAAGTTATGGTTAACAAGGTGTTGTGGCGCAATATGCTGGCAATCAAACCAGGAACACCAGGGCGAACCCCATCTCTTTTCAATTAGTGCACCTGTAGAGTTCTTTAACGTGCGTTACACAACACACGGGACCAACTGCTTTATGTCCCATCCGAAGGATGAAGCATCATGGTTAAATGAATACGTTGCCTTGGATCAGGCGAGTTGGTCTCAGAAATGGGTTTGAAACCGTTCGCATATGGTTAGATTGGTCATTTAAAAGTAGAATATTATGATCCACACAAACTTGCCTCAAATTGCACAGTTTTCGTTTTCATCTCGAACGAACACGGTCGGCAATTTTGTGAAGTCAAAATTTTGACCAACAAAGACCAACTAGCCTGATGTTTCCCTTTAAAGGCAGTGGACACTATTGGTAATTACTCATAACAATTATTATCATAAAACCTTTCTTGATTACAAGTAACGGGGAGAGGTTGATAGTATAAAACATTGTGAGAAACAGCTCCCTCTGAAGTGATGTAGTTTTTGAGAAAGAAGCAATTTTCCACGAATTTGATTTAGAGACCTCAGATTTAGAATTTGAGGTCTCAAAATCAAGCATCTGAAAGCACTCAACTTCGTGTGACCATGGTGTGACAAGGATGTTTTTTTCTTTCATTACTATCTCGCAACTACGACGACCGATTGAGGTCAAATTTTCACAGGTTTGTTATTTTATGCATATGTTGAGATACACCAACTGTGAAGACTAGTCTTTGCCAATTACCAATAGTGTCCAGTGTCTTTAAGTGTCTTGCTTAAGGACACAGGTGTCATGCCTCAAACCCACACTCTGCTGATCAGAAACACCAGAGTTTGAATCCAGTGATCTTTAACCTCTAGGCCATGACACACCACTTATATATCCAAATAATCCTGTTTCAACTTACGGCATAGTGAGACGTGTTGACCAGGAGCTTCTGATACGAAGCTTGAATCTCATTGTAACGCTTCCTTCTCTCCTCGCTCAACTCTCCCTTAGTCTGAGAAAAACAAAAAACGAAAATAAAGAAGTTATAAACAATAATAATGATAATAATACTAATAATCATAATAATAACTAGGGAATAACAGTGTTCGTACCCAGTCTTCACTGCGTGGTAATGACCGGGTTGGTGGCTGGCGCCGTTAACAGCGCCAGGGGTTGCCTGGGTGGAGAGAAGCAATTATAGTTAAGTGTCTTGCTCAGGGACACAAGTGTCACAACCGGGATTCGAACCCACACTCTGCTGAACAGAAACACCGGAGCTTGAATTCGGTGCTCTTATCCGCTCGGCCACGACACCCCATATCAACATAACCAGCAAGCTTTCCCAAGTTTTTCTAAGTATACATCCTTTTCAGTGAGGGGGAGTGTTTGCATTGAATTACTTAGGTCAATAAACTAAATAGAAAAGCAGTAAGATTGCATGGGGCATTCAGCAGCAATACCGGTTTGTGCATGATTCAATTAAATCTACTGTAAAAACATGGAGATAACAGGTGTAAGTTGTCCGATGAAAAGGATGTGTCTTTTTAGCCTGTTTCTTTGAAGGCAGTGGACACTATTGGTAATTACTCAAAATAATTGTTAGCATAAAACTTACTTGTTAACGAGTAATGGGGAGAGGTTGATAGTATAAAACATTGTGATATCGGCTCCCTCTGAAGTAACGTAGTTTACGAGTAAGAAGTAACTTTCCACTAAAATATTTGAGTCTGATTTCGAGACCTCAAAATTAGATTTTTAGGTCCTGAAATAAAGCATCTGAAAGCACACAACTTCGTGTGACAAGGTTGTTTTTTCTTCCATCGTCGCCCAATAGACCAATCCACTAAGCTCCGCCCCATTGCGTATTGACCAATCACAACGCAACGAAGGTCCAACAAATAAGGTCTGACATGCGTGCGCGTATCTTGGCGCGCGCGATAGAGTTGTGCACAAAGGCATTGGAGAGCCCACGTGTTCTTGCTCACACGTGCGTCGTGGGCGGAGCCTAATGGATCGGTCTATTGAGTTCAAATTTTCACAGGTTTGATATTATAAGCATATGTTGAGATAAACCAAGTGGGAAGACTGGTCTTTGACAATTACCAAAGGTGTCCAGTGTCTTTATCATGATCCCATGATTAACATCCCATACGAAGGACAAAGCAATAATTGGTTCTGCCTAAACGACACAAGTGTCAAGACCAGGACTCGAGCCCACACTCTGCTGATCAGAAACATCAGAGCTCGAGTCCAGTTAGCTTTTCCCACTACGCCACGCAACAAATGGAGTAAGGCTAAGGGGGAAAGGATGGGGGGAAACATAAATAAATGCCAGCTCTCCCTGTTTGGTAAAAATCTCACTTGTAATATTCTTCGATTCTGCTTCTCTACACTCTGAAGATCCCGATGTTCCTTCAGTAGGTGCTTGGTCAGAGACAGGTAATGCTCCTTCAGGAGTCCCTTGTAGGCGTTCTTTCGCTGCGCGGAGAAGATCTCACTCACTGGGAGAGTCAAGTTGAACTTATCAGCAAGGATTCTGGTGAAACAATAGAACAGAACATCCACACTCCAAAAATGAATGACCGAGTAACAAACCACAAGGGAAATGGACTGGGTAAGTTTTAAGTAGCTTGGGTCTGAGCTGTGTAGCCCTACATGTATGTTGGCCGTTTCTGTCTCTTTCTCTCTCTAGTAGACATAACACAGGGGCAATTCCATGGTCGGTCACATTACACTTTTCTGTCTCATTTCTTGATCTTGGTGCTAGTAGTTCTATGTGAGATTACTTTCCACTAAGTTCCTAAGCTGATTTGTACTTGACACCCAAGGCTTTGAAGTAATGATTTTAGAAATATTGTGGTCTTTGTGCTCTTAATGTTATAACGTTGTAAAAAGCGGTCAGTCACACTACACAAAAAGGGCATGGTAAAAAATACACTGGTCACAATTCAAAAGTTTCCTCTAACCAAAAAAACTTGCAAAAGTTTTACTACATGTAACAAATAACTTTTATACATGAGTATCCAACATAATACTTATAAATGGTCAGCAACTTGAACTTTTAGGCATACATGGCAAAACGATGGTCAGTCGCATTACGGTCAATTGCATTACAGTTTGTCAAGCCTGGTTCATACTTCCTGCGAATGCGATATGAATGTTGACGTCACAAATTCGCAACAAATAATTCCCAGGGGTTGAGTTGAGCTCAAATCTCTTGAGAGTTGTAACGTCAAATTCACGTCAAATTTGCATCGCATTCACATTCGCAGGAAGTATGAACAGGGCTTTTAGTCAATGTCTTTGTAAGGGAAACTGCCAACAAAAAGCTGGAAAGTTCATTTTGTAGAGCGCTGGTACGTTAATCCGGAGAACATTGGTTCAAATCCCGCTCCAGTCAATTTATCTTTGTTCAAACCCAACTCTCTTTACAAAAAATGAGTGATCATACAAATTTTGCCTGATGAGAAACTTTCACCGATGTCCTAGAGGTGGATGGCAAGAACAGATACCACTACGACAACCCGACTTACCTGTTTCTACGAGGCACTATCCCGGCATAGTCTTCTCCGCAGTGTTTTAAGAAGCTGCTGATGATGGAGATGTGAGTGTGGTTCTCTTTATCTGCCTTCAGGACCGATGAGAGCAGCGTGTTGAGAGAAGGTAGACCTTCTTTCTCCGTGAACACTCCTCCGACAATCAACTAAAACAAAAATAATCATTGAGGACAAAGAACTATTTTTAACAGTATTATACAGGGGTCAAGTTTGAGTAAGGATTATCCTTGACTATATAGCTCAACTGACTTGGCTCAAACTCTGACCTACATGCATAGCTGTATCCATGGCTACGCACCAAAATATTTGCAAAAACTAATTCACAACTATAAGCCTTCAAGGAACCTCCTCTCCCAATCACAATTTGTCTGTTCATCGGCATCAACAAAGTCATCAGCCAACAAGCCTTTTCCACGTCTTCTTCCACTATTTGGAACAAACTCCCCCAAAACATCAAAGACGCACAAACTCTTGATCAATTAAAAATGCCTTTACAAAACTCATTTGTTAAGCTCTGACTAATTCTGTTCTCAATGGATTTTGTACAGCGCATTGGGACTTTATAAGAACGGTTTATTATTACAATTTTTTAACTCTGTCTAGTCGACAAAAAATAATTGGACTATAATAAGGTGAGTTTTGCGGTAACACCATGTTAGTCCAGCGTTCTCTTGAAGACGACCAGAGCATACGGTTCTTTTCAAAATCAACACTACTCAAAAAGAGAGATTTTCACATGATGCTACCGCAAACCGCACTTTATCATCAAAATCATGTTACCTGGGCCCAATTTCATGGCTCTACTTACCATTAGCAAAGGGTAGCGCTTGCGGAAGCAGGGAATTCTGCACTTACATCAAGCATATTTTGCAGCTCAGTAGGGGGGTTTTGCTTGTGCGCGTGTGTACTCCATGTTACCATGTTTTTTCATTACAAAGCTAGCGCAGAAGTTTTGGGCCCAATTTCATAGCGCTGCTTAATGGTAAGCAAATTTTCGTGCTTACTGTAGCAGAAAAATTTGCTAAGGTTCAAGCATATTTCACAGGTTAGCAAAAAAATTGGGCGGCGATATTGCAGGTTTACCATGGATTTGCAATGTGACGTCATATAAAATGTATATTCCTGTGCGGTAAGCCCGGAAGGTTACATGTAGCTTGCCTTTTTGTGTGCTTATACGGTTAGCAGCGCTTTGAGATGGAAATCGCACAGTAAGCACAAAATCAGCCGCAAATCAACGCTTTCAAATTGGGCCAAGGGCTTGCCCTGCTGCAAGAGAAGAATGGTGATCGTAAGCGCATAATTTGGTGGTTAGCAGAACCATGAAATTGGGCCCAGTTGTTTTCCCACCACACGTTACTCACCTCTGCTAAGAAACGGAGCTCTACTCGAATCCTGCTGTCAAAAAGGACCTAGAGAAAAAGAAAAAAAGAAAACAAAAATGAATTCAAACAAGATTTGTTGAACTGCCAGCTTCATATGGACTATCCTTATTATAATAATAATAATAATAATAATAACAACCGCATTTCTATAAGCTGATAAAACTTCAGATTTTCAGAAAATTTGAATCTCCTTTCACCAAGTACAGGACGTCCTACATGTATGTTTTAGTGTTTGGAAAACCATAATAGTAGGTGTGTGCCATTGATCTCAAGAGATCAATGGTGTCTGCAAACAAGTCCCTTGCGCATACATGTTTCTCCTTGTAAGCCCTCTAAAGCTTGTCGCGCCGTTGATCATCAAACGTGTACAACGCGCCCGACCTTAGAATAATAGTGGCTTCTTTAATAGTGCGCATATCCGCTACTCAGTGATGCTCAAGGCACTTTAACATACAGTATTTCCTGCAAGTTTGAATTATGTGATCTACTCCTTTTTAATGGTTTACAAGGAGCTGTGGCGCAATATGCTGCCAAACAAACCAGGAACACCCGGGCAAACCCATTCTCTTTTCAATAAGTGCACTGGGTACTATTACTTAACACACGGGACCAATGGCTTTATGTCCACCTGAAGGACGAAGCATCATGGTTAAGTGTCTTGCTTAAGGACACAAGTGTCACGACTGGGACTCGATCCCCACACTCTGCTAATCAGAAACACCAGAGTTTGAATTTAGTGCTCTTAACTGCTCGGCCATGACACTTCTCGTCTTGACCACGGCAATGCTCTTTTCCACAGTCTTCCTAACAACCAGATTTCCCGACTTTAACGCCTCCAAAATACCGCTGCTTGCATTGTGACTATGTCTAAGAAATCCTGTTCTATCACCCCCATTCTGAAATAACTACACTGGCTCCCTATCTCTCACTGTAACATCTTCAAGCTGATGCTCATTGTCCACAAAGCTCTTAATGGCAAGGCTCCCCACTATATTTCTAAACTGCTTCAAGTTTACACTCCATTAAGGAATCTTCGATCAAGTTCCATGCTTCTCCTCATTGAACCCATGTCTCGACACTCATGGGCTGACAGGTCTTTTTCTTCAGCTGTCTGGCTGTGCCACGCATTTGGAACTCTCTACCACTTAATCTTAGATCTTGTCTTTGTACCACAAAATTCAAATCTCTTCTCAAAACTTATCTTTTGTCACAGTTTTTCAAGGACTCATTTTGTTGTGTCTGTTTTTCTTCGTTTTTGTTTTTGATTTGTTTTTGATTTTACTGTGCCTTGATGTCCTATTTATGTGTCCCAATTGTCCTATCCAGTCAATATAATAGAGATAAAAGCTTGTATCCTTACCGGTTCTTTCTTTGTTTCCTTTGAATCTTCTTTCTTTGCCTGTGCCGGGTGACACTTCTGTATCGCCTGTTGAAGGTGGGCTGAAAACTCAGCGTATCGCTGGTGCACCAGGGAACAGATGTGCACTGCGCAGCTGATGTCGGCCATCTTGAATTTAGACTCCACGATGGCCGTGGCCACTTCGCCGACGTACTTGGTCAAGTTGAGGCTGTTAAAATCTGCGGTTAAGGAATCCCGCTGTTGCTCGGTCAAGGTTTTCTGCGGAGAAAATGATGGTTTCATTAGTGGCCATTCAGAAAAGTCAATGTTAAAAGACACTGGACACTATTGGTTATTGTCAAAGACCAGTCTTTTTAATTTTTTCACTTAGTGTATCTCAACATATGCACAAAATAACAAACCTGTGAACATTTGAACTCAATTGGTTGTTGAACTTGCAAGATAATAGTGGAATATAATACAACCTTGTCACTTGAAGTTATGTGCTTTCAGATGCTTGATTTCGAGACCTCCAAAATCTTATTCGGAAGTCTCAAAAGAAAATTCTTGGAAAATTACTTCTTTCTCAAAAGCTACATGTACGTTACTTCAGAGGGAGCCGTTTCGCACAATGTTTTATACTATCAACAGCTCCCCATTGCTTGTTAACAAGTAAGTTTTTATGCTAACAATTATTTTGAGTAATTACCAGTAGTTTTCACTGCCTTTAACAATTTTTGGCCAGCTTGTTTTCTCAGTTTATGCTCTCTTATCTCTTTGTTTTTCTACTTTCACCACTTTTGAATGGAAGGTTGTATCAACATTGGGTTTTAAGAATAATATTACAGCATAGATTGTGGTCTTTTCAAATGTTTAACAGAAAATGAAAAACGGCAGACAACTCATTTTGCCTGATTGCATCGCAATTTGTTAGTCTTATTATTGCCTTTCTTCTTTTACAACATTTTAGGATATTCTACATTATATATTTGGTTTGTGGTAACACCATGTGTGTATCTACTTGCCAGGTAGAGTTTGTTCTTTAGAGAACTGTCTATCTTTATTCTACCAACAGGGAGTAGATTTATAGGATGTTTCGGAGACTTCTCAGTTCTGAAAAGAACTGTCCTGCTTTTTAACTACTACCCTAGCGGAAGGTATAGAAAATTGCCTGGCACTACCCCTCCCGCAGAGAAAGTTCTTGAATTGGTCTCAACGTACTGACTAGCTTGCTTTAGTCATCGTCAGGAGTCTGAAATTTTACATGATTGATAAACAAATGTTCACCGTATATCCAGATAAAAGAAACATTTGTGATGGAATCGTTTATTACTCGTAAAAAACTCACCAGCTTTCTGACAAATGTAGAGTTCTTTTTCATACTTGAATCAAGTTTCACAAAGAAGGATTCGTCCGGTCTCTCAGCTAATCAAAAAGACAAAGATATATTGTAGCATTTAAAGACATTGGACACTATTGGTAATCGTCAAAGAGCGGTCTCCGCACTTGGTTTATCTCAACATATGCATAAAATAACAAACATGTGAAAATTTGAGCTCAATCGGTTGTCAAAGTTGCGAGATAATGAAAGAAAAAAACACCCTTGTCACACGAAGTTGTGTGCTTTCAGATGCTTGATTTCGGGACCTCAAATTCTAAATCTGAGGTCTCCAAATCAAATTCGTGGAAATCTATTTCTTTCTCAAAAAAATATGTGAGTTCAGAGGGAGCCGTTTCTCACAATGTTTTATACTATCAACAGCCATTACTTGTTACCAAGTTTTACGGGACGCAGACTCGCTAAATTTGTTTGTATTCCACGAGCGCGCATGTTATAACGACGTATCTTTCAGTTTCACGTAAGTCAAGGCACAAAGTTTCAAATTTCAAAACGTTATTTTGCGACGAAACCACAAAGTTTAGAATGTAATTTTTGCACTGTCTGTATACGTAGCGTGACGCATTGACATTCACATTACGCACTGTATAATAAAAACAGAGGAAGTAGGATATAAAACAGAGGAAGTACATGTAGTAAATGTTTTTATTCCCCTAGTAGTTCGAGCATCTGATTGGTGGATTAGCGTGTACTGGAAGATAAATCAATATAAACCACAAGGTAAACTGGCTGGGTAAATTATTGAATGATTTTCGGAGTTGAACAAAGAATTGACTAGAGTGGGATTCGAACCAACGACCTCCGGTCAGGTAAATTTTAAACGATTTGGGTTGTAACAAAGCCAAATTGTCTCAGAGTTTGAACCTTTTGCCAAATAACTTCAGTCAAGTATAAGTCCCCAAAATTGAGACTCAAGACCGAAGTCCGAGTCCTGGACTGGAGTCCTACATGTAAGGCAGGCCTAATACTTCATGAAGGCAATGTAGGAGATTGCCTCCATGCCCACTGATCACTGCCTTGGTGCCCTTGAAATGCTCCAGTCGAAATTTACAATTTCCTCATACACTGTAGGGTGACCTCCACAGATAAAATGCCTTGGTGCCCTTGCCCTTTTAAAAACAAAGCATAAAGGCCTGACAGTGCTTATGCAAACTTGGCTCCTGTATAATACTGTTAAAGGCAGTGGACACTATTGGTAATTGTCAAAGAATAGCCTTCACAGTTTGTGTATCTCAACATACGCATAAAATAACAAACCTGTGAAAATTTGAGCTCAATCGGTCATCAAAGTTGCAGATAATAACGAAAGAAAAATAACCCTTGTCACACGAAGTTGTGTGCATTTAAATGGTTGATTTCGAGACCTCAAGTTCTAAATCTGAGGTCTCAAAATCAAATTCGTGGAAAATCACTTCTTTCTATGGCACTTCAGAGGGAGCCGTTTCTCACACTGTTTTATACCACCAACCTCTCCCCATTATTCGTCACCAAGAAAGGTTTTATGCCAATAATTATTTTGAGTAATTACCAATAGTGTACACTGCCTTTAAAATGAGTTCTACGTCTTCCAGAATTTCAGGTGTTTTTAATTTTTTTTTTATACATTTGGATCATAGAAGGAGTGCTCTTTACCAAGCAGAATTTGCTTCCTTGCCCTTTAAAAAAACGAAGCATACGCAGGCCTGCGTACGGTCTTGTGGATTTTCCCTCCAATTAGGAGACCCTGTCTCGCATACAGAATCTAATCAGTAACTTCACCTTCAGAATTCCTATCCATCACTTTCACTACAACTAATTGGTGATCAATTAATCTTCACCGTTCTTGTTCAACCTTCTGAAGTCATGTTTTATAAACATGCCTCCTTAAAGACACTGGACACTATTGGTAATTGTCAAAGACCAGTCATCTCACTTGGTGTATCTCAACATAGATGCATAAAATAACAAACCTGTGAAAATTTGAACTCCATTGGTCGTTGAAGGTGCACAAGATAATAATGAAAGAAAAAAACAGCCTTGCCACACCAAATTGTGTGCTTTCAGATTCTTGATTTCGAGACCACAAAATTAAATTCTGAGGTCTCAAAATCAAATTCGTGAAAAATTACTTCTTTCTCAAAAACTACGTTACTTCAGAGGGAGGCGTTTCTCACAATGTTTTATACTATCAACCTCTCCCCATTACTCGTTACTACATGTAAGTAAGGTTTTATGCTAATAATTATTTGGAGTAATAACCAATAGTGTCCACTGCCTTTAAACCTACAGTTTTAAAGATAATGATGGGAAAAAGTCCCCTTTCAAAATTTTACTTGCTGAGTTGCTATAGTTTTTAAGACTGCATCGGGTTGGGTGGTACCGCTGTTATTTATAGGGAGAAGTTGCCATGAAAAAACAGCCTCTGTTTTTGATTGAGAATCCAAACAAATAAATTGCATTGTTCGCTTGCTTTTGTTCCATGATTATTCACTGACGCAGGTTTTTTTAATCTAGTTTAAATTGTCCATGCGATACAAGTGAGTCGGAGCATGAAAGAAGAACCCCAACACAAAGGTAAAAAAAGAAAAAGTCGTCAGGCATCAAATTTGATTTCAAACAAATTTTAAAAGCAGTGCATGTTCACTATCATAACCTAATTAAAGGAGACAGGAATACAGAGAAACATATTGTGCTACTTGCTTTCTGCAAGATTGGATTGGATCTACCTGTATCTAAGATGCTCTTTTCTTTGCCGTGATTAAACGTATCAAATAATAAACCACAAGGGATTCAACTTCAACAACTCAAGGAAATGGATGACAACCAGAACCTCACAACTAATGGCATTTGAAGGCTAAAAAAATACAGAGTGACAAAACAACTCAAGAGAAATGTAACAGTCTTTCTTCATCCGAACATTCCGGTGTCGTTTCTCTGTTGTCTTTTCCTCGTCGCCATCATCTCTCCATCTTGTCTGAGGAAATAGTTCTAGAATAAGAAACGACT
Source organism: Asterias amurensis (assembly GCF_032118995.1). NCBI lineage: Eukaryota > Metazoa > Echinodermata > Asteroidea > Forcipulatida > Asteriidae > Asterias > Asterias amurensis. The sequence goes on from NC_092649.1 coordinate 19,310,556, forward strand.
CGACACAATGGAATCCGGTGGCATTGTTCTCACCGTGATCAAAACCGTCATTGCTTTTTCAGCCATCTTAGGAAACGGCGTGGTGATCGTTGTTATGACGATTAGACGTAAACAGTTCAGCTCTCTCACAAATCAACTTATCCGCCATCAATCAATAATCGACTTAGTTTCTGGTGTGGTGTTCTTCCTTTTTGAAGTGGTAGTTTTACGACTCACTCCAATGGGGATGAAAAATGATCAGACTTTCCTCTGGGAGGTGCTCTGCCGATTCGTTCTCTATGGGAATTTCCTCTTCGGTCTGACAGTCTCATCCACATACAACTTGGTGATCATTTCACTGGAGCGTTTTATGGCTACTTGCTACCCAGTCAAACATCGTAACTCCTTCACGTATTTCAGGATCAATGTTGCTATGGGTGTGGCCTGGGTAATCGGTTTAATGTACTCGGTACCCGCCGCTTTAGCGAAGTATATAAACGGTGAAGGAGAGTGTGCCGTGTACTCTCATTTAACAAATATGATATTCGTTTTGGGTATAATGCTTGAATATCTGATCCCTGTGACACTCATGACATTTGCGTATATTCGTATATTCATCGTTCTTCGACGCAAACTGGCTGGCGAGCAACAACGAGAAGACGGTATCATCGGAAAGGCGAAACGGAACGTCCAGGAGACGATGCTGATCGCTGGGATCGTATTTATAATATGCTGGACACCGCTTCAGATCTTCAGGTTTCTCGTCTCCACGGATATATTACACACAAAATATTATTCGTCGGACGCCCTGAAAGTTGTTACGGCCATTGTCATGTGCAACATGAGCGTCAATCCCATCATTTACTGCTTCAAGTATGAACATTTCCGCAAACAACTTCTTCAACTTCTGCGCAGTCGGTTCCGTAGGAACCGAGTTCAGACTGGAGTGGAGACTAATGCAATGTCGATGTCTATTGACCCAATACAGCAAACTACACAGGCTGACTAAAAGTCACAAGGGACTTGTAGCGGAGACTAAGCACAACTTTGTGGAAATTTGCATTGGGATACTGAATATTCATTTTGGTTTTACCCATATAACTGATGTGTGTTAGCACTGCACACTCAGTACTTTCCCCCGAGTCCTGTGAAAAAAAATCACAGGCATATTACTCGGGTGGGATTCGAACCCACAACCTCTGCAATTCTAGTCCAGTTACTTACCAAATAGACTGCCGAGATTGCCCGATAGCTAGAGGCAGTTCAAATCCTATATTTTAGCAGCAGGTACCATAACGATATAATATTATATAGCGCCTTATCTACCCAGGAATGGGCATCTCAAAACGCTCACGAGTTTTTCCTCCAAGGTCTGTGGAGCTATGTGTTGAAGTAAGAGAATTATTGCCTTTTTTAGCACCAAGCAGTAATGGTTTACAAGGTGTCATGCGCAATATGCAGTCAATCAAACCAGGAACACCGAAGCCGACCTCTTCTCTTTTCGATAAGCACACTGGGTTCTTTTTTGTGCATTACACAACACACGGGCCCAACTGCTTTATGTCCCATACGAAGGAAGCAGCAATAACGATTAAGTGTCTTGTTTAAGGACACAAGTGTCACGACTGGGACTCGAACCCACACTCTGCTGATCAGAAACACCAGAGGTTGCTTCCAGTGCGCTTGACTGCTCAGCCATGTGACCGGCCACAGGACTCCTAAATATAACTAGACATGAGGTCAGCTGCAAGCAGTGTAAATTGCATACAGCTTATTTTTTTCAAAGAATCAACAAACAAAACAACCCAAAAAACTTACTGAACTTGTATTTAAATCTTTTTTTAAACTGACACTTAAGACACTTAACCATAAGCTTCTCTCTACCCAAATTCTACCCTAACACAGCTGGCGCAGAAATTCGGCAAATAGAGAATGGTGATCGTAAGCTTAGAATATGGTGGTAAGCAGAGCCATACAACTTTGTTATGGTCTTAGTTTGAAATTATCTTTGAATTATAACGATGTTTGTTCTTGAAATCAAATTAGGAAAACCTAGAAATTGATCTGCACGAACAGTAGATGTAAAAGTGTATCCATTAAACTCTCAGCAGGTTGTAGTCACAGGTTTGACATTTTTCATTTTTTTCTCTTTCAAAATGTTAAAAGCTTTTATGTAGACTAATGCCAAAGCCTTGATTATCTTTTTAACCCTTTGTAGTTTCCTGTCTTCTTCTATGAAGGATGACAGATGAAGAAAGAAGACAGAAACAAGGCTCTTCGTGACTATACTTAACATGGCCTAGATGTATTTCAAGATATTCACATTTCTTTACATGACTAGTCTTTACATTCTTCCCAAGGGATGTTCAATAAAGTGGGCAGTAAAGAAACCAAAGGACTAATTTTTAAATCCTTTTAAGTTTCCTGTTTTCTTTTATTAAAGAATGGAAAAAAAAGAAAAAGAAAAAAAAAGACCAAATAAAAGCCTCTTTGTGACTATTTCCTTAAAGGCAGTGGACACTATTGGTAATTACTCAAAATAATTATTAGTATAAAACCTTTCTTGTTGATGAGTTATGGGGAGAGGTTGATGGTATAAAACATTGTGAGAAACAGCTCCCTCTGAAGTGTCATAGTTTTCGAGAAAGAAGTTATTTTCCACAAATTTGATTTCGAGACCTCAGATTTAGAAATCAACCATCTAAATGCACACAACTTCGTGTGACAAGGGTGTTTTTTCTAACATTATTTTTATCTCGCCAATTCAAAGGCCGATTGAGCTCAAATTTTCACAGATTTGTTATTTTATGCATATGTTGAGATACACCAACTGTGAAGGCTAGTCTTTGACAATTACCAATAGTGTCCACTGCCTTTAAGTGGTTAAGATTTATCTTGAGTATATTTTAATTTTCTTTACATGGAATGCCTATAAATACTTGATTCTTGTCCAGAGATGTTCAGTTCAAGTTAATGATTTAGAGATGATAGACCTAAAACTTGTCATGGCGATAACTGGGTTTATATGATTTGAGGCATTGCATGGTGAGGTATCAATACATTTGGTTTGTGGTAACATGTGTGTATCTACTTACCAGGTAGAGTTTGTTCTTAAGAAAACTGTCTTGCTATATATTCTACTACCGCGGTGTAGATTTATCAGATTGTTCAGGAGATTTCTCAGTTCTGAAAACGACTGTCTTGCTTTTTAACTACTACCTGGGCAGAAGGTATAGAAAATTTGCTCGGACTACTACATTAGCTTAATAGGATTGTTATTACATTCACTCCCGCGGATTGCGTTCTTAAATTGGTCTCAACGTTTGGACTAGCTTGCTCTAGTCATCGTCAACCAATCAATCATTGTTCCAACCAGAACTTGTAACAATGGATAACATTATTCCCTTGGTCAACATTATCATCATAGTTTCAGCTCTCCTTGGAAACGGCATGGTGATCGTTGTTATGACGATTAAACATAAACAGTTCAGCTCTCTCACCAGTAGTTTGATCCGTCATCAATCCATAATCGACTTTATTTCTGGGGCAGAGGTTTTCCTGGTAGAGGTTGTATTTTTGCAATTCATATCGCCAGGGATTCAAGTCACACAGAGATTTTTCAGTGAGATATTGTGCCAGTTTGGAAATTCTCGTTATTTTATGTTGGGTCTGACAGTCTCATCCACCTACTTGGTGATCATTTCACTGGAGTGTTCTATGGCTACTTGCTACCCAATCAAACATCGTAACTCCTTCACCTATTTCAGGATCAAAGTTGTTATGGGTTTGGCCTGGGCCATTGGGACTTGGTATGAATTATGAGATCTACTCCATTTGTAAACGTATGTAAACATAGAACAATGGTTTACAAGGTGCTGTGGCACAATATGCAGCCAATCAAACCAGGAACACCGGGGCAAATCCATTCTCTTTTCAATAAAGTACACTAGGTTCTTTTACGTTCGTTACACAACACACAGGACCAACGGCTTTACGTCACATCTGAAAGACACAGCAACAATGGTTTTAAAAGTGTCTTGCTAAAGGACATCAGTGTCACGACTCTCAAAACCCACACTCTGCTGATCAGAAACACCTGTGCTTTTATCCGCTCAGCCACGACATGGCACATCTTTTAACGTTCACAAGTCAGCCATCAGTTTATCAATAGAATGTCACAAAGTTTTCATCAACCACTTCAATAAATCAATTAGTATGTTGCATACTCTACCATCTCTCAAAACGGCGGTGTTCAAAATCAACAACGGTAGCAATCAATTTAAAAACTGTCTCCGCTATAATCTCTTCTTCAAAAACATTTAAAGTGGTTCTGTCAAACCTTCAAGGGCTCAAGGAAAACTCCACAACCATTGATTATAAAAAACAGATTGCAAATAAGGAACATCTTTTAGAATGGAATGAAATTAATTCAAAACCTTGACATGAACATCTCCGCAGTAATTTCTACTTAAAAACATTTAAAGTGGTTCTGTCGAACCTTCAAGGGCTCAAGGTAAACTCCACAAACATTGATTAAAAAACAGATAAAAATCTTTTAGAATGGAATGAAATTAATTCAAAACTTTGACATGAACATCTCCGCTGTAATTTCTATTTAAAAACCGTTTATAGTTGTTCTGTAGAACCTTCAAGGGTTCAAGGAAAACTCCACATCCATTGATTATAAAAACCAGATTGCAACAAATAAAATATGGAATGAAATAAGTTCAAAACCTTGACTGCATTTTTGACTTGAGATTTTATTTTTAAATTAAAAATTTTTTACAACTTATTTCAAGACTGTTACGGCCTGACTTTTAAAACAATTCTTTGCTGGGGAAGTTCATTTCAAGTTGAGGATTCACGGAGGACAGACAGAAGAAATCAAGTCTTTGAAGACAAAAACAATTTATTGCTTCGTTTTGTTTCAATCATCAATCGTTTCAAAGGTGACTACAGACTTCAAACAATGGATCTAAAGACTATTATTCTTGTGGTCAACATCATCATAGTAGTTTCAGCTCTCGTCGGAAACGGCATGGTGATCGTTGTTATGACGATTAGATACAAACAGTTCAAATCTCTCACCAGTAAACTCATCCTTCATCAATCCATAATCGACTTCATCTCTGTTGCGGTGTTTTTTCTACTAGAAGTTGTATTCCTTCCAATCATATTGCCAGGGATTCAAGTCAGAAAAGATTTTCTCGGTGAGATACTTTGCCGGTTTTTAATCTCTGGTTATTTTACCTTGGGTCTGACTGTCTCGTCCACCTACAACTTGGTGATCATTTCACTGGAGCGTTTTATGGCTACTTGCTACCCAATCAAACATCGTAACTCCTTCACGTATTTCAGGATCAAAGTTGCTATGAGTGTGGCCTGGGCTATTGGCTTTACTAGCGCAATTGTTTCACCATTGGTGATGTTTGTTAACACCGAAGGAGAGTGTGAAATGAACTACAACTATATGGATATCTCATTTGCGTATAGTTTCACACTTAATTATCTAATTCCAGTAACACTTATGACATTTGCTTATGTCCGTATATTTATTGTTCTTCGACGCAAACTGAATGACGGTCAACAGCAAAGGAACGGAGTCCTGAGTAAGGCTAAACGAAACGTCTTAGAGACAATGCTTATCGCTGGGATCTTATTTTTCATCTGCTGGACACCGATGCAAGTGCTGGGATTTCTCATAACTACAAGAGCTATTGACTACGCAATGACAGTTGACATGTTCCGTGTTTTTACAGCTGTAGTTACATGTAACATGAGTGTCAACCCTGTTGTTTATTGCTTCAAGTACAAACAGTTTCGTGACCAACTTCTTCAGCTTGTACGAGGCCGCTTCAATCGAAACAGAGTCCACACTGTGGAGTCCATATCCGTGGAACAAACACAGGAAACTGCAGCCATACAGGCTACACAAAACTAACAGTATTCTCTACATCAAGTGAGTTGTGTACTGATTTGCACATATTTAGTTTGGCATCTACATGTATCACTTATTTATGTCCAGACTCAAAACACCTACTGCTTTACGTCCCATCCAAATGATGCAGCAATAATGGTTATCTTACTTAAGGACACAAGTGTCACGACTCAAACCCACACTCTGCTGATCAGAAACATCAGAGCTCGAGATCAGGGATTTTATCCACTCAACCACGACAGGGAACATCTCTAAACTTTCAAAAATCAACCTTCAGTTCATAACTGGAAAGTCACAAAGTTTTCATCAACCACCTCAATAATTCAATTAGTATGCTGCATACTCTGCCATCTCTCAAAACGGCGGTGTTGAAAATCAACACTGGTGGTTACCAACCTAAAAACTGTCTCCGCTATAATTTCTACTTTAAAAACATTTAAAGTGGTTCTGTTGATTGATTATAAAAAACAGATTGCAATTAATTTAATTCTCGTAGTAGGGAATGAAATTAATTCAAAACCTTGACCGAATTTTTCGACTTTAGATTTTTTATTTTTCAATTTAAAAAAGAGAAGAAATTACTTGAGTCTTTACTATTTATTTCCAGACTGTTAAATTTATTCTCATGGCCTGACTTTTAAAATAATTCTTCTCTGGATATGTTCATTTCAAGTTGAGAATTCAGGGAGGACAGACGTAAGGCATCAAGTCATCGAAGACAAAAACAATTTATTGCTACGTTTTGTTTCAATCATCAAATCGTTCAAACGTGACTCCAGACTTCAAACAATGGATCTAAATAACATTACTCTCTTGGTCAACATCATCATCGTAGTTTCAGCTCTCGTAGGAAACGGCATGGTGATCGCTGTTATGACGATTAGACACAAAAAGTTCAGCTCTCTCACCAGTAAACTCATCCTTCATCAATCCATAATCGACTTCATTTCTGTTGCGGTGTTTCTTCTACTGGAAGTTGTATTCCTTCCTTTCATATTGCCAGGGATTCAAGTCAGACAAGATTTTCTTGGTGAGATGCTGTGTCGGTTTTTAATCTCTGGTTATTTTATGTCGGGTCTGACTGTCTCGTCCACATACAACTTGGTGATCATTTCACTGGAGCGTTTTATGGCTACTTGCTACCCAATCAAACATCGTAACAGCTTCACCTATTTCAGGATCAAAGTTGCTATGGGTTTGGCCTGGGCAGTTGGCTTTACTAGCGCAACTTATGCCCCTTTGGTAATGTTGGTCAACACAAAAGGAGAGTGTCAATTGAACTACAACTATGTGAATATCGCATTTGTATATGGTTTTACACTGAACTATCTCATTCCAGTAACACTTATGACATTTGCTTATGTCCGTATATTTATGGTTCTTCGACGCAAACTGGCCGACGGTCAACAGCAAAGGAACGGAGTCCTGAGTAAGGCTAAACGAAACGTCTTAGAGACAATGCTTATTGCTGGCATCTTATTTTTCATCTGCTGGACACCGATGCAAGTGCTGGGATTTCTCATAACTACCAGAGCTATTGACTTTGCTGTGACAATTGAGCTGTTCCGGGTTTTTACAGCTATAGTTACATGTAACATGAGTGTCAACCCTGTTGTTTATTGCTTCAAGTATAAACAGTTTCGTGACCAACTTCTTCAGCTTGTACGAGGCCGCTTCAGTCGAAACAGAGTCCACACTGTGGAGTCCATATCCGTGGAACAAACACAGGAAACTGCAGCCATACAGGCTAAACAAAACTAACACCCATTTCAGACAGCAGAACCAAATAGATAAGGAGCGACTCTAGGTCGACCCAAAAAACTTCTGGTTTCAGACAGGCGATTTTAACATAACATTTACATTGCCTAGGCTCATGACAAGTTCGACGTCTGAAACCAAGGCGTTCAGAGTCGTTCCGAACAACTGCAACAGTCAATCTTTTGACTTCTAGCACGTCCAGTCACTCCTAACTGTTCCAGACTTCAAGCTTTTCATGTACAATAATTCAGAATTTGGTTTGGAGCAACTCTTGAGCGCCTGTCTAAAGCTGTAACAATATTCTCTACATCAAGTGAGTTGTGTACTGATTTGCATATTTAGTTTAACATCTTTCACCTATTTTTGTCCAGACTCATAACAAACAGTGATTCAACAACACTCTCTGAGAGTGAAACACTACTGTTAAATGACCTGTAACACTCAGGCCTGATACTTCACAGAGGCAACAAAGGCGATTGCCTCTATGCCCCCTGGTCATTGCCTTGGTGCCCTTGAAATGCTCCAGTCGAAATTTACAACTTGCTCATAGCGTGCCCTTTACCAAGGAGAAACTGCCTTGGTGCCCTTGCCTTTTAAAAAATGAAGCATACAGGCCTGATTACCCCTATCAACGGACTCGTTCTCACTATTTTCTGGAAAATGTAGCCGAAAGGACTTTTTACGGTCTGTTTATGAACCTCATGGTCGGGGCTAAGACGGGTTTGATCAGGATGGTGCTCCGGGACTTTGAGCCTGATCAAAATATTTGGGTGACCATCTCGTTCTGCATTTAGACAGATTGGCAAAAAACTTAAAGCGAGGGGGCGTACAACGAACGGAATGGAACGGGAAGGCGTACAGTGAACGGAATGGCCATACTATGGACGTGCTAAACGTGGTGCCGTCAGGGCGTCATGTACATGTGGACACAGACAGACTTACTATGTTTGCAGCACAGTCATCCCTTTTACAGACCTAACTCATCACCAGAATTTAAAAAAACTAGGGTCGCATAATTAAAAAATGTACATAGTCCCACATACCTTGCAGAAAGTACTGTACCGTGTGTCTCAAAAAAACCTATACACTTTTGAAATGGCTGCCAAATAAAAAGTTTGATGATGAAGGAAATTGTTTAGGTGTATGGATAGCTAATGTTCTCAACTTTCACATGGCACCAAAAAGTCTGAAAGTAATTGATGGTTGGGTGAACACTGCTCATTTTTGTGAAGGGTTGAAAAATAGGCTGTGCAGGAATTAGCCTTCCCTTCGTGAGAGGTAGTCCTTTGTAGCTTAATACAATTCCATCCAAGATGTCTGCTACTTCAGGTCAATGGGTAACCTGAAGAATAAGTAGCCAACATCTGTGACATTCCTGTTTTCAACAAGCCGTATTTGAATAATCAATTTACTTAATCCCCATCTGGTCTTTAAGAAAAAACAGTGAAATGTTCAACTCATCTCACAACAACTGAAATGTTGGGTGAAAGTTTTTATTCAAAGTTACAGATGTGTGAAAAAACACAGTTTGTAACATGGAAGTTGCAACATGTAGCCTACCATCACCCCATCCTGACTCACGTGATCACACCACTGAGTCTACTAGGGAAAGTTACAATGCTAAAAGAACAAAAATACAATTCCTGTTCACTCATGAATTTAAAAATGATTTAATAAACCATACAATTCACTTAGCAAACCCAAACTGATCACATTTGATAATTTATCAAGGAAGGCTAATTCCTGCGCAACCTATTTTCATACCCTTCACTAAAGTGAGCAGTGCTCACCCAGGCATGAATTATTTTCCTGACTTTTTGGTGTCATATCAACGTTGAGACCATAAGCTATCCATACGCATAAACATTTTGCCCTAGAGTCGTATAATTTTGATTCGGCAGCCATTTCAAAAGTGTATAGGTTTTTTTGAGACACCTGGTATGTTAAAGCAGCTTGAGTGTCACTGAGTGACGGATATGCACGCTTTTTAAAAAGCCACTATTATTATTATTATTTCTAGCTCAGCTACTATGTATATTGATGTATGATACCAGTTAAGTAATAAATATCATGTTGTTCAGAACTTTGTATGAACCTCAAATTGGAGACTTGATGTTTTTCATAGGAAAACCCAGTACATTCTCGTTGCAAATGCGATTACAAAGTAAGCAGTGATGCTTCAAATGGTCTCAAATCCAAAGACAAAATTTGAATAACCTGCAAACCTCCTTCAGACAGATGGGGAAAAAAATTACAAGGGTTCAAGGATGTGAACCTGTTTTAAGGTTGCATTCAAAATAGCCATTGTAAAAAAAAAAATTATCTGAAATTGTTTCGACCCAGCCATCCACCACAAATTTAGATTTTTAAATATTTGGTGTCTTAAAAACATTATCTATACCCTGAAGAACAAAGTAATGCCTCAATTGGACCAGATATTTCAGATCAAAAGTCCCCAGCATTAGTAGTTTTCAATGGCTTTTCCTGGCTTAAACAAAAAACATTATAGTTTAATCAGGAATTAAATTGACGATCTTGGCAAGCTGCATATATCTACTTCCTCTTTTTGTTGTCATAATTTGTGGTTTTTTAAATAACAATTGAATTTTGATCATCAGGTTTTTTTTCCGACCGAACACCAACAATTTGGAGAAAAAATAATAAAATTTATTAAGATTGACTATTCTGAATGGCCCTTATAGACCCATTGCATGACGTCACACTCTCAAAAAGGAGGCAGATCATTGGACAATAGCTGTTCTCTGTGCGTAAAAACGTGTGCAGGACCTCAGCGTACCTGTAGCGTTTCGCGTTATGCAAAGGGGAGCTATTGATTTCTTACACAATACAGAAAGCGCCTCCGAACAATGCGCATAATTTTGGCCGTCAACTCTCTTTTGTGTGTATACGACATTGACACCCAAAATGACAACCAAGATAGGCACATACGCTGAGCGTAGTGCAAGGGGTCTACAAGCTAATTGATTGGTTCTTACCTGCAGCGGCCAGGTTCTTGGCTCGTAGCCGTAGCTTAGCTTCTTTCCTCTGCACTGCTTCAGCTGCTATCTCAAATGCTTGTTTCTAGATTAAACGATACAAAATGGTGAGTTTTATTACGATCATCAATAACAATTGTTTATGAAGTTTCAAAAACTCAGAAATATTGACTGTTTCGAGTGCTGGTAAAACCAGTACTCCTTTGATTCTGCTGGATTGGTCTATATTCCCTCGGCGACGTCTCAGAAACCAAGAAGAAGCTTCTGCTATGGGTTTCACAATGGTTGCTATGGGATAGCACAACGATATACGCCTCTCTTAATATTTATGCATGAGGTACGCCACAATGCTGACTCAAAACAAGGCGATGGGCGCAGCCACTGGAAGTGATGGGGGACGTGCGCCAATGCCTCATTTTGGGTAAGAATTATGACGTCATGCATAAATATTAAGAGAGGCGTATTGGTTCCTATAGAGTCTATAAGCGACCTTAACTAAATTGAAGAGACAATCCTACCCGTTCAACTTGACTTCCGAAGTGACCCCCAGAGCATTCCATTTTTCCTCTGCTTCGTCTTTGAAAAAACAAACAGTCCGAGCTTACCCAGGGAGTCGTAGTTTAACCATAATTTGATAAAACCCCATACATTACACTCAGATAGACTCCCAGGTACAGAGTAGTTGCTGTTGCTACGAATATAGTTTCACTGGTTGCTATGGGTACAGTATATTGGTTGCAACGGTATAGTGTTTCAAGCTTGCTGATTGCTATAGGTATAGTTTAGAATTTTAAGAATGAGAAATTCCATTCTGTTTAAAAAAAAACTGGTCTTTGAAAATAATAACTTTTCTACACAACACACTTTAAACAAACAATCTTGTTATACAACGATAACAAATTGTGAAGTTTATTGGTCGAGAACCAATCGCGTGATATAACACAAAGACGCAAGTTACATGGCTATGAGGACCAGGTAACATGAAAAGTGATGTACACCAATGTACATCACCTTGATCGTTCCCAGTGTTGGTCGATTTCCAGCGCTGTGTACGAAACACACACGGGTTCGAGGGAACAGTGAATAATGAGTTTCTTACTTGAACTGTTCGTCTGCTTATTAAACTATGCATACGCCGCCTCATAATGTTCGAGTATGACAACAGAACTTCGAGAAGAGGGATAAAAATGTTACCAAGGTATAACAAAGCAACTGTTGCACGCTGAGACTGGGGACCGTGGGTTTTGTACACCCTCGGTGGCAGATAGCACCCTCGGGTGTACAAAACGCCATGGATCGCGTCACAGTGTGCAACAATTGTATATTGTTGCTCAGTTTAATGAAATGCAAAATAAACCAGTTATTGGAGGTTTCACTTCACCTGTTCTTCCTCCGCAAGCTTGGCGTTGGATTCTTCCAAAAGACGCTGAAAGGAAACAAAGAGAGAGAATAACTTAATATTGAATTTTCCTCGTTCATAATTTATTTAAAATTACCAAATTATTATTATTATTATTGGTGCCCCCCTCAAAAGTTCTCATAGACTTGAAGATTTTTAAATGGAAGTGCACTGTGAAAAAAAGTAAAATGGCCTTCTAAGCATGCTACAAGTAACAACATAAATCCCTTCTGACTCCCCCAGTTATCAAAACCAATACGTATGGCTCCTGCTCTTTCCAATATGCAGTAGTTCAGTTATGGAACAGTCTTCCAGAGGTTGTTAAACAGGCTGAAACATCAGATCAAATCAAAACCCTGGTGTAAACACATCTGTTTACTTTGTACAACAACTGCTGATTTTCCCTTCACAGCGCCTTGGGACCTCACGATGATGTGCTATGTAAAAACCGTTTAATATTATTATTAGTGTGGGATTCAAGTGTGGATTTGAATCCCGACTGTGATGCTTGTGTCCTTGAGCAAGACACTTAACCATTATAAGCTTCTCTCCACCCAGGGGTAAATGTTAATGGGTACCTACGAGGGCAGAGATGGTTCTTGTGATTGACTCAGCTTAGTGCGCTTCATATTTGGTGGCACAGGCTGTATACTCCCCAGGGAGCTGAGACGGTTTAAGGAATGATTTGAGGCCCAGTGACCAGTGATGACAATGTTGAAGCGTCATGAAGGTCACTGCGGGACGTACCTGATCGCTATATAAGAAGCCATTATTATTATTGTTAAATATTACCTGTTCTTCCTCCTCTTGTCTCTTGATCTCAGCTTCTTTCTTCTCCATCTCAATCTTCTTCTGCTCCTCATCCCGCCTCTTCCGCTCTGCCTCCTCCTTCTCAAGCTCCTCTTTGGTCTTGACTGGCTTCTTAATCACCGGCGCTGGATCCGACGGCCTCCTGTCCTTGTCCCTCCTCCTGTCCGAGATTCTCCTCTCGGCTTCCCTGTCCCCGTCTCTCGTCCTACCAGATGTCTTCTCTCGACCATGCTCCGAGGCATGCTTCCCCTTGTCCTTCGCTTTTACAGCATCCTCTGGTAAGATAGCCTTCTCCTTAGTAGTTAAGACAACCTTCTCTTTAGCAGAGTCCGATCTAGCACGCCCATCGATTGGTTTTGGTGCTTCTTGTTTAGTTGGTGTTTTCGGGTCCGGAGATGCTGCTCCTTTGCCGCGAGTACCTCTGTTTGCCACTCTCTGTGCCGAGTAAGACTTACCCGCCCTGTCTCTGGCAGAGTCTTGGCTTGGTGCGTCTTGTTTCGCTGAGCTGGTCTTGCTAGACTCTTGCCCGCTTGTTGATGAGGTGGACTTTGCTTCCGTCTTACTCTCCGAAGTTGAACTCTGACCCTTAGCGTTATTATTCAAATTCGCTGTGTCCTGCACACTCTTCGCTCGCACGCCTCCTTTCTCTGTTGTCAAAACTTTCTCAGTTTCTTCCGGAGCAGGGTTTGGGAGGATCACTAAGGACTTCACTGATTCAGTGATGACCTTAACATCATCCACTGAGTCCACATTTGCTCCCCCATCACCACACTGACCTTTGACATGTCCAGTCTCATTTGTATCTCTCTCAGAAACTAGAGTAGGTACCATCTGGTCAGCTCCATCTCCTGAGGATAATTTTGAACTACCGGAATTTTCGGACAGAGGCGAGTCTTGAGTGTCACCTTGCATAGATACTTTTGATGTCTCCACAGTCTTCTTTGTGTCTTCTCGTTCAATCAAAGTGGATTCCGTTTCATTTTTATCGTCTGTAAGTTCTGCTTCTGTGTTTGAAATGCTCTCATTGGGATTTATAGTATCTAATTGTGGTGACTCACTGACGTTTTCAATCGAGACATTATCAGATGGTTCTTTAGGCGTGTCCGACTGAAGGATGGGTGTCGCGAGGTCATCGGAGGAAACAGCTTCTTCAAGAGGCTCCTTCTGTGCATCCATGAGATGGTTACGTTCTCCATCCTCAGCCTTCAACGGTGCATTCTCACTGACAGGTTCTTTTGACACTGCGACAACGTCATCTATGATTGCATCTTTGAGGGTTGCAATCTTTGCTTCAGCGCCGTGGCTGCTGTCTCCTTGGCAACGCTCATCTGATGTTCCTGGGTTGTTTACATCTGGGCAAAATTTTTTTTAAAGAATATTATTAAATTTGTTAACACACTGAAAGGTGCATCAAGTAGTCAAGTTAAAGGCACTGGTCACCTTTGGTAATTGTCAAAGACTAGAATCCTCACTTGGTGTATCCCAACACATGCATAACATAACAAATCTGTGAAAGTTTGGACTCAATTGGTCATTGAAGTTCCAAGAGAAACTCTGCCCATTTACACCGCTAGGTGAAGAGAAGCACTTGCAGTCAAGTGTCTTGCTCAGGGACAAAAGTGTCATGACCGGGATTCGAACCAACACCCTGATGACTTAGCCACAACAGTTTGAATACAAATTTGTACAATGCTCTTAACCACTCAGCCATGACCTTGACACGAATCATTTAAAATGGGTTTAAAAATGTGAGGTTAGAGACTTGTATTTCTCCCCCTTCCCCCCACAATCACAAGAACTCGTTGAAAAATGAGTGCATCGCCAGTGTTGTAGCCACGGTGGGCAGTGCAGGGTGGGCCTGACCAGAATGAACAAATTTCAACCAGCACTCTGAGCAAAATACACTGTGCTGCCCAGCAAAGATTTCCCCTCGATTGCACTTCAGAAATGATGGCCCCATTTATGTGTAAACATGAACAATTTTGTTGAACGGCTCACCCTTGGTGAACTGTTTTGGGTTTAGAGCCCACGACTAAACTTGGTCTATCTACAGCACTGTGCCACGCAAAACTCAGTTGACCATTGAGCCCGATTCAAGCTCATCTAAATAATCACCTTGTACAACATCTTGGGAGCAATCCTCGCTGGTCCCTTGTTCCTCCGTCAAAGCTTGAGACGAGGAAATAGAATCATCATTGGCTCCATCAATCTTATCTCCAACAGAAAACTCATCGTTGTTGACATCCTCCTTCAAACCCTCTTTGCCGTCTAAATTTGTGGCCATTTTCATTCAAGCCATTTTTCAGTTTGAAAATACAATAGTCTGTGATAATTTGATGTTATTGAAAGACAAGCAGTGAATCCATCTTTAGATGCATGTCTCCACTGATGAAACTGAAAAAAAATTAAAAGAGCAAACCACTGAAATGTTAATACATAACCAATGAACACATTGTGTGTTAGGTAATCTTTTCATAGTATTTGAGGGAACAAAGCGGGAGGAGGGTTACGTTCTCCACCGCCGGGAGAAGGGTTACGTTGTCGCAACTAAACTAAGTAAACTCATGACTACAAAAGTATGTAGGTCTTCTAGAGTATCTCATTTGAGTAAATTAGATACTAATTTATTTTGTAGGGGCCTAACAAATAAAAAAGTGATGGGTAGCAGGATACGTAGATTTGTTTAAATTAGTTTTTTTAATTTTACTTTATTTAGTGACATAACTTTTCAAATTTTATTTTTTAATTTAACTTAGTGACACAAGTGGAAGAAAACAATACTTCAACAACAAAAATAATGTGCACTTTCATAGGATGGTTGACATGATATATTCTAATCGAGAAACATGCTTAATATACCTCGGTAATGGGGTTTTTACAAACCACGTTTTACCTCCAAGATCCCGCATAGTACAACACACAAATTTACACACACATTCCCACACAATGCACAATTTACCATCCCCCCTCCAAAACAAGCACAAGTTAGGCAGAAGTGCTTTGGCAATTAAGTTGGTTCCTAAGTTTTATTTCCAAACAAAAAATTAGCCCATAATCGAAATGAGCTCTTACAAGAAGCCAATCGTCGTATTGGCAGAGATATTTATTGAAAAGAGGGTGGTAAATACCGGAATAAAAGCAAAGAAAATGCACCCAACCTACCTGGAAATTCGCCGTGGCGAGTTGTCAGGTTTACATGGCCAACCTGTGTCGATTGGTGGCGCTCTTCATCATTACTGTTTATATTTTTCAGATTTGGTTCAGATTTGGCGCGCCGTAAACCCGGGAGATTTAAGCATCTTTTCTTGTCTTGTCTTTTGCCTTTTTTAGTAGATCTTCGTGGGGAAATAACAGCGTTTTGACTCTCTTCGAAGGTAAGTGTATATATAAGAAATATTATGTTTACGATCGCCACTTTACCCTCTTTTTTTCTTATGTCGGTCAAACCATCAAACTCAATCATTAAAAAAATGCTAAACACAAACGAACACAGCAGTATTGATCTCTACCTCCATGGTTGACAGTGCAGTGACACAGCCCAACGGCCACAGCTCAGTCCGTAGGCCTACACTTGATCAGTCAACATGATCAAGAGTCAAGACAAATTAGCCTAGTTAAGATTAGGCAAATAACTGTTGTAGAGAAGTATATACGAAATTCCCTGGCAAATTCCCTGCGGTCGCCAATGGCCTACACAGACACAGCACTAGTTTCTAGAAGTAAAGAGGAAGGCAACCTTTTAATTATTTCATTAGTCATACTCATTGTCATGTGATGTATGTTTTCATGTTTATCACTGCAAACAGTGCAAGTGAAGTTGCAGTGTAACAAAACAGCAGCAGTATCACTACCCCCCCCCCCCCTTCCCATAAATATTTGTTTTCTGTGAGTGTGAGGTTCTTCCTTTTCAAACTTTTGAGTTGGCCGATGACTTGTCTTTAACTGGTGCGTTAACACATTTCTATCATCTATGTGATTGTGATGTCTATTGTTGTGCCCTTTTTGTGTTTATTGTGAAGTTTCAAATGACAAGGATCTATGTCAGTGTGAGGATGATGTATTGTAGGCCTATAAAACAGCGAGGATGATCTAGCTAGGCCTATAAAACAACATATGCTTGCAGAAGAACTCAGTGAAATCTGGCTTTTTCTTCGCTGAGTAAAATACAAATTCCAGAACTCACCTGGTGATCATATTATCCTGTGAAAGTGCTTGTCATATGCATCAAATACAAAGCTGAATACTAATTTAGTATACATTTTCTTTCATTAATTACAGAGCATAGGCAAGTTTCTATCAACACAATGTCAGATGACGAGTACGCCTACGGAGACATTGACGAGTTAACAGCTTTACTTGACGACGAAGATGAAAAGGACCCGTATCAAGATGACGTCCCAACATGCGCCACGAAAAAATACACCTACAACCCATCACTAGAGGACTTATCATCAAAAAGTCAACAATCAAGCCAGAAACCAGCAGAAAGTACTTCTGATCATCAGAGGTCAACTCAGGTCGCATCTTCAGGTCAAGTGTCATCTCAAGGTCAAGGGTCTTTGCCAGGTCAAAGGCCATCCTCGTGTGAGGATGATGTTTCTGATGAAGCAAAGAGCAAAGAGGAACTCATGGGTAATCTTTACTTTTTATTTCAGAGTTTCACACTTAATGGCAGGGTCCAATTTTGATAAGCACAATAACATTTTGCTTACCAGAATAAGGTTCCCAGCCAAACTACCATTTCATATGCACAATTTGTAAATCGCATCCTGCTCATTTCTGCTTCTGCGTAGCAGAAAATTGGTAAGCAATATTTCCTGCTTAAAGCAAAAAGCAGCGCGTTGAAATTGAGCACAGGGTATACTTTTGGTAATTGTCAAAGACCCGAAATCCTTGGTCCGTTTATCCCATACATACATGTACCAAACCTGTGAAAAATGTTGTCATATAAGTTGTATGTGTACTCAATTGGTGCCAAAATATATACAAAAATAGAAATGTGTGCAAGTAAAAACATGACGCTGAGTGACATCTCACATCTGATGGCCTCCTTAAACTGCTCCAAGGTGGGCAGCTAGATGATGTCTTGAGGAAGCTCATCCCAGTCTTTGAAGTGCCCCTTAAACCAAACCTAGGACTTTGTTTTCGAAAGGGAAACATAACTTTCTATTTTGTTCAACCAATTTTTTTAGATGAGTTGAAAAGAATGAGAGAGCAGATGAAACTCATGCAGTCGGGAGGCAGCAGCCAGACGGGAAGTGACAACCAGACTAGCGGACCCAGAGAGACTTTTTCCGATGCCATCTCGGTGACTGTGGAAGTCAAGCATGTCCGCAAACAGAAGACATCGCTAACGGACAAGAAGACATCACCAAAGGAAAAGAAGCCATCACCAGCGGAGAAGAAGACCTCGCCTGGAGATTCAAAAAGATACACGGCTCAGGAAATTGGATCTATAGCAGGTACCAGCAACATGGAGGGCTAATAAAATTACCTCGTCTTAAATTCATAGACTTGAAATTCCAAAAAAAAGAAGCTAATCAAAGCCAAAAAATAGTCAATAGTCAATAGCCTTACGTTTCCACCCTAGCAGAGTCTCACCCAAAGCCTATCTTATTATTATATTATATTAGTATTATAATAGGTTTGTCAAAATCTGTTTATAGCTGCCAAACAGTCTGAACTAAACTACAGATAAACAAACAGTGAAAAAGTTCATCAATAAAAACATTCAAAAGCTATTGAAAGAGAGTTTAAAAAGGCTTAAGAACAGAGCATTAACACATGAAAAACGCAGAGCAGTTTTACACAAAATGCTGGTCAAGTAAGTAAGGAACGTGCACTGTATTTATATCGGTTTGTTCTACACCTGATAGTGGTCCTGAAGAGTCAGAATTTCTCAGGTTATTGTTCCAAGCTGGAGGCAGCTAGCCTCTGTGTCTGGTAGAAGACAGGAGCGATCCACCAAAATTGATAGGAAAGCTGTTCAAGTCTCTCCATGAGGGGCGGAATACTTATAGAGATATCTGTGTACGATTTGAACTGACAAAAATCACCAATAAGAATTATACAGAATGTTTTTCCGCTGCATTTTCTCAAGGCACTCTCTCTTGTGAGTTTCTTGTAGATTTAACGGCTATACCATCCTTGAGCAACCCGGAGGATTGGGATGACGACTGGGACGACGACGATTGGGATGAGGTCGAAGAGAAGAAAGAGGCAAGCCCAGCTGCGGAACCGAAGAGCGCCCTCTTTGGCAAGAGTGCCAAACGAGTCGCTCATACTCCAAATAACAACGTGAAGAAACCTGACAAAGGTTTGAATCAGAGGCTGTATCCAAATTGGTTGCTACGGCTACGGCTACGGCTAAGGGTGTTGCTGAGGACGTCCTATACCTCAACACATGATGACTTGAAAATCTAGCAGTGGTCGTAGCTGTAGTCGCAAATTCGAGCATGGCCATAATATGCAAATATTCTAATGGTGTGGATTTATATAAAGCTGTATGCTTATTTTACCTTACACTTCAGAGCCACCACAATTTCCACAAACTTCTCTAGATTGCGATTTGTTACGACAACAGCTCATAAGAGACATTTCCATCTTGTATTCTTTCCCTTTTTCCTTGTAGTGAGCCCGTATAAGTGTGAACTATGCCACGAGGTACTGGACACATTGGAAGCTTTAACTTTACATACGTTCCAACATCGTAAAGAATCGCCCCAAGATTGTGCAATCTGCGGGAAGTCCTTCGCAAACAAATACAAACTCCAAGCTCACGCTCGGATTCATGGGACGTCTGCGCAATCAACAAGCTCATCTGCCAGGAAGGCATCTGCGGGATCAGCCCAGTTGAGACGAGAGAGTGGAAACAACAGTAGAGGGCAGGCTTCAAAAACAGGAAAACCCGAAAAGAAGGAACACATTGAAACCAATAAGCATTCTCAATTGCGAGTTCTGTAAGTTCAAACTTTGTAATGTCCGGTTTCATCACCAAAAATATACAACTATAATACAGGGGTCAAAATTGCCACTAGCCCGCTAGCCCGGGACTACCAGATTTACAGCCGGGCTACTCATTTTTCCAGTTTGATAGCCCGACGGGCTAGTGGAAAAATAATGCAGAAATCATCATCACAAACAATAAAGAACTATGTTATTGGTGTATTGTAAAGTTTGAGCCGTGACGCGAGACATAATGTGTCTTTCGGGCTACCAAAATCTAATCAGGGCTACTAAAAATTATTGGTCACTAGCCCTGCTGACTACCATGGAAATACACTTAATTTCGACCCCTGTAATAGTATGAGTGTAACTTGTGTAGGGTTCTGCCCACAGGGTTCTGCCCACAGGGTTCTGCCCACAGGGTTCTGCCCACAGGGTTCTGCCCACACTGGTCGGTGCTGGATTCCCCTACCACCACTGGAAGAATTCAATGAAATGTAAAACTTGGTGTTTTTCAGTAAAATGGTATCCAAAGCCATTAATTTTGAGCCGTTCTTTGTTTTGAGTCAAAACATAATAATAATAATAGACCGTTTTTATATAGCGCTTTTTACGCCCGAGGGGTGTCTCAAAGCGCTTCCGACATTATTACCCCTGGTCACTGGGCCTTAAATTATTCCTTAAACCATCTCAGCTCCCTGGGGAGTATACAGCCTGTGCGCAATATATGTGCTACTCGGCTAAACCAATCACAAGAACCATCTCTGCCCTCACAGGTACCCATTTACCCCTGGGTGGAGAGAAGCAATTATAGTTAAGAGTCTTGCTCAGGGACACAAGTGTCACGACCGGGATTCGAACCCACACTCTGCTGAACAGAAGCATCAGAGCTTGAGTTTGGTGCTCTTATCCACTCGGCCACGACACCCCACATATAATTATACCATGGACCCTATCCATCTTGCAATGGTTTCCAGGGAAACCTTTTTCCACCAGAAATCCTGAGCATAACCCTGGTGGATAAGGAGGGAATCTTGTACTAGTGAGACGTAGAGACTGTAAACTTATCAACAGTAATTAACTGTTGTTGGTAGTAAGTAAGGTCAACTCTCTAACCTTTGACCTATGACCTTTCCCAGGAATCCCTTGGTTTCCTCAACGAGGTTGGACTCCATGATGGACGGAAG
This sequence comes from Asterias amurensis, assembly GCF_032118995.1. NCBI lineage: Eukaryota > Metazoa > Echinodermata > Asteroidea > Forcipulatida > Asteriidae > Asterias > Asterias amurensis. The sequence continues at coordinate 19,331,568 of NC_092649.1, forward strand.
GAAGATGCTACGACTGTCCATCCTCAAGAATTACCTCGGAGCTGGTGGTATAGAAGGAGACTGGGTCACCATGGGAGTCCTTGTTGCTAAACTGCCCCCCAAGACAAGTTCAAAGGTCAGTAGAAAAGACAAGATTGTTAAGGTCGCAGACAAGGTCATTTTACATCAAAAGATTAGTGTCACAGGATGTTCTGCTCTCCCGCTTGAGATTCGGAGACTAGCACAAGACAGAACACAATGGGAAAAGCTTGTGTACGCCTGCTGTACAGCCGACTGATGATGATGATCCTCTCAAAAATGAATGAGGATTAAATCACACCTTGTGCTTAAGCTTTTTTGTAAAGTAGCCCACTGGGCTAGTAAACTGTGGATTTTGCTGGCCCACAGAAAGTTCAAGTTTCCCTGATTAGAAACCTGTATTGTAATAAATGTCTCATGGCCTGGCATGTCCTAGCAGTTAGGAGCACTGGATTCAAACTCTGGTGTTTCCTATCAGCAGAGTGTGGGTTCGAGTCCCAGTCATGACACCTGTGTCCTTAAGCAAGACACTTAACCATGATTGCTTCGCCCTTCTGATGGGACGTAAAGCCATTGGTCTTATGTTGGGTTCGAATCCCCAGCCGCGACACTTGTGTCCTTAAGCAAGACACTTAACCATTGCTTCGTCCTTCGGATGGGACGTAAAGCCGTTGGTCCCATGTGTTGTGTATTAAACGCATGTAAAAGAGCCCAGTGCACTTATCGTAAAGAGAAGGGGTATGTCCCTTTGTTCCTGGTTTGAATGGCATCATATTGCACCGTACCCTGTAAACCATTACATGGTGCTATGTAGGTGCTAAATAGGAGTAGGTCTCGTAATTCAAGCGTGCAGGCAGTGATTTACATAGTAGCTTTAGAAAGCAACAGACTAGCCAGCCGGATATCTTTGGACAGGATTTTGGCTAGCCCTTAGTAGTTATAACAGGCCTGTGAACTATATTGAAACTATACATCTGTTTTAATCTGACAGGGCAAGGCTTTTAGTATCTGGAAGCTGTCTGATTTGAGCAACTGTGAGCAAGTCACCACGCTGTTTCTCTTTGGCAAATCTCATGATGAACATTGGAAGACAGCTCAGGGGTCTGTCTTAGGCATCCTCAACGCATCCATCATGCCGCCTAAAGAGAATACACAGGTGAACAAGGAACTAGACTTACTTTCATCCATAAGTATCGTTGAGTAGTTATTGAGGTGAACAAGGAACTAGACTTTCTTTCATCTAGTAGTCTTCTTGGTGGACGTTTGGATGCTAAGCATCGGACTCAAGCTCTGGTGTTTCTGATCAGCAGAGTTATGGTTTGAGTCCTGGCTGTGGCACTTGTGTCCTTACATGCCTTAACTAAGACACTTAATCATTATTGCTGCATCGTTCGGATGGGACATTAGGATGTAGATACTATGTACTAGGATGTGCTTGTGAAAGAACCCAGAACACAGCTCAATAAAATTTGCTTTTTGAGGGACATCCATTCCCTTTCCATCCCATTTTCGTCTCAATTACAACTTGACCTGTGAAATTCTTAGCAGCGTCTTTGTAAGTCAAGAAATTTTTCTTGTCTTCTCCCGTAGGATGACGGGGGGGTATCTCTGAGCATAGACCACCCACAGAAACTTCTCCTGATTGGTACCTCAAAAGACTTCGGTCACTGCCGCTCACGACGGAAAGATGGAAAACCCTGTTCGATGATCGTCAACACGTAGGTTTAAATTCTTCAAGCCAGACCCTTGTTCTTTGAACACTAACAGGGCTAGAATTCCTTTGAGAAAACCCACAAGTCCGCAGGGCGTGTAGCTCAAAATATTTACTAGACAGGAACTTAATAGATGTTAAATTTGCATTGGGTATAAAGAATATTATTTTAATATTGATGTGTGTAAGCACTGTATACTCAGTACATGCCTTAAATTTCGCTCTTAAAGGGCCACAGCAATTCTCCTCTTGTAAGGGGGCACTTCTATTGGGAAAATGTAAATTTGTATTGGAACTTTACAAAGGGCACTAAGCTTGGGCGATATCGATTTATTTTATTCACGATATATCGCCGACAATATATCGCGATATTCGATATAATCGCGATTAATTAAATTTGACATCATCAGTCTTCAAACTCCAAGTGAAAGTTGTAGAAGAGACAGTCAAAGCATAAGAGAGGTGTTCTAATGACCTATTCTTCTTGTTTTACTCCAAACCTATGGGGTGCAAGATGTCTCAGCTAGGAAATACATCGTGATATTGCGATATTTAATCAATATCGCGAATATTGCGATATATCGATATTTCGATTAAAACCAAATCGATCTGATATCAAAAACATTTCCAAATTAATATCGCGATATTCGATAATATCGTGATATCGTGATATCGCCCAAGCTTAAAGAGCACCACAGCAAAAGCACAGGACACCACGGCAATTACTGTGGGTGCCGTGGGTTATTTGGAGACCTGCAGTACTTTCCCGAGTTCTGTGAAAGAAAATCACAGGCATATTACTAGGGTGGGATTCTAACCCATGACCATGGCCAATCGCTAGAGCAGATGGCTGTAATACCAACTAGACCACCGATACGTAGAGGTAGTTCCAATCCTATATTTTAGTAGCGGGTACTGCAACAATTTAATAGCTTTTAAACTTACATCGAGGATAAATTGGACAGGAATTGTGTACAAAATTGGAATTGAAGTGAGAAGAAGAAAATGCCAGCATAGGTTGATTATTGAACTATTTGAATTTGAAAAAGCACTAGGAAATGATTTATCGCACTTGTATATTATGGGTAAATAGTCTTCGATAAAAACAAACTATGTTCTTCAGACTTAAAGTCAACATTTGAATACAGTCAAAAGACTGCCAGCCTTGTCCAGTCATGAATTTACTAGCTTGATGCTAAAATCACTGGCCTCTGGCCTGGGCCTAGAGCTGCTAAGCACAAAAATTTGCTTAGCATGAAATTTCTTCCTTGATAAAAACATGATTACCAACAAAATTTCCATTTGATGCATATTGCTTGTTAGTGGTATTCAGCTGCTGTTGTTTGCTTATCCTGAAAATCACGTGGAAATTTGGTTGGAAATCCTGTTTTTAATGAAGACCAAAATTTCATGCTCAGCAAATTATTGTGCTTAGCAGCTCTATCAAATTGGGCCCTGCTGTCCAGTGTAAAATTCTAGCCATAACTAGCTGTTATAAATGCAGTAGAATTTGTTTTCTTTTTTTATGATATTTTTACGTTAATTTTTTTTTTTTAGGGCTGTTAGTGAAACATGTCAGTATCATGTACAGAATGAATACAAGAAGAGCAGTGGTAAAAGACCGGACCTACAGTCATCGTAAGTACACAGCCAAACAATTTCATCCACATTAAGACTGTATGTAGAAATTGAGTCTTGACTGTCTTACAAAAAGGTTACTAAGTGTTACCTGGTTGCAGAATGTATTCTCATATTATGTCCAGTTTGCGCTCTACATAAGTGCCCTGGTCATTGGGCCAATAACATTCCTTTAATCCTTCTCTGCTCCCTGGGGAGTATACAGCCATGAGTTGCCTTGGCACTCCAAAGGCTTTTTCGTACTCAATATCAACCGCTACCCTCACGGGTACCCATTTATACTCCTAGGTGAAGAGAAGAAACATAGTAAAGCATCTTGTTCAAGGACACTAATGCAATGACCAGGACCGGCTTTTAATCACTCGGCCACGCCCCCCCCCCCACCCTCCAGATACTCAGTACTTTTCCTGACAAAACTTCATAGACATATCACTCGCGTGGGATTCAAACCCACAAACCGTTGCCATTCTAGAGCAAATGTCTTACCACAATGTAGTTTGTATTAACAAGGATTCCAACTTTCAGAATTATAATTTGTTTTTCTATTTGGCAATAATTCCTTCATCTTCACAGGTATTCGGGTGTTCAGCCAAAAGTGTTCAAGAAGAAGCTTGGGACAAACATCATATACGGCGGGCAGAGTTACAATCCAATGAGGTACACAATACAGTTTACTTCTTTTTTTATCGCTTCAATCATAAAATTTTTGAAAGATTTTGTTGTATTTTTATAGGTTTCATCAGCCATATCAGTTACAGTGCTTACTATTAATAATAACTGGTTCTTATATAGCATACATATCTTAGTAGCTAGATCGAGCGCTTTACAACCTTATTATCTCGATTGTTCCCCTGAAGACGAGCAGTTATACTGTTCAAAACGTCCAGACCAAACTGGCTTACTTTCAGAGCCAACACTCCCACAAAAGAGATTTATTACATGGTTGTACCCACAAGTTTACTATTATTTATAGTTTAATCCTACTCATCGCACCTAATAGAAGAAAAAAAAAGAACTTATTGATAGCACTTAAAGAGTAACTAATAGTACAGAAACTGATGATTTTTCATAGCAACAACTACTTCATCACATGCAACGGAAGGGACAAACTTAGTACAGTATACTATGTTGGTCCTGTGTGTTGTGTAACGCATGTAAAAGAACCCAGTGCACTTATCGAAAAGAGAAGGGGTTCGCCCCGTTGTTCCTGGCTGTGGGTGCTGTATGCACCCTAGCACCTTGTAAACCCTTATAAGTGCTATATAATTGGGTCTCAGAATCCATCACTGCAATAACCTATCTTTCTGAAAGTTTGTATATACTCAGCGCCTTGAGTACCTTGTTTGGTAGATACGTGCGCTATATAAGACTTCGATATTATTATTATTATTATTATTATTATTATTATTATTATTATTATTATTATTATTATTATTATTATTATTATTATTATTATTATTATTATTATTATTATTATTATTATTATTATTATACAGGGAAAGATTTCGTTTAGCGATTTCGTTTAGCAATTTCGCATAGCAACAAATTTAGACAGAATTTATTGTGGGCACACTCAATACTAATGTTGAATTGCAAATCCTATTTTTTGAGTAGCAATTGATACATTTTGTGTAGCATTTTGCTCTGCTATACAAGGGAAATTGCTCACTGGTATACAAGTGCACCATGCAAAGCTTTGAACATCACTTAAAAAGAACCTATATTCTGAAATCGTTTGTAACATTTTCTCCCTCAATTTTTATTTTCACATAAAAAAGTGCATCAGTCATTGGAGCTGGCACTAAGTCTGGTGAAAAACCCAAGAAGAAAGTACAGAAGCTGGCATTACAGAGTCTTGGCGTCAAAGGAAGTAAGGAGATTGAGCAAGAAGCGAGAGACAGCGTTCTGACGCTCCACGGACGAAAGAATAAAGAAGACACGCTGGTCAAGGTGGCCGGGGCGAGTGAACCCTTGTAAGTTTTGAAGGACCTTGTAACCTATCTTTCTGAAAGTTTGTATATACGTATAAGCTCCTTGAGTACAGGTTAGTTGATAGATATGTGCGCTGTATAAGACTTTGATATTATTATTATTATTATTATTATTATTATTACTACTATTATTATTATGTTATGTTTGCAGCAAAGAGTTGTTGAGTGCACCAAGTTTTGGATCACAGAATCTGATTCGGCACATGGTCAAAGTGGAAGAAGGTATGTTTCATTCTAGGTATCAATTTTGAATAAATTAAATTAACACATTGTTTGTAACTTTATCCTTCAATTTACATTTATCCGTTGAATGAAGTGCAGAACCAGCATGCTTTTTTACTGAAGTGGTACATTTTGTGGCTAATTTGTAAGCAGAAAACAATTACAAGGAATCCCTTTGAAGTAACTTGCGCTGCAATTCAGCCTTTTGGAAATTGGGCTCAACTGTAACAGTACAGTTACCAATGACTGGAATTGTCTGTCCTGTATAATCGATGTGACCTCTGACGTCACACAAAAACCATAACATGACTCGCACGCATACCGCCGGGCAAAACCTTTGTGTTTTGGCATCCAGCTAGAAAGTGTACGCAATCTTACTATGACTGCAATCTCACTCGGTGCCTGGCGAAACATGACATTGTCAACAGAGGGCGGTTTGAATGTAAACATAGGTCACATCGTCTATAGGTACGAAGTTCTACATCTGTGTCCTTAGAGAGGGGCGGTTTCTTTTCCATGAAGACTTTGAAACTGATGCCCCAGTGTCGATTTCCATTGCCACTGGTGTGTTACTCAGGGATGAGATTGTTCAGACTTTTGGCTGAATTCAGACTTTTTATGTCTGCCTGGTGAAGAAAATCAGACAATATTTGTTTCCACAAATAAAGAAATCCTTCTCATTGGTCTGTTTCGCTAGTGCTTAGGATACTGTTTCCAAAAGCTCATTGCAATCTATAACCCCAGGGGTTACCAAACAGTAGAAATGGCATCATTTCAACACACCTTTGAATTTGTATCCAATTTTCAGACTTTTTCATTAGTAATGACTCTCACCCCTGGTTATTGATTGACAAAGTTACTATCAGCGGTGTTTCCTTGGAATGTGAAGTGGTCTTGTACAAGGTGTAATTATGTGGTGGTACTCCTCCCTCTTTAGTTAAATGCAGAACTTCCCAGCTATTGTAACACCCTTGTAGTTCCTTAAACTCAACAGTCCACGATGTTGATATATAACTGATAATTTGTCCACCAGTGAGCAAAAGCGTCAGCACAATCACTGCCAAAGATCTCCTGCAACAGCACCGACAGGAAATGAAGGTCAAACAGGCCACACGAAAGACGTCCCTCGATTATCCATCAACGACGACAACGACATCTACAAGGACCCTCAAAGACAAGAACGGAACTCAAGCCGTACGCAAAGACTCAAAAGAGAAGTTGGGATCAACGGGACCGTCCTTCCAGAAAAATGTGGAAAACCTGATTCCTGTTCTTGGACGAGATTGCCATGACGACGACGGCGATGATGAGTACATCATCTTCGACGAAGAAAGTCCCGAGCCTAAAGTTCCTTGGAAGTGCGTTCCATCTTTCAAGTCGTCAAAAACTTCAAGCTCTGTTGACGCAAAGAGAAAAGCAATCGCTCTCATTAGATCCAAGGGTCAAATCACCAAGGCTGACCCCAACAAAGTTGTCGGCAAAAGCACTAGTCCTATGTCGCCACGGAAACGGGAAGCAGTGAAGAGGAGAGTAGAAGATGATCTCAATCGGTCGCAGGAAGGTGGGATATTTCTTTGTGTTTATTTTCCCATCTCATGTTTGAAGTTAAAAATCTACTCATTTCTAACCAAAGTGATAATCATGTTCATCACTTAAAAGACCAAAGCAGCCTGTACAAACTTGCCAATAGGGGTCACAAACAGCCGTAAGTTTGACCTACTTCCAATCTACAAAGAGGTCAAAGTAAAGGTCATCCAGATATGAAGTTTTCAATCAATCCCAATTTCTAAACACAAAACTAAATAGTCCGTTTTGGGGCTATTTCTGTTGACATTTTTACTGACAAAATGTGATGAGACAAATGAACAACAATATTAGCATTGTCTGGTTATTTTGTGATGATTATACAGAAATGAATGCCTATATTAAGGGTTAACACAATTGAGTTGGTTTCCGAACAGTGCAGCTACGCAAGGGATTTTAGATTGATATTCATGAGATGCTTAAGCTTTGACCTTTGTTGACAGCCTTTCATGGTGACAGCGGTGGGATGCACCAGCTATGTGAACTATTCACTCATTTCAGTGATCTTTGGGGATAGTCTTTCAAGCTTGTTTATTTTCTCACTCTTGACAGAAGAGAGCAGTGGAGACTCAGGCCAGCCAGCCAAGAAACTCAAGAAGTCGTTCTTAGGCCAGGAGGTCGACTTGAGCCAAGATGAACTAAAATCAATCATGGATGCCAAGTCCAGCAACTCTGGTGTTTTAGCGGAGGTAACAAAGTTTCCTTTCGAAGACTTTTGAAAATCTAGGAGAATGTCCTTAAAATTACAACTCCAAAAAACTCCTGGCGTTCTTGTTTTCATTACCAGAAATATGTTGGTATAAATTAGTAATGCCTCTGGAGAAGGTCCGGTTTGGATCGAAAGCTAAGGCCATCTACCCTACTCGTTACAATTAATAATAATATAATAAATAGTAGTAATTGTCTGGATAGATAGTATTCTTGTCGTGAAGGACATCTTTATTTCTATTTTGGACAGGTTCAAGCTGAGATGGAAGAGATATACTTCCAGGCTCTTGAGAAAAAGGAACGTCTTGAGAACCAGATGGCATCGATCAGAGAGAAGAAATGTAAAGTAGTGTCTTGTAAAAAGGTAAGAAGAGAGTGAAAGCTTTTTAGAAAACGAAAACAATGCACGAGGATTAGGCAAAGAAGTCCATCAAATGTACATGTAAATAGTACACAATTTTGACCAAAACAAACGAAGAAGAAACATCTAAAGAACGCAAACATTCTAAAAACTGATCCAAGCTAACGTCCCAATCCCACATGAGCAGCACCAGAAACACGTCCAAACACTTTAACGTCCCCAATCATTTTTCTTCCATATATCTTCCGTATATCTCCAGTGATGACCAGCTCCAGTAATGATAAAACATTACCATGGTATGTTGTCTCATTATTAAATTTTTAATTTCACTGTTAGTAACATTTTCCTACCCACAGTGCGACTATACATGGTTTGGGCCCTCGTCGCTATGCAAGGCGGAGAATCATCAGTTAGCGCGACACGAAGCGACGATGCGATACTTCAATTGTAAAACTTGCAAGAGTAGAAGTATTACATTCAACAGGATCCCTAACAAATCATGCAGGTAAGATAAATAGTGACTGTGCCCCTCCCCTACGCCCCGCCGCCCCCCCCCCCTAACCCAACCGCCCCCATTGTCTCAAGTGTTCCATCCACTCCATTTGACTTGGTCTGAGCATCTGACGTCACTCTTTGAGGCTCATGAGTTATGGAAGAAACTATGGAAGAAAATAATTATAGCAAACGTATCTGCCAATCCAGCCAGGAACACCGGGGCGAACCCCTTCTCTTTTCGATAAGTGCCCTGGGTTCTTTTACATGGGTTTACGCAACAAATGTGACCAACGGCTTTACGTGCCATCCGAAGTACGAAGGAATGGTTTTAAAAGTGTCTTGCTTAAGGACACAATTAAGTGTCACTGCTGGGGACTAGAACCCACACTCTGCTGATCAGAAACACCAGAGTTTGAATTCGGTGCTCTTAACCGCTCGGCCACGACACTTCCACAAGAAACCTGCCATCGATCCCCTCTTAAATACACCTTTGAGCTTGCATTGATTTCGCATGGAGATTCGCAGTCAAATCCTACGTACATGGTTGTATACATACATAACAATATTACATGCATGTGCATGATGTACAAACATTGTGCATGCCGACGACCGAAAGTGCAGCTGACAAACATCACCTCGGACCAATCAAAACACAGAAAGCTTTTGTCACTGCACTTTTAGAAATCATTGTACCCAATGAAGTCACTGGGTTACAATCATGTTAGTTCTGTTGTATAAATCTACACTTATAAAGGATTGAAAACAATCAAACAATTCCAAAAACCAAAGGTATACTTTGCCTTTAAGTAGGAAAAATATGATACCTGAACAAAATAATTAGCCTGATGGGTTTTCAGTGAAGTGACGTTACTTGATATAAACCACCCCTTTAATTTCAACCCATCCTCCTTGGTTCCGCTAAATTTCCTTCCGGGGCAGGTGGAATTACAAATTCACCGTCTCCGAACCGCAAGTTTGTGTCGTTGGCATCTGTCCAAATAATTACATGCAACTGTTGAACCACATTTTGTGATTCTAAAACATCTGGCGGGAAATTGGTTTTCCGTAAAAGGATGCCTCTATCCAAAGAATCAAAGAATTGCACTGCATTAAGACTGACCTAATTTTAAAGAAGGAAAAAAAAAAACAATTGAGCTCAAATCACTGGACATTTTTATAATTTATAATTGTACGCATAAAAACGTACTTGATAACTAGCAATGGAGAGCTGTTGATAATACATTGTAAGAAACGACTCCCTCTGAAGTATCGTAGTTTTTGAGATTGAGGTAATTTCTCACTCAAATATGAAAAGACTTCAGGCAAGAGGCCTTTTTGAGGCATCTGAAAGCACACAAACTTGTGTAACAAGGGTATTTTTTCTTTCATTATTCTCGTGGAACTTCGATGACTAATTATGTATGCATAATTTGGGGGTTTTGGGAAAAAAATTAAAAGTTAGAATACTGGACCCAATTTTGGTTAACAACTCTGCTTAGCAGAAATGAGCAGGATACCAGTTTAAAATGGAACATGTAGAATGGTAGTTTGGCTTGTAACCTTATTCTGGTATGCATAATTGTGTTGTGCTTAGCATCTTTTTGTGCTTAAGCAGCTTGGCCCTGGTCTTTGTATTTGACATTGACCAAACATGTCCAATGCCTTTCAAGTCAAGAATTCACATGCATTCTTTGATATTCATGGAATTGACAGCGGGTTGCTTGGATGTCAACAAGTCTGACACAGTCAGCTGTGAGAAAAATTCAGGACCTCAAGCTATCTCTCGGCACTGTCGCCCATCTGTAGTCTGACGATGTTTTCTTATCACATTCTATTTTTCTATGTTATCGGTGGCAATCATTTATGCTAGTTATGGTGTTTATATAACCTATTGGGTTGGATGGTTGGAAGTCGTGGGGAGGAGTATTCAGGTGGATTTGTTTTTTGAGAATTTAGTTTTTGAGGATTTTGGGGGGTTTGGGTATTAGGGTTGGTGGGGGTTGGATGTGGGTTTGGCTGGAGGTTGGGATGTGGGTCTGATGCGGTTTGGGGATTGGGTGATGGTTGGATGGGGGTTTATGTGGGGGTTGGATGGGAGTTTATTTGGTGAGGGTTGGATGGGTGGGGTTGGGATAAGGGATTGGGTGAGGTTTGTATGAGGGTTTAGGTGGGAGCTGGATGGGGGATTATGTGAGGGATGGATGGGGGATTTTGTGTGGGATGGGGGATTGGGTGAGGTTGGATGGGGGGGGGGATTGAGTGAGGGTTGGATGTGGGTTTGGCTGGGAGTAGATGTTGGTTTTTGTGGGTGTTGTATGGTGATTTGGGTGGTGGTTGAATAGGGGTTTTGGGTAGGGGTTGGGTGTGGGCTAATTTGGCTGGGGTTGGGTTGTGGCTGGATGTGGGTTTTAATGGGGGTTAGGTAGGGGGTTGGCTGGGTTTGGGTATGTTTGGGAAAGGGGTATGCCTGGGTTTTGTTATGTGTTTTGGGCTTCGCAATTTATATGAAAGCATTTACTGACTGATAAATAACTGAACGTCTTGTATCTGATTCCTAATACCCCAGGTCTTGTGGTGGAACAAGCTACGAGAGAACGTCCATGTTAAAGGTAAGAGCCCATATTGAGACCGATCTCATATCTCGTCTTCATTGGTTGCTAATCTAAAGCCAAGTTTTAACCAATATTACACAAACCCTATTCGTTTTTATTAACTCGTGACATCTCTATTTACGACTGTAATTCTATTATAATAGATTTACCCTTGGTACATGTAAACTAAACACATTACTCAGCATTCAAATCTTGGTCTGGTGACGATGTCTCGTTATTATCCTGTTAAGAAAATCAAATCGATTTTAAATTGTGTTTGGGGCGGTAGATGATTAAATTAAGATTCGTGTCCTTGGGAGGGTGGGATGAAAAACACGAATAGTTCAATGGGCAGAGGTTGGAACTGTTTTTGTCCAAGAGAAGTCACGTTTCAGAGATAATAATTTTGCTGTGATTAAAGAAGTTAGGGGAAACATAGAAGAAAGGATAGTTGGATTGGGGCGAGGGGGTGGGGGGGGGGCTGTGAGCAGGGCTCAATTTCATAAAGCCTGTTTGCACACAAAACTTACTAGGCACATAAAAGTATTGCTTTACAAAAATAGGTTACCAGCCAAAATTACATTAAGTTTACATCGTTTGACTGGTGCCCCACCCAATTTTTGCTTAGCAGAGAAAATTGCTGAGCGGTATGAAATTGGCCCAAGAGCTGCCTCATTCTGTAGAACGTTCCTTTAAAATAAACCAATATTTCCATGTTCTGATGAACAAATTAGAGAATCTCCCTGAATATGGTAACTTTTCCCCTATTATGTTACATGTAATTAAAAATGTCTCCTGGATTCTTGTGCATAGTCTCCCTGAATATATTGTACAACATCTCTCTGATTGTTGTAATCAAATCTCAATGATTGTTGTACAAAATCTCCCTGAATATGGAAACTTTCCCCCTGTTATATTGAATGTAATTCTAAATGTCACTGATTTTTGTACAAAGTCTCCATGATTGCAAGACATTTGCCCTGAGTTTGGAAACTTTTCCCCCTTTTATATTTGTACTTGTATGTTATTATAAATGTCTCTCTGACTGTTGACTGTTGTACAAAATCTTCCTGATTGGTGTAAACAAAATCTCCATGAAAGTTACAACTTTAAACAAGTACACTTAAACAAGTACACTTTAAACAGCATGCAGCGTCAGAGTCCAGCATTCTCCAGAAGACGATCAGAGCATACTGATCGAAACATCAAGTTAAACCAACGGTTCTTTTCAGAACCACCCCAACTCATTTAGAGATAGTCATTACATGGTGTTACCGCAAACTCTTCTATATACACTTTAAACAAGTACACTTTTTACACTTAAACTTTTTGTACAAGTACAAAACCTCTCTAATGGTTGTACAAAAACTCAATGACTATTGTACAATACCTCCATGATTGTTGACTTCCTGAATATTGTACAAAATCTCCATGAATGGCAGGCCTTTATGCTTCGTTTTTAAAAGGGCAAGGGCGCCAAGGCATTTTCTCCTTGGTCAAGGGCACCCTAAGAGGAAATTGTAAAATGCTACTGAAGCATTTCAAGGGCACCAAGGCAATGACCGGGGGGCATGGACATGAAGTATCAGGCTCGTAATGGTGTACACAATCTCCCTCTTAGTTGTACACAAATCTCTCCGATTGTTGTACCAAAATCTCCCTGATTGCAAGATGTAATTGTTGCCAGCTCTGGCTTCGATTCCCACAGGGTTTATCCTTCACTTCCGCAGTGACTAGCCACTGTGACAATTAGCTTATTCATTAACTGCTCAGTCAGCTTTAGGATTTAAGATTAAACCTCTCAATGATGTCATTGACTTGTAAATTGAAGTCATGTGAAATAATCAGTGGGTAACCATCAAAGCACTAACAAGCCAGACTGATTGACAGGAATGAGATTTGACTATAATCACAACAATGCTAAAAATAGAAAAATCCAGCCTTGTGAAAGCTATCATTTAAAAAAAAAAAAAAAACTAATGACCCTTTTTATTTTTAACAGAGATCCAGACCTCCAAAAAATGTTAACATGCAAAAAAACATGTTTAAATCACCACGTATTTAGTTTGAACATATGATGTGCCATATAACCAAGCACCCTTGCTATGGTAACATTATTCTCATGCACAGAACATTTCCATTTCACTAGAAGAAAGTGTTAAGTGAAAAAATAATCACAACATTTATCCCCCCCCCCCCAGAAAAAACAAGGAATGTTAGTAAAGAAGTCTTGTGAAAGGTTGTTAAATAATCGCAACCAAAGGAAGTGACAGACAACCAGCGCCGAGGACCCTTGTTACAAGTGCTCGTGTGAAAGGGTTCTCAGTTTATAGAACTAGAGCCAAGATATAATAGAGTGTTGATGTTTAAAACAAGTGTGCTGTGTGCCTCCTTGGTTTTTGAATAAATTTTGCTTTTTTGTTTCTGCTTTTCAGGAGAGAAAAGGACCTCTACTTGACAGCGAGAAACTTCTACTGAGAGGTGAAGAACGCAAGTGGGTCATGTGATGTGGTCATGTGATAGTGTGTAGAAACTTCAAGTCATTATAAGGCCAAGTTCTACGATGGTTGGACTACGCTAGTCAACTTTTTGGAACGAGCCTACCGAGCATGGTCACATCGCTGTTTATCACATCGCCATCTATGGATAGCTGTCTAAGAGCAAGTTCGAGTGCGCACATTTACTCAACTACTGACGAGCAACAAACATGCGCAGTGATGCACTCACTGGAACAACTTGTTTGGAAGCCTACCACGGTATTCAACACTCCATTGCCTTCCGCCTTTTCACTATAGTGTCACTGGTTCCCCTCTGCGCTCTGTTAGCATGGAACAGGCTATCGAGACCATGGAAGGAACCGTGGTCCTGATGAGGCTGTTTCCAAAATGGTCGACGTTAATCATGGTGCTCACTCCAACTTGCCTCTAATAGCACAATGCAAAGTGGACAAGTTATAAGAAAATGATAATGTAAGTTAAGTCGCCAATCACAAGACTAGAGTCGTTCTTACTACAAGCTTACTACAACTTCTGTGCGCATGCCCTAGATACGTCAAGAGACAGCCACTAGTCAACCATTGGTCCGTGCGCAAACTTGGCCCTTGTTTATATATAATTTTAAAAATCCCAGTTAATTCTTTAACATTCAGAGTCGGGGATCTTTACCCCCCAAAAAATCATTGTAAGCAATAATTTTAACATGTAATTATGAATGGAAGAATCATAAACTTGTTACTGTTTGCCATAACGCATTGACTTCACTTTAAATATATTGTTAGCTACAAAAGTTTGAGCCCGATAGCTCAGATGGTAGAGCACCAGCATGTTAACGCAGAGGTCACAGGTTCATGTCCTGCTCTTGTTAATTTGTCTCTGTTCAACAAAAAACTACAAAAGTTGTCTAAAAGTTTTAAAAGAAATGTTTGTGAATGTTTATAAAATGTTCATGTTGTGAAAAATATACTATGATAGCACTAAAACAATTTTATAATGTGATATTTAATCAGTTATGAGGTATTGCAAAGAGTATTTTTTGGTTGTTTAAAGGCAGTGGACACTATTGGTAATTACTCAAAATAAATATTAGCATAAAACCTTCCTTGGTAACGAGTAATGGGGAGAGGTCGATAGTATAAAACATTGTGAGAAACAGCTCCCTCCTAAGTAACGTAGTTTCCGAGAAAGAAGCAATTTTCCACGAATTTGATTTCGAGACCTCAGATTTAGAATTTGAGGCATCTGAAAGCACACAACTTCATGTGACATGGGTGTTTTTTCTTTCGTTATTATCTCGCAACTTCGATGACCGATTGAGCTCAAATTTTTTACAGGTTTGTTATTGTATGCATATTATGTTGAGATACAGCAAGTGAGAAGACTAGTCTTTGACAATTACCAATAGTGTTCATTATCTTTAAAAGTTTTATGGTTAAGATATGAGATGTTTACCATGTTGCAGTAATTTTGTTCCACATCCTTACAGTTCCAAATGTTCTCATTTTGAGTTGATCAAAATGGCTGCCATTTGGGCCCGTTTTCATGGAGCTTCGTAAGCAGAAAATATTGCTTAACATTTTACTGGTAAGATAAATGAGCAGGATACCAGTCACAGATGATACATGTGACATGGTATTTCAGCTGGTAACCATACTCTGGTAAGCATAATGATGTGCTTAGCTACTGTTAGTGCTTTTAAACATTATTCTAAAAAGTATGCCATTAAAAAACAAAAATTGTATTATTTATTTATTCCAAACAAATATCGAGATGAAATGTGAAGAAACCACTGAAAACTCGAGGTCTCAAAAACATGGAATTGAAATCATTTCCCAAAACAATGTTGACATGTTGTTTACAAGTACAATGTTAAAGAAAGTAGCTGATTGTACAGTCTCAAAAACAAATTCAACACAAATTTGAGTAAAATCTAAGATTTACTCCACATAAAAACGAAGCAATTCCCACTCTCGTGCGCAGCCATTTTTGGAGAAAAAAAATATCCACTAGCAGATTACCCATGCTATCCCAAGCCGAACAGTGTTGTTGTTTTTCTAATAACTTGGTTCCATGTATCAATAACAGAGAAGGATCCCTACAGTCCACTAGAGTTTATGATGCTGTTTATCTAATAAAGAAGAATTTAATTGCAAGAGTGCAGTGCGGTGTGCTTTCTATTCATGTTTAGTGGTTCGGCCGCATGGCCCCCGGGGATAATGTCTAGATTTAATATGAAAGCCCAAACCCCTTGAAAACACTATCTTTTAAAGGGATACGTTGCCTTGGATGGGGTGAGTTGGTCTATGAAAACCGTTTGTTGTGGAATGCATGGTTAGAAAGATGTTTTAAAGGGAAGGTACACTATTGGTAATTGTCAAAGACAAGTCTTCTCACTTGGTTCATCCCATCATAACCATAAAATAACAAGCCTGTGAAAATTTGGGCTCAATCGGTCATCGAAGTTGCGAGAAAATTATGAAAGGAAAAACACCCTTGTTGGATGTATTTGTGTGCTTTCAGATAAGAATAAAAGACTTCTAGCTAGAAGTCTTTTATTATTTTAGTGAGAAATTACCTCTTTCTCAAAAACTATGTTACTGCAGAGGGAGTCGTTTCCCACAATGTTTAATACCATCAACAGCTCTCCAATGCTCGATACCAAGTCAGTTTTTAAGTTAATAATTGTTTTGAGTAATTACCAAATTTGTACCTTCCATTTAAAAGTAGAATACAATTATCCACACAAATATGTCTCAAAACTGCACAGTTTTCCTTGTATACGTTGTGAACTAACATTGCATGCCAATTTGTGTAGGTTTGCAAAGTAAAAGGAAAACCACACACTTTTGAGTCATACTTGTATGGATCATTATATTCTACTATCAACACATCTTTTTAACCATATGCATTTTATAATAAACAGTTCAAAACGCTTTTCATAGACCAACTCGCCCGATCCAAGGCAACGTGTCCCTTTAATACGGAAGCCAAATCCCCTTGACGACACTATCTTTTATAA
Organism: Asterias amurensis; assembly: GCF_032118995.1. Classification (NCBI taxonomy): domain Eukaryota; kingdom Metazoa; phylum Echinodermata; class Asteroidea; order Forcipulatida; family Asteriidae; genus Asterias; species Asterias amurensis. The sequence continues at coordinate 19,348,401 of NC_092649.1, forward strand.
GTGTCTGGTTGAGTATGATTGAATAGCTGTAGCAACCTGGGGCGAGTGAGATGAACTAGACTGGGAAATGAGGTCAAAGAGACATTCTTGGTTTTTTTTAAGTCAGTGGATTATTGCATTTCTTCTGTTTTTGCACAAGTTAACGACGCTAAAAAAGAAGTAATTTTGAAGACGCCAAAGCAAGATTCGTTACCAACATTACCACTCAACAATGTTGTTACCCACTCGGGGCTTCTGTGATAACTAATATTATGTAAATATGATTACTATGTGATATTTAACAAATTGTATTGTCAATGCAGAGACATGTTAATTAAAGCCATTATACACTTTCGGTACAGAAAAAAAAAAAATCACACATTTACAAATAATTTACAGGGTTTACAGAAGGTACATGTAATGGTGAAAGACTTCTCTTGAAATATTATTCCATGAAATGCTTTACTTTTTGAGAAAATATTAAAACAATATAAATTCTCGATAGCAAGAATTACTGATTTATTTTAAACACATGTCATGACACGGCGAAACATGCGGAAACAAGAGTGGGTTTTCCCGTTATTTTCTCCTGACTCCGATGACCGATTGAGCATAAATTTTCACAGGTTTGTTATTTTGTATATAAGTCATGATACACCAAGTGTGGGACTTGGACAATACTGTTTAGCGAAAGTGTATAATGGCTTTAAATAATAGTATATAAAACCTGAATCATGCTTTATCTTGATTTTTTTTTGACAGAGGAATAGATGTCAGTTACCCAAATTCTTTGGATTATTTCATTTTAATTTTTTTGATTACACACCCAAAAGAAAATTTAGCACCAACAACAGGATGAATAGGAAACAAGAAGAAATGTTTAGATGTGGGAGGAAAACCCCAAGGGGAGGAAAACCCATGTAATCAGGTAGAGATGAAAGACCCAATCCACATGCAAGGCTCCGGGTCTGAGGTGGGATTCGAACCAGGATCCACAGAGGTGAAAGGCAGGGAAAGAAACCACAGAGCCAACGTGAAGGCTCCGGTCTGAGGTGGGATCGCCCCGGGGTTCACAGAGGTGAAAGGCAGGGAAAGAAACCACAGAGCCAACCTGAAGGCTCCAGTCTGAGGTGGGATTCGACCCGGGGTCCACAGGGTGAAAGGCAGGGAAAGAAACCACAGAGCCAACCTGAAGGCTCCCGTCTGAGGTGGGATTCGAACCGGGGTCCACAGAGGTGAAAGGCAGGGAAAGAAACCACAGAGCCAACATGAAGGCTCCGGTCTGAGGCGGGATTCGACCCGGGTCAACAGAGGTGAAAGGCAGGGAAAGAAACCACAGAGCCAACCTGAAGGCTTCAGTCTGAGGTGGGATTCGACCCGGGTCCACATAGGTACATGTAGAAGGCAGGGAGAGAAACCACAGAGCCGACCTGATCTCCAGATTAAAACCCATCCCAATCTTTTACAATCATTATTCTTCGCCAAAACATGATATTAAAAATATAAAATAAAAACTATAATTCATTCCAACTACATTGTAAAAACATTTTCTAAATTGAACATTACCACAACAAAAAGAGAAATGTCCTCACACTCCACTGGGAGTTTGAGTACATTCGTAAAGCAAGGACATAAACCACGGACCCATGTAGCTTCTACAATCATACAAGTTCAATCCACTAAAAATGTAACCAAGCAACAACTCATTTAAAAAATAAACACAGAATCTCCTTCAATCTATCCTTTTCAAGTGTTCAATTTATTTAACCTCTGCAACATGCATGACAATTTCTCCTCAAATAAATAATATCGTATAATAAATACATTTTTTGACAACAACATTTATATTAATCTCTCTCAAAGCAAAATCATATTAGAATATATCAGGCAAAATGTTTAATATACATGTACTCTATTGAGTTGTATTTTGTTCAGCCAAATAAAACATTTGTCATAACTAAATAATAAAAGGTATAATTTTAGTTTTTACCTTACACCGGTATGCGATAAGCATTATACACTCGGTACTTTCTCAGTTATATGGAAACAAATCCACAGGCATACCATTCAAGTGGGGTTCGAACCCGTAACCCTCACAAATGATACGGTTTGTCAAAAAATAGTAAAGCAACTAGTTTTGGTCTTGCGATTCCAAAACTCAATATTTGAAGAACAGTGAAAACATTTAAGGTATTTTCTCCACTTTTTTTCTTGTAACTCCAATGAACAATTAAGCTTAAAGGCAGTGGACACTATGGTTATTACTCAAAATAATTATTAGCATAAAACCATTCTTTCTACTGAGTAATGGGGAGAGGTTGATAATATAAAACATTGTGAGAAACAATGGTGTTTTTTCTCCAGTAATATCTCGCAACTTCGACGATCGCATGAGCTCAAATTTTTGTTATTTTATGCATATTTTGAGATACACCAAGTGAGAAGACTGGTCTTTGACAATTACCAATAGTGTCCAGTGCTTTAAATCAATTTCATGATATTGCTTTTCCCAACAGAGCTCGTAATTGTGGGATAAAGGCAAAGGACTGTTTCACTATTGCTGGGTCCGTGAGGGAATTCCAAATTATATTAACTCTAATAATTTAATAACAATTTTTTCAAGGGCACTACTTTCTTTAAATATTTAATAACACAATGGTAGAGATTATTCAATGAAATTTCCAATTGAATAATTCCAATAGAATAATTTCCATTGGGCAAATTTTTCTATTTTATGAGGAAGATGGAAATTAATGACTCGTCTCTGACAAGATTTTGTTTCAGGTAAACGCTCGTTGATAACATCAGACATTCAAAACAGAATTCCTTAACAAAATGAAAAATAAAATCTTCTTTCAGCGAATGATTGATTTGATTAAGCCATTTGTGAGTTAGATTTGAATAATGTCTGGTACAATGACTCCCTTAGTCACAGTGTACCGCTTACATTTGAATTCCTCTCGACTGTAGAGACAGTTGGTATGTCAAATGGTTCGGGGCAAGCTTTTGTATAGCAACCTCCAGATGAGCAAACCCTGCTACCATTGTGCCAAACAAATTCATTCAGAATTGTGTATGTGGTAACTTGTGATCAAGCACGTCATTGTACAAGACATAAGAGAGGTTTCGCAAGCATGGCAAATGAGTGCATCCCAAAATGTTATTTGCCCTTTGAGCGTACAAATTTAACACGACAGACAAAATAAACAGTTTTCTTGATGAAAATATTGCAACACCTAAGTAAGTTGCACGCAACTTCTACATACTACAGGAAACCGCATGCAATGAAATTATCTTTATGGAAGAGGGGTGCATCTGACAAAAGCTGCTTTAGGGAGCACTTTGAGTTTCAGTTTTCTCGAGCCTCTGTCGAGTTTAAACCACCCAAAGAATTTTGATAAAATATCTAATTCCGCTATGCAAAGCCTCAAAGATTTTTTTTTACATAATTATTGGTCTTCCACCATGTACACAAAAATGTCTGAATGTTAAGAAACTAGGCGAGCATAGGCAAACTCATGGCTCTGCTTTTAATGATTGCTTCAGTTTGACGGACATTTTGTGTACATTGAGACCACATCAACGCTATAGTACATGTTTGTTTGTTTGTTTGTTTGTTTGTTTGTTTGTTTGAATGATCTTTCCATCAAGGGAACTCAGACCACATCAACGCTATAGTACATGTATGTTTGTTTGTTTGTTTGTTTGTTTGAATGATCTTTCCATCAAGGGAACTCAGACCACATCAACGCTATAGTACATGTATGTTTGTTTGTTTGTTTGTTTGTTTGTTTGAATGATCTTTCCATCAAGGGAACTCAGCAAACTCCCACAAGAGGGATATAAACACCAAGCTGGCAACAACCAATCTCTCTCATACAAACATTGGGTTAACGTCTATGATTATGAAGTTTGCAAATCAAGAAATTGTGATTCAGTAACTAGACGACAGTAATTATTCTAGTCATTGTGAAAATCAGCGGTTAGCTGGGTGATTCGAACCCACAACCTTGTGATTGCAAGTCCTGCAGTCTAACCACTTGAGCAAGCTTGGTAAGTAGTACATCTCAGGAAAATGCTTACTCTTCTAGCTTTCGCAAAATATCTGCAGCATTGCAGACATACAATGTAAGTGGGTCGCAAGGTATAAGTAACTATTGAATGGAGGAAATAAGTGTTTACAACAAGCAAAGGATCGGCGCTTACAGAAGCAGGCTTTTTTCACGCTCCTGTCAAGTGTATTTCACGTATTAGCAGGGAACTATTGCTAATGTGCTTACTCTACATTACTAAGCACTCTTTGCTTACTAATAGCACAGAAGTTTGCCCTGTTAAAGAGGAATTCACAGAATCCAGTTGTAAGCAGAGCCAGAAAATTACCCCCCCCCCCAGTTTACAGCCAATAATATATCATAAATATGTTCACAACTAAAATCTGAGTTGGAAGTACTGATAGTGGTCTTAACGTTAAACCAGTTAGCGCCAGTTCTTGACATGAACTACACTCGTATTGCAAACATTGACTCATGACAAGGAGGCACTTGGGCTGGTCCAACTCACGTGAAACTACAGTGGTGGGGCTACGCCTGAATGGAGCAGCTTTGGAGCAAGTTTGAGTGGGTACATTTAGTCCACCTGTGATTGACTACAGACCAGCAACGTACATGCGCAGTGATGTACTCACTAAAAGGAAATCAACTTAATATAGTTAAGTGGAAAATTACTCCTTTCTCAAAAACTCTGTTACTTCAGAGCGAGCCGTTTCTCAAAATGATTTATACTATCAAAAGCTCTCCATTGCTTGTTCCCATAAAAGTTTTTATGCTAACAATTATTTTGAGTAATTACTAATAGTGTCCATTGCCTTTAAACAACTTATGGGTTTACATTCAAAGGAGGAAATACTTCGTCAGACAAAATGTCAAATTCAAGGCCGCTTTGATGAAACATCATACTCTACCAATTTGAAAATGAGTACATCACAAAATTGAATTTGACAGTTCCCTTCATCTTTAAAGACAATTGACACTATTGGTAATTGTCAAAGACCAATCTTCTCACTTGGTGTATCTCAACATATGCATAAAATAACAAACTTGTGAAAATTTGAGCTCAATTGGTCGTCGAAGTTGTGAGATAACTATGAAAGGAAAAAACACCCTTGTCACACGAGGTTCTGTGCTTTCGGATGCTTGATTTCAAAGATCTCAAATTATAAATCTGAGGTCTCGAAATCAAACTCATTAAAAATTACTTCACTTCAGAGGGAGCTGTTTCTCACAATGTTTTATACTGTCAACCTCTCCCCATTACTTGTTACCAAGTAAGGTTTTATGCTAAATATTATTTTGAGTAATTACCAATAGTGTCCACTGCCTTTAAACAGCAGTAATGGAGATTTCTATAGCGCCAGTGTCAGCCAATTTCATGCTCATGAGGCATGAACATTATCACCCATGTCATAGGGACATCTACTTCATTCTTTAGAGCATCTCAGCTCCCTGGGGGAGTATACAGCCCGAGCTGCCAAGTATGTAGTGCATCAAGCTAAATCAATCACAAGAACCTACTCTGCCCTCACAGGGCACCCATTTTACCCCTTGGTGAAGAGAAGCAATTATAGTTAAGTGTCTTGCTCAAGGACACAAGTATCACGACCATGATCGAACCCATACAGTGATGACTTATTAACCAGAACTTGACGTGCACTAGACCTGCCACAAGGTGCCATGTTAAAAAAAATAATAATAATATCCGGTTTTTATATAGCGCTTTATACACCACATCTCAAAGCGCTTCCAATATTATGACCCTGATCACTGAGCCATTTCATTTCTTAAACCATCTCAGCTCCCTGCCGCCAAATGTTAGGCCTGTGCCGCCAGACGTTAGGCCTGTCCAACTATAATTCAGACAACCCAAATATAACCGGGGCATGTCCCCTGCAAGACGCCTTCTCTAAGAAGTCATGCATGAATGAATATAAAGCCAGGGATGTGATGGGCTGTTGAAAAGAAAAAAAACTGAACTATGAGCTTGAATGCTTCCGGGTGCGACGCCTGCTTACATACGTTTATCTTTGGTTTTGACAAACCTACTCTAAAATTTGGGGTGATCCATATGGTTTTATCTTCATTTTCTTATGAGTTTGGTCTTATTTAATAAGATGTTAAATTTGCACCGAGATAAAATATTAATTTTTTGGTTTTACCCATAAACACCTACATGTATGTGTGTAAGCACTGTGCACTCAGTACTTTCCCCGAGTTCTGTGAAAAAATCACAGGCATATTACTCAGGTGGGATTCAAACCCACGACCTTTGCAATTCTAGAGCAGTGTCATACCAACTAGACCACGATGATTGCCTTGAAGCTAGAGGCAGTTCAAATCCTATATTTTAACAGCAGGTACTGCAACTAATTTAGTCTTGTCTCTGAAGAAGGTCCGGTTTGGATCGAAAGCTAAGGCCATCTACCCTACTCATTATAAAAAACAAATATACTATTTTTGGGGTGACAAAACAGATTTTTGGTTGAAAACAGAGAAATCTCATCCCTGATAAGACAAGACATTGTCCCCATCCACATAGCTATCTAAACGTGTAGATGCATTTCATTTGTCCCTTCCAACTGCCAGATCAACATTGACTAGACGTAAATAACACCTATTGCTTTACAGATATCCCCCCGGAGTAACTTCATCAAACACAACGTTCGACGGATATTTGCCATCCGACACTGTCAATATTTACAGGCCCGCGCCGGGAAAAGAATTAAGGAACAAACTCTTGACTCTTCAACCAAGGGTTTTGGGGCTGAAGTAGGAAACAGCATTTCTTCAGGGTCCAGAACTGCTCAGCCAGCGTTTTTGTTAGAATACACAAATGTATCTACATTCATGTTTAAAAACACTAGACACGTTTGGTAATTGTCATAGACCAAAATTCTCACTTGGTGTATCCAAACATATGCATAAGATAACGAAATCTGTAAATATGTACAGGCCCGGTAGAAAAAAAAAGAATCAGAAACAAACTCCCGAGTCTTCAACCGAGGGTTTTTGGGCTGAAGTAGGAAAGAGCATTTCTTTAGGGTCGAGAACTGATCCAGCCAGCATTTTTGGGCCGAAGTAGGAAAGAGCATTTCTTCAGGGTTGAGAACTCCTCAAGCCAGCTTTTTTGTTGGAATACTCTACATTCATGTTTACAAACACTAGACACGTTTGGTAATTGTCATAGACCAAAATTCTCAGTTGGTGTATCCAGACATAATATATGCATAAGATAACAAAATCTGTAAATTTTTACAGGCCCAGTAGAAATAAAGAGTCAAGGAACAAACTCTCAAGTCTTCAACCGAGGGTTTTGGGGTTGAGGGAGGAAAGAGCATTTCTTTAGGGTCGAGAACTGATCCAGCCAGCATTTTTGTTGGAATACATGAATGTATCTACATTCATGTTTAAAAACACAAGACACGTTTGGTTATTTTAATAGACCAGAATTCTCACTTGGTGTATACAGGCTCGGTAGAAAAACAGAATCAAGGAACAAACTCTCAAGTCTTCAACAGAGGGTTTTGAGGCTGAAGGAGGAAAGAGCATTTCTTCGGGGTCGAGAATTTTTCAAGTCAGCTCTTTTGTTGGAATACATGAATGTACCGACATCTTTACGATGGAATACATGAATGTATCTACATTCATGTTTAACGACAGAGTGGCTTGTGAGTGGCTTCTAGCCAGAGGTGGATATGGACGCTCAGTAACCCGAGGAAATGTCATGAGCTCTGCCTCACTTTACAAACATGCAGAAAAGCCATTACAGCAAAACAAAATATAAAGTTGCCCGACATAACACTTCCGGGCCAGTTGTACATTTATGGCGGTACATCAATACTTTTCGCTGGGAATTGACTTTTGGGTACTTTCACTCAAATCGACCGGTCATCCAGAAACCTACATCGAGTTCACCAATGAATATTTATCCATCCAAATGTGACACATTTTAAGTATTTGAGTTTCTTTTTTTCAGATATCTCTGACAGCTCAAGCTTTTTTCGTTTAAATCAGTCGCCACTTTTTCAAGAGAGAGTATTGTAAACATGAATATATTTGTGGGTGATTGGCACTTTCTATTTATTCTCACCCTTAAGGAACAATGGCGGCAGCCGGCGACTTGTACCAAAATGCCCAAAGGGGACGTAAGGTTTGACCAACTAAAGCAGCCTCAAGATTTATGCTCAAACAAGAGCAACAGGCCATAAAAAAAAAAAGACATTGAATTGACATTTTCCAATGATTCCCATGTTAACAAAGAATTTTCACATCTAAAACAAAATCTAAAGGTCACAGATAACTGGGGCTTTGAGGCTGAGCGGTCTCGGGTGGCGGATTCAAGTACCATAATACAGAGTGTGGGTTCGAATCCTGGCCCAGTCAGACGCCACACTTGTTGTCTTTGAGCAAGGCACTTTATCATAATTGCTTCTCTCAACCCAGGAATAGTTTTTGAGAAAGAGGTCATTTCTCACTCAAATACTTGAATATAATAAAAGACTTCAGGCCTAAAGCATAAACTTGTGCAACAAGGGTGTTTTTTTTTTCATTCATTATTCTCTTGCAACTTCGATTAACCAATCAAGACCAAATTTTCACAGGTTTGTTATTTTATGCATATGTTGGGATACACCAAGTGAAAACACTGCTCTTTGACAATTACCAAAGGTGTCCAGTGCCTTTAAAGCAAATCTGTATTTTTCCTGTCGAGGGAATTCTCACCCACAATGACTCAACACAATTATACCAAGGTGGCCTGATTCACTCAACAACCGAAGCCTTAATTTTATAAATGGATAACGTTCCTTGGTACAGAATGCCTCGTCTTATTAAAAGGAATACATTTAACCTTGGCATCTCATTTATAAGATACTACTTCCATCAATGAAGATTCTTGGGATACCTGCATTAAAGGCAGTGGACACTATTGGTAATTACTCAAAATAATTATCATCATAAAACCTTACTTGATTACGAGTAATGGGGAGAGGTTGATAGTAAAAAACACTGCGAGAAACAGCTTTCTCTGAAGTGATGTAGTTTTCGAGAAAGAAGTCATTTTCCACGAATTTGATTTTGAGACCTCAGATTTAGAATTTGAGGTCTCGAAATCAAGCATCTGAAAGCACACAACTTTGTGTGGCCATGGTGTGACATGGGTGTTTTTCTTTCATTAATATCTCGCAACTTTGACGACCGATTGAGCTCAAATTTTAAAAGGTTTATTATTGTATGCATTTGTTGAGATACACAAACTGTGAAGACTAGTCTTTGACAATTACCAATAGTGTCCAGTGTCTTAACTGGACACCTTTGGTAATTGTCAAAGACCAGTTGAATACAGAGTCTGCTTACTGAGAAAACAGCAACAGTCATGGTATTTTCACATGAGCTACGAAACCACCCGAGTTTTGACGCAACTGCAGTTGCCAACAACACCTCTGGCTGCAGCATTCGCAAACAGACACCAACCCTTAAAAATCTGAAAAATTATTTCTGAGCTTCAAATGTTTTTGGGTGAAAAATGACCCAAACGTTTTTTTTTAACAGGGCCATTTCTTAAAAGAGTTGAATCTGCAGTGCTTCTCACCAAGTTTTGATGGCAATAAAGTTGTGGAGTATTTATCAATCTATGACCAAACCTTCACTATTTCTACCTAGGGGCACCAAAGCAAACTACTGGGGGTATGGGAAACTCATACAGCTAACAAGAAATTGCATGTGATACGCTTGATTTTGACTTCATTGAGGCAAGAATAGCTTACTCCCGTCTTTGTTGAAGTTGTCTTGTGAGGTCCCCCTTCACCAAGACGATCGTTATCTGTTCCTCTCAAAGAAACAAAGACCAAAGCCCGGAAAACATGTTCACTAACCTCAGTCTTCAAAAAGTCCAAGAAATTGTAAAAACATCCAGAAGGGGCGAGTCAAAATATGGATACCGCAAAAATATGGCTAGATCGCTCAGTTGGTAGAGTGCCGGAACATTAATCTGGAGATCAATGGAGTCAATCTGGAGTCCCACTCTAGTAAATTTGTCTTTGTTCAACACCAAAATCAACCTCAGTCAGAGTCACATTTCTGACCGTCTTTAAAAAGTACAATAAATAGTGAAACATCCAAAAGAGGCATGTGAACCACCCTGTGTCTTCATGCGAGTTGATTTATTTTTCTGGAGAGATTAAAAATACAAAAAACTGGCACTATTGGCCATTCATGCTGGACAAGGTGAACGTTAAACTGGAAGGTCGTCTATGTGTGTACAAAACTCTGCAAGGCTCCGCGGCTGCACCGTCCGCCGGGCGCTGAACTCCGGCATGCTCAGTGATCGTTTAGTGGCTTTATTATTAACATCGTCATCGTCCAGATTCAACGGAGACACGCGGACGTGATTACGCATCCGTGTCAGACTAGTAGTTCTTTTGACAACCCACTCGCTAAGTGTTTCCTCCTGAGGGCGCTCTTGTATCACCTGATCCATAACCGCTTTCATGAGTAACGGCAACTCCTCGACCCTGGGTTCTCTCACTAACAACTCTCGATATCTGTTGATTATCCGACCAGTTTCTGTCGACTTAATCTCGCTGCATAGCTCCTCAAGTTGCAGCATCTGGAGCTGGGGAACGGAGTAATATTTGGGCGGGGCGCTTGCCAGCCAGCTGTAGTCGGCCACGCCCTGTTTCTTCTTCTGCTCGTCCTCCCGTTGCCGGTTGGCGTTCTCGCACTCTTTGATCTGGAATTCGAGTTCCATCAAGAGACACTCGCGTACCACACTCGTCTCATTCCGCTCAGTGAGTTTCAGCTCGTTGCGGAAGAGCGACGTCAGTGGCATACTCTCCGGTTAGGATAGAGTCTGTCCTGTTTGGAAAAAAACAAACACACAGTTGGTGATTTGGTGATTGTATACACGCAGCAATAAGTACTTCATACAGTTAGGCCTATGCCTTAAATAACAAGAGAGGTTTGCGGTAACACCATGTGAATATCTCTTTTTGAGTAGTGTTGGTTCTGAAAAGAACCGGTGGTTGACGATTCAACAGTTAAATGCAGTGTGCTCTGCAGTGTTTCTACAGTGTGCTCTGATCGTCCTCAGGACTATAGAATGCTAAGATATATTCTTATGGTGTTACCACAAACAAACTTCTCTTAGGCTATTACTAAGGAACAAAATCATACTGTTATGATTTGCACACAATTTGTAATAATAGGCAAACGCTTTGGGTCAAGTAATATTTTCCATTAATTAGACCCTACATCTAAGAAGAAATGTTATCAAACAGTCAATTTAATTCAAATGGGTAGGCCTATTGGCTACAATCAGGAAATCATCTGTAATCATCTACTCAAATTGTACAAGAAATTTCTGATTAACCTGGAAATAAAAAAACCCAACAATTTCCTTGATGAGTTTCAAAGCTGTGTAAAGTTAAAACTTCCAATCCAATCATCTACACTAACTTCAACAGAATCATTCAATATTTAGGGTAGGCCTTTCTAAGTATGACAGTTGCACTAGCTCTCTATCGATCTCATGTGTGTTCTTTATGATAACCTTTTTTATACAGCATTTATTTCAGTGATAAATTGATCATGTGGGCACCCCTCCCCCAAAAGGGCCACAAGTAGTAAAACCCTCAAGAACACCTGACAGAAGAATATTTGATATTAAAATAGGATTGCAATAGATGAAAGTGTACATACAGCAAGTAAAGCTAAACATTGACAATCTTAAAGAAAACAAATGTAAAGAAATATCTGGAAAGGAAGAAATATATGAATACATTTATGTATAATAAAAAATAAAATACAAAAAAATCATTATTCACATCTGATGAAAGAATGGTGTTCATTCACAAATGCAAAAATAAATCAACACATTTATGAAAGGCAATAACACATTTGAAAATGAAATATGAGGAAGTTAAACAAGCAGATTTTAGTAGCCCACATGGCAAGTTGAGAGGTGGTGTTTACTAGCCCAGAGCAGTTTTTACTAGACAATGTACACCGGGCTAGTGTAAAGGGTTACACTCACACAATCAAAAATATATGAACAAATTTTTTCAAAAATCATCTTTCACATCTGAAATGAAATGTTTGAGAGAAGTCACACTCATGAATTCAAAAATAAATTAACACATTGTAAAAAGTTAATAATACGCACATCTGAAAAGGAAAAATTTTGTGACCCACTCTGTGAAAATGAGTCACATGTCGCCCAATGCAATATTAAGTTATGGACAGTTTAATGTGGAAAATGTATATATAAAATAAAATAAAGATCTTTAGTTGCATGGTTAACCTTTAGAACACTTACTTTTAGGCAATAAAGCTATGAATACAAAAAAATTTGTGATCATACTTATGTCTAATTTGTATCCTTTGCTATCATTTTACTTGTAATTCGTTTTTCACAAAAAATGGTGTAGTGGCTAATTTCAAACGGGAGTAACTCAGCAACGCGATACAACCTCAAGCTTAGACACATACCAAATTACTGCTGCTGATGTGTTCTTTCTAGCCATGCATATGTGTATAACTCAATTCCTGAAATTGCCTACATCTGACTCATTTTCACAGAGCGGATCACATATGCACATTACATAAATTAAAGTAGGTTGCACAGTTTTTCTGTAGCCCACACGGCAATTGGAGAGGTGGTGTTTACTAGGCCGTAGAAGTTTTTACTGGACAATGGGCTAGATGTTAATGGTTATATTCACACACTCAAAAATATTTGAAAACATTTTTTAAAAGTCATTGTTCACATCTGAAAAGAAACGTCCAAAAGAAGTTACATTTCAAACACTCAAAAACAAATAAACACATTTTGAAAAGGTGTGAAACCTTTTTTTTTTACATCTGAAAAGGGAGAAATATGAGCATTTAAAAAAGTAGGTGCAAGCACAGTTTTTAGCAGCCCACCCACAAAGCAAGTTTACCAGGTTATGTTTACTAGCCCGTAGCAGTTTTTACTAGACACTCGAAAATTTAATGAGTACATTTTAAAAAGGTAAAATTCACAGAAATATGAAAAATATTTAAACAAGGAGGTTGCACAGTTTGTAGAAGCCCACAGGGCAAGTTTTAAAAGAAGCGGTGAAGAGGAATGGTCAAATGAAGTTTCATTCCAGACACTCAAAAATGTGTGAACACATTCTAAAAAGATAGACTCACAACTGGTAAGGAATAAATAATATGAGCATTATAAAAAAATAAAGTAGGTTGCACAGTGTTTTTTAAAGTTGAGAAGTGGTGTTTTATTTCCCTAGCCTTAACAGTATTCACTGGACAATGTACTCCGAGCTAGCGTTAAAGGTAAGTCATTTATACATAGCAATATTATACTATTATTATTATAACACAGGAATTTTGATATTTAAATTGGACTGCCATTGACGATAACGCACATCAAGACAATCAAGCAAAAACATTTCATATAATCTATAAAGAAAACACCTTTAAAGGAACACGTTGCCTTGGATCGGTCGAGTTGGTCTTCGAAAAGCGTTTGATACCGTTTGTTATAAAATGCACATGGTTAGAGAGATAATTTAAAAGTAGAATACAATGATCCACACAAATTTGCCTCGAAATTGCGTGGTTTTCCTTGTACTTTACGAACTAACACGGTCGGCCATTTATGGGAGTCAAAAATTTGACTCCCATAAATGGCCGACCGTGTTGGTCGACGAGGTAAAAGGAAAACAACGCAATTTCGAGTGGGTCATTATATTCTACTTTTAAATTATCTTTCTAAACAAATGCATTTTATAACAAATGGTTACTAACGCTTTTCAAAGACCAACTCGACCGATCCAAGGCAACGTGTTCCTTTAAGATTCTGTAGAGGCTTCCAGTGCAGGTCTCACCTTGACATTTCACGATCTGCTTCATTATATAAATTTAAAAAAGCAATCATTCCATCTAAGCACTTAAAATACCAGATCGATTGACAAAAGAAAAAACAAATGCAATCTGAAAATGAAAACGGTAGTTATATGCACACAGTGTCACCACAAACCTCGCTCGATTATATGAGGCAAGAGGATAATATTGACCACAAGAATAATTTTGAGAAAACCACTTCATAATGCCTCTCTAATGCCACAAGGCCTCTCTAATGCCGCAGGGACTCTTAGCACTTTACATAAAAAGCACTGCTTTTGTAACCAGGTCATTTTTTTTCTCTCAAGTCGAGTCAAGTCGCAAATCATCTTTGCTCAAGTCGAGTCAAATCATGAATCATTTTTGCGAGTTAAGTCACAAGACTTTTTGCTCAAAACAAGTAAAGTCAGAAGTACAAGTCAAATTTTTTAAAAGTCAAGTCAATTCTACTCACATAATGTCCCAAAGGAGCCTACACCCATAACGTTGTGACAAACTTAAATACAATAAAAACAATTGTTTATAGACCAGATAGTAACAACAAATTCAATTAATGAATTATACACCCACAAATCTGCATATATGTGCAGTTTAATCGTTCGGCATTATGACAAAAGCACACAAAACAGTGGTATGTCGTCAATTGTCGTCGATTGACCACTTGATTTTGCCACATCTTTTTTTTTTTTTTTACTCGATAATTACATTGTTGTAAAATCAAAAAATATTCAAGTCTCAATTCATTTTTGCACAAGTCATGTCAAATCTTAAGTAATTTTTTCCTCAAGTCAAGTAAATGAAATTGATAAATCGAGTCTAACTTGAGTCCAAGTCAGCGACTCCAGTCAACAATGCTGAAGAGAAGAAGAAGAAATCAAAATTATTCCACAATTATTCCAAAGCACAAAAACATACATAAAACCTAAAATCAGGGAAAACATTCATCAAAACAACAACAATCACAACGATCAACAGCATCAACAGGTTTTGATTAAAAACAAAATAAAAAAAATCTTCAAATTATTACCCAATTGGATAAGGATAAGTTTAGAATTAGTTTACAATGTTTTGTTGTAAACACACTACATTGAGCCTTCGAGAAAGACTCTGCTGAGGCCAAATTCTTATCATGCCCAAAACTATTTATTTTTGCATTTCTACAATAAGCCCTTGGTTGGTAAGCAGTTTGCAAAAGCTACATTCCACATCATTACAATTAATCAGATTATGAGATTTTTGTGTTTTTTAGTCCCACCCGTGTAATGTTCCTGTGAATTAATTTCACAGAACTCGGATGAGTACCGAGTATACAGTGCTTACACACATCGGTGTACAGGTAAAACCTATATTAATATTGTTCAAACCCTCAATCCAAATTTTAACATCTATTAAACTGTCTTGTTTCTTGCGAGATTTTCCTCCAGGCAATTTGCCTCATCTGGGAGGAAACTTGCCCACTCAAGCTCTTAAAATACTGTTCCAAGGTCCACCTTCGGAAATCCATTATCGTGTTCAGAACAATTGCCTTGATCTTGACAAGCAGCCAACAAACATGACTGTAATATATTTCTATATACCTTTAGGCCCTTCCGCTTAAAGGCAGTGGACACTATTGGTAATTATTCAAAATAATTATTAGCACAAAACCTTACTTGGTGACGAGTAATGGGGAGAGGTTGATGGTATAAAACATTGTGAGAAACGACTCCCTCTGAAGTGCCATAGTTTTCGAGAAAGAGTCAATTTTCCACGAATTTGATTTTGAGACCTCAACTTTAGAATTTGAGGTTTTGAAATCAACCATCTCAACGCACACAACTTCGTGTGACAAGGGTGTTTTTTTTTCTTTCATTGTTATCTCGCAACTTAGACGACCAATTGAGCTCAAATTTTCACAGGTTTGTTATTTCATGCATATGTTGAGTTACACCACGTGAGAAGACTGGTCTTTGACAATTACCAATAGTGCCCAGTGTCTTTAAAGGGAAAGTGTATGTTTCGTAATCACCCCTAAAGTCAATGGCAATAAAAACTTGAAATTATGAATTAACACATTTTAAATAAGTAATATTGGGAAGGAATATTGCCAGTAGAAACAAGTACGCTGTACATTTTTTTAGTAGATCAAGGGGGATGTTGAGAAGTGGTGTTTACTAACCTGGAAAAATATCAAAACTAAATTGAATGATTAACAATCAGTTAAAACAATTTGTTCAAGTAACTGTGTAAAGGGGCTGTATACTTAAGTAAAAGTTTTAAAGCGACAAAAAACATAAATAGAGGAATGCATTGTACACACACTGCTTACACGTGAGGTGCAAAGTGTAACATCAAGACAGTTTGCCCAACAATATAAAAGCTCTTACTTTCAAAAACAACTCAATCTGATCTGAGTCAACAATCTGAGAGTGCATCACAGACTGTCTTTGAACTTCAGAAGTTCATTGCAGTAAAAAGCTACTGGCCTTCACTTTCATTGAGTGACACTGGCGGGAATCATGAAGGCTTCATGAACTTACGCCTCTAGGCATGCAAAGTACAACACATTTCTAAAGCTTGTAGGCAATAATAATAATAATAATAATAATAATAATAATAATAATTATAATAATAATAATAATAATAATAATAATAATGATAATAATCAAACGGACAATTATATTGCGCAGTTACCTATATAAATATACTCTACTGCGCATTACAAGGTACACAAAAAATGCAGAGAAAAAAATGAAGAAAAAAAAACAAATTCACAAACAGAGCAAGAATGAATTAAATGGGTGGAGTAAACAAATGGGTTTTTAACTTAGATTAAAATAAATTAAGTGAAGCAGACTGTCTAATGCAAGGTGGGAGATTGTTCCACAGATTTGGAGCGGCGTATAGAAATGCCTGATTACCTAATGTAGGCCTAGATTTCCTAGATGGGTGAGATAACAATGTGGGATCTTGAGAACTCCTGAGACGGTAGGTTGATTTGTATTTGCACACATTTATTTCATTGCTGCCCTACATTTAAACTTACACATTTTACAAAGTTTTATAAGTATATTCAAATTATGAGTAGTTTACAGTGTTACTTAGTATCTTAGGATATGAAAGTTTACAATGATTTAGATAGTTATATATTAGGAAGCTTTTAAGACTGGGACTGCGATTGAGACTGGGAGAGGGATTTCATGGTTATGAGTTCTTCAATGTATGTAATAGAAATAAACTCTTTGGTAAAGAAGTATGCATAAACCCCAGATCTTAAAATGAAACACCCCTTGGCACCAACAGCAATGGGAGACTTTTGGATGGTCCTTTGTCACAATTCTCGCAAGCAGTGCGCGTGCTCAGACCTACGCGCGCAATACCGAGCGTGTGCACGCACAGGCTCAAAGCCGGAAAAAAAGGAATGTTATTTCTACTGCCGCCAGCATCTCACAAGTCTTTCATTCCCATGGTGCCCTGTGTTTTTGCTGTGAATCCTGTGATGCCCTTTGCAAAGTTCCAATACAAATTTATGTTTTCCTCATAGAAGTGCCCCATAGAATAGAAACATTGCTGTGCCCCTTCAAGAGCAAAATTCATGGCCTGATTGTCTCCAACTCCAAAGACATGTGAAATTGTTTTACTCACCTCTCAAATAAACTACAGCACCTGAGCAAGTAATATTTCAAAGGAAGCTTTCTACAAAATTTGCTGTACCCCTTCAAGACCAAAATTCTCGGTCTGATAATCCTTTTGTTTGCTAGGATTACTCAGAATATAGAATGAGATGTTGTAAAATGCTAACCAACAAAAAGGACTTATGTATATTTAATGCAACAAAAGTAGTTAATAGCCTGATGTTTTAACCCTAGCAGAGTCTTTCTCGAAGGCTAGAATAAGACATGTTTCTACACTACCATGAGAAATTCATCAAGACTTAGTAATGGCAGAATATCATAAAGAAATGTTCACACTTATTCATAGAAAATGTAAGTAGCTGTTGACTTGTCTAATACTTGTCACATTAAGAGCGAGGCAGTTGTTCTGAATTGAATGATGGAATTTCCCAAGGTAGACATTGGAACGTTATTAAGAGAGCTAGAATGGGCAGGTTTCCTCCCGGAAGTGGCAAATTGCTCGGAGGAGTTTTGCAAGAAATAAGAGGGGGGGAAATAATCCTATAGAACTCTAATTTGAAACAATGTGTTGTGAACAAAAGTAGAATTAGCTGTTGCAAACTGCTTACCAACCAAAATGACCTACAATGTATAGTATTAATGCATACCAACAATAGTTACTCAGGCCTGTATGCTTCATTTTTGAAAGGGCAAGGGGCACCCAGGCATTTTCTCCTTGGTAAAGGGCGCCCCAATGAGAAAAATATAAATATCTACTCGAGCATTTTAAGGGCACCAAGGCAATGACCAGGGGGCATGAAGGCAATTGCCTTTGTTGCCTCCGTGAAGTATCAGGCCTGGTTAATGGCCGGAGGTTTTGAATCTAGCAGAGTCTTTCTCGAAGGTTTAATGACGATTCATTACACATACTGGCCCCTGGTGTAACAAAAACAGTGATGAGGAAAGAAATGAAAAGATAATGAGGCAGTTGTTTTCTTTTGTTTTACCACATGGTTTGTGACACTTTGACAAAAAAACAATCCGAAAAACAAAAGTGAAAACAAGACAGCAATGTTTTCAGGAGAGTCGCATAAATCCATTGTTCATGCTAAAATAACTTTCACCTCACTGAGACGAAAATTATTTTTGTGAAATTATTTTACTCATTTAAAAAAACTACAGCACCTCAGCAAGTAACATTTCAATTGAAGCTTTCTATCATTGTTATCTTTCAACCGTTTAAGTTTAACGTAAATCTGTTGACGTTGTTGTCATACAAAAAGTACCCAAAGCCTTTAAAAAATCTCTTACCTGGTATAATAGCTGCGACTGCAAGTACACTGCACGCTGTCATCGGCACTCTCTGTAAATGAAGCAAAATTAATTCAAGCAACTCAATTTATATGGACACAGTGCGGGGAGAATAACAAACCTAGACTTGTAGCTAGTCCTTGGGTGGAAACCCCCCCCCCCTGCTGTATTTAAGTGGCTTGTTTTATACGTTCTGTTTATCTCCGTCACCCAGGTATTCGGTTTGAATATTTCATCAGGACTTTAACAAAACATGAATAATTTAAAAACAGGCGGATGTGGAAATCATTTAATGGGTTAAATAAATATTTTAAATGGGTATAGGTTTTTTAATGACTGATATATGAGTATAAAAAAACTCTCTAGTATAGCATTTAACCTTTGTTTTGATCACTTGTCCAACATTGTTCGCTGACATTTTTCTAACCGTCACATTTTCATCCTTGCCTTTATAGTGTATACAGATAACAATTTTGAAGGGACATGTTGCCTTGGAATTAGGCGAGTTGGGTGTATAAAAAGTGTTTGAAACTATTTGTAAACAAAGATATTTTTACACAATGAGGTGGCCTTATTTGGAAAAAAAATGCAAGACCACCAGGCTTGTCCAGTCATTAGTTTCCTAACCTAATAGCTAAAATCACAATCCTGCGGTTTAATTTCAAAGTCCCCTTAGGTGCAATCTCCGCACGCATGCGTCTTCGTAAAAAATACTGTTACACTCTCTACAAAACTCATCTCTCACAGAAGAAGTTACATGTCACTAACAAGTGTCGACGCTTGCTGCTACTGGTTCGAGACTTTGTTACTCAACAGATCTCAAAGTCAACATTTTTCACAAAGATATTATTGCACAATGAGGCAGCCTTAATTGGAAAAACGCAAGACCATCGGGCTGGTACGGTGGTGAGTTTCCTATCCTTACACAAAAATCACAGACTCGTTGTCCAGTGTTTTAATTTCGAAGTGCTACATGTATCTTCGCACCGAAGGGACTTTGTAAAGTAATCTCTCACAGACGAATATCCATGTCACGAACAAGCGCCAAGCGTGCTGGCTACTTATTCGTAGACTTCATAACTCAAAAGTCAACATTTCTTCACAACGATATTATTACACAATGAGATAGCCTTAATTGAACATAAAAATCTCAGACTTATCGTCCAGTGTTTTATTTCGAAGTGCGATCTCCACACCGGAGGGACTTGGTAAAGTTACTGTCATACTGTCTATGGAACTCATCTCTCACAGAGGAAGATCCTTGTCAGTAACAAGCGTCGACGCTTACTAACTTCCGGTTTTGTACCCAGCTGAAAATGTCACGCAAATCATCCATCAGCGCTCCTCTCTCCAGTGATGCAATCCTGCCCGAGCATAAGTCCCTCTTGCCCTTCGAGTTGCGTCTTGGGTAACAAAATCGTCACCTATCAATTAAAATCTTGATGCCCGGTGTGCTGCTCGACTTTCAGAGATGAGTGTTTGGACTGACAGACTGTCCTGAATCTAGCGACTGAGACACTTTGCGATTTTTTAATTTTGTTGAAAAGCTACTTCGCTAATTACATTCACCGAGCACCTTCTCTTATTCCGAATACGCGACCGTCTCAAATGACATTCGACTGTTCCTTTCCAGGCCTGATACATGGAGGGAACAAAGGCGATTGCCTCCACGCCCCCTGGTCATTGATTCCCTTCATGCCCTTGAAATGCTTCAGCAGAAATTTACAATTTCTTCAGTCGCAGGGTGCCCTATACCAAGGATAATAATAATAATAATATAGAAGTCTTATATAGCGCACGTATCTACCAAACAAGGTACTCAAGGCGCTGAGTATATACAAACTTTCAGAAAGCTAGGTTATTGCAGGGATGAATTCTGAGACCCAATTATTTAGCACCTTATAAGGGTTTACAAGGTGCTACGGCGCATTAAGCAGCCACAACCAGGAACACCGGGGCGAACCCCTTCTCTTTTAGATAAGTGCACTGGGTTCTTTTACATGCGTTACACAACACATGGGACCAACAGCTTTACGTCCCATCCGAAGGACGAAGCAGTGGTTAAGTCTCTTGCTCAAGGACACAGTGTCACGGCTGGGGATTCGAACCCACACTCTGCTGATCAGAAACACCAGAGTTTGAATTCGGTGCTCTTAACCCCTCGGCCACGACACTTCCACAAAATGCCTTGCAGGCCTGACACTTCAGGAGGCAATGTAGGCGATTGCCTCCATGCCCTGGAAATAGCCAGTAGAAATTTACACTTCTCATAGGGTGGGTGCCCTTTACCAAGGAGAAAATGCCTTGCAGGGCGAATTCTTCACGGTGGGCATCAAAAGCAATTGCCTCCATGCCCCCTGGTCACTGCCCTTGAAATACTCCGGTCAAAAGTATCACTCAAAATTGCATGGTTTTCCTTGTTGTCACTAACTATCACGGTCGGCCATTTATGGTTGACTCCCATAAATCGCCGACCGTGTTAGTGGACAAGGTAAAAAGAAAAACCACGCAATTTCGAGGCATATTTGTGTAGATCATTGTATTCTACTTTCACAACATCTTTCTAACCATATGCATTTCATAACAAACGGTTAGAACGCTTTTCAAAGACCAACTCGACCGATCAAAGGCAACATGTTCCTTTAACTTGTCCTATGAACAAGAAATGTTTCTGCTATGTTTCAATAAACTTTCAATTTGAAAGGTATTGGACAGAATTGGTAGAGCTGACAAAATAGTTGCGGACACAATTTTAAATTCATAAATACCTCACACAGTTTCGCTATTCCTATTGGTGGAGAGCGCGTTACGTGAGTGAGTATAAACCTTTGTTTATGACCAGTAAAAAGTGTTAATTCATGGGTGTGACACGCGACTTTGCACCTGTTCTTTTAAGACAGTTGCTTCATTCCTATTAGTCGCGCACAGCATTCCCTTATAAGGAGTTGTTAACCTGAAGGTGGCGGTGGGCTTTACCATTTCATAGCTGGAGGGGTGTTGTGTTGAAAGAAATCATTGAACAATTATAATTTTTGCATTTATTTTACTTTTTGACCAAAAAGTGATGTTTTTGACCAAAAAGGTATTTATGAATGGGAATAAAAGTGTGTTGAATCAGTTTTCAACTAGTGGTTTAAACCCGCCGAGGCCTGGTTCTTCTCGGTAAAATTATCAAGAACCAGGCCTCGTTGGGATTAAACCACTAGTTGTGAGAAACGGCTCCTTCTGAAGTAATGAAGTTTTCAAAAAAAGAAGTAATTTTCCACGAATTTGATTTCATGACGTCCGATTAAAAACTTGAGGTCTCGAACTCAAGCATCTGAAAGCACAAAACTTTGTGTTACAAGGGTGTTTTTTTCTTTCATTATTATCTCACAAGTTTGACGACTGATTGAGCTCAAATTTTCACAGGTTTGTTATTTTATGCATAATGTTGAGATACACCAAGTGAGAAGACTGGTCTTTGACAATTACCAATAGTGTCCAGGGTCTTTAGGATTGTAATACCTATTTGGGAATGCAATTCCAAGGTGTGCATTACCAATAATCCTCCATTTTCACCATTCCTACAAATGCTCAAAAGACCACTTCGGTAACAATACAGTAAATGTGCAATAAGTACAAAATGTAATTAGCGCAAATGTATCTCTCCCCAATGTCGTTTTATATTTATATCTTTGTCCTTATTCAGTCAAATCTAACTACCAACAAGCTTGCTCTAATAATGGCTCTAGTAGTATTCAATGCATTGTCCTCAACTCCTGCAACCAATTCTGCATCGTTACCATGGTAACGTGTATCAAATCATCTGTCAAATCATGGCAATCTGACGGTCGGCCGACGAGAATTCCTTTGCGGATTGGACTTTTAGGAATGGAGGATGTTAAACACTCGACAATACAATGGATCATGCATTACTCTGTAACCTCAGAAAAAAAACCAAATTAAAGACCAATGGTAAAAAAAAAAAAATATTCCCCCCACATATCAGGGCTCAAAATTTACATTAGACTGAAAAGCCATTGGACACTTTAGGTAAACAGTATTGTCCAAAGGCCCACACTTCGTGTATCACAACTGATATAACAAAATAACAAACCTGTGAAAATTTAGGCTCAATCGGTCATCGGAGTCGGGAGAAAATAACAGGGAAAACCCACTCCTGTTTCCGCGCGTTTCGCAGTGGCATGACATGTGTTTATAATAAATACGTAATTCTCGACAACGAGAATTGATAATTGTTTTAATGTTTTCTCGAAAAGTAAAGCATTTCATGGAACAATATTTCAAGAGAAGTCTTTCACCATTACCTTCTGTAAACCCTGTAAATTATTTGTAAATCTGTGAACTATTGTTTTTGTTTTTGTACCGAAAGTGTATAATGGCTTTAAGCGTGCAAGTTTTAAACTTAAGCAAGGAGCTACCTACATGTAGACTTTAACACATAATGTACATAAATTCAAATAGGGTGTGAATAGGGTGTCTTGCTTTTAAAAGGACACAAGTGCCAGGACCAGAGCTCAAACCCACACTCTGCTGATCAGAAACACCAGGGTTCGAGTCCAGTACTCTTAGCCGCTCAGCCATATTCCCTTGTGAAACTTACATCACAGGAGAAAAGTTAGATGACCCCCAACTGTTATAGTAAAGAAAAAAATAAGACATTACAAATGTCACAGGCTCTTAAGATAAACCACGGAAGATTGGTCATGGTTCAATTGGTTCCATTCTTCCCACACATCGAGCCTCCTAAATCTGTTTTCAAATGAAAGACTTAACTAGAAAGTAATTATTTACATGGAGCAATGTTCCTTCGCCGCTAACGAACACAAATTAATTAAAACCTTACAAAACAGTCTTGTGTTTGTAATTGAGTTACTTGTCTCTCTTAGTTGCTAATGCCTTTTTTATTGCTTTTGAAATCGCAACTGTTGTTTTGTTTTATTTGTTAATGGCCTACAAGGAGAGACGGGAAAATCTTGAAAATCATTTGTTGCTGGTCGCGCTGGAAGAGGAAAATCGAAAGCTAGATCGACTAACAACTTTCAATGCCTTTCTTGTATTGTACTTAAAAGAAGTAGCATACATGAGCTAACGACAACAGCTCTGGACTGAGAGGATGGAGGGAGTTTGTTTCTTGGACCACCACGGGATGGCAGTCGCCCTAATGGACTAAAGAGAGAGTAAGATGGTGTCTCCAATCAACAAGCTACGCTTTTTGGAGACATTCAACCGTACACATTCTACATGCAAGTTGCTGCAGCAACATAATGTTTTCAGGCCCGATACTTCATGGAGCCAACGAAAGCGATGCCTTAATGCCCCCTTATGATTGCCTTGGTGCCCTTGAAAAACTGCAGTAGAAATTTACAATTTCCTCACAGGGTGTACTTCACCAATATGCCTAGGTGCCCTTGCTCTTGCATACCATGCATACAAGCCTGTGTATTGGTGTACACTCATACACAGCGTACGATGGAAAAGTGAAGAAGAAGAAGAATTCATTTATAACTAGACCGTATACAGTGTAATAAATGTTAACTTTACATCAGGGATAACAAGTATTATTTGGCATTACCCCTGTGTGTATTACTCATTACTTTCCCACAACAAATTTACATGCATTTTACTCTGGTGGGATTTGAGCCAACAACCTTTGCCATTCTAGAGCAGATGTCTTACCAACTAGACCACCAAGATTGCCCAGTAATTAAATGCAGTTATAGGATTTGTGGCCTCACCTTCCACCTCTGTGACCCCCGTTCGAATCTCACTGGGGGCACTATGTGGATTGGGTTTCCAGTCTCTACCCGACTGCCTCGGTTTTCTCTGGGGTTTTCCTCCCATATATAAAACTGAAACTTCCTTCCTTGTCTTCGCTCTTCTCGTTTTGGCTCTACTAAGAGCGTTAAGAATAATATACATTTGGCGTGTCCTGGCCGAGCAGTTAAGAGCACCGGATTCAAGCTCTGGTGTTTGATCAGCAGAGTGTGGGGTTATTAAGTTTTTATTGATGACTTTTATAAAAACGTCCACACCGGCTGTTGGAACCCTTGATAATGCTCCAAAAATGAATAATTCACAAATACAAACTAAGGTGACAATTTTAGCATGTGAACTTTTAGTGCAGACAATGGACTCGGAGAAGAATAATTAAAAAAAAAAAAAAAAAAACACAAACAATTTCAAAGAGTTGTTCGGGCTGTTGCTTGAACACCTAACAAAATATGCATATCCAAAACTGCCTCTAGCTACCGGGCACTGGGAATACAGTACTAATTTTCTGCTACATTTAATTCTAATTCTCTGCTAATAGTGAGCACCCTTTGTTGAATGGCCTCTGTTGGACCAAGTCTCTTTATTGTATCAAGCCTCACCTACTGTACATGTTCTACTTAGTGCATAATTACTCTACATTCATCACAAGGACAGAATACTTCACAATTAATGAGTATTCTACATGTACACTGTGTGCGATCAGTCACTAAGCAATAACGACCTACTTACAATGCATGCATCTTTTATTACCACCTGTTTCTGCTAAGCACATTTTTCAGTGTTTAGTTTTTTGTCAGCCCACTTTCATGGCACTGCTTACCACATTATAGACCTTTATTACGGTGCTGCCATCTTGAACTTCTCTCATTGATATTACCAAACTGAGGCTAGAAGTACAAAATAGTCTGGTTCCTAATGGCAAGAAGATTATTAGCATGGATTATTGTTGTTTGATACGAGGAGTATGGCCAAGATGGAGGCAGCATGATAAAGGTCTATTAAGGTGAGAGAAACTGCCGACAAAAAAGACTAGAACTGCTCCGGATTTTTGCCAATAAAAAACGTGACCACATTTTGAAATGACGTTTGCTTTA
The DNA here is from genome assembly GCF_032118995.1 of Asterias amurensis. Taxonomy (NCBI): domain Eukaryota; kingdom Metazoa; phylum Echinodermata; class Asteroidea; order Forcipulatida; family Asteriidae; genus Asterias; species Asterias amurensis. The sequence goes on from NC_092649.1 coordinate 19,374,093, forward strand.
TTGTGTACATCGTTGTTCTTAAAGGATTAGAACAACCGAACGGTTGAAAAAACCAAAGATATATTTTGCCTTCATAATGCTAAAAAATGCAAAATAAGTTTAGAGCCTGATGTTTCCACCCGGTCAGAGGCTACAACACAACTCAACACACATGAACGAGTTTACCTTGTAACCGAAAGAGGATAATGTTGAAGGATTCAAGGATTCCGTTCTGCCTATTTAAGGTAAGCTTTTTAATAGCTTCTGAGTCCAGCTTTCTCCAGAAGACGATAAGAGCATACTAATTGAACTGTCGAGTTGACACCAACAGTTCTTTCTATATTTGTTGTATTTTTTATGTGCCCTTCACTCTTTCTTAAATACATTTCTGCAAAGTTTTGACTACTTATTCTTGTGTGTCTATTGTTTTTATGCTTTTACTCCTTATACAAAGCGAAGACAAATTTCCATGACTTTAACTACAGCATTTAATACATTTTTCGAACATTGAATCTTAAAAATAAACTCCTGAAGAGATAAATAAGTATGTGGACAACACCTAATTTGTTGTATTTACCAGTAGTTGAAGTTGTTTTACATTAAAGACACTGGACACTATTGGTAGTTGACAAAGACCAGTCTTCTCACTGGTGTCTCCAACATATGCATAAAATAACAAACCTGTGAAAATTTGAGCACAATCGGTCGTCGAAGTTGCGAGAAAATAATGAAAGAAAAAATACCCTTGTTACACGAAGTTGTGTGCGTTTAGATAGTTGATTTCGAGACCTCAAACTCTAAATCTGACGTCTCGAAATCAATTAAGAGGAAAATTACTTCTTTCTGGAAAACTATCGCACTTCAGAGGGAGCCGTTTCTCACAATGTTTTATACTATCAACCTCTCCCATTACTCGTAACAAAGTCAGGTTTTAAGCTAATAATTATTTTGAGTAATTACCAATAGTGTCAACTGCCTTTTAAAGAAAATAGCCTAAAAATATCTCATGATTCATTCCTACGTACAATAAACCTTACTAACGGCAAGATTGCAACCACCTTTCCCCTGAATGTTTTACGTTTTCCTCTGAAAAATGAAACGTATCACTCCTCCCACCAAGATTGTCTTACAAAGAATGATCAGAGAACGATTGTGCTTGAATAAAGACTCCAAATTGCTGTGACGAGATTTGTCGCTTTTGTCGTAAACATACAATTCATCAAGCTCAAAATCGTCAGGGTAGATGAATGATTGGGCATATAATATTAAGGGAATAAAAGAGTAGGCGTCGAGTTCTGAAACGGTCGATTAAAACCGGCAGGGTCATGGCTTTGGCTCGGGCCTTTATCGCTTGGACACGACCCTGCAAGGTTTTTAATGGCCGTCTAAGAATAAGTCACTACTCTTTTTACCCATTCAAAAATGCCCTTATGTTAAACAGTGAAATATGTTCACAAAATAGACACGGTTTCTTTTACACATTTTTCAAAGTTTGCAAATTTTCACAAAATTTTGCAAAAATGTTGTGTTCACATATATTACGCGATGTTACTAATAGCTATAGATGAAATGGGTTCCACGTAGTTTAAATTGGTGTACATTAACGTGCGGGCCTAACACGTGAAGCCAGCCGGTCTTAAACAGCTTCAGCTGTGTCTTTATGAACCGTTTAAACACCTCCACGTGACGCGCTCTCCACAAATAGGAATATCGAAACTGTCTGTGGTATTTATGAATAAGTGTTTAAAGACACTGGAGACCTTTGGTAATTGTCACAAGTGCCACAAACGAGACTCGTACCCGCACTCTGCTGATTAGAAACACCAGAGCTTGAGTCCAGTTCTCTGTAGAAATCACACCCCTGCATGGTCCAAACTACAGCGAGTTGACCAAAATACTCTCCGATAGACACTGCCAGAGAAACAGCGCCAACAGACAAAAATCAAATCATTCAAATGGGTCAACCTTTATGTCCAATCCGAAGGACACCAAATGTCCAATTCGAAAGACAAAGCAATGATGGTAAACCTTATTGCTGCTCAAGGACACAAGTGCAACACTCAAACACCAGAGCTTGAGGTTAGTTACTCTGCTGAAATCACATCCCTGCATGGTCCAAACTACAGCGAATTGACCAAAATACTCTCCAATAGACACTGCCAGAGAAACAGCGCCAACAGACGAAAACGCAAATCATTCAAATAGGTCAACCTTTATGTCCAATCCAAAGGACACCAACTGTCCTTTTCGAAAGACAAAGCAATGATGGTAAACCTTATGGCTGCTCAAGGACACAAGTGCAACACTTAAACACCAGGGGCCGATTTCACAAAGCAATCAAATTCATCGCAAGACAAATTTTCAGTATCACCATAGTGATTTGTATTGTGACATCACAACTGCGATTGATTTGCAGTTACGATCAATTTTAGATCTTTCTGAAATCGGCCCCAGAGCTTGAGTTTAGTTACTCTGCAGAAATCACATCCCTGCATGGGGCATTAACCAATGCTGTTCATTTCTTTAACAGTCATCTTCTTTACAGAGAGGCATTACTTCCAAATAACAGGGATGCCAGTGGCTCTTTCCTTCAGAGCCTGAAATTTTTTTTTGAAGGAAAGGGGTCACCGCCCCCCCTCCCTCAGACCAAGAAAAAATATAAAAAACATAACAGCACTTTTTTAATAAAACATAAAGAAAAAAAAATCTGACCCCCCCCCCTCCCTTGCAAAAAAGGCAGGCATAGTCTGATTTTAGTCTTGAATTTTCTGTTTTTATATATCACAAATTTCAAAACGTAAAAATACAATTGGGGTAAATTTGGAAAAACCTGAATTCCGGCAGTAGCTGGAAAACTGGCATCCCTGCAAATAGACACAGCAAGAGACACAGTGCCTACAGGGGGAAGATGCAAATCATTAAAATGGATCAACCCAGAAAACTAATTTCCGTTTCCGTTTCCGTTAACACCTGTGTTTTACAAGAGTCTCAAGAGATTTGAAACAGAAGACGTGCGGAGGGGGATAGCTTGACAACCAATTTTATGGCAATACTCTACAAATTCATTGTCATTTATTAGCTACAATCTATGGTCGATTTCATAGAGCTAGAGCTGCTTAAAGGCAAACTATATCTTCGTTTTTTTATATTTTATCATTTGATTGTATTAATCCTATTCAATAGATGTATACAATAAACACCCAAATTGTGAAAAATTCATTTCAAAAGGTGGTCGCGTTTTTCCGGAGCAATTATGTCCATGCAGGAAGAACACACTATTATTTACACTATTATCAAATAAAAAAACGGAAAGGGAAACTGACTAAAGTGAATTTTAAATTTATTTTGGGTTAAACAAAGACAAATTTACTAGAGACGAACTTGAGGTCTGCATCAGCCAAATTAAAGGAAAGGTACACTATTGGTAATTGTCAAAGACCAGTGTTCTCACTGGTGTATCTCAACATATGCATAAACAAACAAACCTGTGAAAATTTGAGGTCAATTGGTCATCGGAGTTGGTAGAAAATGATGAAAGAATAAACACCCTTGTTGGACGAATTTGTGAGCTTTCAGATAGGAATAAACTTCTAGCTAGTAAGTCTTTTATTATTTTAGTGAGAATTTACCTTTATTTCAGAATCTATGCTACTTCAGAGGGAGCCGTTTCTCACAATGTTTTATACTATCAACAGCTCTCCAATGCTCGTTACCAAGTCAGTTTTTAAGTTAATATTTGTTTTGAGTAATTACCAAACGTGTACCTTCCCTTTAATGTGATGGTACTCTACCAAATGAGCAACCTTACTGGGTAACAAGTAATGGGGGGAGGTCGATAGTAAAAAACATTGTGAGAAACGGTTCCCTCTGAAGTGAAGTAGTTTATGAGAAAGAAGTAATTTTCATCGAATTTCATTTCGAAACCTCAGATTTAGAATTTGAGGTCTCTAAATAAAGTATCCGAAAGCGCACAACTTTGTGTGACAAGGGTGTTTCTTCTTTCATTGTCACCTTGCAACTTCGATGACTGATTTAGAGCTAAAATTTTCACAGGTTTGTTATTTTATGCATATGTTGAGATACACCAAGTGAGAACACTGGTCTTTGACATTTACCAATAGTGTCCAGTGTCTTTAAACATCTCCTAGGAATAGCACCGTGCTACCTATCGTCATGCCTTGCTCTCTACCAACCACCACGTTCAAGCTTATGATCAGCTTCTGACAACACACGCCTAACCGAACACCTAACCATCAGAACGCTCTCATCTGCACACAACTGGACTTTCTTCTTTATTGCTCCGCGAATATGGAACAACCTCCGAGAACACAGTAGAAATCGTAACTTTTTGCCATTGTAAAAAAAATCTCTCAAAACTCACTTGTATCAGATGTAATTTGTTGTATTTATAGTTCCATTGGTATCGCTCTTTTCAGCGCCTTGATCTTGATGTAAAGGCACTTTATAAATATATAGTTGTATGTATGTACATGTATGCAGCTAGGCAAAGTGTAGACCAAAGAAAAAATATCAACAATGACTTAGTAAAACGGTGGAATGCTCAGTTCTTTTTGTATAAATAGAAGACCGACCTCCTTCCCTTATCTATATTAAAAATTATATTCCAGTAAACAAAAGACTAAATTCTTGTCATTGTATACAAATGTATCAACTCTATAGCACCTTCATATCACCAGGAACTCATTTCGTTCAACACATCCGTCTATGCCACCCGCTCATCATTGGACAAAACCAGGTCATGCACGGGAGATCATGCTTTTCAAGCCGCTGCTCCCCGGCTCTGGAATTCCCTTCTCCGTAACATCCGGGAATCCGACACACTGGAGCTGTTCAAAAATAGACTCAAAACTCATTGATTTGTTTAATCCGGCCATTTTGTTTTTTGCTTGTACTGTTATTTGTATCTTTGTCATTGCACCGTTTGTTTGTATGTAAATTGTAAAGCACTCTGATCTTTGTGGGGTGTTATATAAATGCTTATTCATAAATACCTATTCCTATTCCTATTGGTGGAGAGCGCGTCACATGGGTGTGTATAAACCTTTGTTTATGACCGATAAAAAGTGTTAAAACATGGGCATGACAGCACCTGTGCTTATACAACAGTTTCTTCATTCCTATTGGTCGAGAGCAACGGCCCGGACAGTTGTGCCACATCACGCGATACGCACGGCGCACACAGCATTCCCTTTTCAAGGAGTTGTTCACCCGAGGGCGGCGGAGGGCGTTACCATTTTATAGCTGGAGGGGTGTTGTGTTTAAAGAAATCATTAAACAATTATAATTTTTGCATTTATTTTACTTTTTGACCAAAAGTGTTGATGTTTTTTGACCGAAAAGGTATTTATGAATGGGAATCAAAGTGTGTTGAATCGGTTTTCAACTACCGGTTTAAAACCGCCGAGGACTGGTTCTTGATAATTTACCTCGACTTTGTCTTGGTAAAATTTAAAGAACCAGGCCTTGTTGGGATTAAACCACTAGTTGAAAACCTCTTCACCACACATTGATTCCCTTATTATAATTATTATTAAAACTGCCGAGTTGTCGCCAAGGAATGCAATTTTTCCGCCCTCGATTTGGGGAAGAATTCCCAATATCAGAGAGCTTTAAAAAGTCAACAAACATTCAAATGTGCAAGGCTGCTGTCGATCTATACACCCGGGAACCTAATGCATCATCAATGAAGATTAAAATTACGCTGGATATTCCAAAACAGGAAGATCGAGAATGAATGAAGTGCAATGTGTATTCATTATTCAAGCTGCTTTTCCATCGAGCTTCTTCGCTATTGATTCGTTCCCGCTATGTTATCCACGACTGATGTGAGAAAAACAAGGTCTCTTGACAGTGGGGTTGGGGTGGAAAGAATGTTGTAATTCTTCGGATGTAATTACTGTTGAAGACGGAACTTACACGTCCCTGTACGATCCGTAATCAATGAACGAGAAAAGTTTAAAGCAGCGTTGTCTTCTGAGATGTGATAACATAGAAGGCAGGCAGGCCTGAAATTCATCTTTAAAAAGGGCAAGGCAAGTTTCATTTTGCAAAGGGCACTTTTGAAGGGGCACCGAGGCCAAGACCAGGGGAAACGGAGGTGGCCTTCATGTAATTCCACGGAAAAGAGTCTGACATACCTTTGGTAATGACTTAAGTTACTTGGTAAGAAGTACATCAGCTTTGGATAGTGTAATGTATTATCAAAAACTTTTCACTTTGAAGTACTGTGGTTATGCAAAAAAAGATATTACTTTTTATCCACCCAAGAATTTGAATCTGAGAAGCATTACTGACAGTAAGATTTCTCAGATTGTGTAATCCAATGCACAATGTTCTTCCTGAATAGACATGATCGCACCAGAATTTTTTGTATTGACAGTTGTTAATATGCTCTGTTTTGAAATGTTGCTATATTTGTTTTCTTTCTAGTTTGTATTTCGTTTCGCGCCATGAGCTTCAATTGAGGCGTTGCGTGGTGAGGTATCAATATATATTTGGTTTGGGGTAGCACCATGATGTGTGTCTACTTGCAAGATAGACCTTGTTCTTTAGAGAACTGTCTTGCTATATATTCTATTTCTATAACTCATACATATTCATGACCGAGAGTCGAGTTCTCACTGGTCCATTCATCATCACGTGCCAGGTGCTTTTTTTTCTCTCTATTTACCAAGCGCGCACGCAAGTAATCACGCACATGGAAAATGCGCAAAACAAGTAGACTAGCGCCCTGGCAGCCCGGGAGCTATTCTACCTGTCATGTGCATAACCATTGTGCGACCGGTCAGCCCAGACACTATTCTACTTGTCCTGCGCTTTACGATCGTGGTACTGTTTTGTATACACGCATGAACAACAACATCCAACACATGAAACTTATCATGACCATTTTATTTCACAGTCGTCATTTTCCCTTGCTCCAAACTCATGTTCCGATAACTGAATTTGTATGAAGTATAGTAAAACAAATATAACATGGTTTATTTCGGGTGACTAGTCGATATTAGCGCCCCTCGGTATTGGTTTTGCCTCATGAACTAGTTTGTCAACTTCCAATACCTCGGGGAGCTATATCGACTAGTTACCCTCAAACCATGTCATATTTGTATACTACTGCGGATTTTCTGATTTCGAGAGACTTCTCAGTTCTGAAAAGAAAAGAACTGTCCTGCTTCTTAACTACTACCTGGACGGAAGGAATAAAATCGGCTGGTACTACTACTTTAGCTTCTAGAGGATCATTATTAACTTCAATACCGCAAAGTGAATTCTTAATTGGTCTCAACATTTCAACAAGCTTGCTCTAGTCATCGTCAGTAGTTAATATTATTAAAGTCACCTGGAAGTGGTATTTTTTCAAAATAAAGCTTTTGTCACTAATATATGTGTTTTGATGAGTGGAATGTGAATTAACAGTTAACTAAGGTTTTAAAATATCAGTTCTTATGTTATTTACAAATTTAAGAGTAGACCCCGACCCGAGAGGGCGCTGTTCGTGACGTCAATCGAGGCAGACTTTGCCTGTAATGCGTAGAGTAAACACAATTGCAAAGTACATGTACGGACCAAGTCATGAGTTTGTACGTTTCAATTTTTTTCCCCCGGCAATGCCGACCAGGTGTATTGCTGATGAATGCAGAAAAACACTTTTTGAAATGTACCAACTCACTACTTGGATGTACATGTACTTTGCACGTGTGTTTACCATACGTATTGCAGGCAAAGTCTGCCTCGATTGACGTCACAAAAGGGGTAGGCGGAGTCAGCCCCCAAACAACTTTATATATTTTTTAAACATATAAATCGTGACAAACAAATACTAAAAAAATTGTTTTATTGTTCGTAAGCATGTACTCTTATGTTTGAAAGAAAAAAAAATTCTATTTCCAGGTGACTTTAAAACAATTACCAGACATGATTTAAGAAAATTTCAAATGAGACACAAGCCTGGAAGGCGTACGTGGACACATTGCTTATTAAATACGACAGGTTTCAAGGATGAGGAGATCCAAGACGGTTAGGTAAGTGATATATAACGCACCGATTGGACGACTAATCATTCAAACTCTGCACTGCGGCAATAAACAAAACACTGAGAATTGTGTGGACAGCTCCCGGCCGATCAAATAAACAGAATGTCACATCCTAGTCTAGAAAGCTTTGAGACTTGATTTATGTTTACATCCCATCTAAATCATCAATGCATGCGGTTGTAATTGTCTTTAAAATCTCATTCTTAAAGGGAAGGTGTATGTTTGGTAATCACGCTTAAAGGTAGTGGACACTATTGGTAATTACTCCAATTACCAAAGGTGTCAAGTGTCTTTAAAGGGAAGGTTTCATTTGGTAATCATAATGGCAGTAAAAACTTTTAGTTAGAACTACAGCCGCGTTTGATAGCACAAAACATTTTGAGAAACATTTCACTTTGAGGTATTGTAGTTCTGGAAAAAGACCTCAGTTTTTATCACTGGAATATTTGAATCTGAGAAACATTACTGGACAGTTACGCTTCTCAGATTCTCCTATTACAAATTATTTTTCCTGAGAGGACAAATTCACTTTGGATATTCGGTGAATCCGAGAAAAATCCATCAGTTAGAAAAACAAAAGGGGGACTTTGCCTAAAAGGTGTTCATTAAATTCCTCCTTCTGTTTTTGGTTGTTTTTTATTTATCTGCATGTTTATTGGCTTTTTGTTGTACATTTTATAATGTAAAGCATTTATACAGTTTGATCTGTTTTGAATCTTTTTAGGGGGATTTTGTTGCTTTAAAAATAAAGTACTAGAAGAACTAACGTTAAAGACCCTGGACACTTTTGGTAATTGTCAAAGACCAGTCTTCCCACTTGGTGTACCTCAACATATGCATAAAATAACAAAAATTTGAAAATTTTAGCTAAATTGGTCGTTGAAGTTTTGAGATAATAATGAAAGAAAAAACACCCTTGTCATACGAAGTGTGCGTTTAAGATGATTGATTTCGAGACCCCAAATTCTAAATCCGAGGTCTCAAAATCAAATTCTTAGAAAATAACTTCTTTCTCAAAAACTATGTCACTTCAGAGGGAGCCGTTTCTCACAATGTTTTATACTATCATCCTACCCCCATTACTCGTTACCAAAAAGGTTTTGTGCTAAGAATTATTTTTAGTAATTACCAATAGTGTCCACTGCTTTTAAGTACATAGACTTGGGGGTACAACCATGTATTCAATATATCTTTTGTGGTAGTGTTGGCTCATGAAAGAGCTGACGTGGTTGCAGCGTTTAGAAAAATTTACTCTGCTCGTCTTCAGGATTATAGTTTGAATGAATTGCATATCAATTGTTCTTCTTATTAAATGACAGATGACAAATGTAATTTCATAGTAGAAACATTCCTGGACATTACCGCTTTACAATTTGAATATTTTCAGGACCAAGGTTTAAAAAAATTTAATCTATTTTGTTGGGAGTGTTGGCTCTGAAAAGAGCCGATGTGGTTTTGACGTTTTGAAAAAAGTATACTCTGCTCGTCTTAAGGAGAATGGTTTAATATTGTTTGTTATTAGTAAAGACAGTCTACATAAAACAGTAGAAACATTCCTTGACAGTAGAAACATTATGTTTTTGTATTTAAAGGTTTAAATATGTATGCATGATCAAGTGTTTTAGATTGGCCTCTGGCCGGGAATACATTTTTAATTTTAAATCATTTCGAATCAAATAAAATCCTTGGGCTTCCAGATGTTCAGCTATCCCGCCTTCAATGCATACAAAACACTGCTGCTCGTGTGGTCACCTTAACAACAAAATACTCTCATATAAAACCTATTCTTTAAAATGTTCACTGGCTCCCAATACATGTATCTTCTAGAATCATCTATAAACTCTTGCTCATTGTTTTCAAATCTCTAAATGTGCAAGCATCTGCTTACATCCTAGACATGCTCAACATCTACAAACCATCTCGCAACCTTCGTTCTGCAAACAGATATCTTCTTCAAGAAATCAAGTCTAATTGCACCTGGGGGTACAGATCTTTTTCTGTTGCAGCACCACATCTCTGGAATCAACTACCTCTTCACATCAAAACATCCACTTCTATTCACTCTTTTGAAACATCTCTCAACACACACCTCATGTCGATAGATCCGTTCTTTTGTATTTAATCTGTTCATTGTGATTTTTGTTTGAGTTTTCTTAGCACTTTTGTGGATATGTGCGCTCTATAAAACTTTGTTATTATTATTATTATTATTATTATTATTATTATTAAGACCAAGGTTGTTTTTTTTAAAGTCAATATTTACGCGCCCATCAGAATCCCGCAGGGAATACTTATTCGACCCTGAACTTACACGAAGGATTATAGAGGAATTACTGAGATTGATTTTTATCAACCGGCGTGGTACAATGCAAGACGACCAAATCTAATACATAGAAAATCCTGTTTGTTGTCTTTGTCGCTGCATTGTTATCACAACATCTTAGTGTCTTAGCCAAATAAAAAGAAAAACATGTTTGTCATCCCGCCTTAAAAAAAAAAAGGATTTTTATTTATTAAATTTTTTTTCAAAAATGGGCAGCGAGACATTTTTTAAATATTTAAACGGCTTGCCTAATTTTAAAGATGACATTTTTTTTTTTCACCTCCGAAATTAATATTTTAAGGAAAGCTTTATATTATCATAGTCTTCAAGCGGTGTGAGGTTAACATAAATCTGTGGACATTGTGCTTTGTGTCCTATAAAAAGTAGCCAGACCCTTTAAGAACAAACTTCAAGGGCTGTGACGCTAAACGTGTTTTGTTTATTATTTGGCCTTAAGAGCTCATGACACGTATGATGCAGAATGAAGTACGTCTTGAACTCCACTCTT